>NC_091465.1:61667489-62277489 GCF_027789765.1 Dendropsophus ebraccatus | reverse complement strand
TATAAACTATATACAGACCAAAAGTACAGCCATAGAGTTACAGACACATAATATTGGTCTGTATAAAGTGTATATAGAGTCATTCATTATACAGTGGTCAGTCTATAGCGGTAATATTGGTCTGTATATAGTGTATAAAGAGTCATGCGGTGGTCACTCTATGGCGGTAATATTGGTCTGTATATAGTGTATATAAAGTCATTATGGGGCGGTCACTTTATGGTGGTAATATTGGCCTATATATAGTGTGTTTTCTTCAATATGGAGGTAATATTTGGTCCTGATTATAGTGATTTTTTTATTTAATTTTTTAATGCAATTCATATAAATAGTTCTTGTGTTTACACCACTAGCGGCAGTCCTGGCATGTAGTGGCAGTCCCATAATGTAGCGGCAGTCCCAGTATGTAGCGGCAGTCCTGGCATGTAGGGGCAGTCCCATAATGTAGCGGCAGTCCCAGAATGTAGCGGCAGTCCTGGCATGTAGGGGCAGTCCCATAATGTAGCGGCAGTCCCAGAATGTAGTGGCAGTCTTGACATGTAGGGGCAGTCCCAGAATGTAGCGGCAGTCCTGACATGTAGCGGCAGTCCTGACATGTAGCGGCAGTCCTGGCATGTAGGGGCAGTCCTGACATGTAGTGGCAGACCCATAATGTAGCTGCAGTCCTGACATGTAGCGGCAGTCCTGGCATATAGCGGCAGTCCCGGCATGTAACCTTCTGAACTGAGTAAGGGCCCTAATACATGGAGCGAAAATTGTCCGAATCAGGACGCTATCGCTCTGAAAGGACACCGGGGAACATGATCAGGTAGTATATATCTTTATTGTTTACTATATTGTTTACTATATACAGCAAGGATTGCACACACATCACTAATGATATACTGTATATATACACATAGGGGGAGATTTATCAAACATGGTGTAAAGTGAAACTGGCTCCGTTGCCCCTAGCAACCAATCAGATTCCACCTTTCATTACTCACATTCTAAGTAGGTGGAATCTGATTGGTTGCTAGGGGCAACTGAGCCAATTCTTCTTTACACCAGTTTGATAAATCTCCTCCATAGCTTTTGCTGCATCATAAAAGAGCCATGTAGTAGGCTCTCTAAGCGAGCTCCATTCTACCAGATCGGCGCTCACTTCTGCGGAATATCAGGCCGTGTAATACGGCCTTAAAAGTGGCCGTACACTTCCAATAACTGCTGGCTGAACAATCCTTCAGCTGACAATTATCTCTCCCATCCGGTCCCGTCCTCCCCATACACAGAAATTTGGCACATCTGAGTGTTCCTGTGTTCTCTATGAGAGGGGAAAGCCATAGCCATAAAGATCTGATGCCGGCTTATCTCTCTGAGAACAAAAAGGTTGGGCGTTGATTTTCCATCAAGCTCGACCCCCTATGTCCACTGATATCATCTGTCAGAGGACTGTCCAGAGAGCCCCATACACCTTACACTGATGGCCGAACCCACCAGGAGCAACAGGTACCACCAACAAAAGAGTAAAATGTATGGGGACCTTAAATTGTTGCTAAAATATTTCAGCATTTGGGGCCCCACCTTTAACTTTGCCCAGGGCCACATCTAGTCTAAAACCGGCCCTGCTGACAGGTCTTTCTGTGGCTGCAATTCACTGAATTGCGGCTGTAGAAAACTGACATGTCAGTTATTTGCGGGGCCGCACAGGATCCGTACACACATCGTATACGCTCCGGCCGGGATCCCATAGATCAATAGGCTACATTGCACTCCGCACAAAAAACGGCCGTTGTTGCAGATGGCAACAACGGCCGTACTTTTACGTAGTGTGAACATAGCCTCAACTGGTAATGAAAAGGATAATTATAAATGGAGTGAATATAGTGAAATTACATCCAGTGACTCACAGGAGGTGTCTTCTCTTCTTCTCTGCATGAATTGCAAGTGACGTTTTTGCTGAAGTTGGTCACTTTTTCTTGCTTGGCTATCATGAAAACTTCTCCGGCTATGACTCCTCCATGTAGATATACCGGACAAACAATTTTAGGCTCCTTGCTCCAGCATCATTCACATCTATGTACAAATTTGTATTGCTTCACACAGTAACCTCGCTCCCTCTGTGCCCCCATATAAGCAGTTAGCAGTTCCCACTTTGTAACATCCCCATAAACAATAGGCCCCTTCTTTGTAACATCCCCATATAAAGCACCCCCCTTGTAACATCCCCATATAACTCCCCACCCTTGTAACATCCCCATATAACCCTCCCTTTGTAACATCCTCATATAAAGCCCCCCCTCTTGTAACATCCCCATATACAGGGCCACCCAACCTTGTAACATCCGCATATACAGCTTCCCCCGCTTGTAACATCCCCATATACAGCTTCCCCCGCTTGTAACATCCCCATATACAGCTCCCCTCCTTGTAACATCCCCATATACAGCCCCCCCTAATAACATCCCCATATAAAGCCCCCCCCAGTAACATCCCCATATACAGCTTCCCCCCTTGTAACATCCCCATATACAGCCCCCCTAGTAACATCCCTATATACAGCTTCCCCCCTAGTAACTTCCCCATATACAGCCCCCCCTAGTAACATCCCCATATACAGCCCCCTAGTAACATCCCCATATACAGCCCCCCTAGTAACATCCCCATATACAGCTTTCCCCCTTGTAACATCCCCATATACAGCCCGCCCTAGTAACATCCCTATATACAGCTTCCCCCTAGTAACATTCCCATATACAGCCCCCCCCTGTAACATCCCCATATACAGCCCCCCCTTAGTAACATCCCCATATATTCCCATATACAGCTTCCTCCCTTGTAACATTCCCATATACAGCTTCTTCCCTTGTAACATCCCCATATACAGCTCCCCCCCGTAACATCCCCATATACAGCCCCCCCTAGTAACATCCCCATATACAGCCCCCCCTAGTAACATCCCCATATACAGCCCCCCCCTAGTAACATCCCCATATACAGCTCCCCCCCCCCCCCTTGTAACATCCCCATAGTTTTCGTCTCCCCCCTCCCCCATGAAGACTTGGTACCCCTTTTGTAAGGTCCCAAAAAGCCCCTGTGTGAAACAAAACAAGAAAACCTGTATGCTCACCTGTCACCTCGCTCCCAGTAGTGTTCATCCAGCTCCTGTAACCAGTAGCTATCCTCTGCTGCTGCGGCTCACTGCACTGTGTTCTCCTCGGCGGCACGTCCAGGAAGTGATGTCAGCCGCCAGAGGAGTTGTAGCAGAAGTGCCTGCGCGCGGCACGTCTGCCACACAGGGTAAAATTTTAAAGGGGCAGAGCAGCTCAAATGCTGTAAGCAAGGGGGAGGCGCTGGGTGCGGCGCTGGAGACAGGGCTGGAGACGGGGGCTGTGGGCGCTGCCAGGGGAATATGCCACCCATCCCTGCTAGAGCTGGTGAGTGAATAGCGGCCGGCCGCGCTGTTCTCGACTGTTGCAGAGGGCCGCCGGTCCCGCTGCATACTTGGACCTGTGGCAGCGGCCCTGGCCCTATACAGCGTTCGAGAACAGCACGGCCGGACGCGATGCTATTCACTCAACAGCTCTTCCAGGGTGGCGTATTCCCAGGTCAGAGCGGCCGAGTGAAGTGTGCAGGGGGAGCGGCGGCCCATGGGTTGGTAATCTCAGATATTACCTATAACACCAGCATATAGCATACCTCCCAACTTTTGCAAAGAGCAAAGAGGGACATGTGCGCCGCGGTCCCCATAGCCACGCCCCCAAAGTGACCCTCCATAGCCACGCCCCCATAGCAACCCTCCATAGCCACGCCCCCATAGCAACCCTCCATAGCCACTCCCCTACAGTCACCACATGCTGCTGACTGAATAGTGCCCTATACAGTATCCAATCCCCCCAAAAATGCCCTATATAGTATCCAATCCCCCATTATAGTGTCCCACATAGTATCCAATGCCCCCATATAGTGTCCCACATAGAATCCAATCCCCCACATAGTATCCAATGCCCCCATATAGAGCCCCACATAGTAGCCTATGCTCCCATATAGTGCCCCACATAGTAGCCAATGCCCCCATATAGTGCCCCACATAGTAGCCAATGCCCCCATATAGTGCCCCACATAGTAGCCAATCCCCATATAGTACCCCACATAGTAGCCAATCCCCCCATATAGTGCCCACATAGTAGCCAATCCCCATATAGTGCCCCACATAGTAGCCAATCCCCCATATAGTGCCCCACATAGTAGCCAATCCCTTCATATAGTGCCCCACATAGTAGCCAATGCCCCCATATAGTGCCCCACATAGTAGCCAATCCCCCATATATGCCCACATAGTAGCCAATCCCCCCTTATAGTGCCCCACATAGTAGCCAATCCCCCCATATATGCCCCACATAGTATCCAATCCCCCACATAGTAGCCAATCCCCATATAGTGCCCCACATAGTAGCCAATCCCTCCATATATGCCCCACATAGTAGCCAAACCCCCATAGAGTGCCTACATAGTAGCCAATGCCCCCATATATGCCCCATATAGTAGCCACTCCCCCATATAGTGTCCACATAGTAGCCAATCCCCCATATATGCCCCACATAGTAGCCAATCCTCCATATATGCCCCACATAGTAGCCAATGCCCCCATATATGCCCCACATAGTAGCCAATCCCCCATATAGCGCCCCACAGAGTAGCCAATACCCCCCATTTGTGTGGCCCCAGCGGAAAAAACAATAAACCAGTAACTCACCTGTCCTCCGGTCCCAGCAGCTCCTCTCCCGGCAGAGCGCGCACTCCCGTCATCCTCCGGGGCTGGCAGCGGGGTACAGAGTCACTGACTGCACCGGAAGTGATTCATGACAGAGGCTGCATGCACTTCCGGCACAGTCAGTGTCTCTGTACCCCGCTGCCCGCCCCGGAGGATGATGGGAGTGCGCGCTCTGCCGGGAGTGGAGCTGCTGGGACCGTAGGACAGGTGAGTTACTGATTTATTGTTTTTTTCGCTGGGGCCACATATAATGCGGGACACTGGGGGGCGTTCCGGGACCGCGGGACAGCACCCCGAAAACGGGACTGTCCCGCGAAATCCGGGACGGTTGGGAGGTATGATATAGGAAGAGAAAATATTATCACCATACATATTACCGCCATACTGTAACTGACCAAATCCTGTATACTGAGACCAATATTACCAGTATATAGCAAGGAAATATTACCGCCACACCACAATCACTACCATCACCACCATATTGTTACTGACCAAATCCAGTATACTAAGACCAATAAAAAACACAGTAACAGATAACAAGTAACAAATAATTCCACCACATATTGACTAACACCACCGCTGCTACTGACTAACACTACCACATACTGAATAACACCACCACATACTGACTAATACCGCCACATACTGACTAACACCAACGCTGCTACTAAAACCACCACCACATACTAACACCACCTCTGCTACTAACACCACCAAATACTGACTAACATTACCACATACTCACTAATAACACCACATACTGACTAACACCACCGCTGCTTCTGAATAACATCCAGTGTACACAGATCACTATCACCTCATCCAGTCACACAGGGTCTATACTCCATATACATTACAGTGCAGTTATATCAGGTGACTCACAGGGGACGTCTTCTCTGATCAGAGTTCTTCCCTTTTCTTCTTCTTCTCTATCTGCCCAGGGCCGTTATGAGAACTTCTCCGAGCCACAAATCCACAGGATCTGCCAGAGAAACATATTAGGCTCCTCACTCTGGCACCATCCTCATCTCTATACACACTGCACATCTGTATTGGCCCCTGTACGCCATCATTTAGTAGGTAGGCTGACTGTATGTGACCCCCCTTATAGTATACGCCCGCCACTGTGTAGCCTCCTTATAGATGCCCCCTCTGTGTATACCCTCTTATAGATGCCCCCCAATGTTGCCCCTCTTATAGATGGCCCCCTCTCCCCCTATGTTGCCCCCCTTATAGATGGCCCCCTCTTCTCCCCCCTTATAGATGGCACCCTCTCTCCCACCTCTATAGATGGCCCTCTCTCCCCCTCCCTCCTATAGATGGCCCCCTATCCCCCTCCCTCCTATAGATGGCCCCCTTTCTTCCCTCCTTATAAATGGCCCCCTCTGTTCCCCCCCTCCTTGTAGATGGCTCCCACTCTCCCCCCCTCCTTATAGATGGCCCCCTCTCTTCCCCCCTCCTTATAGATGGCCCCCACTCTCCCCCGTCTTATAGATGGCCCCCTCTCTCCCCCTCCTTATAAATGGCCCCCTCTCCCTTTCCTCCTATAGATGGCCCCCTCTCCCTTTCCTCCTATAGATGCCCTCCCTCAAAGCCCCCCTCCTCCTATAGATGGCCCCCCCTCCTCCTATAGATGGCCCCCCTCAACCCCCCCTCCTCCTTCCTGTGCAGGAAGTCACAGCCACAGGGATCTCTATGATGCGTGCGCTGCCGGGGATAGGATGTGACACCCCCAGCAGCCGCGCATCAGCCGAGGGCAGACAATACTTGCGGTCACAAGAGTCGTCGATGCCCCCCCTTGTGGCGGGCCGGGTCGCAGCGGCGACCGCTGCGACCCTGGTAGTTACACCACTGGATAGAGCCCCCTCCTCACTGCACATACACCGCTATGATGGATAGAGCCCCCTCCTCACTGCACGTACACCACTATGATGGATAGAGCCCCCTCCTCACTGCACATACACCGCTATGATGAATAAAGCCCACTCCTCACTGCACATACACCGCTATGATGGATAGAGCCCCCTCCTCACTGCATATACACCGCTATAATTGATAAAGCCCACTCCTCACTGCACGTACACCACTATGATGGATAGAGCCCCCTCCTCACTGCACATACACCGCTATGATGGATAGAGCCCCCTCCTCACTGCATATACACCACTATGATGGATAGAGCCCCCTCCTCACTGTACACACACCACTATGATGGATAGAGCCCCCTCCTCACTGCATATACACCGCTATGATGGATAGAGCCCCCTCCTCACTGCATATACACCGCTATGATGGATAGAGCCCCCTCCTCACTGCACATACACTGCTATGATGGATAGAGCCCCCTCCTCACTGTATACACCGCTATGATGGATAGAGCCCCCTCCTCACTGCATGTACACCGCTATGATGGATAGAGCCCCCTCCTCACTGTACACACACCACTATGATGGATAGAGCCCCCTCCTGACTGTATACACCGCTATGATGGATAGAGCCCCCTCCTCACTGCATATACACCACTATGATGGATAGAGCCTCCTCCTCACTGCATATACACCGCTATGATGGATAGAGCCCCCTCCTCACTGCACACACACCACTATGATGGATAGAGCCCCCTCCTCACTGCATATACACCGCTATGATGGATAGAGCCCCCTCCTCACTGCACATACACCACTATGATGGATAGAGACCCCTCCTCACTGCATATACACCACCATGATGGATAGAGCCCCCTCCTCACTGCATATACACCACTATGATGGATAGAGCCCCCTCCTCACTGCTACTCCTCCCAGCTATGTGTCACATGACTAGTCGGTCCTCTAATTTAATGCAGCGTTTATACGGAATGATAATTCGCCCGATTGTACGATTAACGATTTTGAAGTAACAATGTGTTTTTCACAACGATCAGTGTTTAGACGGAACAATATATCGTACGGAAAAATCGTTTTGCGATCGCTTAAGCCTATCTCACACATAGGTTAAATCGGTGAAATACTGTTTACACGGAACGATCTGCAATTTTTTTGCAAACGACCAAAGACGATTTGAGAACATGTTGAAAGATCAAAATGACCGATTTCTCGCTCGTCGCTTGATCGTTCGCTGTGTTTACACGTACGATTATCACTCAAATGTGATCGTTATCGCGCAAATTAGAACAATAATCGTTCCGTGTAAACGCAGCATAAGTTTATGGAGCCTGACTTTTTCACACACAGAGCGGGGAGCACACACGCTGTGGCGCGTCCTCTCCCCACTTATTCTCATGATCAGAACAGGTCTGAACATTCAGCTCTAGGTCAGGGGTGAGGAACCTTGGCTCTCCATCATCCATCATACCTGGACAGCTTGTCTAGGCACGATGGGAATTGTAGTTTTGCAACAACAGGGGGGTTAAGGGGTTTGACACCCCTGGTTTAGATACTTATCACCTATCCTGGGGAGTGTCATTGGGGGGAGGACTTTAAATTTACAATGCAGAACTGTAAAAAACAATGCTGAGTTCATATACTTTTAATGTTTTATAATGTTACAGCAAATGCAAAGTTATGACATGATCTGAGGGGGCTCATGTGTGTTGTACTGCATTGAAGGCTCAACACCTACCAAAATGGCGGCACCCTGTATGCGACACATTCCTCAAGACGCACATCCTACGCAGCTTACCCATCACGCTCCGCCCATTTGCTCAGTGATTGGAGAAGGTAATTGCCATTCAACGTGATAAACAGTTACTGAGCCAATGAGAAAAGGATATTTCTTAAAATAACATGTTCTGATTGGGTAATAGTTTTCGGCAGGAAATAGAGACGACGAATCAGATAAGGACAAGGGGGAAAGTCGTTACGTCAGAGCAGCGAGCTTAGCGTCCGCCATTTTGTGTTGTAGTGGCCATCTCCGAGATTCAGCCGAGACGGAAATCGGTGAGTGTGAGGTAAAGAAGCATCCAAGTCTGACTACGAGACCGGAAATCGCTCTGAGCGGTGAAGGCTTAAACCGGAGGGCGCGACACAGGCAGCGGGCGGACGAGGCTTCGGTGACGGCAGCGCGAGCTCGTGACCTAGGAGTTTCCTGTATGAGCCGTGTGGCTGAGGTAACGGCTGCTGAGCACTGCAGGGCGGAGGCCTCTATAGGAACGGGTTGGGGCTGTTGTGTGTCGTCCACCTTGTAGCTGTGAAACTACATCTCGCATCATGCCCTGACAGGCCGGGGGAACAACTACATCTCCCATCATGCCCTGACAGGCCGGGGAACAACTACATCTCCCATCATGCCCTGACAGGCCGGGGAACAACTACATCTCCCATCATGCCCTGACAGGCTGAGGGAAAAACTACATCTCCCATCATGCCCTGACAGGCTGAGGGAAAAACTACATCTCCCATCATGCCCTGACAGGCAGGGGGAACAACTACATCTCCCATCATGCCCTGACAGACTAGGGAACACTGGGCCTCCGTTATGAGAACTGTCGTTGTCTGTAGCAGCCAATCAGCGCTGAGCTCTGATCCTCCACTGTTCTAAGTGATTTGCTGTCTCTTTAGGAGGTAGAAGTGCCCCTTTATAGCGACTGGAGAGAGAGAGGAGGGCCCCCTTTATAGCGACTGGAGAGAGAGAGGAGGGCCCCCTTTATAGCGACTGGAGAGAGAGAGGAGGGCCCCCTTTATAGCGACTGGAGAGAGAGAGAGAGGAGGGCCCCCTTTATAGCGACTGGAGAGAGAGAGAGAGGAGGGCCCCCTTTATAGCGACTGGAGAGAGAGAGAGAGAGAGGAGGGCCCCCTTTATAGCGACTGGAGAGAGAGAGAGGAGGGCCCCCTTTATAGCGACTGGAGAGAGAGAGAGGAGGGCCCCCTTTATAGCGACTGGAGAGAGAGAGGAGGGCCCCCTTTATAGCGACTGGAGAGAGAGAGAGAGGAGGGCCCCCTTTATAGCGACTGGAGAGAGAGAGGAGGGCCCCCTTTATAGCGACTGGAGAGAGAGAGGAGGGCCCCCTTTATAGCGACTGGAGAGAGAGAGAGGAGGGCCCCCTTTATAGCGACTGGAGAGAGAGAGAGGAGGGCCCCCTTTATAGCGACTGGAGAGAGAGAGAGGAGGGCCCCCTTTTATAGCGACTGGAGAGAGAGAGAGGAGGGCCCCCTTTTATAGCGACTGGAGAGAGAGAGAGGAGGGCCCCCTTTATAGCGACTGGAGAGAGAGAGAGGAGGGCCCCCTTTATAGCGACTGGAGAGAGAGAGAGAGAGAGAGGAGGGCCCCCTTTATAGCGACTGGAGAGAGAGAGAGGAGGGCCCCCTTTATAGCGACTGGAGAGAGAGAGAGGAGGGCCCCCTTTATAGCGACTGGAGAGAGAGAGGAGGGCCCCCTTTATAGCGACTGGAGAGAGAGAGAGAGGAGGGCCCCCTTTATAGCGACTGGAGAGAGAGAGGAGGGGCCCCTTTATAGCGACTGGAGAGAGAGAGGAGGGCCCCCTTTATAGCGACTGGAGAGAGAGAGAGGAGGGCCCCCTTTATAGCGACTGGAGAGAGAGAGAGGAGGGCCCCCTTTATAGCGACTGGAGAGAGAGAGAGGAGGGCCCCCTTTTATAGCGACTGGAGAGAGAGAGAGGAGGGCCCCCTTTTATAGCGACTGGAGAGAGGAGGGCCCCCTTTTATAGCGACTGGAGAGAGAGAGAGGAGGGCCCCCTTTATAGCGACTGGAGAGAGAGAGAGAGAGAAGGGCCCCCTTTATAGCGACTGGAGAGAGAGAGAGGAGGGCCCCCTTTATAGCGACTGGAGAGAGAGAGAGGAGGGCCCCCTTTATAGCGACTGGAGAGAGAGAGAGGAGGGCCCCCTTTATAGCGACTGGAGAGAGAGAGAGGAGGGCCCCCTTTATAGCGACTGGAGAGAGAGAGAGGAGGGCCCCCTTTATAGCGACTGGAGAGAGAGAGAGGAGGGCCCCCTTTATAGCGACTGAACCATGCACTCTGTCTCATATCATTAAAGTGACTGTACCACCGGGCCCAGGCTGAAGCACTGGAGGCGGGCGGGCGCACCCTTAGTGGGAGGAAACCCCTGCCCCTCTATGATAGGCTTCCATTGATTCTAATGGAGTTACGCCATGGAGGGGCTGGGATTTCTTCCCACTAAGGGTGGGTCGGCCCGCCTCCAGTGCTTCTGCCTGGGCCTGGTGTTAGTCACTTTAAGGGGGTTTTCAGCTGTGGCATACCCAGGCCTAGTCAATTTAAAGGAGTAAGTCAGCGAAATCCAAAAAGGAGAGGAAGGCGGGGGGTGCGTGAAAATAATAAAGTACACTTATCCGTCCCTGTGTTTCCGTAGCGCTGACACACACTGGATGTAATTTCCAGCTGGAAACTGGGGACGTCTCATACCCAACTCTTCCAGCTGCAACGTCACTGCCCAGCTGAGTGATTGCCTGCTCAGCCAATGACTGGGCTTGTGTCCTGCACCAGTCACTGATTGGCTAAGCGGGCAGTCACTCAGCCGGGTATGTGATGATGCAGCTGGAGGACACTGCCACAGGACTACGTACTACTTAAAGTAAATCTGTGCCCCCCTGACCACCAACCAAGCTGGCAGCACCGCTGATTAGATATCAGTAAAAAAAAAAAAAAAAAAAAAACATACAGGACTGACCTTGTTGCCTTCTTGTGTTTTTGTTTTCATAAAAAATCCCTGTTGTTTCTGTGTTTAGTGTCAAGGAGGCGGAGTCTGTTGTTCTCTGGGCCCTAGCACCCCTACACCTTACTGTGCTGTATGGCTGACCCTTTGCATAATCAGCATATAGCACAGTGAGGTGTAGCAGGGCTGAGGCTTGGGAAACTGTAGGCCCTGCCTCTTTGACACTATTCACGTAAAAAATTACGGCGTATTCTACAAAGATATATCCTGAATGCTTTTATTGAAATCTTTCCAGCAGGGCCACCAGCTTGGTAAGCAGTCAGGGGTTACAGATTCACTTTATAGGGAATCTATCAGCAGGTCAGACATATCTAATGTGCAGGTAGTCACAGGCTGTGTTCACACATGCAATAACTCAATAAAAATGCATCAATTCATTGCAGTAATTGATCATGTAATTACCATTGCGCCAACCGTCTTTGCATTAACGCAATGAAACTCCATGTGTGGACATACCCTAGGGCAGTGGCTGATTATCGTTCTGTGTAATAAACACAACGATCAGCCAATGACAACGATCATCGTTGATATAGGTTTGGACCTATAATTGTCGTGCACCGACCATGCATCGCTACGTGTAATAGCGGTGCGCGGCTGACGATTTACAAAGCGCATACATTACCTATCTATGGTCCAGGGCTCCTCTTGTGGTCCGCTTCTCCCTGGGTCCCGCGCGCTGCGGCTTCAGAGTGGCCTGTCTAAGCTGACGGGACTCGGGAAGAAGAGGACCGCAAGGGGAGCCCTGTATGTAGTACGATGTCCCTGCAGCCCTTGTTAAACGATTATCGGACCGTTTAATAGGCCCAGTAAAGAATCAGCGCTCTTTTATAGTTATTATTGGGCCTCCATCGGCCCATGTAATAGTACCCTTAGGGTGGTATTACACGGGCCGATAGGGGCCCGATAATACCTGTGAACGAGCGCCGATCTGCTAGACCGGCGCTCGTTTACTGGGCCTATTACATGGCCCGATAATCGTTTAACAAGGGCTGCAGGGACATCATTTCCGATGTCCTTGCAGCCTTTGCTTAAACTATATACATTTACCTGTCCACGCTCCAGGGCTGCTCCTGCGGTCTTCTTCCTGGGTCCCGCCCGCTCTAGCTTCAGAGTGGCCTGTCAGCTATTACACGTAGCGATGCGCGGTCAGCGCCCAACGAATATAGGTCAGACTCTATATCAACGATCAGCCGATCGTTGTCATCGGCTGATTGTTGTATTTATTACATGGAGTGATAATCGGCCGAATCGGGCCGATTATCGTTCCGTGTAATAGTACCCTTAGTCTAGGAGCCATCCTCTGCTTGTTGAGGAAAGATGTTTTCTTTACCAACGAATTCATTCTTTACTGTAAGTGCAGTGAGATTATGGAACTCTACCAGAGGAAGTGGTCATGGCGAATGCGGTAAAATACATGCACACTCAATAAAATACATGCACACATTTCTGGAGTGTGATATTACAGGTTATAGTCACTAGACTCTGGAGAGGGGATTTAGTCAGGAAGGAATTTGTCTATTAAAGTGAGAAAAATCTCTTCTACTTTTATGGGGTTTTTAGTCTTCTGAATGAATACTGAACTGGATGGACATGTGCAGTTTGTTGGTTTTCAGCTGTATGAATTGCGTTACAATGTGTGTTTCATAGAAGAATAGTAGACAGGATGTTTTGTCTGATGGCTCCTTACCCCAGCGCTATGTGTAGCTGGTATATTTCTGGGGCGGCCATCTGTCTGTGTTCCTACAGTATATATAGATAGTTGGTAACATAATAACGTGTTTTCTCCTCTCATTTGTCTGCAGGTTACTCTTGAACAGTGCGATGTCTAACAACCATGGAGAGCAGCTGAATCCTGAATGGTAGGAGTTCTTGAAGTTATATTCTGTGCACATACTGTAGACATGGCTGGGGGGGGGGGGTCATCAAGGCTTGTATGCCAGTTTTCTGGTATAAAGCTGCATTGCTTTGTACAATCCTGATTTTTATTAAACGTTTGTGCCTTTCCTGTGTTATAGTCACTTTTCGGACAATAAGCTTCCACTATAAGGGCCCTATTCCACTGGACAATTATCGTTCAGATTATCGTTAAATCGTTTGAATCTAAACGATAATCTTTCGGTTGAAATGCAGTTAGCGATTAACAACTGAACGAGAAATCGTTGATCGCTTTATAAGACCTGGACCTATTTTTATCGTTGCTCATTCGCAAAACGTTCGCATTGAATAAGACGTCGTTCGGCGTTCGCAGTAGATACGAACGCAATAGCGAAGAAGTGGCAAAGAAAAACGATCGCAAATACGATCATAAGTAACTATTATCGTTCCATGGAAATAAGTGAACATTTTCAGGTCTTTCGCAATAGCATGCGTTTGAGATCGTTAACGATTATGAGAACGATAATCGTCGGGTGGAAAAGGGCCCTAAGTGTGGAGTGGCTTAAGTGAAATTTTTTGCCCGATTTAATATATGTGCAGTAGATGGCGCACAAACCACATGTAAAAAAAATGATAACCCCACCCTCCCCCAACACATGTATCCTACATATAATATAAAAAATTGCAGCACTCCAAATGTAGGTAAAAAGTGTTTGTTTTTTTAGCAAAATGTTAGCAAAATGGCAGTGTTTTGCTGAGTAGAAATGTCAGTGTTTGTGTTACATCTGCCATTGAATAACACTTAGTTTTAGCCTTCATTTAGACTACTGCCATTTATATTTTTGTGTTAACAGAAATGTAATCCTATTCTATATACAGGGTTCAGCAGTACAGTGGAAGTAGAGATGGTGGTTTAGAGACACCGATGCATGAGAATCCAGAGTGGGAGAAGGCACGGCAAGCTCTGGCAAACATAAGTAAAGCCAGTGCGGGGAGTGCTACAAAAGGAACGAATGACGGCCAAGCTAATGCACAGGTAAAGGCCCACTTTAGCCCACTCCTGCCTGTTTGCAGCTGCCAGAGGTGGTCAGAAAGCAGAAATCTGCTCAACTGCTCAGTTGCGCAAACTGCTTATGAGCTGTGAATACGCCATAAGTGTCACAGATTTGAATACCTGATGTTTGGGGGGAGGGAGGGGGGGGGGCGGCATTCACATGTTCCATCGGAAAGGTCTGTGCGCGGAAGATGTACTACAGACCGGAATGCAGAACTCACGCATCACGACTTATGATGCCAGGAGCTCTGAATGAAATAGTTTAAATCTGTGTACTGACACAGTGATTGATAAATCTTGGCCTTTGTGTGCATCGCCAACATCATTGTGATATGAACTTCATATTTTCAGTGTTAGTACTTTGTGCCCAGTTTCCCTCTATAATAAAGTTACTGTACAGATAATTTATTTTCTTTTGCAGTATTCCGCATCACAGAATGACGCAGCAGTGCAACAGCAGTATTACCAGTGGTATTCACAGTACAATTACCAGTATGCTTACAACTACTATTACCCAATGGTAGGTGTCTCATCTGTTCACTGTTGTTGGAAATGTTTTGTAATTTACTAGGAGCTCTTCATTAAGTGTTGAGCATGTCTCTGACCGTGCCTTCCAGCGGCAGCCAGACTTCAAGTTCTGAGATGGTTGAGAAACTGCATCACCTAAGACAAGGATAGATGGGAATGAATCCACCATTACTATGGTGTTTAAAGTGTGTTACAGGAATGTCCCACAAAGTATCATAAGCGAACATGATATGAGACTGCCAAGATTGAGAGGACCCAGGTCACCAGATACATTGTTGCAGAATATATTGCATAATATTGGAGATGATTTTTTTTTTTTTTTTCACTTTTTTTGTAGCAGAATATGTACAACGGATACAATAATCCTGGTCAGTATGGTATGTCGGGCAATTACCAAGGATCAGGATCCCAACAAAGTCAACAAGCTGCGCAGCACCAAGGAAGTATAAATCAGGTATGGTAGATGTATCCTCTGTATTGAAAGACCGGTACCGAGATTAAAAAAACACTATACATGCACCAGGAAACCCCACACAGTTGCATCCTGTTATACCTGATTTGTATAGTAAAATATATGGAGATCAGAGCCTTTATGCTAGTATGCTTGACCATAGTAAACACATTAAAGAGGACCTGTACCCAACCTACAAGAAATGAGATATTCCGATTATTAAATAGCTGCAGGTGCCCTCATTATACAAATGAATACGCATTAAACCGTAATGCACACGACCCCCTTTCTAATCCAATGCTGGTCAAGCACATTGCGGTCTCATGTGTTTGTAGTAATGAAAACCTGATCCTCTACTTGCTGTGTGGAATTCACTGCAAATCAAGCAGCAGGCCTGATAACAGGTACACTTTAATAGTCAAGTGGACATGAACTTAATTTTAATATTGGGAGAGAAGATCAGGCAATGGGTGAGGTTAGGCCAGTGTACTCGGCTACCACGGGTGACCCCCATAGAAAATGAATAGAATACTGGTTGTATGCATTGCCGCTTCATTCAACAGGGAGAGTAGGGTCCTTGTTCTAAAGATCAATGAGGGTTTCAGCTGTCGGGACACCCCACAAACAGTTATCCCTTTTCTCATGCATAGAATGTATCCCTCTAAAACACGCATGACTACCGTGTAACAAAAGTAAGCATTGCTGTATTAACCACTATGTGTCTGTTAATGCTGTAAAAGTGTGTTTGTTTGGCTTTTCAGCCTGGTGTTCCTGGTCTAGAGGAAGGAATTCCATACTCAAATATGCAATCTCAATTGTCTGCCTTGAATAATCAAGCTGCATCACATCACCAACATGTCAACCATAATCCACAGTCTGGTCCGCAGAACACCACAGGAGGCAACCAGCCCTCTGCCCAACATTCATCCAGTAATGCCAGCAACTATAACCAGCATTCTTACAGTGACTCTCCCAAACCAAAGAAAGGACAGCAACTATGGAACCGAATGAAACGTAAGTGGCCTCATCTCCAGTGCAACCTGTAATAGAGCTGCATCACTGAAATAAGTGATCTCAGGCAGAAAACACCCAACAGGAGCTCTTGGACAATTGGTGCAAAATATATATATATATATGTGTGATTAACACTAACTTAATTTTACTTTTTATGCAGAAGCTCCAGGTGCCGGTGGTCTGAAGTTTAATATTCAGAAGCGTCCTTTGGTGATGTCCAATCAGAACTTTGCACCTAATGACGGCGGTCTATCCCAGCAAGCACGCATGCACCACCACATGTTACAGCAGCAAGCAGAGAAGAGCCACGAACACAGGTGAATATTTTTGTAGTTATCCGTTGTACTTTTTACTCTTACCTCATTGTCTGTATTCCCTGGTATCTCTGATAGAGCCTAATGTTTCTTCAGCACTGTAAAACTGTTCTGTTGGCTCCCAAATTGTCTAAAGTCTTGTCACTCCTGAATAGTAGATTGTCATGTTTATTTCATTAATTGGCTACTTTTAGGGTATATTCACACGAACGGGCTCGCAGCGAGATTCTCGCTGCGAGCCCGGCAGGTCCTGGCAGTTCCCATACACTACATACTTGCTGCGGTCTAAACGACCGCAGCGAGTATGTAATTCTGCCGCCCTTAACCCCTTCTGCTCCCGCCCGGCTCCCCCGCTGTAAGCATACTTTACCTGTCCTCGCTGCACGGGTCCGGCGTCCTGCTCTCCCGTCCGGCCAATCATTGGCTGCGGCTGGGAAACACACTAATTGGCCGGACGGGAGAGCAGGACGCCGGACCCGTGCAGCGAGGACAGGTAAAGTATGCTTACAGCTGGGGAGCCGGGCGGGAGCAGAAGGGGTTAAGGGCGGTATAATTACATACTCGCTGCGGTCGTTTAGACCGCAGCAAGTATATAGTGTATGGGAACTGCCAGGACCTGCCGGGCTCACAGCGAGGATCTTGCTGCGAGCCCGTTCGTGTGAATATACCCTTAAGGTTTAGTTGAAGATTCTGCTCCTAAATCATTACTGAACCCACTGACTGTCCACAACAATGCAGCTGAATAGAATAATATATACCCTGTTCACTTGCAGAGTCCTTCAGATTTGTTAAGTCATGACCTTTTTTAACTATAGAATAGCCCCCATTGAGTTATGAAAATGTCACAACCAAACCGTAAAGTGTGAATATTGCCTTACTACTTCAAATGGATCTTTTTTTGCAGCAGCAGCACTGCTTCCACAAAGCCGGAGGATTGGCCCCCAGCCATGAAAGAATATGTGCAGCGCTGCTTTACTGCATGTGAGAGTGAAGAAGACAAGGATCGTACAGAAAAGCTGCTAAAGGAAGTCTTGCAAGCAAGATTACAGGACGGTTCAGCCTACACCATTGACTGGAGTAGAGAACCGCTGCCAGGGTATGGAACGATGCTTTTTCTGCTTCTGCAATATGGACTATTATATATTTAGGGAGAAATATCTTTTGTAATGTAAACACACTGAACTGGCTGTAGTAGTGTTGTCCTCAATAGTTCTGTCACACAGTGTGGTTACTGCTTTCCCATGGCACTATAGTGTTATCAATACTTTTCTACTCTTCAGTCTTCTAGCTTTTTCATCTGCCTATATTGAAACTGTTTTAGGTTGTGTCTTATTAAGGTTTTTTTGGGGGAGGCTTTACACAATTTGGCCTGGAGCAGGTAATGGGAGGACTAAGAAATAAAAATCAATCAGGGTTTAATCCCCATACACTTGCCTTAGTGGTCATGTTTAAAAAAAAAAAAAAAATGCATGTGACAGCTGAGGACAGTGAATGGCTACAGTGTCCTCTTCTGAGTTGAATCCGGGCACTTCCCACTGGTAAAATGCTGGGGAGGAGGAAAGTAGCTTTTTAACTGTTTTTGTAACCAGAGACCCCTTGAACTTTGTTGTACCATTCTATTTTTATTTTTTTTTATTTTGTAGTAAGGATAGTGTAAAAGAAAGTCCAAAGAAAAAGCGATGGGAGCAAAGTACTTTGCAGTCTTCCCTTGGCAGCACCATTACCGTCACCCAGTCCTCCCGAGGTGGTGTCAATAACAGTACTAGTACACTAAGGGGACGTGGTAGCAGCTTTCCCACAAGGTTCGGGAACAGGAATGTGTTCATGAAAGACTCCAGTTCCTCTTCAAGCACTGGTTCAAGGTCAAGATCCAGGTCGTCTTCACGCTCCCCTCACAGGCGATACCGCCGAAGGTAAGAAAGCATAATGAGTTCCTAGTTTAAGAAGCACAGTCTTTGTTATAAAGTTCTGTTTAGTTACTTGTCTTGTCTTTTCAGTGATTCAGACTCTGAAAGCAGTTCAGGAGGCGAAAGTCGGTCAGGTGGCCGCAGGAACTTTCAGAAGGGACGAGGCCGGGGTGGACACATGGATCGAGGACGAGGACGGAACCAGCGGGGCAAAAGGTACGCAATAGAATTCTGTGTCATATAAATTGTCATTAAATTTGTTGAGGTCATAAAATGCTAGAAAATGACAGCTATCGCCATTCTCTTGGTGGTTGTGATGGTGTCAGTGCTAATTATTGATAAAGTGGTTATGTCTCGTCAACTTCTTATTTTTTATTGAACCTCTTAACGACACATGACGGGTATACCCGTCATGCGGCCGTTAAGGGTAAACAGAGAGGGCTCCCGGCGTGAGCCCTCTCTGCAGCCCGTGGTCCCCAGTTGCTATGTGCAGCCAGGGACCGCAGGTATTAGCCGGCGCAGCCGATCGTTGCGGCCGGCCAATACCAATTAACAATTCAAATGCAGCTGTCAAAGCTATGTGGCCCCTGTCCCTGGTGTCCCCCCCCCCCCCCCCCCCTCCCCCCGCGATGCGATCACGGAGGGGAGATCACTTGTACTGAGCCGGCCGGGGCTCAGCGTCGCTCTAATGCTGTTCCTTGCTCGGCAATCTATTCAGATGGTCTGCAGCAGACCATAATAATAGAGCCATGATCTGATGGATCATGGCTCTATTATATACAAAGGATTGATCTCAATGGAAGATCAGTGCTGTGTATATAGAAGTCCCCCAGGGGGCTTCATATTACTGTAAGTGAAAGTAAAAAAAAGTGTTTTTAATTAATAAAAAAATCCCCTCCCCTAATAAGTTTGAATCGCCCCCCTTTTCCCATTTTACAAATAAAAATAAACATGTTTGCTATCACCGCGTGCGTAATCGCCCGAACTATTAATCACATTCCGGATCTCGCACGGTAAACAGCGTAAGCAATCCCAAAGTGCAAAATTGCGCATTTTTGGTCGCATCAAATCCAGAAAAATTGTAATAAAAAGCGAAGTCGCATATGCGCAATCAAGGTACCGATAGAAAGAATACATCATGGCGCAAAAAAATGACACCACACAGCCCCATAGGCCAAAGGATAAAAGCGCTATAAGCCTGGGAAGAGAGCGATTTTAAGGAACATATATTTGTTAACAATGATTTGAATTTTTTACAGGCCATCAGATAATATAAAAGTTATACATGTTACATATCATTGTTATATATGTTCCTCAAGTCGTTACGATTACAAGTACGTTTTTCCATAGGACACACGGCGTAAAAATGAAGCCCCCCCCACCCCAAAAGAAAAATTGTGTTTTTTTTTTTCAATTTCACTGCGCATATAATTTTTTTTCTGGTTTCGCAGCATATTTTATGGAAAAATTCAGCCTGTCATTGCGAAGTACAATTAGTGACGCAAAAAATAAGGGGTCATGTGGGTCTGTAGGTGTAAAAATGCCCGGTCCTTAAGGGGTTAACCTATCAATCAGATATGATATAGTAGTAACAGACTATGGCTACTATCATTGAGCGTGAGGGGTCCCAAATCCCTGTAGTTGTCAGATAAGGTCCTGGCATGTGCCATTGTTCTTAGATGGTTGAGTGAGTACGTTTGATGGTTTCTGATGGCACTATTCATATCCATGTATTGTCAATTCTATGCCTTAGACAGTTTAGTTGACACCAGTTTCCTTTATCCTTGTTAGGAATGAGCAAAACTTAAACAAACGAAACCGCAAAAAGAACATGACTATGGATTTCGAAGATCCTGAAAAAGATTTCAAAAAAGAAAGGCGAGCAGCACGCTTCCAGCATGGGCACACTCCAAAAAAGCTGCGTGTTGAGCCTTTAGTTCTGCAGATTCATAATCTAGATGATTCGGGTAATTTGGACTGGAATGAGCTAAAAATTGTGGGAACTTCACAGGACATCACGAAAACTTACCTACGTTTGACCTGTGCTCCAGATCCATCAACTGTTCGGCCTGTTTCTGTAAGACTTCAGATCCTTTTTTTTTTCTTCCTATCTTACGTATGTTATGAACTCAGTAGGTGTATCCATTATACTTTTTACCAGTGCTATGCCTGTAGTAGAAATCTTTGTGCTATCCTGAGCAGTAATAAAAATAAGAGGTAGACTATATATGCATAGTTGTTGTCACTGAACATGTGAAAGGTTTTAAATGTTAGTTTTATTAGCACTTATAAAGTTATTCTTTGATTTATAGGTCTTGCGAAAGTCTTTGACAATGGTAAAAGGCCATTTTAAGGAAAAACAAGACTATGCATTTGCATGTGAGCAGTTGAAATCAATACGTCAAGACTTGACGGTATGTGCCTTTAAGGGGGTCTGGTCAGGGATCTAAGGGTCCTCTCATATTTTTAGTGCTTGTTCTAAAGCTCATGTCTGCTTTACAGGTCCAGGGCATTCGTACAGAGTTTACTGTCGAAGTCTACGAGACCCATGCACGGATAGCACTGGAGAAGGTATGCTGTCTGCTACATTTAAAACATTTGTTAGAGGAATAGAACTCTGGTCTAAGGCATTTTTCACCTATCCTTAGCCCTTTGAGCGTTGCCATCAGTGCCAGAGACTTTGAATTCAGCAGCACAGTGCATGCTCAGCCGCCGCACCATTCAAGCTACTCTTAGCCCTGATCTTGCAGCAGCTGTAGGGGGAAAAAATATACTTTTAGACCAAAATGGTATGAAGGCACCATATGATGGAAGGGGGGGACGACTCAATTTATTGAGGTGGATCTTTTACTGTAGACAATAATTGTTTGCTTTCCCTGTCTTACACAAATGCTGGGAAAGCTCTTAGTCTGGCTATGAGAGTTGTGCATAAAGCATGAGTCTTGGGCTTTCTATACGAGTCCTTGCAGTATTTAAAGGGGTTATTCAGGCTTACAAAAACATGGTTTTTGTAAGTCAGTTTGGCTGTGGTTTTGCAGCTTAAAGGGGTACTCCGGCCCGGGGATATTTTTTTTGTTATGGCCGGGGAGGGGGTGGTTATGGACGGCGGAGGTCACTTACCTAACCCCTTCCAGCGCCGGGTCCTGGATCGCGCCGCCCAGTACACCCGTCCCGCGGCTGCTTCCTGGTGTGAGCTGCCGCATGAGACGTGACTTCTCAAGGCAGCTCAGCCATTCAGCGGCTGAGGCGGGACTTTGCTACGGCCGCTGAATGGCTGAGCTGCCTTGAGATGTCATGTCTCATGCGACAACTCACACCAGGGAGCGGCTGTGGGACGGGTGTACCGGGCGACGCGTTCCGGGACCCGGCGCTGGAACCGCGGAGGTAAGTGACCTCCGCCGTCCATAACCACCTCATCCCCAGCCATAGCTGAAAAATACCCCCGGGCCGGAGTACCCTTTTAACTCCATTGAAGTATTCCTAAACTCAGCATCTCCCATTCTACCCTATGCTGCCCTTCTGATGACTTTAAAAGCAAATATACCATAGGAAATTAGGTTGATGCAGACCTTTTAATGAAAGCTGTTTTTGTTTTTTTTGTTTTTTGTTTTGTTTTTTAATATAATATAGGGAGACCATGAGGAATTTAACCAATGTCAGGCCCAGCTGAAATCTCTATATTCAGAAAACCACCTTACTGGAAATATTGGAGAGTTTACAGCTTATCGCATTTTGTATTACATGTTCACAAGAAATTCTGGGGGTAAGAAAATATCCTGTAAACTTCAGCTGCTATGTTCCAGTTGCAATGCACATTTGGTTTCCCTCTCCTGGTCCAGTTTGCATTTGCCTGGTTTATATGTATTATTTTTTATTCCTATATCCAAATATAGGAATCCTATTATGCTTTGCAATATAAAAGGGGGCCTTTATAACAAAATGGATAAGTATGGTGTTGGGAGGGTATGGCACATAGACCTTACAAGCCTTGCAAATGTCATAGCTGTATCCAAGCTTTTGCAGTCTGATTATTTTTATTTTTTGTCTTTTATTTCATTACTTTTTTTTTCTTTTACAGATATAACTACAGAGCTAGCACATTTAACTAAAGAGCTGAAGGAGGACCCATGTGTTGCACATGCTCTTGCACTTCGCAGTGCTTGGGCGCTCTCAAATTTTCATCGCTTTTTCAAGCTATATAGAGAAGCACCTCGCATGTCTGCTTATCTCATCGACAAGTTTGCAGAGAGGGAGAGGAAGGCAGCCCTTAAGGCCATGATTAAAACGTATGTGCGGGCCGCCCACTTAGTGTACTTAATTCAGCCTTCTTCTTTCAGCTTTTCTGGCATGCTTAATTTACCTGTATTTTTACAAGTTAGTATGGACAGGTAGATAACTAGAAATGCCTTGGTGCATTCTCTAACTATGGCCTAGATTGTATCTAGGTGCTCATGCTTTTCGCAAGCCTAGACATAGACTGACTTAGTCTGTTCTCTCCTTTATAAGGGATAGAAGAAGGCAATCGTCGAGTGCCATTTTCAGGTTACGTCTGCTAGAATGTGGCCTTAGCCAACATATTTGTTGTGCATTTTGACAGAACTAAGGGTGCCTTCACACGTATTTATCGCTGCATGTTTGGTGCGATTTTTACATGCGAGTATTGATTTTCACATGATTTTCATGCATGTAAAAATCGCACCAAAAACGCAGCATTAAATACGCAGCGATACAGTACGTGTGAGCTACCCTAAAATTGGTTTCTTTGTTACTACAATGACTATAGAAAGGTCCTCTTGTGGATCTCTTATAAGAATATAATAATTAACTCTCAAATAGTGTTCAGGCCGGGGCTGTAATCAATAACCTGGGCCTTTTTTAGTGCTAGAAATGAGTAGTTCTCCCAAAAAGTGGATCACATGTCAGTCACAGTTTTAGTAAGTTCTCTTACCTTTTATGCTCCTGATGGAGACTATAACTATTAAAGTATTGACCTTGTGATCTCCAGGAATATTTCTTGGAGCGCCAACCTTTTTTCTCTGGCGGATTAGCTGAATTTTTGCACCAAAACAGAATGTTCTCTGCCTGAATGAAGTCGTCATGATACCAAAGGCTAGAGATAAAATTAGAATGTAAATGTTTTGCTGGTATTCCAGGCATCACAATAGGAATAGCAGATTATACATCTGATAGATGCAAGTACAATGATATAAAATACATGCTGATGGAATAACTTGCTAGAACTGTTCCAGAGTAAATTTTGGAATAGTGTGTTTTTTGTTTTTTTGTTTTTTTATTTTCCCCCTTGCAGGTAAGTAGTGTGTGTGTGTGTGTGTGGCACTGCATTAAAATTTTATACAGTATTTGCATTTTACAATTGTGTGATGTTTTGTTAGGTCATTCAGGCTACTAAATGTATATTTATGTCTTGTGTCCCACCAGCATTGCTTTCATGTATATGGGTAACTTTAGAAATACTTTATTAACCCTTTCACGACCTGTGATCATTGATGCCTCAATGCCCAGGTCGTGATTTGACATCAGCTTATGGGATCATAATGATCCCGTAGCTGATGTCCTTATGTCTGCCCCCTCTCCGCTGTCCCCTGTCATAATCTTGTGACAGCGACAGGGGAGAGGGGAGGGGGCAGAGCGCCTGACGTGCGTCCTGTCTTCCCTCCTGTCTCCCGCCGGCCTCCGTAGCTAGAAACCGGAAGCCTCAGGCTACCGGTTTCTATGGCTACTATGGGCTACCATGGCGACCAGTTTGCAGAGCCCCGATAGACACCGGAGAGACAATTCACCCTCTGTAGAGGGAGAATTGTCTCCCTGGAGCCCTATAGATACTGCGGTCTTGCTGACCGCAGTATCTACAGGGTTAACTCTCAGCACCGGAGCGCGGCTATCACTGATAGCCGGGACCCGCTGCGGATGACACAGGCGTAGCTCCTACGCTTGTGTCATTCTGTGCAGTAAATCAACATCGCTGCAGCACCAAGCATAGGCTGTAGCGAGGTTAATTTACTGTGCAGTGGCGGGAGGAGGTTAAGATATGTTGAAGTAATTGAAAAGAGCCTCCTGGTGAGGATCATAACCAAGAGGGTATCGGTGTCTGATATGGTAGAGTGAAATGTGTCAGTATTTCAGCTGTTGGGGTACATTTTGTATGGGGACAAGAGTTGAAGTGTTTTTACCTTTTGACAGCCAGCATAATTGTGTAAATTTAAAGGAGTTTTCTCAATTGTCTACTTATATTACATGTTAATCTTAAGTTACAGACTGGGGAGTAATCCTTCTATTGCCAGTGAGCATGTTCAGGTCCCCATTTTGGCTGTTGGCAGTGCTTGCAGTCCCTGCTTTGGTAGCTAGATCTACTATTGTCCTAATAGTTTGAGGTTATTTTCCATTATCAGGACAGTATGCACTTAATTCATTTCTGTGGGTTCTCCTAAAGGTAAAGGAAATATTTCCAGTGTTCTTTGGAGGTGTTGATAATATAGTTCCTTTAATCCACTAACACATAATACTGTAAGGTCGGGTACAGACATAGCAGGTTGGCATTGAGCTTTTATTACTAATTAACATCTGCAGGAAAATTGGGCGAGCTGCAGATTTTCATACCTGTTGTAGGAAGACCCTGCATTTCGTCCCTTTTTAATATACAGATTTTCTGGGGAAATTATCACAGAATTGCAAAATCCACAATGGAAATGATCTGCCACATCTAGACCTAGCCTAAAGTTGTTTTCTGTGCAAAATAGATTGCTAAGCTGTCATTGCTAAATTGTAACTGATTGGCGGCGGGGTGCCCATCAGCGGACAACCTATTCACTAGGTAATGCGGGTGCCAGTGGCAAATAGCTGATGGGTGAGGATGCTGGGTGTCGGCACCCCACTGATCGAGTGAAAAGTTATCATTTGGGTAATTCATTAGTCTATTTTGCCCAGAAATCCCCTTTAGTGGGACTCTGCAGTGACAAATATTTCCCCTCCCACCATATAGGGCTGGTGGTGGTTAATGGCTGCCCAGCTCCCTGTGCTTACCAGGCGCTCTGTTCCTCCGATAAAGAGCCATTTTGGTTCCCCGCTTCTGCCCGTGTGACTAGCCAAATTACAGTGGGGTTTATGAATGGACCAGATGTCACTTTCCAGGTTTAAGTAGAGTGACACATGGCCCAGACTCTGTAGAAGCCTTTTACCCTCATCAGCCTTATGCTGGGAGGAGAAAATACAGTTGTTGCTGGGCTGCATAATTTTTTTAATTTTTTAATTTTTTTTAAATTATAGTTTAACTCTTCAGACTAGGTACTTGTTAGTTTTTATAATGAGTTAGTTCTGCATACTTAGTGACTGAAGGTGGGTATGTGTTCTTGTGGTGTAAAACTTTGTATTGTGGAACACAAAGTCAAATATTGTCAATACTTGCTCTAACATGTTTTTTTTTTCTCTTTGCTCCTTTTCCCTCCACTACTTTTTTTGTTTTGATTCTTTTTAGTTTTCGACCGGTGCTACCAGTTTCCTACGTCCAGTCAGAGCTGGCCTTGGAGAGTGAGGAGGAGTGCCAGAATTTCCTGGCTTCTCTGTCTCTTGTGTATGCAGGGAACGACACCAGCAAGATTGACTGCAAGCAAAGCTTAGCAGTCTTGCACAACTTCTAAAAAGCAGTTTTCTTCTTCTACCAGAATCTCCCAATGTGTTTTCGGACACATGAGTAATCTCACACTGTGTGTGTGCATGTGAAAGTCCACATTTGGATCTGTTTGCTCTATAGTAAATACCTCTGGATCAGAGGGTATAGGCCAAGACTGGGCATCCCAAACAAAACAGTGTTGGGTTTCTCTGTTTTGCCAGATTGATTCGGAGAGCCACGTTAGGGGTTGGTAGTTTCCTATACTCTGTTGACGGACATGCAGTTTGTCAGTAATCCCTTTCTATGTATATATATTTATATATGGCACCATCAACATGAAGTTAGCAAACAACATCAAATCGTCAAGAACGTTTTGCAAGCTACCGATAGAAGTGTTTAGTCAACTTGTTTCCTGTCATATGGATTTAGATGGAAGATACAAATGTCGGCAGACGATATAGCTGTGTAGAAGCCGTTGTATAGCCTGTTCAGACCACTTGTCAGCAGTACATGATCATAAGAAGGAACCGTTTGTCCTCTTTACTGTGTCCTCAATATTAGTTGTCAGATGGGATGTACTAGCTTTGTAGTAAGCTATGTATATAATTGTAAATAGGGTTTTCATTTTGAAGTGGGTACAACTTTTTTTTTCTACAATGTTTTGTTGAGTCTGTTCAACCTTCTGGTTATAATCAGAAACTAACAATGTCTCAGTTTCTTTTCTCTCTTTACCTCATGTGCACAAAGCCTCTGTCCACATGCTGCACAAGACACACCACCTATGTGGCTCTGGGGAGAAGGCATCAAACACAGGAAAAGTCAACTCAAAGATTAGGAGAAGTGACACAAGATCCATACGCTGCTCTGCCTTTCCAGAATTATCAGAGACTTGCTAAAGTAAAGAACTTTCTAACACCTACAAGTCTGCTAAAGAAGCAAGAAGTCTACACTGAATTAAAGTAGAAGAGAATCCTGCTTTTATTATGGGAATCACCTGCTGCTGCTGGAACCTGTGAGAAGATGTTTGTACAATTATTCTTTTGAGATCCCCTCTCCATTTTTTTTCCTCTATTCCCCCTTTCCCTTGCTGAACTAGAGTTAATCTCTTTTTAATTTTTTTTCCCCTCCTTTCATCAGGTAAATATTAAGTAATAGCATTTGAACCCGCTCTTCCCACTTTTTTTTTTTTTTGACTAAAGTTTCTCTTTGTTCCCCTCTTTTCTCCACCCATATTCCTTTCTTTTTTATTTTCTCCCATTTTGAGGATGTTATGAGATATTGTGCAATAATGAGCAGTTGTCTATCAAGTGCTCCTTTCTTTGCAGATGTTTGTTTTTAATTTTCCTTTCTCCCCAAATAAATTTTTTTTCTCTGAGTTGCATCTACCTTGTGTGTGTGTTTTTTTTTTTTTTTTTATAGATATTTAACCTCTTAAGGACATATGACGTACCGGTACGTCATATGTCCTCACTTGCACTTCAAAGCGGGGCCGCGCGGCGGCCCCGCTTTGAAGTGCCGCGATCCCGGGTGCCGCGAGTAGCCCGGGACCGCCGCTATTAGCGGGCACGGTCTGATCGCCGTGCCCGCTAATTAGCTAATCGGAGGCAACGTTTTCCTGGTGTCTAGTGGGGGAGATCGCTCCTCCGGGACCTTGTCCCGGAGGAGCGATCTCCGTTACTGATGCCGGCCGGGGACGCGTCCAAGATGGCGCCGTCCTCGGCTCGGCACTCGTTCGTTTTCGGCTGCAGCAGCCGAAAGCAAACGAGTGCCGATCTCATGGATCTCTGCAGCATATCTATGCTGCAGAGATCTCAATGAGAGATCCAAGTGTATATACTAGAAGTCCCCTAGGGGGGCTTCTAGTATATGTGTAAAAAAAAAAAAAAAAAGTGGTGTTAATAGTAAAAAGCCCCCTCCCCTAATAAAAGTCTGATTCACCCCCCCTTTTCCCAGGTTTTAAATAAAAGTAAACAAATAAATAAATAAACATGTTTGCTATCGCCGCGTGCGTAATCGCCCGAACTATTAATTAATCACATTCCTGATCTCGTACGGTTAACGGCGTCAGCGCAAAAAAATCCCAAAGTGCAAAATTGCGCATTTTTGGTCGCATCAAATCCAGAAAAAATGTAATATAAAGCGATCAAAAAGTCGTATATGCGCAATCAAGGTACCGATAGAAAGATCACATCATGGCGCAAAAAATGACACCTCGCACAGCCCCATAGACCAAAGGATAAAAGTGCTATAAGCATGGGAATAGAGCGATTTTAAGGCACGTATATTGGTTAACAACGGTTTGAATTTTTTACAGGCCATCAGATACAATATAAGTTATACATGTTATATATCGTTGTAATCGTAACAACTTGAGGAACATGCATAACAAGTCAGTTTTACCCCAGGGCGAATGGCGTAAAAACACATTTCCCCCAAATAAAAGAAATGCGTTTTTTTTTTCAATTTCACCACACTTTGAATTTTTTTCTGGTTTCGCAGTGTACTTTATGCAAAAATTCAGCCTGTAATTGCAAAGTACAATTAGTGAAGCAAAAAATAAGGGGTCATGTGGGTTTCTAGGTGGAAAAATGCAAGTGCTATGACCTTTTAAACACAAGGAGGAAAAACCGAAAACGTAAAAACGAAAATGGGCCATGTCCTTAAAGGGTTAAAGGAGAAGTCTGGGGAAAATTTTTATTAATTATTAATTAATTTTTATTATTTATTATTGTGTTGCCTGCTAAAACGTTGGGGGCAGGGAAATTTATCAACACCAGCACTCCCCGATGTCAGTCTTATGGTGCGTTTACACAGACAGATTTATCTGACAGATTTTTGAAGCCAAAACCAGGAATGGATTTGAGAATAGGAGAAATTTCAATCTTTCCTTTATAACCTGTTCCCTGTTTATAGTCTGTTTCTGGCTTTGGCTTTAAATATCTGTCAGATAAATCTGTCTGCGTAAACGCACCATTAGTCTTGCCCCCATGCTCCTTGGCAGATTTACTAAGAAGCACACGTTTCCAATAAGGCACAAGTACCAACACACAGAAATCTACACCTGCTGAGGAGCCATGCCTCCTGCGTTCCCACCAGGCGGTAGGCGTACGCAGAGATTTTTGCACAAACGGTGGTTTGCACAAAAATATAATCTAAAATACGCCAGGGGTGTTAACAGTGAATAGCTTGCTGCAGTGTAACAGGGTCTTCACCTAGCCCTTTTGTGAGGAGTATGGAATATTGTTCCTTAATAAATATAGACACGCTATATATAGGGCTTATTAGCTGTTCAAGTCAGTGTCCAAGATGTACAGTCATGGCCAAAAGTTTTGAGAATGTAAAAATTAATACTTCTATCAAAGTCTACTGCTTTTAAAATGGCAATTTGCATGTACTCCAGAATGTTATAAAGAGTGATCAGCTTAACAGCAATTACTTACAAAGTCAATATTTGACTAGAAAATGTCCCAAAATACATTTAAACATCATTGCAGCCCTGCCTTAAAAGGACCAGCTAACATCGTTTCAGTGAATGCTCCATTAACACAGGTGTGGGTGTTGATGAGGACAGGGCTGGAGTTCAATCTGTCATGATTAAGAATGACACCACTGGACACTTAAACAGGAGGTTGGTGCTTGGCATCATTGTTTCTCTTCTGTTAACCATGGTTAAGAAACACGTGCAGTCATCATTGCACTGCACAAAAATGGCCTAACGGAAGAGTATCGCAGCTAGAAAAATTGCACCTCAGTCAACAATCTCGCATTATCAAGAACTTCAAGGAGAGAGGTTCCATTGTTGCCAAAAAGGCTCCATGGCACCCAAGAAAGACCAGCAAGCGCCAGGACCATCTCTTAAAAGTGTTTCAGCTGTGGGATCGGGCTACCAGCAGCGCAAAGCTTGCTCAGGAATGGCAGTAGGCAGGTGTGAGTGCATCTGCACGCACTGTGAGGCGGAGACTCTTGGAGCAAGGCCTGGTCTCAAGAAGGGCAGCAAAGAAGCCACTTCTCCACTTCTCTCCAGAAAAAACATCAGGGACAGACTGATATTCTGCAAAAGGTACAGGGAGTGGACTGCTGAGGACTGGGGTAAAGTCATTTTCTCTGATGAATCCCCTTTCCATTTGTTTGGGACATCTGGAAAACAGCTTATTTGGAGAAGATGAGGTGAGTGCTACCACCAGTCTTGTCTCATGCCAACTGTAAAGCATCCTGAAACCATTCATGTGTGGGGTTGCTTCTCAGCAAAGGGAATCAGCTCTCCCACAGTCTTGCCTAAAAACACAGCCATGAATAAAGAATGGTACCAGAATGTCCTCCAAGAGCAACTTCTCCCAACCATCCAAGAGCAGTTTGGCGATCAACAATGCCTTTTCCAGCATGATGGAGCACCTTGCCATAAAGCAAAAGTGCTAACTAAATGGCTCAGGGAACAAAACATAGAGATTTTGGGTCCATGGCCTGGAAACCCCCCAGATCTTAAAGGGGTATTCCAGGGAAAATCAATAATTTAGCAAAGGAAAGGGTTAACCAAGGTTAACACTTTCCTAATATACTTACCTGTTGTTTTTTGGCCCCCCAAGGAGATCTCCGGTCCGGTCACGTGATCTTGCAGCTTGTGGCTCGGATCCTCTTCTCCTTCCTGTTCGATGACGTCACCACCCGGCCGGCGTCGCTCTCCTTCTCATTAGCAGCAGAGCACTGAACCCTGACTGGCTTGGTAGCGTGCAGCCAATCAGGGTTCAGTGCTCTGCATCCCCACACGCTTCATAGTGGGGGTCCCCTGAGGCTGCAGTAAATTATCAGGGGTCGTCGGGCTCAGTGGCGGTCACCAGTTACATGGGCCGGCACTGCACTACAGCAGGTGAATGCGGGGTCTGGCGTCAATCATCACTCCGCAGAACCCCCCCCCCCCCCCACACACACCTTGTCAGCGATGCCGACCGAGTCCCCGGAGGGGATGCGGTGGGCGGCATTACTTTATTCATAGCTACCAGACACCCGGCCGCCCGCCGCATCCCTTCCCCCCAGGGACTCAGGGTCGGCATCGGTGGGGAAGTAATGTGTATCGGCTGCTGATCCCCCCGGCCCCCCCTCCCTGTGTCCCTGTCAGAGATCGCTCACCCCCACCCCCGGAGCGTGCTGCTGGCCCCGATCTCAGCACTGGTCTCAGGCACCTGTACTCAGCTGACAGGCGCTGTGTACGGGGCAAGAAATCTCTCCTGCCTCACTCACACAGAGCCTGTCAGCTACTGAGTACAGGTGCCTGAGACCAGTGCAGAGATCGGGGCCAGCAGCACGCTCCGGGGGTGAGCGATCTCTGACAGGAACACAGGGAGGGGGGGCCGGGGGGGATCAGCAGCAAATACATATTACTTTGCAGGACTTCCCCCCTCCTCCCTGTGTCCCTGTCAGAGATCGCTCACCCCCGGAGCGTGCTGCTGGCCCCGATCTCGGCACTGGTCTCAGGCACCTGTACTCAGCTGACAGGCTCTGTGTGAGTGAGGCAGGAGAGATTTCTTGCCCCGTACACAGAGCCTGTCAGCTGAGTACAGGTGCCTGAGATCAGTGCAGAGATCGGGGCCAGCAGCACGCTCCGGGGGTGGGGGTGAGCAATCTCTGACAGGGACACAGGGAGGGGGGGCCGGGGGGGATCAGCAGCCGATACACATTACTTCCCCACCGATGCCGACCCTGAGTCCCTGGGGGGAAGGGATGCGGCGGGCAGCCGGGTGTCTGGTAGCTATGAATGAAGTAATGCCGCCCGCCGCATCCCCTCCGGGGACTCGGTCGGCATCGCTGACAAGGTGTGGGGGGGGGGGGTGTTCTGCGGAGTGATGATTGACGCCAGACCCCGCATTCACCTGCTGTAGTGCAGTGCCGGCCCATGTAACTGGTGACTGGCACTGAGCCCGACGGCCCCTGATAATTTACTGCAGCCTCAGGGGACCCCCACTCTGAAGCGTGTGGGGATGCAGAGCACTGAACCCTGATTGGCTGCACGCTACCAAGCCAGTCAGGGTTCAGTGCTCTGCTGCTAATGAGACGGAGAGCGACGCCGGCCGGGTGACGTCACCGAACCGGAAGGAGAAGAGGATCCAAGCCACAAGCTGCAAGATCACGTGACCGGACCGGAGATCTCCTTGGGGGGCCAAAAAACAACAGGTAAGTATATTAGGAAAGTGTTAACCTTGGTTAACCCTTTCCTTTGCTAAATTATTGATTTTCCCTGGAATACCCCTGCAGGGTACAAACCCACTTGACGTATTTGCTGCGTGAATCAGTCTTAAAAATAAGCAGGCAAAACGCAGGTTGGCTTTATACAATTGTTCTGCGTTAAAATACGCAATTGCGTATTTTTGAATGAGTTAAAATACGCAATTGCGTATTTGTGAAGCGTGAAGCTTGTTGTTAGCAAAGCATCAGTTGTTAACAACCTGTGTGAAAAACGCATGTAGCTTCATGCTTCAAAAATACGCAATTGCGTATTTTAACACAGAACAATTGTATAAAGCCAACCTGCGTTTTGCCTGCTTATTTTTAAGACTGATTCACGCAGCAAATACGTCAAGTGGGTTTGTACCCGCAATCCCATTGAGAACTTGTGGTCAATAATCAAGAGACGGGTGGACAAACAAAAACCCAACAAATTCTGACCAAATGCAAGCATTGATTGTGCAAGAATTTACTGCTATCAGTCAGGATTTGGTCCAGAAGTTGATTGAGAGCATGCCAGGGAGAATTGCAGAGGTCCTGAAGAAGAAGGGTAAACACTGCAAATATTGACTTGCTGCATTAACTCATTCTAACTGTCAATATAAGCTTTTGTTACTCATAATATGATTGCAATTATATTTCTGTATGTGATAAAAACATCTGACAAATACACATAAAAACCAGAGGGCAGCAGATCATGTGAAAATATAATATTTGTGTCATTCTCAAAAAACTTTTGGCCATGACTGTATGCTCTGCAGGTGTGTCAGCTCTCTATAGCCTCCAAGTGTTAAGCCTCTCATAGTCCAAAAGGCACCAAGGCTCTAATAGGAAATTCTTTGGAACAAGCTGAAGGGCCCCTCCCACACAGTGTCTCACTCTCTAGGACCCCAGGGTATGCGGATACGTGGAACTAGTCGTCAAAGCTGGGTAGAGAGGCTATGTTAGGTCTCCAAACATTCTGGGGGCCCAGCTGGATTAATTGGTACCAGGACGGTCTCCCTATGCCCCTGTGTGGCAAAGGTACAACCTTTCTAGGGGCTTATTCTTACGTTCCGTTAAACACGGGCAGGTGTAACGTCACAGAGCTGTGAATATTCAAACACTTTCTCCACTCCTGGCACGATATTGTTACCTCATGCCACACAGCGAAAGACTTACAGGGCTTCCCTGTCTGTGCTTCACGGAACATGAGAATAAGCCCTTTGGATTGTCAGGGGTTTTGGGGAAGAACTTGGGCCGTCCTACATGATGGAAGGTATGCGTGTTGGGTCTTAGCAGTGTGCCGGCATTCTTCGTCTATGGGAGTCCATACATGTTGGGGAGTTCCAAAAACTGCTTAGCAGCACACGCCTCCCGTGTGTTCGTTTTGCAATCAAAACCCTCATTGTGACAGTAATTGACTATTGCTAAAACTGCTTGTCTCACTGCCTGTATTTGAATCCGACCATTGTATATATCTTCTAAAATTTGTCCTTCTATCTCGATCCACGTATCCACACTCTTGTGTTCTCAGGCTATTGCTCCACAATATCAACCTGTTTCACTGGTGTTAATGAAAAGGTGGGTTACTCAGCTATAGGGTGCCTTTACACAGAGAGATTTATCTGACAAATTTTGGAAGCCAAAGCCTGGAATGGATCTGAAGGAGACATCTCAGTCTTTCCTTTATGACCGTATAACTGTTTATAGTCTGTTCCTGGTTTTGGCTTGAAATATCTGTCAGATAAATCTGTCTGTGTAAAAGCACCAATAGGGCCCTATTACACCAACAGATGTCTGACAGATTCTTACAGATTTTTTTCAGCCAAAGCCAGGAATGGATTTGAAAAGAGGAGAAATCTTAGGGCCCTATTCCACCGGACAATTATCGTTCAGATTATCGTTAAATCGTTCGAATCTAAACAATAATCGTTCGGGTGAAATGCAGTTAACGATTAACGACCGAACGAGAAATCGTTGATGGCTTTATAAGACCTGGACCTATTTTTATCGTTGCTCGTTCGCAAAACGTTCGCATTGAAAAAGACATTGTTCAGTCGTTCGCAATAGATACGAACGCAATAGTGAATAAATAGCGAAGAAAAAACGATCGCAATTACGATCATAAGTAACGATTATCGTTCCATGGAAATGAGTGAACGTTTTCAGGTCTTTCGCAATAGCGGTCGTTTGAGATCGTTAATCGTTAACGATTATACAAACGATAATCGTCCAGTGGAATAGGGCCCTTAGTCTTGCCTTTACAACCAGTTCCCTGTTTATAACCCAATTGGCTGATCGTTGATTTAGGTTTGGACCTATAATTGTCGGCCACTGACCAGGCATCGATACATGTAATAGTGGTGTGCGACTGAAGATTTGCAAAGTGTATACATTACCCATCCATGGTCCAGGGCTCCTCTTGTGGTCTGCTTCTTCCATGGTCCCGCACGCTGCAGCTTAAGAGCGACCTGTCTGAGCTGACAGGCCGCCCAGCCAATCACTGGCCCGGACCACCGCGGACAGTGATTGGCGGAGCAGCATGTCTTGGGGAGAAGACCGCAAGAGGAGCCCTGGACCATGGACAGGTGATGTATGCAGTTTAAGCAAGGGCTGCAAGGACATTGGTAACGATGTCCATGCAGCCCTTGTTAAACGATTATCAGGCCGTGTAAGGGTCCATTTACACAGAAAGATTATCTGACAGATTATCTGCCAAAGATTTGAAGCCAAAGCCAGAAACAGAGATCAGGTAAACAAGGAAAGCCTAAGATTTCTCCTCTTTTCAAATGCATTCCTGTCTTTGGCTTCAAATATTTGTCAGATAATCTGTCAGATAATCTTTCTTTGTAAATCTCACTCCATCCTGTCATTTACTAAACAAAAACTAAAGTGCCCAAAAAGAAAGTACTCTGGATGGTATATATACACAAACCAAATTCTAAAGGGCCAGAAGCCCAAAAACACATCCAGTAGTACCTTCCACTAGAGTAAAATTTAACTTTTATTGGCTCTCTAATAATAAATAATCAAAATAACTGTTGTGAAATCTAAAAACACACTGCTCCTAATAGTCGTAACAGTATCACGTTACTCATACACATAGTGATAGTAGCTGCAGACTACTCACTACCTCAAGTATATTGCTATCTAACCAAACTAATAGCGCAGTGAAAGTTAAAATGTAGCCACCAGCCCCTCAACTAGTTTCACCCATACTTGGGCTTCATCAGGAGGAGGGCTTATATGAAGGCGGCGCCCATCTAGGGTCTTATTTATAGTTATCCCCTTTAGTCTCATCACTATGCGACCATTTATTAACCAATGCCCATGAGTGTTAGCCAAGGACCAATCAGCAGTCGCCACATCAGACGCCATGTTAGCGCCAAAAGTGCAAGCGTCCAGCCCCTCTGGCGCTTAGTGATGTAATCATGCCCCAAAAACCAATCCACTCACCCCTCCCGAGCTACTTCTACCGGCCCGCGAATTCACTTCCGGATCCACAGGATGGATCCGGAAGTGAATTCGCGGGCCGGTAGAAGTAGCTCGGGAGGGGTGAGTGGATTGGTTTTTGGGGCATGATTACATCACTAAGCGCCAGAGGGGCTGGACGCTTGCACTTTTGGCGCTAACATGGCGTCTGATGTGGCGACTGCTGATTGGTCCTTGGCTAACACTCATGGGCATTGGTTAATAAATGGTCGCATAGTGATGAGACTAAAGGGGATAACTATTAATAAGACCCTAGATGGGCGCCGCCTTCATATAAGCCCTCCTCCTGATGAAGCCCAAGTATGGGTGAAACTAGTTGAGGGGCTGGTGGCTACATTTTAACTTTCACTGCGCTATTAGTTTGGTTAGATAGCAATATACTTGAGGTAGTGAGTAGTCTGCAGCTACTATCACTATGTGTATGAGTAACGTGATACTGTTACGACTATTAGGAGCAGTGTGTTTTTAGATTTCACAACAGTTATTTTGATTATTTATTATTAGAGAGCCAATAAAAGTTAAATTTTACTCTAGTGGAAGGTACTACTGGATGTGTTTTTGGGCTTCTGGCCCTTTAGAATTTGGTTTGTGCATCCTGTCATTTGACGCGGTCAAGGCCTTTGACAGGGTGGAGTGGGACTACCTCTAGGAGGTGATGAGAAGATTTGGTGTGGGGGAGGGTTTTATTGGAAAGGTCAAATTACTGTACTCAAATGTGAGGGCTATGGTGAACATTAATGGAATGCAATCTGAAGCCTTTAATTTGGGTCGCGGTAAGCGGCAGGGGTGTCTTCTCTCACCTCTGCTCTTCGCCCTAAGTATAGAGCCATTAGCTATTATGATTAGAACTTGACCCCAGATAATGGGGTTTGGGGCGAGGGGCGGAGGGGACAGAATATCCCTGTATGCGGATGATCTGCTGTTGTTTCTAGCAAACCCAGAGGAGGTGGTCCCGAGGGTGATGGAGATAATACAGGAGACTGGGCTGTTTTCAGGTATTAAAATAAACTGGCCTAAATCAATATTAATGTCATTGGATACTAATTTAATTATTTCCTTCCCACCCCTTCGGACAGTGGAGGTGGGAGGATGGTTCATATACTTAGGAATAAAGGTCTCTAGGGACATCAGAGAATATAACACCTTAAATGTTAAGGAAACCATAAAAGTTTTGGAAAAGAAAGTGGGAGTCTGGCAAAGGCTTCTGCTCTCCAGGGCAGACAGGTTAACTTTAATTAAAACCGTACTGTTACCAAAGCTGCTTTATGTATTCGGGGCAGCCCCCATGTGGATAGATGGTAAATATTTCAAACGTATCAGGGCATTGTGTAATGCCCTGATATGGGGATGCAAGCGGGTAAGAATGAAGCTGGAGGGGTTGAGCGTCCCTGTACACATTGGACATGTCCAATTATTTTCTGGCCTCACAGGTGTACTGGCTGTGTAAACATAAACAAGATAATTTTTTTCAGGCTTTAACCCTTTAAGGACGGGGCCAATTTTCGTTTTTGCTTTTTCGGTTTTTCCTCCTTGTGTTTAAAAGGCCATAGCACTTGCATTTTTCTACCTAGAAACCCACATGAGCCCTTATTTTTTGCGTCACTAATTGTACTTTGCAATGACAGGCTGAATTTTTGCATAAAGTACACTGCGAAACCAGAAAAAAATTCAAAGTGTGGTGAAATTGAAAAAAACCCAACGCATTTCTTTTATTTGGGGGGAATGTGTTTTTACACCATTCGCCCTGGGGTAAAACTGGCTTGTTATGCATGTTCCTCAAGTCGTTACGATTAAAACGATATATAACATGTATAACTTTTCTTGTATCTGATGGCCTGTAAAAAATTGTTAACAAATATACGTTTCTTAAAATCGCTCTTTTCCCAGGCTTATAGCGCTTTTATCCTTTGGTCTATGGGGTAGTCTCAGGTGTAATTTTTTGCGCCATGGTGTGTTCTTTCTATCAGTACCTTGATTGCGCATATACGACTTTTTGATGGCTTTTTATTACATTTTTTCTAGATTTGATGCGACCAAAAATGCACAATTTTGCACTTTGGGATTTTTTTGCGCTTACGCTGTTTACTGTGCGAGATCAGTAATGGAATTAATTAATAGTTTGGGCGATTTCGCACGCGGCGATAGCAAACATGTTTATTTATTTATTTTTATTTATTTACTTTAATTTTAAACCTGGGAGAAGGGGGGTGATTCAGACTTTTATTAGGGGAGGGGGCTTTTTACTAATAACAATACTTTTTTTTTTACACATATACTAGAAGCCCCCCTGGGGTTAGGGTTATTCCCCCTGGTGTTAGGGTTATTCCTCCTGGGGGACTTCTAGTATATACACTTTGATCTCTCATTGAGATCTTTGCTGTATAGTTATACAGCAAAGATCAATGAGATCGGCACTCGTTTGCTTTCGGCTGCTTCAGCCGAAAACAAACGAGTGCCGAGCTGAGGACGGCGCCATCTTGGAGCAGTCCCCGGCCGGCAGTAGTAACAGAGATCGCTCCTCCGGGACAACTCCCGGAGGAGCGATCTCCTCCACTAGACACCAGGGAAGTGCTGCATCCGGTAATTGGATGCAACTGTCATGTTTGACAGCTGCATCTGATTACTGTATTAGCGGTCGCCACGCGGCCCCGCTCTGAACACCTCTTACGGGCACATGACGTATCGGTACGTCATGCGTCCTTAAGAGGTTAAAGGCCCTATTCCACCAACAGATCTGACGACAGATTATCTGCCAAAGATTTGAAGCCAAACCCAGGAATGGATTTGAAAAGAGGAGAAATCCAGTCTTTCCTTTATGACCTGTTCTCTGTTTATAGTCTGTTCTTGGGTTTGGCTTCAAAACTTTGGCAGATAATCTGTCGTCAGGTCTGTTGGTGGAATAGGGCCTTAAAGGGTAAAATAGGGATGGAGGAGGAGGACATTTTTGGCCTGTTAGAAGGAGGCTGCTTGGAGGGACAACTGTGGGGCCAGTTGGAAATGGTTAAGGCAGTGGTAAAAACTTTGAGGGAGTTAAGGAAGAAATTAGAAGTTAGGGGCATACTTGGATTAGCACCATTATGGGGAAACAGATATCTAGAGGAGATAGTGAAAGTTGGGGTTATAAAAGTACTGCAAAATGCTGGGATAAAACATGTGAGCGATATCTGGGCAGGTAAGAAAATCAAAAGTTGGGATTGGGTAAGAGAGAATTTGATCTTCCGGAAAGTGCTTGGTTTGAGTATGGTAGGTTGAGACATGCATTGCAGGTCTCGCATAAAGCTAGAGAACTGGGCAGTGAGAGTGCCTTTATCGATCAGCTCAGAGACCAAGTATTTAAGAAAAGAGAAATCTCAAGGGTGTATAATTTCTTGTTGAGCTTTAACACAGTAGGTACTAAAACCAGCAGAAATGGCAGGAGGAGTTGGGTGAGATTAGTATGGAGAGGTGGCAGGAAATATATAGAAATATGTGGAGTGTCTCGCACTCAGGAGATCATCGCTTAGTGCAGTTTAAAGTGTCACTTTCATGAATTTTTTTTGCAGAAATCAATAGTCCAGGCGATTTTAAGAATCTTTGTCATAGAGTTTGTTAGCCAAAAAATGCATTTTTATCATGAAAAAGCAGATTGAAGCTCTCCCGCTGTCTTCATTGTTCTTCTATGGAGAGAGCTAAATAAAAGACCAAAACAGGGCAACAAAGAGTTAATCTACAAATACCTCACCCTTTATCTCCTCTGACAGTCACCACTAACCTCTCTGAGCTCTGATTACAGCTGTCACCCAGCTCTGTGCCTGTAATCCCTTTGTTCTCAGCTCTCTGCTGCTAACTCCCTCCTACCCCCCTCCCCTCTCTATAGGAACAGACAGAGTATGACTAATGCAACAAGTCACAATTTCCTGATTTTTTGCAATCGATGGAAAAGAGGAGGGGGGGGGGTGACCTGGGAAAAGACTTTTTAAATGCTGATAATGGCATATTTGGCTAATAAACCCAATTACAAAGTTTCTTAAAATCGCCTGGACTATTGATTTCTGCAAAAAAAAACAAAAAAACAACGACAGTGACTCTTTAACATCTTGCAGAGACTATATTATACCCCCAGCTTTCTATTTTACATAAAAAGAAGAAGTGACAGTAAATGCCCGAGGTGTCAGGAGGATGCAGGGTTACTTCATATGCTATGGTCATGTGTGGAGATTGTGTGTGAGAGGATTATTGGCAGCAAGTCTTCGAAACAACAGTTGAGAGAACGGGTGTACAATTGGCTATCTCACCGATTGTGGCAATCCTGGGGGATACATCAATGATTAGCGTAAGTGGGAAAATAAAAAGGGAAAATTACGAGATTGCTCTTCTACGCTAGGCTGTTGTTAATTTGGCAATACTGCATTATTAGGTATGATAAATATCAGGACCAGAGATGAGCATCCCCCTTTTTTTTTCCTTCCCTCCACTTGCTTGGGTTGGGTGGGAGGTTTGTTAGGTTTGTAGGGATATAAATTAAATTGATTTAGTTGATTTAGCATTTCTTAATCATTCCTTGCGACTTGTTTGGTGATCAAGTTTACTGTCATTGTTCTTTATATGACAGTTTGTAAAGATTATGATGTTGTCTTTTTATCGAAAAATAAAATAAAAAAATAAAAAGATTTGAAGCCAAAGCCAGAAACAGACTGTAAACAGAGATCAGGTCATAAAGGAAAGCCTGAGATTTCTCATCTTTTCAAATCCATTCCTGTTTTTGGCTTCAAATCTTTGGCAGATAATCTGTCGGATAATCTTTCTGTGTAAATGGACCCTAATAGGCCCAGTAAACGAGTGCCGATCTAACAGTTATTATCGGGCCGTGTAATGCTGGGTTTACACGGATCGATAATTCGCCCGATCGTACGATTAACGATTTCTAGGTAACGATTTTTCTTTTATAACGATCAGCGTTTAGATGGAACGATATATCGTACAGAAAATTTGTTTTGCGATCGTTTTGCGATCGTTTAAAACTATCTCGCACATAGGTAAAATCAGTGAACGACTGTTTACACGGAACGATCAGCGAATTTTTTGCGAACGACCATTTAAGAACAAGTTAAAAGATAAAAATGAACGATTTCTCGCTCGTCGTTCGATCCGTTTACATGTACGATTATCGGTCAAATTAGATCGTTATCGTGCAAATTCGCACGATAATCGTTCCGTGTAAACCCAGCATAATAGTACCCTTAACCTGCCCCTCCACATCTCTTACAGCATATTTCTAAGGCGTGGAATTACAATTTGAGCACTTGAGCTGAAAGCATCTGCTGTCTTCTGCCCCCTAGACAACCCCCTTTAAAAAAATAAATAAAATGTCTGCTTTCTCTCAAAAACTGCGCAATACCTGTCCTCAGGTTGTGTGTGTTGTTACAACTCTGCTACATTCATTCTAGTGGAGCTGCAATGCTATGCATTGTTTCTGGAAAATAGCTGTGCATTGCTTTTCTCACACCCTTGCAAACCCCTGCCCGATTCTGCCTTCATTACCTATCTGAAATATACCTTCCTTAGCTCACTATAGAACATCATGGCAATCTAGGTTTTATTCAGCTAAACTGAGAGGACTGTGTTTTGTGTCTTACCACACTCACAGCCATGGCAGAAGATAAACTTTTAACTTTAAGACATTTGATATTTGTTTATTTGTAGAAATGTTTGTATTGATTTATTGATATATAATTTATATGATATTCCATAGCATCTAGATTGAAGGGTCTATATAGGAGCATTTACTAAGACCCCAACAGTGTATAATTGCATTAGATTTATATAGAGGCATACCTCTCGAAAAAGTTTTGATGGTTAAAAGTCTGAGTACTCAGACCAGTGGCGGATTGTAATATGGGCGGTTTGGGCGGCCGCTCGGGCCCGAGGCTCCGGGGGGGCCCATGCCACACCACCCACATTATAATCCGCCACTGAGTCTCTCTTGTACTGTCCCCTGGCTGATGCGCAGCTGCCGGGGGTGTCCCGTCCTATCCCCGGCAGCGCGCGCATCAGAGAGCTCCCCGTGCGCCTGTGGCTGTGACTTCCGGCGCACGGGGAGCTCTCTGATGCGCGCGCTGCCGGGGATAGGACAGGACACCCCCGGCAGCCACGCATCAGCCGGGGACAGACCAGGAGGCGAGAGGCTCAACGGGGGAACAGACAACAGGTAAGTTGTGTTCTGTTTTCTTTTTGTGTTATCTGCTGTGCACAGGGGGGGAAAGAGGGGGACCATCTATAAGGGGGGGTAGAGGGGGACCATCTATAAGGGGGGGTAGAGGGGGACCATCTATAAGGGGGGGTAGAGGGGGACCATCTATAAGGGGGGGTAGAGGGGGACCATCTATAAGGGGGGGGAGAGGGGGACCATCTATAAGGGGGGGAGAGGGGGACCATCTATAAGGGGGGGCAGAGGGGGACCATCTATAAGGGGGGGGCAGAGGGGGACCATCTATAAGGGGGGGCAGAGAGGGACCATCTATAAGGTGGGGGGCAGAGGGGGACCATCTATAAGGGAGGGGGCAGAGGGGGACCATCTATAAGTAGGGGGCAAAGGGGGACCATTTATTAGTGGGGCAGAGGGGGACCATCTATGAGGGGGACCATCTATAAGGGGGGGGGGAGAGGGGGACCATCTATAAAGGGGGGGAAGAGGGGGACCATCTATAAGGGGGGAAGAGAGGGACCATCTATAAGGGAGGGGGGAGAAGGAACAGGGGGACCATCTATAAGGGGGGGAGAGGGGGACAATCTATAAAGGGAGAGAAGTGATGAGACTTGCATTATAAGGCCATCTTGGTCCCATAAGAGGGGTACGATCTATAAGGGAGGGGGGAGAGGGGGACCATCTCCTATAGGATTAGCCCCCTCCTCTCCTGACATCTTCTGTGCTGCTGTGACCTCCCCTATAGATCAGCACCCTCCTCTCCTGACATCCTCTGTGCTGCTGGGACCTCTCCTATAGAATTAGCAGCCCGTGGCCCAGGGTACATTTAATCCGCCACTGACTCAGACCAGTAGTTAAAAAACAGGGAGAGAAGTGATGAGACTTGCATTATAAGGCCATCTTGGTCCCATAAGAGGGGTATGATCTATAAGGGAGGGGGGAGAGGGGGACCATCTATAAGGGGGGGGGAGAGGGGGACCATCTCCTATAGGATTAGCCCCCTCCTCTCCTGACATCTTCTGTGCTGCTGTGACCTCCCCTATAGATCAGCACCCTTCTATCCTGACATCCTCTGTGCTGCTGTGACCTCCCCTATAGATCAGCACCCTCCTCTTCTGACATCCTCTGTGCTGCTGTGACCTCCCCTATAGATCAGCACCCTCCTCTCCTGACATCCTCTGTGCTGCTGGAACCTCTCCTATAGAATTAGCACCCTCCTCTCCTGACATCCCCTGTGCTGCTGGGACCTCTCCTATAGAATTAGCAGCCCGGGTTCATTTAATCCGCCACTGACTCAGACCAGTAGTTAAAAAACAGGGAGACAAGTGATGAGACTTGCATTATAAGGCCATCTTGGTCCCATGGTACAATACCAGGTTAGAATGTGCTAGGCATGCATTTCTTCCAGCTTTATCTAGCAATCAGATGGGGTCTAGACTTTAGTTGGCTGAATGTGGTAAGGGGCTCTCCTGACCATCCACTGACAGATGATGGTGGTGATAGGGGTCGGGCATGATGGAAAATAACAGCGAACCCTTTTTTTTGGGGGGGAAGGGGGGCGGGGAGATGCTCTCTCTGCTGCAGCTTACCCCTCCCATAGAGAATACAGGCGCGCTTGGTCGTTCCTGTATGGGTTAGGACGGGCGACAGCCATTCACCAATCAGTTATTAAAACTGCATGGGGACCTTAAGACCTTGACCAATCATAATTTATGTTGTAAAGATAGCAAATCAAAATCATTTTTTAATGGTCATGCCAATTTAATGTTCTAGGGTTGAAAGAAACGAGGCCACAGATTGGAACAGGCTACTAATATAGGTAAGGTGTAGAGATGAGTGCAACTCAGGCATGCTCGCATTTGTACCAACTCGGGAATGTGGCATTTCATTAGTGGTGGCTGCAGAAGTTGGATGCAGCCCTAGGGAGCCCTGGACAATATGGATCCAGTATGACTGTATCCATGTTTTCTAGGCAGCATCCAACTGTAGGCTTGGGTTTGGACGGACCCAAGCATACTCGAGTTGCACTCATCTAAGGTGCTTATTGAAAAGTAGCTATTTTGCAGTTACAGCATACGTGATGGAATCAGTACAGAGGTAATTCTAATAGCGTTGTATAAAAGCCATCCGTCCGTCTTGAGCTTCCAGCATAACAAAAACTAAGGCAATCCATATGTTGTGCCCCAAAATGGGCGAGCTGGACAGTATTGTACACCTCTGGTCGGAAAAGAAGGCTGGGGTTTCTGCTTGCCACGTTCCTAGGCATTTTTGCTACTGTCAGATGGAAGCTGTTGGATTGCGGAGGGTCAATAACTTTCAGGCCTTTACTGCGGAAGCTTTGGTTCAGCTTGTTAACAAAACTTGCTAAGCCCGGGACGTGTGCAGGCTCCAAATACAGCACACGTGAGTGGAAGTCCTTAAGTCCATCGAAGCTTAGGATAAGACTTGGAGGAAGAATACGGAGGAAGAAGAGGAGGTGTCACTTTTCAGCTCTTGAAGCACTGTGTAGGCGACATCCATGTCCTCTGTAGACTCCAAATGCAAAAGGCACAATGTTAAATGAAGTTCTGGCAATGGTATACAATACTCTGACATGTCTGGGTTGTGCTTAAGGAGGACATTTTGTACCTCCTTTACTGAGTGTTTCACGGGGTGCGTGGCCTGCAGACGTCGGGGGAGGACGCATCCTGCTTGAGCTCCTGCCCGACACAGCTTTTATAAGCTTTACCGACTGGATTCTTCTACTAGCGGTGCCTCTTTCCGTCACCGGACCCTATATTACTACTCGGGGATCTTGTACTACCATGCAGAGGCAGAGAAGACAAGCCTACAAGCAGCGTGGACCGAAACAAGGTCAGGCCCCGCTGAAGCAAGATGGCGCCGGCTGCTCTCCGCAGCGTCGCCTACGGAGCCAGTACTCTGCCTCGTCTCCTGCAAGCACCCGCTCATCCCGCACATCATCAGCGGCAGATTCAGCTGTCTCTTCAGGCTTCCGGGACCCGGGTACTAATCCCTCTCCATACACCTGCCGCTTTCTTTCTTGGGAGACTGACTCTTCCCCTGACCCCAGCCTCTTCCCCTGACCCCCAACCTCTTCCCCTGACCCCCAACCTCTTCCCCTGACCCCCAGCCTCTCCCCTGACCCCCAGCTTCTCCCTTGCCCCCAGCGTCTCCCCTGCCCCCAGCCCCTCCTCCTGACCCCCAGCTTCTCCCTCTGACCCCCAGCCTTTCCACCCGCCCTCAGCCTCTCCCCCTGAATCCCAGCTTCTCCCCTGCCCCCCTACTGCTCCCCCTGACCCCCTGACCCCCAGCCCCCTCTGAACCCCAGCTTCTCCCCTGCCACCCTAGCTGCCCCTCCCTGCTGCTCCCCTGCCCCCCAGCTGCTCTCCCTTTCCCCCAGCTGCCTCCCTTCCCCAGTCACCCCCAGCTGCCCACACTGCAGACGAGTTGTGGTCAGAGAAGTCTTCATGATGCTGTGCCAGATGGAGAAGAAAGCAAAAAGTTAGCGACGGCAATTCGAGAAGACGTCACCTGTGAGTCATTAGTAACTGCACTGTAATCACTTCTATAGTGTGCAGAGCCTGTGTACCATTGGGGTCTCAATGGGTCAGTGTATTGTTTGCGGTAGTGTACTGACACAGCCCTGCGGTCACTACAGTACACTAGCGCAAACTTTTAAACTAGGACCCAACTACAACAGCTGCAGGCACTACAACTCCCAGCATATCCTGAGGGCTGCAGACTGTCAGTACATGCTCGGAGTTGTAGTGCCTGCAGCTGTTGTAGTTGGGTCCTAGGTGCATTATACACTGGGGATAGAACAAAACCATCTACCCCTATCCCAATCAGTGATGTTCTGGGGTCACTTCCCTACACTGAGCCAGCACAGATCTATGTATTCTGATCTCCCACAACGCCTCCAGGACCCAACTACAACAGCTGCAGGCACTACAACTCCCAGAACAGTCTGCAGCCCTCATGATATGCTGGGAGTTGTAGTGCCTGCAGCTGCTGTAGTTGGGTCCTAGGTGCATCATACACTGGATGCTTTGTGGCATATAAGTATACATAGATCTGTGGGGGCTCAGTGCAGGGAAGTGACCCCAGAACATAACTAATAGGGGATAGGGGGAAATGTTTTTGTTCTATCCCCTATTAGCGCTGTTCTGGGGTCACTTCCCTGTACTGAGCCCCCACAGATCTATGTATTCTTATATGCCACAAAGCATTCAGTGTATAGGACCCAACTACAATAGCTGCAGGCACTACAACTCCCAGCATTTACTTCAATCTGCAGCCCTCAGGATATGCTGGGAGTTGTAGTAAAGTAGTACAATCCTCTGATAGCTGCCGCTGTAGACAGATGTATTGCTGGACCTTCAGGGCTGATGGTTGTCACCCACAGATTGCAGCCACCAGGAGCCTCTGCACACAGTGATTTATTACAGGGTTGTCCTCTCAGAGACTACAACTCTCAGCATACCCTGAGAGCTGTATAAATGGAGGGTGTTCTGAGATTTGTCACAGATACAGATGAATTCAGGAAAGGAGCGGGTCAGCATGTCGTGTCTCATTGGTTCTATATTGGTGGGCCCCAGGTACCCCAGTCCAACACTGGACAGAAGCAGTCCCCAAACTAAGATGTCCCAGGCCTCCTTCCTTCCTCCATCACGTCTGTTTGATGAGAACAGCGGGCATCAAGCGGAGCGGCACCCAAGTGCCAGGGTATATACCATGCATGTACAGTAAAGGGGGGGGGGGCGTCTCAGCGTGCAAAGTGCCTAGGGCAGCATGAACTCTAAATACAGGCCTAACGACATGGTCTTTCTTCTACCGGTCTTTGGAACTCTATTTTAGCTTCTTTGACTCCAGACCACCTGTTCTCTGAGCTTCCGCAATCTCCTGAATCCCATTTGACACCTTCTTATTTCAGGCAAACTTTGCTTTCCTTTAGAGATTCCTTACTGACTGGCCTGGACCGTATAGTCCAGAACTTTATACAATCTATGCGGAGGACCGAGTCCTTCTCACAGAGTTAAAACTAAGCAAAGTAATTGAGTCACACAATTCTCTAGCGGAAACATGCCAGAAATTGGAACATGATCTTACTCGCCTCTCCAACAAAACCCTGGAGCTGGATGGTTATAAAAGGCGTAACAATTTGAAGTTCCGAAGCATTCCTGAATCTGTTGCTCTACCAGACCTTTCTTCATATATTCAGCATTATATCAAACAAACGTTGCCACAATGTGCCAACCGAGAACTGGTGATTGACTGGTCACGCAGGGTCCCTAGACCCAAACATTTATCGCAGGAGAAGCCAAGAGATGTCATTGCAAGGATACATTTTTTGCATATCAAGACAGCGTTCATGTCCGCAATTAGGCAACATGAGTCACCCCCAGCGGATTACAAAGATGTGGCTGTCTTCTCGGACCTTTCACCCTAAACGCTCAGGAGACGTAAAGCGCTCGCTAACACCACTAAAACTTTAAGGGACAATGGAGTCCAATATAAATGGTACAATTCCGCACAACTTATGGTGTTCAGGCACAACTTCAAATATATGATCACAAGTCCAGAAGAGGGAATGCGGCTCCTAACATCTTGGAATATGTGTTCCAGTTCCAGCAACTTCTGAATAGGGCATCTGAAACTGTTATTCTTCTTTAACATGTTTTTTCTTCCCCGTTATACGGCATAGGCTGGACTACTTACCCCCTACACCTTTTCTTCGGTGCAACTGTCCTTATTGGTTGCATATGCCGGAGTGCTAGTACACATGTATTTATTGGTTAGCAGTGATGTGTAGCAATATGCTTTCTTTTTTAGGTTTGGAGTAAACAGCTATTTGACCTATGCTTATTTATCACTTTTGAAAGTAGTTTATGTTGCTCCTTTGCAGCTTCTTTATGCCTATAGTGTTTAGCCTACCGGATATTGTGCCTTCCTCTATGCTATCCTTGATTTCAGCATCTCACTACACATTGTTGTACACATCCTATCCTAGCTTTGCATGTTTCTCGATGCACCTTAACCAATTGCTTATTACGCATGCCGGTTATACATAGGCTTTTATCTCTAGCATTTTTCCACATCACCTATGCATCATTTAATCATCAATCTTTTTTAATTTCAACCCACCTTGCCAACATGTTTATTATCACTATGACATATTAGCAAGTCATTACATCTCACCAGTATATTTAGATCTTAATTCACAAGCATCTCCCTGCTTCACGTACCGGTATAATATAAGCATAATGGCTATGCAATGCCTATCCCATGTTGGTCATATCAATGCATGTGTACGTTACTGCAGAATTGTTGCAGTATTGTTTGTGATGTCTGTTTATGTTTTGTAATCATTATTATATACCTCCAGATTGTATTCCTGCGATGTATGTATAGTCTGCCACAGTATTGTATACCTGCAACTTATTTATATACCTGCAACTTATTTCCTTCATTGTTAAACTTACACTTTTAAAACTTTAATAAAAACATTTACCGAGTGTCTCACATCTTCATCGCTTATACGGACTGCAATAAAATGTGTAGGCCTTGATTTTTTATTATGTTCTTGGTGTAAAGAATTACAGTCCTTCTCTTCAGCTTCTTCTTCTTCATCGTTATCAGTGGTCGCATTTCCTTGTCCCTGTCTGTTGTCCTCTACCAGATTGTTCTCTTCTGTTTGTGCCAATGTTTCATACTGATGAATAATGTCCAAGATTGTCAGACCGCTTCCTATAGACCCGAAGATGTTGTCTACACGATTCGCCTTGTCCCACACCACCATATCCCGATATTTGAAATACTGAATGCGATGTTGGGGTATGGCGAGAACATCTACTCCTACCGATGATAAATCTTCCCAACAAAAAGCAGAGAAAGGCTTCTCAATTGTTCCTAAGAATCTATCCAGGTAACCAACTATAAAATGTTCTTTTGGCAAGTGCGAGTCCCATTGGATTCGGGAGATGACATCTTCGGCTGTCTTCATTGGAGGCTTTTTACCCTTTGGTTTAGATGTTTGGTCACCCTTTCCTTTATCCTTTGTCACACAAGGGTGATTGGAAGCTGAAGCTTCTCCTTTGTGGGTGTTTCTACATTTATCCCCAAACCTGCAGCGTCCTACAAGGAAAATTGGCATATGGTATTCTCAGGTGTATCTTCTACCCACTCTGATGTTACACTGTCCTCATTCTTAGAGGCCACTCTTTCTGCAATGATCCCATTGTCTACTTTGTCGTCTTCCTTCATCGTGTCCCCATCATTGCCGGTATTCTCCATGCTTTAGCTTTGATTGCTGTGGAAAGAGAACACATGAAGTAATGGCAATGATAACAATGGCTTTAAAGGGAAACGCTGGTAAAAAAATTTTATTTTTTAAAAAGGGCCTGTCACCACTCCTGATCTGACCATTTTATCAAATACATACAATGGCCATGAAATAACAATTTTGGATCACCTATTTTTATAACTATATGATGTGCTGTTCCTCTAGAAATGTATGTCTCAATAAGGAAGTGGGTGTTACCAGTTGGGTGTGTGTCATCTGACACTGTTGGCTCTGATTGGATAGCGTCAGACACTGTATGGACACGACCCTAATTGGTAACACTTGGTTATTGAGTCATACATTTTTAATAAGTACAACAGAGGAATACATTTCTATTAAGAAAAGATGAGGAGTGGCACATCACAGAGCTATAGAAATTTGTGACCTAGAATGTGTATTTTAAGAACACTGCATGTACGTGATATAACAAACAGATCAGGAGTGGTGATAGGTCTTCTTAAAAGTGTTTATGTAGGATTAGAATGAGTACAGCTACTGTCTTAAAAAACTGAACAAAACATCACCTCACCCTGCTCAGGTTATGTATGGTATTACAATTCAGCTCCATTCACTTCAACTGGAACTGAGCTGCAATACCACACCCAAACAATAGTGGTACTGTTTCTGGAAGAAAGCGGCCATGTTTTTCTGACACATTTAAGCCCGTATATAAATTGGCACCCCCCAAGGTGGATCATCAATTGTATTAGTAAAAGGCTCTTTTCGCAGTGTCCATCTGATGCTTACCAGTGGTGGATGCTACTCGTCTGTCATACATCATGTAAAATTATATCATATTACCAGAGGTGTAGCTAGGCTCTCCTGCAACTGGGGCAAAGATTCAATTTGCCCCCCCCCCCCATATGCACAGTAAGCACAGGGGGGCCCATGTATATATATATATATATATATATATATATAAAAACATATATTTTTATGAAGTTTAGGTGAACGATAGTTTAGATGAGCGATTCGGTCATCTCTACCGGCAGCACTAGTGTGGTGTTCACAATATGGGATACATAATGTCATATTTACTGTGTACCTGGAATGTTCCCATTTAAAATCTGGTCCCTAAGTACCTCAACGGTAGCGCCGATGTCTCCGCTCCCTGCTGTCTGTACCTGAGGAGGCGCTGTTGTCGCCGCTCCCTGCTGTCTGTACCTGTGAATTAGGAGGCAACATTGTCTCCGCTCCCTGCTGTCTGTACCTGTGGAGGGGCAGTTGTCTCCGCTCCCTGCTGTCTGTACCTGAGGAGGCGCTGTTGTCTCCACTCCCTGCTGTCTGTACCTGAGGAGGCGCCGTTGTCTCCGCTCCCTGCTGTCTGTACCTGAGGAGGCGCCGTTGTCTCCGCTCCCTGCTGTCTGTACCTGAGGAGGCACTGTTGTCTCCGCTCCCTGCTGTCTGTACCTGAGGAGGCGCTGTTGTCTCCGCTCCCTGCTGTCTGTACCTAAGGAGGCGCCGTTGTCTCCGGTCCCTGCTGTCTGTACCTGAGGAGGCGCCGTTGTCTCCGCTCCCTGCTGTCTGTACCTGTGAATTAGGAGGCGGCATTGTCTCCCCTCCCTGCTGTCTGTACCTGAGGAGGCGCCATTGTCGCCGCTCCCTGCTGTCTGTACCTGTGAATAAAGAGGCAACGTTGTCTCCGCTCCCTGCTGTCTGTACCTGTGGAGGCGCTGTTGTGTCCGCTCCCTGCTGTCTGTACCTGAGGAGGCGCCGTTGTCTCCGCTCCCTGCTGTCTGTACCTGAGGAGGCGCCGTTGTCTCCGCTCCCTGCTGTCTGTACCTGAGGAGGCGCCGTTGTCTCCGCTCCCTGCTGTCTGTACCTGAGGAGGCGCTGTTGTCTCCGCTCCCTGCTGTCTGTACCTGAGGAGGCGCCGTTGTCTCCGCTCCCTGCTGTCTGTATCTGTGGAGGTGCAGTTGTCTCCGCTCCCTGCTGTCTGTACCTGTGAAGGCGCTGTTGTGTCCGCTCCCTGCTGTCTGTACCTGAGGAGGCGCCGTTGTCTCCGCTCCCTGCTGTCTGTACCTGAGGAGGCGCCGTTGTCTCCGCTCCCTGCTGTCTGTACCTGAGGAGGCGCTGTTGTCTCCGCCCCCTGCTGTCTGTACCTGAGGAGGCGCTGTTATCTCCGCTCCCTGCTGTCTGTACCTGAGGAGGCGCCGTTGTCTCCGCTCCCTGCTGCCTGTATCTGTGGAGGCGCAGTTGTCTCCGCTCCCTGCTGTCTGTACCTGAGGAGGCGCTGTTGTCTCCGCTCCCTGCTGTCTGTACCTGAGGAGGCGCTGTTGTCTCCGCTCCCTGCTGTCTGTACCTGTGGAGGCGCTGTTGTGTCCGCTCCCTGCTGTCTGTACCTGAGGAGGCCCCGTTGTCTCCGCTCCCTGCTGTCTGTACCTGAGGAGGCGCCGTTGTCTCCGCTCCCTGATGTCTGTACCTGAGGAGGCGCCGCTGTCTCCGCTCCCTGCTGTCTGTACCTGAGGAGGCGCCGTTGTCTCCGCTCCCTGCTGTCTGTACCTGAGGAGGCGCCGTTGTCTCCGCTCCCTGCTGTCTGTATCTGTGGAGGTGCAGTTGTCTCCGCTCCCTGCTGTCTGTACCTGTGGAGGTGCAGTTGTCTCCGCTCCCTGCTGTCTGTACCTGTGAATTAGGAGACAAAGCTTCCTGATCTATCTCCAGTGTGACACCCAGTGTAATGTGATTCTATGGTGCCATCTCCTAATGCACAGGTACGCTCAGCAGTAGAGTTGATCAAACTTCAGGAAATCCTAGGTTCGATTGAACTCGAACATTCACAAACCTGCCGCATTAAATTGCTGATGATGTCCATGATGTCCATGGGTAAGGAGGAGAGTACCCAGCTGTTACAAAGGCTGAATCCCGGAATTCCTGTCTGTACCCGGGCGGTCTCCTCCTTCCCCACAGACCAGACAGGCATCAGCAATCTAATGCGGCAGGTTCATGAATGTTCAAGTTCGATAGAACCTAGGATTTCCTGAGATTTGATCAACTCCCCTCAGCAGCGGAAACAACAGCAGTAACACCTCCAGTAAGGTTTTCCATCACCAAATTCCAAATAGAAATAATTTAGAAAAATGCCAGGTACAGGTGCTTTATAGATTGGCATAGGGAACCTTGCCTTACCAGCTGTTGCAAAACTACAACTACCATCATACATAGACAGTCAAAGCTAAAACCTTGGCTGTCCAGACATGATGGGAGTTCTGCAACAGCTGGAGAGCCAAGCTTCCCTTCCCCTGCAGATAGTAGGTAAGGTTTATATAAATGTGATATATATATTTGGATAGGGCAGTTATTAAGGGGTTAAGTATGGAATCATGTACAGCCAGACCCCTAAATAGACATTGGACCACAACTCTCTTGTGTGCCCCCCCCCTTCCCATCCCAGACTGTACACCCCTGAATGTCCTCCCCTTCCCACACACCTGTATCTTCTTTCTTGGTAGATGCTAGAATGTATCCTCTCCTTTGAGGTGTGATGTCGGGAGGAGGGGCGGGGCCTCGAGCGGAAGTAGGAAGCAGTGAGCTGCTGCTGAGTTTCTCACTGTAGGGGATACATTCTAGCATCTTCAGTACTGAAATAGCTAGAATGTATCCTCTCCTCTGAGTCTCTCACTATAGGGTATACATTATAGCATGTTCAGTATTGAAATATTTAGAGTGTATACTCTACTCTGAGAGGGTATACATTCTAGCATGTTTAGTATTGAAATGTCTAGAATATATATCCTCTCAAAGGAGAGGATATACTCAGAGGAGAGGATACATTCTAAGCATTTCAGTACTCAACGTGCTAGAATAAATCCCCTATAGTAAGATACTCAGAGGAGAGGATACTTTCTAGCGTTTTCACTACTGAAGATGCTAGAATGTATCCCCTGCAGTGAGAAACTCAAAGGAGAGGATATACTCAGAGGAGAGGATACATTCTAGGCATTTCAGTACTCAAACATGCTCGAATGAATCCCCTATAGTGAGAGACTCAGAGGAGAGGATATACTGAGAGGAGAGGATACATTCTAGCATGTTCAGTACTGAAATGGCTAGAATGTATCCTCTCCTCTGAGTTTATCCTCTCCTCTGAGTCTCTCACTATAGGGTATACATTATAGCATGTTCAGTATTGAAATATTTAGAATATATACTCTACTCTGAGAGGGTATACATTCTAGCATGTTTAGTATTGAAATGTCTAGAATATATACCTTCTCAGAGGAGAGGATATACTCAGAGGAGAGGATACATTCTAGCCATTTCAGTACTGAACATGCTAGAATGTATCCCCTGCAGTGAGAAACTCAAAGGAGAGGATATACTCAGAGGAGAGGATACATTCTAGCATGTTCAGTACTGAAGTGTCTAGAATGTATCCTCTCCTCTGAGTATATCCACTCCTCTGAGTTTCTCACTGCAGGGTATACATCCTAGCATGTTTAGGGCAATGTTCACACATAGTATTTCGGTAATTCTTTCTTCAACCAAAACCAGGAGTGGGTTGAAAACACAGCAGCTGTGCAAATCTTTTCATTATAATTTTGCCCTGTTAGTACCACTCCTGGTTTACTACTATGAAATACTATGTGAACACCCTTCCTTCCATCCCTGGAGGGATATCTGGCTATTCCTGTGTTGTGAGACTCCACTGACCCATCTTTTGCATATTTAAATTTATAGGGGGCAATGTATCAATGGAGACTCTTCAGTGAGTACTCCATTTGACTTTTTTGTCGCTGGTCTCCCTGAGCTCAGCGAGGGCTGTGTTTTACAGTATGTGTGAACATAGCCTAGTAATGTAAAGTCTATCGAGTATCCTCTCCTCTGAGAGGGCTTACATTCTAGAATGTTTAGTACTGAAATGTCTGGAGTGTATCCTCTCCTCTGAGAGGGCCTCTCCACCAGGTGTACCCTCACCTCTGAGAGGGCCTCTCCACCAGGTGTACCCTCTCCTCTGAGAGGGCCTCTCCACCAGGTGTACCCTCTCCTCTGAGAGGGCCTCTCCACCAGGTGTACCCTCTCCTCTGAGAGGGCCTCTCCACCAGGTGTATCCTCTCCTCTGAGAGGGCATACATTCTAGCAAGTGCAGTTTTGAAAGGTCTAGATCACAGGTGTCAGACTTTGTCTCTGGGCTGCTACAAACTACATTTTCCTTCATGCCTTACCTGTCCAGACATGGTGGGAATTGTAGTTGTGCAACTGCTGGAGAGCCTGAGTCTGACATCTCTGGTCTAGAATGTTCTCTTTTCTTACTGCAGGGTATACAGTCTAGTATGTATCCTCTCCTCTGAGCTTTTCCCTAAGCGGGCCGTATTACACAGCATGATTAAGAGGTGAAAGCGAGCAGTGTCGTGTTAGGTCAGTGCTTGCTTCCTCTTGCTCCCCGCTCATTGTCTGTGTTATTACATGCACAGACTGTGAGTGGGGGAACTGCGGGCAGCTGCGGGAGGGGCAGCCCAAAAAATCCTTGGATTGTTCAAGCTGCCCATTGTAGACAGCAGCACTATCGTAATCTGGATTAGGGTGGGTTCATACTGAGGAATTCTCGCGGATAATGTCCGCAGAATTCCGCAGTATGTCCGCGCACGGTCGCGTGCCTTTCTGCCGGCTCGATTGAAACCATTCTATGGGCCGGCATATTCCGCTATCCGCCGAAAGAAGTGACATGTCACTTCTTTCGGCCGATAGCGGAATACGCCGGCCTATAGAATGGTGTCTATGTAGCCGTCGGAAAGGTGCGCGGACATACTGCGGAATTCCTCAGTATGAACCCACCCTTACTCAACCAGTTTGAAGACCACAATCAGCTGATAACATGGATTATTACACCAAAAAATTATCAGACGGAACGGCCAGGAATCCTTTGGTATAACACCATTGTCTGTACAAGGAACAGGACTGGTGTGCGGGGTCTGTATACACAGGCCCGCATCTGCCATGAGGCGAAGTGAAGTCTTCGCCTCAGGCGGCAGCTCTTAGGACCCTGCAGGGGGCGGCACTAGCCGCCCCTGCACAGTGAGCTTTCATGCATATATTATATGCATGACCGCTCAATGACTACAGGAGCAGAGAGATCAGCCATAGACTGATGTCTCTGCTCCTGTATGCGTATTCCGGGGCGTGCTACGCTAATAGCGTACCGCCCACGGAATATATGTGCAGAAGCAGGGACTCCAGTGTGATGCCGGACTCCCTGCTTCTGCACTATAGGAGCGCCCCCTGCTGTCAGCTGTGTCTGTGTCCTTATTAGGAGGCACACACAGCTGACAGGAGGCTCAGAGCAGGGAACTATCAGTTCTCTGCTCTGTGCCATTCACTTCTAGGTCGCAGGCTGTGTTAGTGCTGCGATCTAGAAGTGATCTGGAGCAGCCAGTGATGTCTTCCTGGTCAGGCTGCTTCATGAGATCTGTGTGCAGCCTGACCAGGAAGCGACCAGGAAGCATCCAGGAAGCCACAGGGACAGCGTGGGAACGATAGGGGGGAGATGGCGGGACAAAGGAAATGGATGATACAGGGGGGTGGGGAGATACAGGAGATGCATGATACAGGGGGTGATTGTGGGGAGATGGGGGGGACACAGGAGATGGATGATACAGGGGGGGGCACAGGAGATGGATGATACAGGGGGTGATTGTGGGGAGATGGGGGGGACACAGGAGATGGGGGGACACAGGAGATGGATGATATAGGGGGTAATTGTGGGGAGATGGGGGACACAGGAGATGGATGATACAGGGGGTAATTGTGGGGAGATGGGGGGATACAGGGGGTGATTGTGGGGAGATGGGGGGACACAGGAGAAGGATGATACAAGGGGTGATTGTGGGGAGATGGGGGGACACAGGAGATGGATGATACAGGGAGTAATTGTGGGGAGATGGGGGACACAGGAGATGGATGATACAGGGAGTAATTGTGGGGAGATGGGGGGACACAGGAGATGGATGATACAGGGGGAGATGGGGGGACACAGGAGATGGATGATACAGGGGGTGATTGTGGGGAGATGGGGGACACAGGAGATGGATGATACAGGGGGTGATTGTGGGGAGATGGGGGACACAGGAGATGGATGATACAGGGGGTGATTGTGGGGAGATGGGGGGATACAGGGGGTGATTGTGGGGAGATGGGGGGACACAGGAGAAGCATGATACAAGGGGTGATTGTGGGGAGATGGGGGGACACAGGAGATGGATGATACAGGGGGTGATTGTGGGGAGATTGGGGACACAGGAGATGGATGATACAGGGGGTGATTGTGGGGAGATGGGGGGATACAGGGGGTAATTGTGGGGAGATGGGGGGACACAGGAGATGGATGATACAGGGGTGATTGTGGGAAGATGGGGGGACACAGGAGGAATATGAGAAGATGGATGATACAGGGGGTGATTGTGGGGAGATGGGGGACACAGGAGATGGATGATACAGGGGGTGATTGTGGGGAGATGGGAAGACACAGGAGATGGATGATACAGGGGGTGATTGTGGGGAGATGGGGGGACACAGGAGAAGGATGATACAGGGGGGGGATTGTAGGGAGACACAGGAGGAATATGAGGAGTTGGATGATACAGGGGATGATTGTGGGGAGATGGGGGGACACAGGAGATGGATGATACAGGGGGAGATTGTGGGGAGACACAGGAGATGGAGGATACAGGGGGTGATTGTGGGGAGATGGGGGACACAGGAGATGGATGATACAGGGGGTGATTGTGGGGAGATGGGGGACACAGGAGATGGATGATACAGGGGGTGATTGTGGGGAGATGGGGGGACACAGGAGATGGATGATACAGGGGGTGATTGTGGGGAGATGGGGGACACAGGAGATGGATGATACAGGGGGTGATTGTGGGGAGACACAGGAGATGGATGATACAGGGGGTGATTGTGGGGAGATGGGGGACACAGGAGATGGATGATACAGGGGGTGATTGTGGGGAGATGGGGGACACAGGAGATTGATGATACAGGGGTGATTGTGGGGAGATGGGGGGACACAGGAGATGGATGATACAGGGGGGTGATTGTGGGGAGATGGGGGGACACATGAGATGCATGATATAGGGGGTGATTGTGGGGAGATGGGGGACACAGGAGATGCATGATACAGGGGGTGATTGTGGGGAGATGGGGGACACATGAGATGCATGATACAGGGGGTGATTGTGGGGAGATGGGGGGACACAGGAGATGGATGATACAGGGGGTGATTGTGGGGAGATGGGGGACACAGGAGATTGATGATACAGGGGTGATTGTGGGGAGATGGGGGGACACAGGAGGAATATGAGGAGATGGATGATACAGGGGGTGATTGTGGGGAGACACAGGAGGAATATGAGGAGAGTGATGATACAGGGGGTGATTGTGGGGAGATGGGGAGACACAGGAAGAATATGAGAAGATGGGAGGATTATGGGAGACACAGGAGGAATATGAGGAGATGGGAGGATTATGGGGGGCACAGGAGGAATATGAGGAGATGGTGAGACACAGGTGGGGGGGGATTATGATGAGATTGGAGGATTATGAGGAGATGGGGGACACAGGGGATTATGACTACAGGAGGAGATGGGGGGATTATGACTACATGAGGAGAATGGGGATTATAATAGTGTGGAGATGCAGAAGGGATCTTCTAAATTGTGGAGCCTAAAATGTCTGTCCAATAGATGCTGCAGGGACAAGTCATGGCTAACAGAAGTCTTCATGATGGAGTCTGATCCGAATGGAGAAGAAAAGAGAAAGTGAACAACTATGATGAGAGAAGACGTCACCTGTGAGTCACTGGATGTAACTGCACCCTGATCACTATACTGTCACTGTGTGGGGGTAATGCTGGACTCTATACAGTGTTTTTTATTCAGTAGCAGTACTGGTGGTATTGATCAGTCATTAAGCAGGGGTAGTGAGTTCAGGATGTGGCGGAATTTTTCCCTTGTAGTGGTAATATTGGTGATAGTATTTAGTCACTATGGAGTGGTGATATGCAGTCATTATGTGGTGGGATTATTTGGTGTTTATATGATGTTGATCTCAGTTTTTTTTTTTTTGGGGGGGGCGCTATTTCAGTTCTCATCTCAGGCAGCAGAAGAGCTAGAATCGGCCCTGTGTATACAGCGGCAGAGGACTGGTGTGTGGTCTTTATACAGGGGAGAGGACTGGTGTGTGTGGGGTCTGTATACAGGGGGAGAGGACTGGTGTGTGGGGTCTGTATACAGGGGGAGAGGACTGGTGTGTGGGGTCTGTATACAGGGGGAGAGGACTGGTGTGTGTGGGGTCTGTATACAGGGGGAGAGAACTGGTGTGTGTGGGGTCTGTATACAGGGGAGAGGACTGGTGTGTGTGGGGTCTGTATACAGGAGGAGAGAACTGGTGTGTGGGGGGTTCTGTATACAGGGGGAGAGGACTGGTGTGTGGGAGGGTCTGTATACAGGGGGAGAAGACTGGTGTGTGGGGGGTCTGTATACAGGGGGAGAGGACTGGTGTGTGTGGGGTCTGTATACAGGGGAAGAGGACTGGGATGTGGGGTCTGTATACAAGGGGAGAGGACTGGTGTGTGGGGTCTGTATACAGGGGGAGAGGACTGGTGTGTGGGGTCTGTATACAGGTGGAGAGGACTGGTGTGTGGGGGGTCTGTATACAGGGGAGAGAACTGGTGTGTGGGGGGTTCTGTATACAGGGGGAGAGGACTGGTGTGGGGGGGGGGTCTGTATACAGGGGGAGAGGACTAGTGTGTGTGTGTGTGTGTGTGTGGGGTCTGTATACAGGGGAAAGGACTGGTGTGTGGGGGGTCTGTATACAGGGGGAGAGGACTGGTGTGTGGGGTCTGTATACAGGGGGAGAGGACTGGTGTGTGGGGTCTGTATACAGGGGGAGAGGACTGGTGTGTGTGGGGTCTGTATACAGGGGGAGAGAACTGGTGTGTGTGGGGTCTGTATACAGGGGAGAGGACTGGTGTGTGTGGGGTCTGTATACAGGAGGAGAGAACTGGTGTGTGGGGGGTTCTGTATACAGGGGGAGAGGACTGGTGTGTGGGAGGGTCTGTATACAGGGGGAGAAGACTGGTGTGTGGGGGGTCTGTATACAGGGGGAGAGGACTGGTGTGTGTGGGGTCTGTATACAGGGGAAGAGGACTGGGATGTGGGGTCTGTATACAAGGGGAGAGGACTGGTGTGTGGGGTCTGTATACAGGGGGAGAGGACTGGTGTGTGGGGTCTGTATACAGGTGGAGAGGACTGGTGTGTGGGGGGTCTGTATACAGGGGAGAGAACTGGTGTGTGGGGGGTTCTGTATACAGGGGGAGAGGACTGGTGTGGGGGGGGGGGGTCTGTATACAGGGGGAGAGGACTAGTGTGTGTGTGTGTGTGTGTGTGGGGTCTGTATACAGGGGAAAGGACTGGTGTGTGGGGGTTTGTATACAGGGGGAGAGGACTGATGTGTGGGGGCTCTGTATACAGGGGGAGAGGACTGGCGTGTGGTCTTTATATGGGGGAGAGGACTGGTGTGTGTAGGGTCTGTATACAGGGGGAGAGAACTGGTGTGTGTGGGGGGTCTGTATACAGGGGAGGAGGACTGGGGTGTGGGGTCTGTAAACAGGGGGAGAGGACTGGTGTGGGGGGGGGGGGGTCTGTATACAGGAGGAGAGGACTGGTGTGGGGGGGGGGGTCTGTATACAGGAGGAGAGGACTGGTGTGTGGGGGGTCTGTATACAGAGGGAGAGGACTGGTGTGTGGGAGGGAGCTGTATACAGGGGGAGAGGACTGGTGTGGGGGTGTATACAGGGGGAGAGGACTGGTGTGTGGGGTCTGTATACAAGGGGAGAGGACTGGTGTGGGGGGTGTATACAGGGGGAGAGGACTGGTGTGTGTGGGGGGGTCTGTATACAGGGGGAGAGGACTGGTGTGTGGGGTCTGTATACAGGGGGAGAGGACTGGTGTGTGGGGGGGTCTGTATACAGGGGAGAGGACTGCTGTGTGGAGGGGTCTGTATACAGGGGGAGAGGACTGGTGTGTGGAGTCTGTATACAGGGGGGAGAGGACTGGTGTGTGTGGGGTCTGTATACAGAGGGAGAGGACTGGTGTGTGGGGTCTGTATACAGGGGAGAGGACTGGTGTGTGTGGGGGAGCTGTATACAGGGGGAGAGGACTGGTGTGTGGGGGCTCTGTATACAGGGGGAGAGGACTGGTGTGTGTGGGGGGAGCTGTATACAGGGGGAGAGGACTGGTGTGTGGGGTCTGTACACAGGGGGAGAGGACTGGTGTAGGGGGGTCTGTATACAGGGGGAGAGGACTGGTGTGTGGGGGGTCTGTATACAGGGGAGAGGACTGGTGTGTGGGGGTGTGTATACAGGGGGAGAGGACTGGTTTGTGGGGTCTGTATACAGGGGGAGAGGACTGGTGTGTGTGGGGGTCTATACAGGGGGAGAGGACTGGTGTGTGGGGTCTGTATACAGGGGGAGAGGACTGGTGTGTGGGGTCTGTATACAGGGGGAGAGGACTGGTGTGTGTGGGGGTCTATACAGGGGGAGAGGACTGGTGTGTGGGGTCTGTATACAGGGGGAGAGGACTGGTGTGTGGGGTCTGTATACAGGGGGAGAGGACTGGTGTGTGTGGGGGAGTCTGTATACAGGAGAAGAGGACTAGTATGTAGTGTCTATGTACAGGGGGAGAGGACTGGTGTGTGGGGTCTGTATACAGGGGCGGTCTTGGCATTTCTGCGGCCCCAAGCAAAGTCATGTCTGGGGCCCCCCCTCGACACGCGTTCCAAAACAATAGACTGCTGTGTGTTGCCCCCAGTACTAAATACCCCTTGTGCGCTACCGCCAGTAATATAAACTCCTTGTGTGCTGCCCCCAATAGTATATACCCCTTGTTTGCCTTCCCCAGTAGTATATAGACCCCTGTGTGTTCCTCCAGTTATATATAGCCCCCCGTGTGCTGCCCCTGAAGTATATAGACCTCCTGTGTGCTGCCCCAGTTGTATATAGACCCCCTATGTGCTGCCCCTAGTTGTATATACCCCCTGTGTGCTCCCCACTAGTATATAGGCCTTCTGTGTGCTCCCTTAGGGGTATTTAGCCCCCCTGTGTGCTCTCCCACTTGGATATAGACCTCCTATGTGCTCCCCCACTTGGATATAGACCCCTGTGTGCTCCCCCAGTAGTATATAAACCCCCTGTGTGGTTCCCCCAGTAGTATATAGACCCCCTGTGTGCCCCACCAGTATTATATAGACCCCTTGTGTGCTGCCCCAGTAGTATACCGACCCCTGTGTGCTCCCCCAGTTATATATAGACCAACTGTGTGCCTCACAAGTAGTATATAGACCCCCCTGTATGTTCCCCCAGTAGTATATAGACCCCTGTGTGCCCCACCAGTAGTATGTAGACCTCCTGTGTGCTCTCCAAGTTGTATATAGACCCCATTCTGCTGCCCCAAGTAGTATATAGACCCCCTGTGTGCTGCCCCAAGTAGTATATAGACCCCTCTGTGAAGCCCCAGTAGTCTATAGCCCCCCTGTGTGCTCCCCCTGTTGTATAGCCCCCCTGTGTGCTCCCCCCATTTATATAGACCCCCGATGTGCGCTCCCCCAGTTAAACAGACCCCTGTGTGCTCCCCCTCCCATATAGTATATAACACAATAAAACAAACACTTATACTCACCTTGGTCCGGTCGTCTCCTCTTCTCTTCACTCTTGTGGCCGCAGGAAGAGGCCGCGCTCCCCTTGACCTGGCGCCGATGCTCCAGTGATGTCACTGGAGCGCCGACACCGCAGGGACAAAGCTGCCACTTGTGACAGCAGGGAAAACCCTTCCTGCGGCCACAAGAGTGACTGACAGGAAGGGGGCCAATGTCTACCGCCCTGTCAGTGCTGCTGCATGTAACTATGAGCGCTCATTACGAGTGCTCATAGTTACAGTTCAGATGGCAGCAGCGAGCGGGGCAGCGGCCCTGTCCAGCGGTCTTGAGCACAAGAGCAGGGCGTGGGGGCCCCCTGGATGTTGGGGGCCCCAAGCGATTGCTTGGTATGCTTGGTGCCAAAGACCGCTACTGTCTGTATACAGGGGGAGAGGACTGGTGTGGGGGGTGTATACAGGGGGAGAGGACTGGTGTGTGTGAGGTCTTTATACAGGGGGAGATGACTGGTGGTGGTGGGGGGGGGTGTCTTTATACAGAGGGAGAGGACTGGTGCCGGGGGTCTGTATACAGGGGGAGAGGACTGGTGTGTGTGTGTGGGGTCTTTATACAGGGGAGAGGACTGGTGTGTGTGGGGTCTGTATACAGGGGGAGAGGACTGGTGTGTGGGGTCTGTATACAGGGGTGGGGGACTGGTGTGTGGGGTCTGTATACAGGGAGTGAGGACTGGTGTGTGTGGGGTCTGTATAGAGGGAGAGAGGACTGGTGTGTGAGGTCTGTATACAGGGGGAGAGGACTGGTGTGTGCGGTCTGTATACAGGGGGAGAGGACTGGTGTGTGGGGGGGGTCTGTATACAGGGGGAGAGGACTGGTGTGTGAGGTCTGTATACAGGGGGAGAGGACTGGTGTGTGGGGGGTCTGTATACAGGAGGAGAGGACTGGTGTGTGGGGGGTCTGTAAACAGGGTGAGAGGACTGGTGTATGGGGGTGTTTGTATACAGGAGGAGAGGACTGGTGTGTGTGGGGGTCTGTATACAGGGGGAGAGGACTGGTGTGTGTGGTGTCTGTATACAGGGGAAGAGGACTGGTGTGTAGTGTCTATGTACAGGGGGAGAGGACTGGTGTGTGGGGTCTGTATACAGGGGGAGAGGACTGGTGTGTGGGGTCTGTATACAGGAGGAGAGGAGTGGTGTGTGTGGGGTCTGTATACAGGGGAGAGGAATGTTGTGTGTGTGGGGCTGTATACAGGGGAGAGGACTGGTGTGTGGGGGTGTGTATACAGGGGAAGAGGACTGGTGTGTGGGGTCTGTATACAGGGGGAGAGGACTGGTGTGTGGGGGGTCTATACAGGGGGAGAGGACTGGTGTGTGGGGTCTGTATACAGGGGGAGAGGACTGGTGTGTGGGGTCTGTATACAGGGGAGAGGACTGGTGTGTGGGGTCTGTATACAGGGGGAGAGGACTGGTATGTGGGGTCTGTATACAGGGGGAGAGGACTGGTGTGTGGGGGGTCTGTATACAGGGGGAGAGGACTGGTGTGTGGGGGGTCGGTATACAGGGGAGAGGACTGGTATGTGGGGTCTGTATACAGGGGGAGAGGACTGGTGTGTGGGGTCTAAATACAGGGGGAGAGGACTGGTGTGTGGGGTCTGTATACAGGGGGAGAGGACTGGTGTATGGGGGGTCTGTATACAGGAGGAGAGGACTGGTGTGTGGGGGGTCTGTATACAGGAGGAGAGGACTGGTGTGTGGGGGGGTCTGTATACAGGGGGAGAGCACTGGTGTGGGGGGTCTGTACACAGGGGGAGAGGACTGATGAGTAGTGTCTATGTACAGGGGGAGAGGACTGGTGTGTGGGGGGGCTGTATACAGGGGGAGAGGACTGGTGTGTGTGTGTGGGGGGGTCTGTATACAGGGGGAGAGGACTGGTGTGTGGGGGGTCTGTATACAGGGGGAGAGGACTGGTGTGTGGGGGGTCTGTATATAGGGGAGAGGACTGGTATGTGGGGTCTGTATACAGGGGGAGAGGACTGGTGTGTGCAAGGGCTGTATACAGGGGAGAGGACTGGTATGTGGGGTCTGTATACAGGGGGAGAGGACTGGTGTGTGGGGGGTCTGTATACAGGAGGAGAGGACTGGTGTGTGGGGGGTCTGTATACAGGGGAGAGGACTGGTATGTGGGGTCTGTATACAGGGGGAGAGGACTGGTGTGTGCAAGGGCTGTATAAAGGGGAGAGGACTGGTATGTGGGGTCTGTATACAGGGGGAGAGGACCCCTATATACAGACCCCCCCCACACTGGTCCCCTCTCCCCCTGTATACAGACCCCCCCACACTGGTCCCCTCTCCCCCCGTATACAGACCACACACACCAGTCCTCTCCCCTGTATACAGACCCCACACACCAGTCCTCTCCCCTATATACAGACCCTACACACCAGTCCCCCCCTGTATACAGACCCCCACACACCAGTCCTCTCCCCCTTTATACAGCCCCCACACACCAGTCCTCTCCCCTGTATACAGACACCACACACACTAGTCCTCTCCCCCTGTATACAGACCCAACACACCAGTCCTTTCTCCCTGTATACAGACCCCACACACCACTCCTCTCCCCCTGTATACAGACCCTATACACCAGTCCTCTCCCCCTGTATACAGACCCCACACACCAGTCCTCTCCCCCTGTATACACACCCCACACACACCAGTCCTCTCCCCTTGTATACAGACCCCACACACCAGTCCTCTCCACCTGTATACAGACCCCCCACACACCAGTCCTCTCCTCCTGTATACAGACCCCCCACACACCAGTGCTCTCCCCCTGTATATAGACCCCACACACACCAGTCTTCTCCCCCTGTATACAGACCCCACACACACCAGTTCTCTCCCCCTGTATACAGACCCCACACAGCAGTCCTTACTCCCTGTGTACAGACCCCACACACACCAGTCCTCTCCCCCTGTATAAAGACCACACACACCAGTGCTCTCCCCCTGTATACAGACCCCACACACCAGTCCTCTCCCCTGTATACAGACCCCACACACACCAGTCCTCTCCCCTGTATACAGACCCCGCACACCAATCCTGTTTCTTGTACAGACAATGGTGTATTACACCAAAGGATTCCTGGCCGTTCTGTCTGACAATTATTTGGTGTAATAATCCATGTTATCAGCTGATTGTGGTCTTCAAACTGATTGAGTAAGGGTGGGTTCATACTGAGGAATTCTCGCGGATAATGTCCACGGAATTCCGCAGTATGTCCGCGCGCCTTTCCGCTGGCTACATAGACACCATTCTATAGGCCGGCGTATTCCGCTATCCGCCGAAAGAAGTTACATATCATTTCTTTCGGCGGATAGCGGAATACGCCGGCCCATAGAATGGTTTCAATCGAGCCGGCGGAAAGGCGCGTGGCTGTGTGCACGGACATACTGCGGAATTCTGCGGACATTATCTGCGAGAATTCCTTAGTATGAACCCACCCAGATAGTGCTGCTGTCTACAATGGGCAGCTTGAACAATCTAAGGATTTTTTTGGGCTGCCCCTCCCGCAGCTGCCCGCAGTTCCCCCAGTCACTGTCTGTGCGTGTAATAAAACAGACAACGAGCGGGGAGCAAGAGGAAGCAAGCACTGATCTAACACATCGCCGCTCTCTTTCACCTCTTAATCATGCTGTGTAATACGGCCCGCTTAGGGAGAAGCTCAGAGGAGAGGATACATACTAGACTGTATACCCTGCAGTAAGAAAAGAGAACATTCTAGACCAGAGATGTCAGACTCAGGCCCTCCAGCAGTTGCAAAACTACAATTCCCACCATGTCTGGACAGGTAAGGCATGAAGGAAAATGTAGTTTGTAACAGCCGAGGGACGAAGTCTGACTCCTGTGGTCTAGACCTTTCAAAACTGCACTTGCTAGAATGTATGCCCTCTCAGAGGATACACCTGGTGGAGATGCCCTCTCAGAGGAGAGGATACACCTGGTGGAGATGCCCTCTCAGAGGAGAGGATACACTCCAGACATTTCAGTACTAAACATTCTAAAAGTAAGCCCTCTCAGAGGAGAGGATACTCAATGGACTTTACATTACTAGGCTATGTTCACACATACTGTAAAACCAGTGGCGGTCTTTGGCACCAAGCACCCCAAGCTATCGCTTGGGGCCCCCAACATCCAGGGGGGCCCCCACGCCCTGCTTTTGTGCTCAAGACCGCTGGACAGGGCCGCTGCCCCGCTCGCTGCTGCCATCTGAACTGTAACTATGAGCACTCGTAATGAGCGCTCATAGTTACATGCAGCAGTACTGACAGGGCAGGAGACATTGGCTCCCTTCCTGTCAGTCACTCTTGCGGCCGCAGGAAGGGTTTTCCCTGCGGTCACAAGTGGCAGCTTTGTCCTTGTGGTGCCGGCGCTCCAGTGACATCACTGGAGCATCGGCGCCAGGACAGGGGGAGTGCAGCCTCTTGTGATCGCAGGAAAAAAAACCTTCCTGCAGCAACAAGAGTGAAGAGAAGAGGAGATGCCCGGACCCAGGCGAGTATAAGTGTTTGTTTTATTGTGTTATATACTATATGGGAGGGGGAGCACACAGGGGTCTATAGGAGTATATATTACTGGCGGTAGCGCACAAGGGGTATATACTACTGGGGGCAACACACAGCGGTCTATTGTTTTGGAACGCGTGTTGAGGGGGGGCCCAGACATAACTTCGCTTGGGGCCCCAGAAATGCCAAGACCGCCCCTGTGTAAAACACAGCCCTCGCTGAGCTCAGGGAGACCAGCGACAAAAAAATCAAATGAAGTACTCACTGAAGAGTCTCCATTGATACATTGCCCCCTATAAATTTAAATATGCAAAAGAGGGGTCCGCGGAGTCTCACAACACGGGAATAGCCAGATATCCCTCCAGGGATGGAAGGAAGGGTGTTCACACATAGTATTTCATAGTAGTAAACCAGGAGTGGAACTAACAGGGCAAAATTATAATGGAAAGATTTGCACAGCTGCTGTGTTTTCAACCCGCTCCTGGTTTTGGTTGAAGAAAGAATTACCGAAATACTATGTGTGAACATTGCCCTAAACATGCTAGGATGTATACCCTGCAGTGAGAAACTCAGAGGAGAGGATATACTCAGAGGGGATGATACATTCTAGACACTTCAGTACCCTGAACCTGCTAGAATGTATCCTCTCCTCTGAGTATATCCTCTCCTCTGAGTCTCTCACTATAGGGGATTCATTCGAGCATGTTCAGTACTGAAATGCCTAGAATGTATCCTCTCTTCTGAGTATATCCTCTCCTTTAAATTTCTCACTGCAGGGGATACATTCTAGCATATTCAGTAGTGAAAACGCTAGAATGTATCCTCTCCTCTGAGTCTCTCACTATAGGGGATTTATTCTAGCACGTTGAGTACTGAAATGCCTAGAATGTATCCTCTCCTCTGAGTATATCCTCTCCTCTGAGAGGGTATATATTCTAGACATTTCAATACTAAACATGCTAGAATGTATACCCTCTCAGAGTAGAGTGTACATTCTAAATATTTTAATACTGAACATGCTATAATGTATACCCTATAGTGAGAGACTCAGAGGAGAGGATACATTCTTACTACTGAAGATGCTAGAATGTATCCCCTACAGTGAGAAACTCAAAGGAGAGGATACATTCTAGGCTCTACCCTTCTTTCTTCCTCCTTTATAGTGCAGTGTACATACAGGACCTGCGGTGACATCATAGTCACATGTCAAGGTCCTTCACCATCTCTTTCCTGTACTGTCTCCTGGCTGCTGTTTAGCCCTAATTTGCACAAAATCGCGGTAAAAACGCTGCGATTTTGTGCAAATTATAGCTGAACAGCAGCCAGGAGACAGTACAGTATGGGAAATACCTCTTTTGATGAAGTAAAAATCGTCCCCTGCCTCCTCACAATGACAGAGAGCAGGAGGCTTCCAGGCTGCCTCATCCACTGCCATCCTCTCTCTCTGCTCACTGTGATGACGCTCCCTCTGGTCTCGGCGCTCGGGGCAGCTGCTCCCCCCCTGCCCCCCTAGCTACGGCCCTGATTATTACATATACAGTGGTCCCTCAACTTACAATGGTCTCAAGAAAAAATATTTTCAACATACAATGTTCCTATTTAGACCATTGTAACTTGAGACCAGACTCTACATACAATGCTACAGACAGTTAGGATCTGCGGAACATGTAAAAAAAACTAGCTGATCGACCAATGAAAGTGGCCATTTTACTGGTAAAATTTCAATATTAGTGTAGTGCATGCACTGGTTGGCTGTCTGGTATCTCCTCTCTACAGTACAATGTGATACTACATGTCCTGTACTGCTGCGTGTGACTAGTATCTCCTCTCTACAGTATAGTGAGATACTACATGTCCTCTCTTGCTGTGTGTGTCTAGTATCTCCTCTCTACAGTACAGAGTGATACTATATGTCCTGTACTGCTATGTGTCTGGTATCTCCTCTCTACATTAGAGTGTGATACTACATGTCCTGTACTGCTGTGTGTGTGTCAGGTATCTCCTCTCTACAGAATAGTGTGATACTACATGTCCTGTACTGCTGTGTGTGTCTGGTATCTCCTCTCTATAATACAGTGTGATACTACATGTCCTGTACTGCTGTGTGTGTCAGGTATCTCCTCTCTACAGAATAGTGTGTTACTACATGTCCTGTACTGCTGTGTGTGTCTAGTATCTTCTCTCTACAGTACAGTGTGATACTACATGTCCTGTACTGCTGTGTGTCTGGGATCTTCTCTCTACATTACAGTGTGATACTACATGTCCTGTACTGCTGTGTGTATCAGGTATCTCCTCTCTATAATACAGAGTGATACTACATGTCCTGTACTGCTGTGTGTCTAGTATCTTCTCTCTACAGTACAGTGTGATACTACATGTCCTGTACTGCTGTGTGTCTAGTATCTCCTCTCTACAGTACAGTGTGATACAACATGTCCTGTACTGCTGTGTGTCTGTGATCTTCTCTCTACATTACAGTGTGATACTACATGTCTTGTACTGCTGTGTGTGTCTAGTATCTCCTCTCTACATTACAGGGTGATACTACATGTCCTGTACTGCTGTGTGTGTCTAGTATCTCCTCTCTACATTACAGTGTGATACTACATGTCCTGTACTGCTGTGGATCTAGTAACTCCTCTCTACAGTACAGTGTGATACTACATGTCCTGTACTGCTGTGTGTGTCAGGTATCTCCTCTCTATAATACAAAGTGTTACTACATGTCCAGTACTGATGTGTGTGTCTAGTATCTTCTCTCTACAGTACAATGTGATACTACATGTCCTGTACTGCTGTGTGTGTCTAGTATCTTCTCTCTACAGTACAGTGTGATACTACATGCCCTGTACTGCTGTGTGTCTAGTATCTCCTCTCTACAGTACAGTGTGATACTACATGTCCTGTACTGCTGTGTGTCTAGTATCTCCTCTCTACAGTACAGTGTGATACTACATGTCCTGTACTGCTGTGTGTTTCAGGTATCTCGTCTCTATAATAAAGTGTGATACTACATGTCCTGTACTGCTGTGTGTATCAGGTATCTCCTCTCTATAATACAGAGTGATACTACATGTCCTGTACTGCTGTGTGTGTCTAGTATCTTCTCTCTACAGTACAGTGTGATACTACATGTCCTGTACTGCTGTGTGTCTAGTATCTCCTCTCTACAGTACAGTGTGATACAACATGTCCTGTACTGCTGTGTGTCTAGTAACTCCTCTCTATATTACCGTGTGATACTACATGTCCTGTACTGCTGTGTGTGTCTAGTATCTCCTCTCTACATTACAGTGTGATACTACTGTCATGGCGGTCCGCGCTGCCTCCGCTCCCGAGAGCCGCCCGGCCCCGTCTCTTACCCGCTGCAGGAGGTCCCCTGCATCCCCTGGGGCTCCCGTGTCCTCTCCTCCCCTGACTCCCGGCGTCTGCGCTGCACGCCGGGGAGTCTCAGTGTGTCAGAGCCGGCGCGCGCGTCCCCGCCGCCGGGGGCGCGCGCGCCGACTCTGCTATGTCTTAAAGGCACAGTGTCCCCACAATTGGAACTGTAACGGCTGGGGTCAGTGGATCCACGTGGCCCACACAAGCGATGGTACTGAGCCGCACCAGGGAGCGGAGTCTAAGGGGCCGCTGGTCTTCACCAGAGCCCACCGCAAGGCAGGATGGGCTTGCTGCGGCAGGCGACCCCCAGGTCGCTACCCCTGGCGCGACTTGCTTGTGTAGGTGGCGAGTAGAGACGAAGTACAAAATCATAAGGCAAGGACGTAGTCAGGGGCAGGCAGAGAGGTCAGGGCAGGCGGCGTACAAGGACGGAGTCAGGAAACGTGAGCAAAGGACTGGTACACTAGAAATGACAGTAAGTAGGGAACGCTTTCTCTGATAGGCAAAGGGCACTATAGATCCGGCAAAGGGAACAGGAAGGGGCAGCCTTTAATAGGGGCAGAGAAAATGGGCAGACCAATTGTGGGGACACTGTGCCTTTAAGACATAGCAGAGTCGGCGCGCGCGCGCCCCAGGAGGCGGGGACGCGCGCGCCGGCTCTGACACACCTAGACTCCCCGGCGTGCAGCGCAGACGCCGGGAGTCAGGGGAGGAGAGGACACGGGAGCCCCAGGAGATGCAGGGGACCTCCTGCAGCGGGTAAGAGACGGGGCCGGGCGGCGATCGGGAGCGGAGGCGGCGCGGACCGCCATGACAGTACCCCCCCCCACACTTTGGCCTCCCCCTCTTTCTGACCTGCAAGAAGTTCTTTACGAGGTTGCGGTCCAGGATGTTAGCTTCAGGTTCCCAAGACCTCTCTTCAGGACCAAAACCTTTCCAGTCGACTAAGAAGTAACGTTTCCCTCGAACTGTCTTCATGGCAAGGATGTCCTTGACTGTATAGACGTCCGTCGTGTCCACTTGAGGAGAAGCTGGGGAAGGTTCACGGGAGTAGCGATTAAGAACTAAAGGTCTCAGAAGGGAAACATGAAAGCAGTTGGGGATCCGCATAGAGGATGGCAAACGGAGCTTGTAGGCCACGGGGTTGATGCGTCTCAAAACCACAAAAGGACCCAAGAAACGAGGTCCCAATTTGTAGCTGGGTATCTTCAGGCGTATGTATTTGGAAGATAGCCATACCTTGTCCCCAGGGTTAAAAGAGACGGCAGGTCTTCTCTTTTTGTCTGCCTGAGATTTCATACGGGAGGAAGCCTGTAACAATGACTGACGAGTCTTCTCCCAGATGGCCGAGAAGCCTTGGACCAGGACATTGACAGCAGGCACGTCTGGAGAAGAAGAGGAGGACAGAGGTAGAGGAGGACGAGGATGACGACCGTAGATGATGTAGAATGGGGATTCTCCTGTGGAGCTGGACTCTAGATGATTATAGGAGAACTCAGCCCAGGGTAGCAAATTGGACCAGTCATCTTGTCGAGCCGACACAAATATGCCGTGGTACAATATGACGAGGAGTAGAATCTTGTCCCAGGACATCAGAAGCGCGGGACAAGGCATCGGCCTTGATGTTTCTCTCCGCGGGGGGGGGGGGGGGGGGGGCGGAAATGGATGAAGAAATTAAAACGGGAAAAGAAGAGGGACCAACGGGCTTGCCTAGGATTAAGGCGCTGAGCCGTCTGGAGGTACAGCAGATTTTTGTGATCCGTAAAGATGTTGACCGGATGTCTAGCCCCCTCCAGAAGGTGACGCCATTCTTCAAGGGCCAGCTTGATAGCCAAGAGTTCCCGATCTCCAATGGTATAATTCTTCTCGGCTGGAGAAAAGGTTTTAGAGAAGAAGCCGCAGGTGCGGATCTTACCCTTGGCATCCTTTTGTGTAAGAACTGCCCCAGCACCTACAGAAGATGCGTCCACCTCTACGGAGAAGGGTCTGGTGGGATCTGGGCGAGATAGGACGGGTGCCGAGGCAAAGGACGTCTTAAGGCGTTGAAAGGCTTCTTTTGCTTCGGATGGCCATACCTTAGGATTAACAGTCTTCCGGGTAAGATTGACAATGGGTGCAACAAGTGTAGAATAGTTGCGGAATGAATTGCCGGTAATAGTTGGCGAAGCCAAGAAAGCGCTGGATGGCTCGAAGTCCGACGGGGCGAGGCCACTGGAGGAAAGCGGAAAGTTTAGCGGGATCCATCTGGAGACCCTTGTTAGAAACGACATAACCCAGGAAAGGAAGGCTGGATTGATGAAATAGACATTTCTCCAGTTTGGCGTACAAGCGGTTCTCCCTCAGACGTTGGAGGACCAGACGTACATGATTGACATGAGAGTCCAAGTTGGGGGAATAGATGAGGATATCATCTAAATATACCACCACACAGGCGTAGAGCAGGTCACGAAAAATCTCATTCACAAAACCTTGGAACACGGCTGGCGCATTACAAAGGCCAAAGGGCATGACCAGATATTCTTAGTGGCCATCACGGGTGTTAAAGGCCGTCTTCCATTCATCTCCCTTGCGGATACGAATTAGATTATAAGCACCCCGCAGGTCGAGCTTGGAGAATATCTGGGCTCCCTGGAAGCGATCGATCATCTCTGAGATCAGAGGAAGAGGGTATCTGTTCTTGAGAGTAATCTTATTGAGACCCCTATAATCGATGCAGGGTCTCAGAGAGCCATCCTTCTTCTGTACAAAGAAGAAACCCGCTCCTGCGGGGGACATGGATTTTCGAATAAACCCTCTCTGAAGATTTTCTTTTATGTATTCCGTCATGGCCTGGGTTTCCGGGACGGAGAGAGGATACACTCTTCCACGTGGCGGAGTAGCACCTGGCAGGAGATCGATGGGACAATCGAAGGGACGATGTGGAGGTAGGACTTCAGCCTGTTTCTCTGAAAAAACGTCCGCGAAGTCCTGATAGGCGGTCGGTAACCCTGGTAGTGGCTTAGGAGGAACTGGAGTCGGGACACAGGGGCGAGGGACCTGTATACAACGTGAGAAACAGGCAGGGCCCCAGCGTAAAACTTCTCCAGTGTTCCAATTCAGGGTAGGTTTGTGCCGTTGTAGCCAGGGAAGTCCCAGGAGAATCTCAGAAGAGGAGTGCGGTAGTACAAAGAACGTAATCTTCTCCTTGTGCAGAGCCCCCACCAGAAGATTCACAGACATTGTGCGGTACCGAATGGTCTCCCCAAGAGGTTCCCCAGTAACAGAGGAGATGCACAGGACCTTGGCAAGGGGCTCCACGGGAAGTTGCCATCTTTAAACCAAATCAGCACGAAGAAAATTGCCTGCAGAACCTGAATCCAGGAATGCGGTGGCCAGATGTTGCCGTCCCGACGGGGCGGTGATCAGTACTGGTAGGGATAAACGCGGAGAGGTAGTACACACACCTAGGACGGCCTCTCCCCCGTAACCTAGGTGCGGGCATTTCCCGGACGCTGAGGGCGCTGAGGACAGTTTAGGCGAAAGTGGTCGGGACTGGCACAATACAGGCACAAATTGTGTTCCCGACGACGAGTCCTCTCTTCCGGAGACAAGCGAACTCGGTCCACTTGCATAGGTTCCTCGGCTGAGGATTGAGACAACGGAACAGGAGGTCTCTGGAAGGCTGGAGCCAAGCGGAAGGTTCGACGGGGGCGGACCAATTCACGTTCCTGTTGGGCTTCTTCTTCTCTTTCAGAGAAGCGGACGTCAATACGCGTCGCCAGGTGAATAAGATCCGTCAAGGAGGACGGCAAGTCTCGGCTGGATAGCACATCCTTGACATGACTGGCTAGGCCATTCTTAAAAGTGGCGACCAAAGCGGCATTGTTCCAATCGAGCTCAGCTGCGGAACTGAACCGCATACTCTCCTACGGAAGATCTTCCCTTCGATTGTCCCATCGATCTCCTGCCAGGTGCTACTCCGCCACGTGGAAGAGTGTATCCTCTCTCCGTCCCGGAAACCCAGGCCATGACGGAATACATAAAAGAAAATCTTCAGAGAGGGTTTATTCGAAAATCCCCGTCCCCCGCAGGAGCGGGTTTCTTCTTTGTACAGAAGAAGGATGGCTCTCTGAGACCCTGCATCGATTATAGGGGTCTTAATAAGATTACTCTCAAGAACAGATACCCTCTTCCTCTGATCTCAGAGTTGTTCGATCGCTTCCAGGGAGCCCAGATATTCTCCAAGCTCGACCTGCGGGGTGCTTATAATCTAATTCGTATCCGCAAGGGAGATGAATGGAAGACGGCCTTTAACACCCGTGATGGCCACTACGAATATCTGGTCATGCCCTTTGGCCTTTGTAATGCGCCAGCCGTCTTCCAAGATTTTGTGAATGAGATTTTTCGTGACCTGCTCTACGCCTGTGTGGTGGTATATTTAGATGATATCCTCATCTATTCCCCCAACTTGGACTCTCATGTCAATCATGTACGTCTGGTCCTCCAACGTCTGAGGGAGAACCGCTTGTACGCCAAACTGGAGAAATGTCTATTTCATCAATCCAGCCTTCCTTTCCTGGGTTATGTCGTTTCTAACAAGGGTCTCCAGATGGATCCCGCTAAACTTTCCGCTGTCCTCCAGTGGCCTCGCCCCGTCGGACTTCGAACCATCCAGCGCTTTCTTGGCTTCGCCAACTATTACCGGCATTTCATTCCGCACTATTCTACACTTGTTGCACCCATTGTCAATCTTACCCGGAAGACTGTTAATCCTAAGGTATGGCCATCCGAAGCAAAAGAAGCCTTTCAACGCCTTAAGACGTCCTTTGCCTCGGCACCCGTCCTATCTCGCCCAGATCCCACCAGACCCTTCTCCGTAGAGGTGGACGCATCTTCTGTAGGTGCTGGGGCAGTTCTTACACAAAAGGATGCCAAGGGTAAGATCCGCACCTGCAGCTTCCTCTCTAAAACCTTTTCTCCAGCCGAGAAGAATTATACCATTGGAGATCGGGAACTCTTGGCTATTAAGCTGGCCCTTGAAGAATGGCGTCACTTTCTGGAGGGGGCTAGACATCCGGTCAACATCTTTACGGATCACAAAAATCTGCTGTACCTCCAGACGGCTCAGCGCCTTAATCCTAGGCAAGCCCGTTGGTCCCTCTTCTTTTCCCGTTTTAATTTCTTCATCCATTTCCGCCCCCCCCGCGGAGAGAAACATCAAGGCCGATGCCTTGTCCCGCGCTTCTGATGTCCTGGGACAAGATTCTACTCCTCGTCATATTGTACCACCAGAACGCCTGCTTCCCGTGGCTTCCGCCGATCTTCGTCTCCTATCTCCAGGAAAGACGTATGTTCGTCCAGCTCTTAGAAGACAAATCCTTAAATGGGGACATAGCTCCCTATTGGCTGGACACCCAGGTGTACACAAATCTCTTCGCCTTATCTCCCGTTACTACTGGTAGCCAACGTTAGGGAGGGATGTCAAAGACTTTGTGTCCTCATGCTCTTCTTGTGCCCGCAACAAGATCTCTCGGCAGAGACCGCCTGGCCTACTCCATCCGCTACCGGTCCCAGAAGCCCCTTGGCAGCACATTGCTATGGACTTTATCACAGACCTACCCTCCTCGGCAGGCAATACTATAGTCTGGACGGTGACCGACCGTTTCTATAAGATGTCGCACTTCATCCCACTACCTGGTCTCCCATCTGCTCCCCGTCTAGCTAATCTCTTCTTCCTGCACATATTCCGCCTGCATGGACTACCAGTCACCATTACGTCAGATCGAGGAACACAGTTTGTCTCTAAGTTCTGGCGGGCTCTCTGTCACCGCCTTCAAGTGAAACTAAACTTCTCCTCAGCCTATCATCCTCAGTCTAACGGTCAAGCGGAAAGAGTGAATCAAATTCTGGGTTGCTATTTACGTCACTTTGTGTCGGCTCGACAAGATGACTGGTCCAATTTGCTACCCTGGGCTGAGTTCTCCTATAATCATCTAGAGTCCAGCTCCACAGGAGAATCCCCATTCTACATCATCTACGGTCGTCATCCTCGTCCTCCTTTACCTCTGTCCTCCTCTTCTTCTCCAGACGTGCCTGCTGTCAACGTCCTGGTCCAAGACTTCTCGGCCATCTGGGAGAAGACTCGTCAGTCATTGTTACAGGCTTCCTCCCGTATGAAATCTCAGGCAGACAAAAAGAGAAGACCTGCCGTCTCTTTTAACCCTGGGGACAAGGTATGGCTATCTTCCAAATACATACGCCTGAAGATACCCAGCTACAAATTGGGACCTCGTTTCTTGGGTCCTTTTGTGGTTTTGAGACGCATCAACCCCGTGGCCTACAAGCTCCGTTTGCCATCCTCTATGCGGATCTCCAACTGCTTTCATGTTTCCCTTCTGAGACCTGTAGTTCTTAATCGCTACTCCCGTGAACCTTCCCCAACTTCTCCTCAAGTGGACACCACGGACGTCTATACAGTCAAGGACATCCTTGCCATGAAGACAGTTCGAGGGAAACGTTACTTCTTAGTCGACTGGAAAGGTTTTGGTCCTGAAGAGAGGTCTTGGGAACCTGAAGCTAACATCCTGGACCGCAACCTCGTAAAGAACTTCTTGCAGGTCAGAAAGTGGGGGAGGCCAAAGTGTGGGGGGGTACTGTCATGGCGGTCCGCGCCGCCTCCGCTCCCGAGCGCCGCCCGGCCCCGTCTCTTACCCGCTGCAGGAGGTCCCCTGCATCTCCTGGGGCTCCCGTGTCCTCTCCTCCCCTGACTCCTGGCGTCTGCGCTGCGCTGTCTTAAAGGCACTGTGTCCCCACAATTGGTCTGCCCATTTTCTCTGCCCCTATTAAAGGCTGCCCCTTCCTGTTCCCTTTGCCGGATCTATAGTGCCCTTTGCCTATCAGAGAAAGCGTTCCCTACTTACTGTCATTTCTAGTGTACCAGTCCTTTGCTCACGTTTCCTGACTCCGTCCTTGTACGCCGCCGGCCCTGACCTCTCTGCCTGCCCCTGACTATGTCCTTGCCTTACGATTTTGTACTTCGTCTCTACTCACCACCTACACAAGCAAGTCGCGCCAGGGGTAGCGACCTGGGGGTCGCCTGCCGCAGCAAGCCCATCCTGCCTTGCGGCGGGCTCTGGTGAAGACCAGCGGCCCCTTAGACTCCGCTCCCTGGTGCGGCTCAGTACCATCGCTTGTGTGGGCCACGTGGATCCACTGACCCCAGCCGTTACAACTACATGTCCTGTGCTGCTCTCTACCAGTACCAGGATGAGTTGTGCCTTTGGGCACTAGGTGAGGGCGACTTAGTTTTAATTTTCTGTGACCCTGTGTGTTCTGTACAGTCCTGTCCTCTATGTAGAAAGAAATTTAGAGTCTCTTGTAGCTCTTTCTGACTGTTGTATTTAAGGATATGCTGTATCCATATTAGTTAGCTGCTTATTTTCCTTTCAGTTTAATTTTTTTCTCATTTTGGGGGATTTAGAACCAATTAGCAGTTTTCCATAGAGTTTTGGTCTCAACATACAATGGTCGTCATGGAACCAATTATTATCCAATGTTGAGGGACCACTGTTCACACTGCGTTTTTGCTGGCCGTTTAACAAGTCAGTTTAACCCTTTGAGGACCAGGCCCAAAATGACCTAGTGGGCCGCGCCTATCTACGGGGCCATGTGAGGGCTTATTTTTTACAGGAATAGTTGTACTTTGTAATGGCGTCTTTTATTCTACCATAACATGTATGACAGAATCCCAAAGTTATTATTTATAAAGATATAAACAGGTGAAATTGTAAAAAAGAATGCAATATGGTAAATTTTGGGGGGTTCCTGTGTCTACGTAATACACTATACGGTAAAAGCGACATGATACTATTATTCTATAGGTCACATTGAACACAACCATATGCAGGTTACACAGATTCTCTAATGTTATATTTTTTTTTAATGAAATCCTTTTTTTTGCAATTAATTATTAATAAAATGGGCCTATTGTGAAGCTTATAACAGTTTTATTTTTTCACCTACGGGCTGTGTGGGGTGTCATTTTTTCCGCCATGATCTCTAGTTTTTATTAATATCATATTTATGAAGATCGGATGTTTTGATTACTTATTATAATTTTTTTTTATATATAATGTAACATAAAATCGGTAATCCGCGCACTTTTTTCCCTCTTTTCGTGTACGCTGTTCACCGTTTGCAATGACACTTGTTATATTTTAATAGATCGGACAATTACGCACGCTACGGTATATTATATGTTTATTTATTTATTTTTATATGTTTTATTTATATAATGGGAAAGGGGGGTGATTTCAACTTTTATTGGGGGAGGGGCTTTGGGGTAGTGTATTGGTGTTTTTACATTTATTCATAGCTTCATAGCTCAGGACGTACTGGTACGTCCAGGGTTGTCTGGGCACAGACTTCCAGGACGTACCGGTACATCCTAGGTCATCTAGGGGTTAATTGAAAAAAACGGATGCATTTGTGTGCATCCATTCTGATCCTTTTTTTCATTGACTTTCATTAAAAAACAGCTCAAAACACATCCTTTTTTTAGTGTACAGACATGGCCAAAAGTTTTGAGAATGACACAAATTTTATATTTTCACATGATCTGCTGCCCTCTGGTTTTTATGTGTGTTTGTCAGATGTTTTTATCACATACAGAAATATAATTGCAATCATATTATGAGTAACAAAAGCTTATATTGACAGTTAGAATAAGTTAATGCAGCAAGTCAATATTTGCAGTATTGACCCTTCTTCTTTAGGACCTCTGCAATTCTCCCTGGCATGCTCTCAATCAACTTCTGGACCAAATCCTGACTGATAGCAGTCCATTCTTGCACAATCAATGCTTGCATTTTGTCAGAATTTGTTGGTTTTTGTTTGTCCACCCGTCTCTTGATGATTGACCACAAGTTCTCAATGGGATTAAGATCTGGGGAGTTATCAGGCCATGGACCCAAAATCTCTGTTTTGTTCCCTGAGCCATTTAGTTATCACCTTTGCTTTATGGCAAGGTGCTCCATCATGCTGGAAAAGGTATTGTTGATCACCAAATTGCTCTTAGACGGTTGGGAGAAGTTGCTCTTGGAGGACATTCTGGTACCATTCTTTATTCATGGCTGTGTTTTTAGGCAAGACTGTGAGAGAGCCGATTCCCTTGGCTGAGAAGCAACCCCACACATGAATGGTTGCAGGATGCTTTACAGTTGGAATGAGACAAGACTGGTGGTAGCGCTCACCTCGTCTTCTCCGAATAAGCTGTTTTTCAGATGTCCCAAACAATAGGAAAGGGGATTCATCAGAGAAAATGACTTTACCCCAGTCCTCAGCAGTCCACTCCCTGTACCTTTTGCAGAATATCAGTCTGTCCCTGATGTTTTTTTCTGGAGAGAAGTGGCTTCTTTGCTGCCCTCCTTGAGACCTGGCCTTGCTCCAAGAGTCTCCGCCTCACAGTGCGTGCATATGCACTCACACCTGCCTGCTGCCATTCCTGAGCGAACTCTGCACTGCTGGTAGCCCGATCCGGCAGCTGAAACATTTTTAAGAGACGTCCTGGCGCTTGCTGGTCTTTCTTGGGCGCCTTGGAGCCTTTTTGGCAACAATGGAACCTCTCTCCTTGAAGTTCTTGATGATGCGATAGATTGTTGACTGAGGTGCAATCTTTCTAGCTGCGATACTCTTTACTGTTAGGCCATTTTTGTGCAGTGCACTGATGACTGCACGTGTTTCTTTAGAGATAACCATGGTTAACAGAAGAGAAACAATGATGCCAAGCACCAGCCTCCTTTTAAAGTGTCCAGTGGTGTCATTCTTACTTAATCATGACAGATTGATCTCCAGCCCTGTACTCATCAACACCCACACCTGTGTTAATGGAGCAATCACTTAAACAATGTTAGCTGGTCTTTTTAAGGCAGGGCTCCAATGATGTTGAAATGTTTTTGGGGGATAAAGTTCATTTTCTAGGCAAATATTGACTTTGCAAGTAATTGCTGTTAAGCTGATCACTCTTTATAACATTCTGGAGTATATGCAAATTGCCATTTTAAAAACTGAAGCAATAGACTTTATAAAAATTAATATTTGTGTCATTCTCAAAATTTTTGGCCATGACTGTACAAAGTAACAAATCTTTCTGTAGGGAAGGAAAGTACTGGAGCCCCTTGGTAGTGGAGACCCCTAGACAAATGCCTCTTTTGCCCTCCCTACCATCCTAAAAAAAATGCTGAAAAGTAGTATAATACTGCTGTTTTTTAATGTGGAACTAGGTCCAGGGGTGAGTGACTATTTCCGCTGTCGCTCCTACCATACAGTGCATACATTTTGCAAGGTTTTATAGCATAAATATGAAGGATAAGAATGTCTCTCTGGTTTACAGATGCTGTCAGTGACAGGGTGGTGTCAGCCAGGCCTTTTGGGGCTCGGCCCAGCACTATTATAGGTGACATAGCATACAAAAATATAAAGGTGGATGTCAGCTCACCTGTCCTAGTCCCGGATCTTGAATTGAATGAGAAGGGGGTGCACTGATCCCGGGTAGCCAGCCCGCTAACTTAAAGAGCTTCCAAAGAAAAAAAGTGAATGGATCCAGCACTTCCGAAAGAAAACTAAATGCTGCTAAAACTTCATGCTTTATTTCATCCTGATTAAAAAGCTGTAGTGCACTACTGAGAGTGCAGTGGCTGGACGACGCGTTTCGCGCATGCGCGCTTAATCATGTCTATAAGCCACAACCAGATACGTGGGTTAAAAGACCAAAGCTGGCCAATTGGAGCAATTGTAATTTATCACGTTTGTGAGCAAGTGTTACGTAGGATCACAGCTGTGTTGCACTCCGTAATTGTAAGCAAGTATATCTTATGTTTAAAGCATATAACATCTGTATTTATACTTATACTTGCACTACCATTGTGTTCCCTTATGTGTCAAGGTGGCCCCCCAATACATTACAAACTATATCGCTATAGGAGGAAAGCATGACACATATATATGTACAAAACGCAATTACAACAATGTTCACTTGCATAGTGTGAACAAACATCACAAACATGTGCTGTTCACCATTCCAAATGTACCGTGAGAGCACATCACAAGAGCAGACGAGTTACGTGTCTTATCACGGCTAAATACCATGTATACCTATAGTCTCCGAAATGCATATCCCGAATCTAAAATACAGAGAATATATATGTGTAAATCATTTAATGTAACCATGATATTTAGAGGCTCCTCAATTGCCTTAGGATAGATGTACGTGGCAGATTAATAAATGTGACTCTACATGAGAGCAAATCAGCATATAGCGAAACCGCTGAGGCCTGATGTAATATGAGAAAACGCATACAGTCTGAATATGTTTCTGAGTTCTGATAGTTATTTATGTGAATACTCATATAATGAGTAAATACTGATGTTTATATTAGTAATGGAACAAAAGATCATTTTTAAAGTTTAAGCCTTTTGGGGCCCTTGTGTCCAAACAAAATATATGTTCGGCTTCAATATGGAGTAATTTTTTTTGCCAATCGCCACCTCTAATAGGTTTACTCACTTTTGTAATGCCATAGAAAAGGAAAGAAGAAACATTGCCTGCATGTGTTTGAGAGAAATGTTTGGCCGCTCCTGAAGATTTACAGGATGTGCCCTTTCGGATATCCGCTAAATGTTCATTAATGCGTTTTTTTTAATTTGCGAATTGTACATCCTACGTATTTAAGCTTGCATATGGTGCACTCTATAACATATACTATGTGATGTGATTCGCAATTAATAAAATCCTGGATCTGGCGTTCATTTGTATACGAGCTGTTGGTGTATGTGTACGTGCTTTGAGTGTATCTGCACGTACTGCAACGTATTTGTCCACATTTGTGGGAGCCCATACAACTCACCCGTGATGTCTGTGGGGAGTTAATTTTTAACATACTGGGTGATATCATATCCCCCAATGTTTTGCCTCTGCGGGAAACACAGTGATATCCTTCTTCTACTATGTTGCCAAGTGTCTCACCCTGTCTTAAGATGTGAATGTTTTTATGTAGCATCTTAACAATTTTATGGTATTGCTGAGAGTAACAAGTGGAGAAGGTTATAGGTGTTATATTTGTCTGATCTATTCTTTCTCCTAATCTATCATCTTTTTGTAAGTTACTTATGTTTTTACTATTATTTATTTGTTTGTTTTTCTGTTGTTTTTCCTTTAATAAATCAGTTCTCAATTTTCCTGCAACTATACTACGTGCTCTCTGGATGTTTTTAAGACTGTAGCCTCGTTGGATGAGGCGTACGGATGCCTCATTTAAATGTTGCTTTGCAGACTCCTCGTCTGAACATGCCCTTTTAATACGCGTGAACTCGCCCACTGATATGGCTCGTATCGTGTGGGCTGGATGTTCACTGCTAGCATGCAGTATAGTGTTCCCTGCCGTGGGCTTACGGAATAAGGAAGTTGTTACCTGTCCTGTTGATGCGGAAGCAGTTAAGCTAATGTCCAAAAATGGAATCTGAGAATTTTGTACTTCATGTGTGAAATGTAAATTTAAATTATTCTGGTTGATATATTCCACAAACTTAGTTATATCAGCAGGATTGCCAGTCCATACGATGAGTATGTCATCTATGAAACGACCATACCACCGTATGGACTGGCAGAACGGATTATTTGATGAGAAAATGTGCTTCTCCTCCCACCACGCCATGTACAATCCAGCTAGCGTGGGTGAGAAGCGAGCACCCATAGGTGCTCCTTGCACCTGTAGGAAAAAATCATTGTTAAATGTAAAAAAATTGTGCTTGAGCAAATAATTAGTAACCTCTATGATGTATTCCCTCAATTCCATACTATACTGGCTGTATTTGTAAAGATGGAATGCCAGTGCCTGTATGGCCAGTTCGTGTGGAACTGAGGAGTACAAAGCACAAACATCGCAACTCAGCCATGTATTATTTGGCAACCATTCAAAACCCTCATATGTTCGTAAAACTGAGCCACTGTCTTTGAGGTAGCCTGGTACCCTTTTCACTAAGGGTTGTAACAGACCATCTACCCATTCACACAGACGCTCATTTAGGGAACCCACACCTAAAATTATAGGGCGAAGAAGGGGGGGGGGGATACCCCCTTGTGGATTTGGGGTAATCCATAAAACGTCAGTGTGATGGGTGATTTAGGCACCAAATATGTAGCTTCCTTCTCACTTAGTATGCCCTATAGCGATATAGTTTGTAATGTATTGGGGGGCCACCTTGACACATAAGGGAACACAATGGTAGTGCAAGTATAAGTATAAATACAGATGTTATATGCTTTAAACATAAGATATACTTGCCTACAATTACGGAGTTCAACACAGCTGTGATCCTACGTAACACTTGCTCACAAACGTGATAAATTACAATTGCTCCAATTGGCCAGCTTTGGTCTTTTAACCCACGTATCTGGTTGTGGCTTGTAGACATGATTAAGCGCGCATGCGCGAAACACGTCGTCCAGCCACTGCACTCTCAGTGGTGCACTACAGCTTTTTAATCAGGATGAAATAAAGCATGAAGTTTTAGCAGCATTTAGTTTTCTTTCGGAAGTGCTGGATCCATTCACTTTTTTTCTTTGGAAGCTATTATAGGTGACAGTTTCACCACCAGCCTGCTTCCATCATAACTGTTCATGCGCCAGGAGGAGGAGGAGAAGGACTAGGAGCGAATTTTATATCATGAGAAGACGCGTTTTGGGAACAGGTTCTTCATGTATCTTTATGGCAGGCCGGCCTGTGGGGGGGGGAGACGATTCCCGTCAGTGATTTGAATACAGGGGAAGGAGATGGCAGCAGTCAGGACGCTCTGATTTCCATGTTTTACTTTTGCATAGAGGCCATGATGTCCCTGCCAGTCACCTGCCACATCTTTTCACAGCAATGCTGATATATCAGCAATAATGGGGGTTACTGTGTCTGATGGTACACTCACTTTAAGCTCCATTTACTCCAATGGAACTGGAGTTGAAAAACCCTTCCCAAAGTGCAGACAAGAGTGGTGCTGTCTCTGGAAGAAAGTGGCCACGTTTTTCTAACGCTGGATAACCCCTTTAACAAGATGTAGCAACTTTTTTACACCTTAATAAATTGCTCCCAGATTAGCCCATAGCAACGAGTCAGAGTAATCTGAGAAATAAAAGCTGAGCTGTGATTGGTTGGTTTAGGTAAATAAGACAATTTTTGTCCCCAGATTAATAAATGCATGAAATACGGAAAAACTGGCTTTTAGAAGTGTAACAGAAGAGAAGGCCTTAAAGGGGTATTCCCATAATGTGAAGATGGCTTTCTGGCCCCCTCCGGACGGTTTGTAGCCGCTGAGCGTGGTTGAAAAGCTGAAAACAGCAGAAGCACAGGAGTTAAAGTGTACCTGTCATTAGAGAAAACTTTTGACATGTCACAGACATTTTAAAAGTTCTGATCAGTCAGGGTCTGAGTGTTCAGACCACATCCGATCAGGAGAACGAGTCGGGAGAAGACCGCTCAGCACGTTCACTCCTAGCTCTGTGTCACCTGACCCGGACGGACACAAATTGTTGGTCTATTGGGACGTCCTGCTGGTACAGACTCGTTCTCTTGATTAGTCATGGTCTGAACACTTAGACCCCGAGTGATCAGAACTTTTCACATGTCACTTTTAGGGTGGGCTCACACCGCAGCGAATTTGAGCACTGTTAGTTTAAATACGTTTACAAAAACATGGCCACTTTCTTCCAGAGACAGCCAAACTCTTGTCTCCAGCTTGGGCGGGGTTTTGCTGCTCAGTTCCATTGAAAAGAATGGAGCTTAAAGAGGATGTCCCATCAGGTACATTCTCTTTAGGATGCCTTCACACATACCGGATCCGCAGCGGATTTTACGCCGCAAATTTGCAGCGAAATCTGCTGCGGAACCGGTCCCATTCATCCCTATGATAGCACAAACTCTCAGCGAGATTGATGTCTCGCTGCCAGTATGTGCTTTAACCCCCTTCTGACCGCCGCCCCGCAGCCAGCATCCCCGCCGCCTGCAATCCGCATCTCGCCCGCCCGATCGACGTACTCCCCGCAGCCCAGCGCCATTCTATCCCTATGTCAGATTAAAGAGGATGTACCTGATGGTACATCCTCTTTAATTGCAAACCGCACCTGAACTGGAGACAAGAGTTGTGTTGTCTCTGAAAGAAAGTGGCCATGTTTTTGAAGCACTGGATAACCCCTTTAAGTAGTTTTTGTACCTCCTACTGACCTACACTGTTTACCTACCTCCTGCGCTTCAGCTGTTTTTGGTTTCCCCACCACCTCTGTCTGTCTTTGACAAAAACTTTATTGGCCCTAGTCACAGATAGTTACATAGTATCAGAGCTCAGGTTTCATTTTGTAGTCTGCTCTGTTGAAATGAAGACTGAGCTCTGATGGATGGCCTATCCATAATAGCCTGGAAAAACCCTTTAAGTTAGCCATACACATGAATGAGATTGCTGTCAGCTGAACACTGCTATTTTTCCTGATCACCCTATACATACAAAGGCTTGGCTTGGCTGAGTGTTCATGTGTCCTCAATAAGGAGGTTGCAAGGAGGATGAAGTTGTTAAATCAGCCTTAAAAAATAGTTATCCAGAATTAGAAAAATATGGATTCTTTCATCCAGAAAAAGCGCCGCTCCTGTCCTCAGTTTGTGTGTGGTATTGCAGCTCAGTTCCATTGAAGTAAATACAGCCTTGTTGTAATACCACACACAACCTCAAGACAGCCATAACGCTGTTTTTAGAAGAACACATGTTTATGTAATCCTGGATAACTGCTAAAACGGGGTTGTCCAAGCAGGAAACGACTTCTTATGTCCTGTGTATGTGTGTATGTCACAGACCTATTATGTTATGTGAAAAACTGCAATTCTGGCTTTGGAGTCCTCTATGTGACCATGTATTACATAGTCACCCCTAGACTTCTTTTAGGCCTCATACCTATGAGATGCATTTTAAACCAGTCACTGACAGCAAGCAGTGATCCTGAAAAGGGCAAAGGATCAGAAAATACAAAGTATAAAGTCAGGGCCGTCTTACCCATTGGGCATGGTAGGCGGGGCCCGGGGGCCCTTGCGTCCTAGGGGCCTACTAGGACGCAAGGGTCCCCGGGCAGCCGCCTACCATGCCCAATGGGTAAGACGGCCCTGCGCGCCCCCCTTCTCTCTCTCTTTTGCGACCGCAAGCACTTTCTTGCTTGCGGTCGCAAGAGGAAATCCGGCCCCCGACTGATGCGTCACTCCCTGGGGGATTCCCATGGAGCGCACGCATCAGGAACCTCAATGTGCGTCGCTGGGACCAGGGCCGTCTTACCCATTGGGCATGGTAGGCGGCCCCCTAGGACGCAAGGGTCCCTGGGCAGCCGCCTACCATGCCCATTGGGTAAGACGGCCCTGCGCCCCCCCCCCCCTTCCCCTTCTCTCTCTCTTGCGACCGCAAGCACTTTCTTGCTTGCGGTTGCAGGAGGAGATCCGGCCCTTGACTGATGCGTCGTTTCCTGGGGGATTCCCAGGGAGCGCACGCATCAGGAACCTCAATGTGCGTCACTGGGACTTCCTGTACCGGAAGTCCAGGCCCGGGTGCACACTGAGCTTCCGGATAAGTACGCTCCCTGAGAATCCCCCAAGGAGCGACGCATCAGCTGGGGGCAGAAGAGGAGAAGAAGCAGCAACAAGGGAGAGCTTGTTAGGTGAGTTGTGTGTTTGTTTGTTTTTAACTGCTGTGCAGGGGGGAGCGATCTATATGGGGGGAATACGGGGGGAGCCATCTATAAGGGGGGAATACAGGGGGGAGCCATCTATATGGGGGGGGGAATACAGGGGGAGCCATCTATAAGGGGGGGATACAGTGGGAGCCATCTATAAGGGGGGAATACAGGGGGGAGCCATCTATATGGGGGGGGGGGAATACAGGGGGAGCCATCTATAAGGGGGGGATACAGTGGGAGCCATCTATAAGGGGGGAATACAGGGGGAGCCATCTATACGGGGGGATACAGGGGGGAGCCATCTATAAGGGGGGAATACAGGGGGAGCCATCTATAAGGGGGGAATACAGGGGGGAGCCATCTATATGGGGGGTGGGGATACAGGGGGGAGCCATCTATAAGGGAGGAATACAGGGGGAGCCATCTATAAGGGGGGAATGCAGGGGGGGAGCCATCTATAAGGGAAGAATACAGGGGGGAGCCATCTATAAGGGAGGAATACAGGGGGAGCCATCTATAAGGGGGGAATACGGGGGGAGCCATCTATAAGGGAAGAATACAGGGGGGGAGCCATCTATAAGGGAAGAATACAGGGGGGAGCCATCTGTACGGGGGGAATACAGAAGAAGCCATCTATAAGGGAGGGATACAGGGGGAGCCATCTGTACGGGGGAAATACAGAGGAAGCCATCTATAAGGGAGGGATACAGGGGGAGCCATCTATAAGGGAGGGATACAGGGGAAGCCATCTATAAGGGGGGGATACAGAGGGAGCCATCTATAAGGGGGGGATACAGGGGGAGCCATCTATAAGGGAGGGGATACAGGGGGAGCCATCTATAAGGGTTGAATACAGGGGGAGCCATCTATAAGGGAAGAATACAGGGGGAGCCATCTATAAGGGGGGAATACAGGGAGGAACCATCTATAAGGGGGGAATACAGGGGGGAACCATCTATAAGGGGAGAATACAGGGGGGAGCCATCTATAAGGTGGGAATACAGGGGGAGCCCTCTGTACAGGGGGAATACAGGGGAGCCATCTATAAGGGGGGAATACAGGGGAAGCCATCTATACGGGTGGATACAGGGGGAGCTATCTATAAGAGGGGGATACAGGGGGAGCCATCTATAAGGGGGGAATACAAGGGGAGCCATCTATAAGGGGGTAATACAAGGGGAGCCATCTATAAGGGGGTAATACAGGGGGAGCCATCTATAAGGGGGTAATACAGGGGGGAGTCCACCTTATCGTGGTGAGGCAGTTTACGCTGTTTGCAAATAGTAACCAAGAGACTCATTATTTTTGTGGGAATTTTTTGGGCAGTTTGGGGGGCTGCTTTTAATTATTTTCATGTCTATGGTGGGTCTGTATCTTGCTGTTGCGGTGAGCTGTTGCATTTTTCTGTGTTTTTGTGTGTTTGCAATTTCAGCCATGGCAACGTGCTCCTGCCTAGTGTGAACAGTGTTCTAGGAGAGCTGACCAATTTTTTCCTTTTTTTTTTTTTTCTGTAATACAGGGGGGAGCCATCTATAAGGGGGTAATACAGGGGGAGCTATCTATAAGGGGGTAATATAGGGGGGAGCCATCTATAAGGGGGTAATATAGGGGGGACCTATCTATAAGCGGGTAATAAAGAGGGGAGCCATGTATAAGGGAGTAATACAGGGGGAGCCATCTATAAGGAGGTAATACAGGGGGAGCTATCTATAAGGGGCCAATACAGATGTAGTTTGTAGAGAGATGAGCATGGTGACAGAGTGCGGAGCCTAATATGTCTGTCTGGCAGATTATGTGGATTTGTGGCTCGGAGAAGTTCTCATAACGGCCCAGGGCAAATGAAGAAGAAGATGAAAAGGGAAGAACTCCGATCAGAGAAGACGCCCCCTGTGAGTCACTTGATGTATCTGCACTGTAATGTATTTGGTGTACAGAACCTGTGTAGAGCTGGGTACCTCTATATGACTGGATGAGGTGATGGGGATATGTGTACAGTGGATTAGTCAGTAGCAGCGGTGGTGTTAGTCAGTATGTGGTGGTAATATTTGTTGCTTGTTATTCGGTGCTGTGTTTTATTGGATTTAGTATACAGGATTTAGTCAGTAACAATATGGTGGTGATGGTTGTGGTGTGGCGGTAATATTTCCCCCTTGTATACTGGTATTATTGGTAATATATACAATAGCGGGAGGAAGTTGCGTGATCCCTGGCCACTCCCTGACGACCCGCGTCGTCCCCCGGAAGGAATCCTCAACATTAGTATATATAGTGCGCTAGACATGAGTTGTATATGCCCCTTGATAAAGCGATCTGTACGCGAAACGTGCGTCGGGGTTGCGGATACCAGACATCACGATGGGTAAGCGTCTTTTTACATTATCATTTACATTGTGGATATAGGCTGACATTGTTTTCAGCGATCCGAGGCTGTGTAGATACACTGCAGGGCTAGATGTATATTGATTGTGACGGTTACATGGTATAGTGGTATATGTAAAAGTTTTTATTAGAATTACGGTGGTCTGGTTATCAATCACTGCTGGATTCCCTTTTGCAAGAGTTTTTTTTTTTTTTTTTTTATTGATTTTTTAATCATGTTTAATAAAAATTAATATATTTTAAATTAGCTTGGTGTGGTGTAATTATTATTGGTAATACCATATATATACCAATAGCATGCGCTTAGTCGAGGAAGGGGAGGGCCAAGTTGACAGTCTGCAGCCCTCAGGATAAGCTGGGAGTTGTAGTACAGTGTAGACAGATGTATTGCTGGACCTTCAGGGCTGATGGTTGTCTCCCACAGATTGCAGCCACCAGGAGACTCTGCACACACTGATTTCTTAAAAGGTTGTGCCCTCAGAAACTACAACTCCCAGCATACCCTGAGAGCTTTATAAATGTAGGGGGTTCTGAGAGTTTTAGTTTGACTGAAAATGTCGTTGACAAGGGGTTTGTCACAGATACAGATGAATCCAGGGAAGGAGGGGGGTCAGCATGTCATGTCTCACTGGTTCTATGTTGGTGGGCCCCAAGCATCATTTCCTCTGGTGGGCCCCAGGTACCCCAGTCCGACACTGCTGCTGTGACATATTCCCTGTTCCCGGTCCCCAAGCAAGCTCCCTTGTAGGTATTGTGCCTGTGCTGCCGTCAGCCGCTCCCCCCTCCCCCCCGGGCCGTCGTGACATCTTCCTTGTCCCTGGTCTGCACGGCGCAAGAGCTCCCCCTTGTAGGTGCTGTGCAGTGCCTGTGCTCTGAGTCCTGCCGTCAGCTGCACACAACCAGGACGACGTCAGGTCTAAGCCCATGAGGATGGCCGCCGGAATACTGTGCAGTGAACAGGGAAACGTGGTGAATATATTACATGCCCCAGATACAATATATTAGACATGTTGCTTGTAGAGATGAGCGAACCTCGAGCCGGCTCGAGTCCATCCGAACCCGAACTTTTGGCATTTGATTAGCGGTGGCTGCTGAAGTTGGATAAAGCCCTAAGGCTATGTGGAAATCATGGATATAGTCATTGGCTGTATCCATGTTTTCCAGACAACCTTAAAGCTTTATCCAAGTTCAGCAGCCGCCACTAATCAAATGCCGATCGTTCGGGTTTGGATAGACTTGAACCCGAACCCGGTTCGCTCACCTCTAGTTGCTTGCTGTCCCTCTGCATATAAACCCTGTTGTCTCCCTGCATACTGTATAATACAATATACAGGGAAACAACATGGCTTATATATAGAGAAGGGCAAAACAACATGTCTCATATATACAGAGGGGCAACAACATGACTATTATATATGAGAAGCATGCTGTTTCCCTGTATACAGTATACAGGGAAACAACATCGTTCTCATATATAATAGTCATGTTGTTGCCCCTCTGTATATATGAGACATGTTGCGCTGGTGTGAAAATAAACCCTGAAGATTGCTGTAGGAAGTGCTGTCTGGTTTGGTAAGGCACGCACGGTTATTTTTTGTTTTTGTGCTGCTGAGAGACTGTGTTGTGAATTAAAGTTTATGTTAACAATAATTTGTATTTTTTATTGTAAGTAATTGTACTGGCTAGGGGCAGGGTTGCAAGGATGGGTTTTTTTTATGGCGGTGGGTGCGGGGGGGGGGGGGGGGCCCAATTCGCACCTCTGCCCAGGGGCCCATAATGCTGTTAAGACGGCCCTGATAGGTTGGTCACATATACGTGATTGCAGCAAATGTCCAAAGTGCTTCCTATGTTGTCCATGATGCCCCCCATCAGTGCACAGTCTGCTACTGCCAAGTCCTTCCTGACCTTCCTTTTAGGCCATATAACCCCCAGCTGCCTTAGGAGTGCTCTACAGTTAGGGAGAAGGCCATTCTCCCCATGGTCGCCACTTAAAACTAGACACTACCACTTCTCAATATGTAACAATTCATCTGTCAGCAGTGACGCAGCTGCCATAGACAGGCTAGAGCGAGACACACAAGTGTGTCCCATGGTGCAATGGATGTCTGTAGGACTCAGTTATCAGGTAGTCCCTGAGTTTTAACAATCCTAGTAGGTGTCAAGAAATCAAGAGAGCGAGTGTCTATTATGGCCACAAACCAAATAAGTGTCAGCTAGCTCTGTCTTGTTGAGACAAATGACCATATCAAAGACCCATGGCATCTCTACATGAACTCAACCATTAGCAGATCATATGAGCTGGTCCTTTCCAATGTTCAATGGTCATTAACTTGAAGACTAATATGCCTTTAGAGTGCCTTTACACACACCAGATCCGCTGCGAATCCAGTGCCTGTTTATCCCTATGAGAATACATACTTGCCGTGGGATTGATATCACCTGCTCCCCGCTCCAGCCTGCTCTGGGGTCTCACGGAGTCTGCTCGTTCCGGTCAGCCAATCAGTGCTCTGCCCCGCAGCAGCCACTGATTGACTGAGGGGAATGTGCAGCCAAGAACCCCCAAAGCAAGCCGGAGCAGGGAGCAGGTGATGTGTGCTACGGCTTGCAGAGGGTTAAACTTACATACTCGTGGCGAGATGTCAATCCCGCTGCTAGTATGTATTCTCATAGGGATAAACAGCCACTGGATCCGCAGTGGACTTCACTCCGAATTTGCAGTGTGAAATCCGCTGCAGATCAGGTGTGTGTGTGAAGACACCCTAAAAGTTTTTTTTTTTTTTACCATCAACATTCTTCCCCTATCAACAAGGGATAACACCCAACAACTGGGACGCTCTGCGGTCTTTAGAATGGGACTCCGGAGGCTCCTACAGGTCTAAAAGAATGTTGAAGACAGTTGAGTACAGCCAGACTCTCCAGAGACTAAAAACTGTCCCATGTGGTAAAACCCCTTGAATACTTGCCATAAATATGGTGCCCATACACAGTAGCGGATTATAATAGGTCCTTTTTTATGGTAGCCCGAGGCCCTGAGCTCCTGGGAGCCCCATTGCCACCCAAAAAGACATAATTTCAGTGTCGTATTGTCTCCTGGCTACAGTTCTGCTATAATTTGCAAAAAATCGCTTCTTTTTTACCACAATTTTTTTTGGGGGGGGGGGCCCAAGCTTGGTCAACAGCCCAGGGCCTATGGTAAAGTTAATCCGTCCCTGCCCATACATGTTAGAAGAAAGCCAAACCTGATGATTAACCTCTAGACGACTAAGGACGCCCTAGAAGTCTGTGCCCAGACGACCCTGGGTGTACCGGTACGTCCTGAGCCATAAAGCGCGCTCCGGAGCAGAGCACGCTGCATAGGAGGTGGGAGCTAGCTGCAGTGAGCAGCCCGGCCCTCACTATTAATGACAGATTGCGACAATCGCGGGGTGACTCCGGGGGTCCCGATCGTTGTAACGGACCACCGGAGGTCTCTCACCTGCCTCCGTGCGGTCCAATCGGCGATCTGCTCACTGAGCCTGCACAGGCAGGCTTAATGAGCAGATCGCCTATGACACTCATCAATGCTATATGTATGGCATAGCAATGATCAGTGTGAATAAAGTAAAAATGTATGTAAAGGTCCCTCAAAGGTACTTAAAATGTGTAAAAAAAAAGTAAAAATGTTTTCACAAACCCCCCAAACCCCTCCCCTAATAAAAGTTTAAATCACCCCCTTTCCCATTGCACCTATGCAAACCTTTTTCTTGCATATATGGAAATGAATATTGTTTTTCACACTTGTAACCCTTTCATTTCATATATTAAGAATTACTTTAGATACGTCGACAACGTTTTTATTATTTGGGAGGGGTCGGAGGACCAGTTTAACAATTTTGTTAAATATTTAAATGAGACTAATAATGTGAAGATGATCTTTACAAACAAGTTTGGGGGACATAAGATCGAGTTCCTAGATGTGTTTGTAGATATATCAGAAGGTAAACTCGTCACTTCTGTGTATAGGAAACCACAGGCCACTAACTCCATTTTACACTACCGTAGTTCCCACCCACAACAGGTTAAAAACAGTATCCCGTACAGCCAGTTTCTCCGACTCAAAAGAATCAATAACACCACAGAATTATTCATGCAACAAGCCTCTGAACTAGCCAATAGACTTGAGAAAAGAGAGTATCCGCACGATCTAGTCACTAAAGCCAAAGAGAAAGTATCTCATAAAGATCGCTCACAGTTGCTTAAAAGTAAAAAGAACCCCCGTTTAAGACCTAAAAGATTTGCTTTTTCCTTTCAAAACACTAATATGAACAAATGTGTTAACGATAGCATAAGAAGACACTGGCATTATATTGAAGACGATCCTGATCTCAGTAGTGTAACCATATGCGCTGGGCCACTCCGCTGAGGGTAGTAGTAGGTGGTAGTACTGGGTAGGAACCCGGGTAGCCTCTTGCCTGATGGTAGTCACGGTTTTGGCACGAGGGATAGCAGCTAACCAGCGGGGACCTTACCATGCGGAGGCCGAGCAATTCCTCGTTGTTCTTAGTCAGGGCACCAATAATTAAAACAATGCCAGAGTTCAGAAACAACGGTAGTCGTGCATTTATTGAAACGGTAGTAACTAGTGATAACAGTCTCTCCGGATGCAACCGGGAATAAGGCAGAATTGGATAAGGCAGAGTAATGGGTGATGCTGTAGCGTACTGAATGATTGGAGTAGTAATACTGAGGACAAGATGCTGGGCGGAATGGAGCTGAAATGAATACTTGCTGTTATTGATTATGAGAGATGATGAGAGTAATCACTGGAGACAGCACCCAGATCTTGTGGTTAGGATGAGAATCTTGAGAATGGAACACAGCCAGGTCCCGACTGGACCGGAACACTTCTAGTCAGTGCAGCAGCAGGTACCGCAGGGTTGCGGCCTTGTGACACAGGCGCAGCAGCAACACACACCCTTCTCCCCTGAAGGTGGAGAGAAGACTGAGGTAGGACAGGAAGTCACATGGTATCCCCAGCCAATGTTCGACGGCTATTGGGGTTACCATGGCAGCAGGGGCAGTCACGTGACATCAAGCCATTGCATCATCACACCATTAGGCATATTGGACTGAATATACATGAGAAGTGAGTGAAACAGTAGACCTGAATACTGAGAGGGGTGACAGGATACACAGTTTGCAGTGGACCACAGTTTCCAGAACAGAGGCAATAAAATACTGACTGACTCAAGCATAGGAATACACTTTTGAGGAAAATAACAAGAGGAAAAGTCTGTTCTGGGACACTGCATACCTCCCCACTAAAAATGAGCCGACCTCGGCGAACCACAGGTAGAGGTAGATATGGATGAATGAAACATGAAGGACCAAGACAATGAGACAAGAGGAAGGAGTGTGAGTGTGAATGAGTGTGTGTTTCCCACACTCAAGGCACAGGTGAGAGAAGAAATATGAAGAGAAAGGAAAACCCTAGTGGCAGGATTTCACCTAGGGGTGCCTAGCGTACTCTGGCGACCAGGTAGCTAGTGCGTGAACCATCTGACATGGAAGTCAGGACTACTCAACTGCTGGCGGGTGACCCTCAAGTTCCAGGCAGTTTAGACAGTAGGTTTTCAATGAAATACGGTACCCTACTGGAAAAGAATGTGAAGACCTGTGTTATACCTGAGGTGTGTTGACAAATGTGTGTGTGGAGTGATTTAGACACCTAGAAGAGAAAGAATAAAATAATAAACTCAAGCATATATTTGGCGCGCCATACATACCAGTCAATCATACAACACAAGTACTCAATAGGCCAGACACACGAAAGGGTGCCAAAGGTGCAGCATGTATGAACAAGTGTAAGTGTTGAATGTGACTGTGTAGCAACTACTGTGTGTTAGGACAAAACGGGGATGAACGAACAACGGAGACACAAGGAAGGAAACATAGAAGACAAAACACTGTGAGGTCCTGAAGAACACTGGCTGAAAGGAATCTTTTCAGTGTAGAACACAGCAATACTGTCATGTATTTACCTGGTTGCTCTGCAGTGCTGCAGAGGCAGAGGCAGGCTGACATTCCCATACACGCCCAGCCGGCTGATGCTGCAGATAAGCAGCCTATCAGAGGTATGGGGCAGGAGCGAAGCTGTGCAGGAGCACAGAGCCAATTGTGAGCTGCCAGGCGCTTCATGCAAATCAGGGGCGGTGTATTTAAACAAGCAGCTGAGGTTCAATAGCTGCCAGTAATAGTTTTGCCTTGCTTTACTACACCAGCATTACTCTGTGTTCTGACTCCCTGTGTTCCTGACGTCTGCATTTGTTACCTGACTTTGGCTTGTTATCTGATTTTGTACCTCGCTCCTGACAGTGTTTCTGACCTTGGCCTGTTTATACGGTATTCCATTTGTATTGTGATTTTGTACTGTTTTGCTATCTTGGATTTGACCTCTGGCTTGTTTTCTGACTGTGATTTTGGTTCTGATTTGTGGTTTATACGTACCTGGCTGGTTTGACTCGGACTGCTGACTTTTCTCCTTGTCTGGCCCTGCACTTAGTAGCGTAGGGACTGCCGTCCAGTTGGGGTCTGCCACCTAGGGCAGTACGTCCAAGTAGGTAGAGACAGTGGGCTGGGTTCAGTTAGGGCTCACTGTTCCCCTACGGACGTGACAAATACAATATAATGTAGAAAATAGAATATCCTTTTTGAAAATACACTTTTTAGGAAATAGACTCTCTTGAAAAATAGACTTTTTCTGAATGACCTTTCCTTCTTACTCAGAGGAGAAAATATATGAGTCTGATATGAAAAATAATCTTTGATTGCTGTAGTGCAATACTAGAGTGCAATAATACCTTTATAACCACATACTCATAAAAGTGCTTTAGGAAGAAATGGGTAAGTGTCTCTTTTTTGGTAGAGTCTCTTTAAGCAATGTAAAACCATCATCCATGGAAAAGGCTCTGGGACAGGCACAAAAACTGTTTAGCAACTTAGTGTCCTTTCAGCACATGGCTGGATAGCAAACAAAGTTCTTGGTCAGAAGAACCAGGTACAAACCTTAAAGGGGTAGTCCACCCAAAAAATTTTTCTTTCAAATCAACTGCTGCCATGAAGTGCCAGAGATTTGTAATTTACTTCTATTAAAAAATCTCAAGCCTTCCAGTACTTATCAGCTGCTGTATGCCCAACAGGAAGTTGTATTATTTCCAGTCTAGAGAGCAACAGAGGTTTTCTATGGGGATTTGCTACTGCTCTGGACAGTTCCTGACATGGACAGAGGTGGCAGTAGAGAGCACTGTGTCAGACTGGAAAGAAAACACCACTTCCTGCTGGACACACAGCAGCTGATAAGTACTGGAAGACTTAAGATTTTTTAATAGAAGTGAATTACAAATCTCTGGCACTTTATGGCACCAGTTGATTTGAAAGAAATTTTTTTTGGGTGGACTACCCCTTTAAACGTTGCATAACTTTCTTATACTAAGGCAGCATGGTAACATAAGAAAATACAAGGAGAACACGTGAACATTTAGGAACTCTGTTCTCTGTAGCGAACTGGTAGTGTTACATAGTTACATAGTTACATAGTTAATACGGTTGAAAAAAGACACATGTCCACCAAGTTCAACCACGAGTTGAACGCTCAGACTGTCTCAGCGTAAGGACATTTTCATCAGCAGCTTTCTCTGGTGCAGCTTGGTGATCATCCACGGCAATTGGTTGAGGAGGAGGAGCTGCAGGAGGTGGAGCTGCCGGATGTGGAACTGTAGGATGGGGAATGACCGGGGTACTCATGGGAATCCTCTGATAGCCAATGGGCATGAGAAACGGCTCAGTTGGGAACATGTCCTCGAGGTGCCTGAACAAGTTCTGGATAAGGTGCTATGAGGCCCTGCAGGTCCTCTCTCGTGCAGCTTTTTATCCTGTTTCGATGCCCAGTTTGGGGGGCAAGGCCCGTTTTTTTGACCTCGTATACATCAGTCTCTGGATAGGGGATTGAGGAGATGGTATAGGGTTCAGATTCCCAAAGAATTTCCAATTTATGAGAGCAGTGATACTTTTTAAGCCAAACTTTATCTCCCACTGCTAGTGGTGTGGCATTCGCCCTCTGGTTGTAGGCATCCTCTTGGCGCTGGTGGGCTTCTCCCATTTTTTTATCGACAATCTATCGGGCATCCTGGATCCTCCTCTGATGCTCCTGGACCCAGTCAGTGTAAGGCAGAGGATTGAGAATGTCAGAAACTTGAACCCCGAGGGCGCGGTCCTGAGGGAGTTGACCTTGGCGCCCAAACATCAAATAGAAAGGGGAGTAGCCGGTAGAGCAATGAGTGGTGTTATTATAGATCTCCACCAGCTCATCCAACAGGTTCGACCCGTTTTGCCACCGAAGCTGTCCTTAGCATATTGATGAAAACCTGGTTGATCTTTTCGCAGAGGCCATTCCCTAGGGGGTGATAGGCCGTGGTGCGCAGCTTCTTACACTCATGATAGGTGCACAGTTCATGGAAGAGCTGGGACTCGAAGGCCGGACCCCGGTCTGTCAGCAGGGACTCTAAGCATAGTGTTTCACGTATTCCTTGTAGAAGGTAACGGCTGTAGTCCTGGCGGTCAGATCCCTGACAGGCACTACGACTACCCACTTGGAGTAGTGGTCGACCATGGTTAGTGCGTAGGTGCATCCGCACCTTGTTGGGGCCAATTTCACATGGTCTAGGGCAACAAGTTGATTCGGCCTGTGAGATACGATGGGATGTAAGGGGTCTCTAGCCTCTCTGCCCCCAGCCTATGAGATATTGCAAGCGGGGCACTCGGCACACCAGTTTTCGATGTTGGCTCTCATCCCAATCCAGTAGAAACGTTGCTGGATATTCGCTTCTGTTTTGTGGACCCCAAAATGACCTTGGCGTCTCGCCGGGGAATGAGGATTTGATGGCATCGCTCTCCAGAGACAGGATCAAATGAGTTCCTCAATATTAGGCCCTTGTGTAGGAAGAGTCTCCTCCGCTGCCTCCAGAGTCGTCTTAGCTCAACATCAGAATAGGGCCTTTTGATCATAGGGACTCGACCAGTGGAGAAATAATCATGGATTTCTAATAGGACCCTGGATTCGTCTTGCACCGTTTGCCACCTGGCTAAGTCCTGGTGAGCACTCGGGCCACAGGGGGGCGAAGTTAGGAGGGTTTTCAAGGTCTGGAACGCCGTATCTTGTCGTTCAGACTACTCTACAGGGAACCGCCTGTTATAGTTCTCTCGAGGGCACCCACAAAGCAACTCATTGAGCGGCTCGGCCACTTGGGCGAAGTGAGGTATGAATCGGCGGTAGTAGCCAGCAAATCCGAGGAAGCTCCTCACCTCTTTCACGGTTTCAGGGGTGTCCCAACTCTCCACCACCGAGATCTTCTCAGGGTCGGGCCGTATCCCCTCGGCACTCACGACGTGCCCCAAGTAGTTCACCTGTGGTTTGAGGAGGTGGCACTTAGACGGCTTTATCTTCAGATCGTGATCAAATAGGACTTGGAACACTTCGGCCAGATGTTGGATATGGTCCTCATAGGTGTGTGAGTAGACAATCACATCGTCAAGATAGAGCAGAACTCTTTGGAAGTTGGCATGGCCGAGACACCTTTCCATGAGCCGTTGGAAAGTAGCGGGGGCGTTACACAGCCCGAAGGGCATACTTGTGAATTCGAAGAGGCCCATGGGAGTGGTGAAGGCCGTCTTCTCTTGGTCCTCGGGGGGCCATGGGTACCTGCCAATACCCGCTGGTGAGATCCAATGTCGAGAAATAGGCGGCCGACCCCAGAGCAGCAATAGATTCAATCCGAGGCAAGGGGTATGTGTCCTTGTGCATGATGGCATTGATTTTTCTGTAGTCAACGCAGAACCGGATATTACCATCCTTCTTCTTGACGAGGACTATGGGAGCGGCCCACGGACTTTGACTCTCTTGAATGACATTAGTGTCCCTCATTTCTTTGAGCAGTTTTTTGACTTGTTGATAGCTGGCAGGGGGAATAGGTCAATGTTTCTCCTTGATGGGCAAGTGAGTGCCGGTATTGATCCGATGCTGGACCAGACCAGTCCAGGGTCTGCCAGACCAGGGAAGGTTTGCTAAATGCCTCATAGTGACGCTTGGCAACTTTAAGTTTACCGTTAATATACTCGACAGGGGTGTTTGAGTCACCGATATGAAGTTATTCCCACCAGGGGGCAGGAGTACGGCTAGAATCCTCTTGAGCAGCACGGATGGACCTCTGGCGTGCAATGGTCTCTTCACAGACAACCTCTTCGGGGTCGAGTTGATACAGCCTAGCTACCGTGGTGAACTTGGGTAAGTCGACCGGGGAGTCACTGAGGTTCACCAAATGCACTGGGACTTTGCTGTTGGAGACGGTCACCAGACTCCAGGCAGCTCGGACAAGAGGTTGACCCTCGATTTCCGTGGCGTCCAGCAGGGCCTCGTAATCAGCATTGTGGAGGTGTGGACAAGCCCGACACCAGATGAGAGTCTCACTATTAGCTGGGATAGTGATTGGACGAGCGTCCCTAGTGCGGACATGACAGATTTCCCCCCGATGGTTGACAAACTTCTGCTGAGCGGTGAGCGCTTTAATGGCCTTCTAAACAGCTTGTCTGTAAGGGGCAGAAGCATGAGACAGAGAGGCATGCAGGGCATCCAACAATTCAGAAAATACATGGCGAATCACATTCATGCCTAAGAAAGTAATACCACTATCTCCCTGCACCTCGGTGACAATAACACCCCGTTGCAACAGCTCGCAGTCACCAATACAGATGGTAGGTTCTCAGTAGCCTAGTTGCGAGATAGGTCGACCATTGCTAGCAATCAGTTTCAGTTTATGCTGGTCAACCGGACCTAACACTCTCAGGTCCCAATGTTCCTCAAAAATATGCCTGGGGATCGTAGAAACCTGAGAGCCTGTGTCCACAAGGGCTTCCAGGGGCACACCGTTCATCCATAGGGTTACATGCGGGCACTGCGATAAGAACTTTGAGAACCATTGCGACTCCTGCGGGCCTGAGCTTCTACCTCCCGCGTGCTGGCCCTTGGACCCAGGGGTAGCCCTTTTAACTGAAAGCACTGAGAACGGTAGTGTCCATGTCGTCTACAATAGTCACAGTAAGGCCGCTCACATGGCGGGAATCTTGGAGATAAGGGCCTATCAGGGCTCAGGCGCCTAGAGTGGGATTCTGGAGATAAGGCCTGGCTAGCTGAAGAGTCACTGGACGAGGAAGAAGAGGCCTCCTTTAACTCTTTGGGGTTCCCCTTTATAGCTCGGCAGATTAGCAGGTCCAATGAAGAACAGCACTCCGGCAGCAATAGTGGCCGCAGAAGCCCCAGCTGGTGGGGCGAGGACATTGGCAGAGGAAGTAGGAGGGCTGTCTGGGCCACCAGCTGGGAGTAGTAGTACAGTTTTAGGGCACTGAAAGTTGGCACAACACAGTCCAATCCTGTTTGTGACGCCAAGTTTGCGCTGGGCTACTCAGCTGAGGGTAGTAGTAGGTGGTAGTACTGGGTAGGAACCTGGGTAGACGCTTGCCTGATGGTAGTCACGGTTTTGGCACGAGGGATAGCAGCTAACCAGCGGGGACCTTACCATGCGGAGGCCAAGCAATTCCTCGTTGTTCTTAGTCAGGGCACCAATAATTAAAGCAATGCCAGGGTTCAGAAACAACGGTAGTTGTGCATTTATTAAAACGATAGTAACTAGTGATAACAGTCTCTCCGGATGCAACCGGGAATAAGGCAGACTTGGATAAGGCAGAGTAATGGGTGATGCTGTAGCATACTGAATGATGGGAGTAGTAATACTGAGGACAAGATGCTGGGCGGAATGGAGCTGAGATAAATACTTGCTGTTACTGCTGATGAGAGATGATATGAGAGTAATCACTGGAGACAGCACCCAGATCTTGTGGTTAGGATGAGAATCTTGAGAATGGAACACAGGCGGGTCCCGACTGGACCGGAACACTTCTAGTCAGTGCAGCAGCAGGTACCGCAGGGTTGTGGCCTTGTGAAACAGGAGCAGCAGCAACACACACCCTTCTCCCCTGAAGGTGGAGAGAAGACTGAGGTAGGACAGGAAGTCACATGGTATCCCCAGCCAATGTTCGACGGCTATTGGGGTTACCATGGCAGCAGGGGCAGTCACGTGACATCAAGCCATTGCATCATCACACCATTAGGCATATTGGACTGAATATACATGAGAAGTGAGTGAAACAGTAGACCTGAATACTGAGAGGGGTGACAGGATACACAGTTTGCAGTGGACCACAGTTTCCAGAACAGAGGCAATAAAATACTGACTGACTCAAGTATAGGAATACACTTTTGAGGAAAATAACAAGAGGAAAAGTCTGTTCTGGGACACTGCACATACACAAACCAATTATTACATATCGTAAGAATAACACCTTAGGAGACATACTAAAAAAGAAAACATTGTCCAGTAATAAGGTTGCCTCCAAAAAAACTGGCTTAGTACCAACACAATTGTGGGGAACAAAAGATGTGACCAATGTGCCTATTGTTGCCAGATGCATCCTGGATCTTTTGTTAGTTTAAATGGTAAAGAGTGCTTTATTTATGAGCTCATCACATGTAAGAGCACCTTTGTAGTTCATTCCATTTTCTGTCCTTGAAAATAGCCCTTAACACCCGTTATAAGGAACATTGTTATTCCATTAAAACAGGGAAAGGTGTACCAAGATTAATCTCCCACGTCAGAGAGGTGCACGGTGGTGACACTAAGGTATTGCAGTTTTTAGGTTTAGAACAAGTTTTTTTGTAACAAAAATGGCGGAGATCGTCAACAACTTTTACTCCAGAGAGAATCCATGTGGATAAGCAGGTTATATGCCGTAGGACCCATGGGCCTTAACGAACATAACAATTTTGGATCTTTTTTGTAACAACCATGTGTGTTTTTTATGTTTTTAATTTCACTTACCTGTTGTTACCTATTTATACACGACCCTCCCCCGCAAGTGACGTCTGTGGACCTGACGAAACTTGCCTGTGTGCAAGTGAAACAGCCTAGACACACCTGCCTTCACCTCCCTGGAAATGTACTAAAATGGACTATGTTTTCAGCAGATTATAGTAGCTATATTCTTGTACATAGGAGCAGTATTATGGGGGTGAGAGGAGGTGGTGGGGTAAGAGAGGAGGTGGTGGGGTAAGAGAGGAGATGATGGGGGTGAGAGATGATGGGGGTGAGAGGAGATGATGGGGGATGAGAGGAGATGATGAGGGATGAGAGGAGGCGATGGGGGATGAGAGGAGGCGATGGGCGATGAGAGGAGACGATGAGGGATGAGAGGATGCTATGGGGGGAAGAGAAATTGAAGGGGGTAGGAGGAGATGATGGGGGTAGAGAGGAGATGATGGGTGTGAGAGGAGGGGATGGGGTGAGGAGATGATGGTGGTGAGAGGAGGGGATGGGGTGAGAGGAGATGATGGGGGTGAGAGGAGGGGGATGATGGGGGTGAGAGGAGATGATGGGGGTGAGAGGAGGGGGATGATGGGGTGAGAGGAGGTGATGGGGTGAGAGGAGATGATGGGGGTGAGAGGAGGGGATGATGGGGGTTGAGAGGAGATGATGGGGTGAGAAAAGATAATGGGGGTGAGAGGAGATGATGGGGGTGAGAGGAGATGATGGGGTGAGAGGAGGTTGTGGGGTGAGAGGAGATGATGGGGGTGAGAGGAGGGGGATGATGGGGGTGAGAGGAGATGATGGGGTGAAAGGAGATGATGGGGGTAGAGAGGAGGTGATAGGGGTGAGAGGAGATGATGATGGGGGTAAGAGGAGGTGATGAGGATGAGAGGAGATGATGGGGGTGGGAGGAGATGATGGCGGTGAGAGGAGATGATGGGGGTGAGAGGAGGTGATGGGGTGAGAGGAGGTGATGGGGTGAGAGGAGATGATGGGGGTGAGAGGAGGGGATGATGGGGGTTGAGAGGAGATGATGGGAAGAGAGGAGATAATGGGGGTGAGAGGAGGTGATGGGGGTGAGAGGAAATGATGGGGTGAGAGGAGGGGATGAGGTAAGAGGAGATGATGGGGGTGAGAGGAGGGGGATGATGGGGGTGAGAGGAGATGATGGGGTGAGAGGAGATGATGGGGGTGAGAGGAGATGATGGGGTGAGAGGAGGTTGTGGGGTGAGAGGAGATGATGGGGGTGAGAGGAGGGGGATGATGGGGGTGAGAGGAGATGATGGGGTGAAAGGAGATGATGGGGGTAGAGAGGAGGTGATAGGGGTGAGAGGAGATGATGATGGGGGTAAGAGGAGGTGATGAGGATGAGAGGAGATGATGGGGGTGAGAGGAGATGATGGCGGTGAGAGGAGATGATGGGGGTGAGAGGAGGTGATGGGGTGAGAGGAGGGGATGGGGTGAGAGGAGATGATGGGGGTGAGAGGAGGGGATGATGGGGGTTGAGAGGAGATGATGGGGTGAGAAAAGATAATGGGGGTGAGAGGAGATAATGGGGGTGAGAGGAGATGATGGGGTGAGAGGAGGTTGTGGGGTGAGAGGAGATGATGGGGGTGAGAGGAGGTAGTGGGGTGAGAGGAGGTGGTGGGGGTGAGAGGAGATGATGGGGGTACAGAGGAGATGATGGGTAGAGAGGAGATGGAGGGGGCAGAGAGGAGGTGATGGGGGTAGAGAAGAGATGATGGGGGTGAGAGGAGGAGGAGAAAAAAGGGGGTTGAATTTGACGTTGGAGGCTCAGCATTGGGCAATGGGTCCACGGAAGGAGAGTGCGGGTGCTATTCGGTGATTGCGCCCCTGACACCGAGGGGAGCACCCGCACTTTCCATCTCGGGACCCATCACCTGAAGCTGAGCCAGGGGGAGAGCGGGCTGCTGCTTTCCTCAGAGTGGGGTCTGGGAGGGAAGGGGAGTCGGGGTACTATGGCAAGCTGTCACTGCCAGCACCTCCCGTGGTCGCCGGCTGATAGGAACGGCCCTGACCTCTCTCCTTCACCCTAGCAGCATCACCCACACAGTATGCCGGTACCGCGGGTGAGCTGCTGCTGCTGGAGGGAGATCAGAGCCACAACGGTGATAGGTGCCCGGACACTGCTGAGTGATAGCAGTGTCCGGGCACTGAAATCAAAAGTTTATGTTTTCCCCCCTTTCCCACGTACACCGCAGGTTGAGAAACCCTGGATTATAGTATGGGCGGTCCAGAAGACCGCCCATATTATAATCTGTTGCAGTGTCCTATCGGCAGGACAGCTCTAGGAAATCATCTGATTTCCTAGGCGGGCCAAAAAATGGCTGCAGTACAGGATAAGTAATAAATGTATGTACACAGTGACTTCACCAGCTGAACAGTGCGTGCAGCTCTGAAGAATGTAGGCTACAAGATGGCCTGAGCCACGCTGTCTCCTAGATTGGTGTTCGTTTACAGAGCTTATTACACAGCTCCAGTAGTCAGGTAGCAAATCAGACTGTAAAGGTCTCTGTATCTTCTTGATAAATCATTTTAATGTATCTAGACCTAAATATAAAAGCATGAAAGAAAAACAAAAACCCTACATCACAAACCCATAATAAGGTGCATGATCACAAACCTAGCCAATAACATCAAACTATGCAGGGCAAGTCACATAAAGGATATGTCACCCATTATCACAATGTGGGTAATATGTAATATCAAAATACAAAGACCCCTTATAAAGCTCAGTGAGGATGCTACCCATAGGGCCTAGTCTCCAAATCCCAGCCAGCTTCAGACAGGTTTCTTCTGTGTACTTTCACACTGCATTATTATCCTCATAGTTATAATGGGTTATATCTTATATCTGTTATGTGACTTGATGTTTATATCTCTACCTACAGTACATCCTTTATTGGTTTTGGCTGGTTTTGGCTAGTGATGAGCGAACATCCCAATTTTCGGTTTGGATTCCAGACACAAACATAAGAAAAAATTATCCTGATCGGTTCGTGTTCATTCACGAATGAATAAGGAAAGTACAGTAGACAGTGCCGTAACTAGAAATGACTGGGCCCCATAGCAAATGTTTGATTGGGGCCCCCTCCCTCCCAACTACACACACAAAGGCACACTACATATGGTAGGTGCACACACTCACATGTACATACACACAAGTACGCTCACTTGTTATGTAGGGAAGCCCTGGGGTGGTCAGTTTTTTACAGTCACTCTTTTTCCCCTGCAGCAGTAGCTGTCTGTGTGCAGCTTCATCCCCCATCTCCTCTGTTCTGACATGGGAGGGGAGCATGATGGAGCCTGAGCTCATAGTGAGAAGATGGCGGGAGGGCTGGGGGTTTGTGGGAGGGGGCCCTGCATCTCTACACCTTCCTGCCTGTCATAGTCACTGTCTCTATATAATAAGCAGGTAGTTATCCAGCTTACTGTATAGAGCCTGTGACTGGGATGACAGGCAGGAGTATACTGAGTGGCCCCTGCTGGGCTCCCTGATACTGTGGGCCCCGTAGCAGCTGCTATGGCTGCTATAGTGGTAGTTACGCCCCTGACAGTAGAAGCGTACATTTCCTTGCCAGATCCTTCGCTGAGGGGGTGTCTTCGTCAGCTATGTCGCAGGGCTTGTCGGTTTTTGGTTTAAGTTGAGGGGTTTTGGTGACGCTACCAAGGGGTTTTTGGTGCGACAAGCTATGAAGGGGTTTCGGAAGGGAGGGGTGAAAAGGGATACGCGGAGGACGGTGTCTTACTCGTTGCTGGTTCGTTTGGGGGCTTATCTGGGGCTTGTGTGTGTGTACGCGTATGAGGCGGCATTGTTCCTGTTGTCCTTCTCGCTGGCGTTTTTTGGGGTGTTTAGGATTTCTGAGTTGGTGGCCCCGAGCAGGCGGGTGAGTGGAGGATGGCCCGCTGTTGGTGCATATGGATGGTTCTTATTTGTCTGTTTATTAGTTTGTGCAGGTCTTCCAGCGCTGTTTGGCGTTGGTCGGGGAGGATGGGACTGCGTTCAGTTCCCATTCTCTTCGCATTGGGGCGGCCACCGAGGCATCTCAGTGGGGTTTAGGACCGGATGTCATTAGGAGAATTGGGCGGTGGGAATCTGACAGGTTCCGCTTATATGTTCGCCCGCATTTACTCTGAAATGATGGTGTGGTTTGAGGAGTGTATTGGGAGGTCAGTTGTTTGTTATGGTGTGTTTTTTCTTTTTTTTTTCTTCAGGTTCCGGTATTTGCCTTATATGGATTGCTGTACACTCTTACGTGTACTGGGGTGGCCTGAGGGTAGACGTGCGGCCGTCTGGACGCCAGCTGGGACTGTCACGGGATGTGGCGCAAGTGCGTTGGTTGGGTTCCAGAGGTACTCATCTGGTCAGATACGGTGGCAAGGAGTTTTTGGCGCCAGGCCCGGTCTGTGACTAGCTTGAATGGAGCTTGGGCAAAAATAAACAAGGCGGTTTCGAAGTTTGTTGCTCGGAACGGAGGTTTGGTTGTTCGGCACCCGGATTTAGAAACTCAGTCGCCAGAGTTTTTGCAGGATTTACATTTGAATGCCATGGGGTTGGATCTTTGGCTTTTGGGGATCTGGGAGGTGGTAGAGCGAGCCCTTCAGCTGTGGCGGGACGATCGAGGGTAAGGAGTCACCCTCGATCGCTGTGGCAGGGATGAGAGGGGAATTTGGAGGCACCCATGTAACAGTTTGAGTTAATAAAGTTAAAAATTGGGTTATACGAGGGGTAGAATCCCTTGTAAGTAAAAGATATAATGGTGGAAGTTGGGGTGGTACCCAACTGCAAGGTGTTGTTCCTATGGCCAATGGTCATAGGGGGAGTTCGGAACCAACATGTGGTGCCCCTGGGTTAGGTGACGGCGACTGGGGGTAAGTTGGTGTCCTTTGCATTGAGCAAGTGCAAGTTGGGTAACGGAGCCTCCATGTCCCTTTCCACATCATTATTATTCAGGGATGTTGCTGTTTACAAATGTTTATACAGAAGTTATTTATTACATATTTGGAAAGTGTGTTAAAGTGTTTTAAAAACTGGTTAATAAATGGCCGCTGTGGCCTTTCCACCAAAATGTCTGGGAGTCTTATTTTGGGGACATGGGGTGGTGGAGGGGTACCAGAGCGAGCTTATCTGTCCCTCAGTCATGAAATAATGGCTGTTATTTACCGTTATATGGCGGCCATCCACTCAATTTCAACATTGTGTGAACAGAGCCTTTCTGTGTTTTCAATCCATTCCTGGTTTTAGTTGCTATGAGGACCAAATACTGCCTGAAATATACTGTGTGTGAACCCAGCCTAGGGCTGCATGGACATCGCTAACAATGTCTGTGCAGCCCTTGCTAAATGATTATAAAGTGGTGTAATAAACTCAGTAAACAATTATTGTTGATCAGCCCATCTAATGGTGTGTTTACACAGAAAGATTTATCTGACAGATTATTGAAGCCAAAGCCAGGAATGGATTTAATAAGAGGGAAAATCTTAGTCTTTCATTTATGACCTGTTCTCTGTTAATAGTCTGTTCCTGCCTTTGGCTTTAACACCATAATGGTAAACACACCATAATAGGACCCTCAAGACAGTTGGAATCTGATGGACACCAAAGAATTTAATAGGATCCATCAGGTTTCCCCCATAGTGTTAGGCCTTTTCCTGACATAATTCACTATTTTGTCTGGTATTTAATATCCAACCTGTGACAAGTTTTTCTTTTTTTGCATACACATTTTTTTTCTTACTCTGCATTGCTGTCAATAAACACATATACAGGATTCATTTTTGTAGGACAAGCTGTACCTTTCAATCGCTTCCTTCATTTTAACTAAGGTCACGGCTCCTGACCCTAAATCCGTGCATCAAATCAAAGTAAGGAGGCGGCAATTATCAAAACAATTCTAGGTCAGAAGCCCAATACAACCCAGGCCATGGGTTCACACTACGTTCTTGTAATCTGTTTTTTTCATCTGTTTTTGCAAAAAAAATGGATGCAAAAATGAATGCATTTGTGTGCACCCCTTTTGATCCGTTTTTAAAGTTACTTCCATTATAAAAAAAGGATGCGGAGCACGCTTCATAGGAGGTGGATTTCATAAAAAAATAATATATAATATTAGAGAATCTATGTATGCATATGGTTGTGTTCGGACTGACCTTTAGAATAATGGTATACTTTTACCGTATAGTGCATTACGTAGACACAGGATCCCCCCAAAAGTTACCATATTGCATTTTACGATTTTTTTACGATTTCACCAATTTATATCTTCATAAATAATAATTTTGGGGTTCCATCATACATGTTATGGTAAAATGAAAGATGCCAATACAATGGCCCTGTAGATAGAAAACTGAAAGTGCTAGAGCTCTTAGAAGGGGAGGAGGAAAAAATTAAAACACAAAAATCTAAATTTGCGTGGACCACTGGTTCATTTTGGGCTTGGTCATCAAAGGGTTAAAAAGGCAAAAATTGTTAATGAAATACATGATTGCTCAAAAATTTATCAAAATCTACTACACAAAAACAAAGATAAATGTCCACTATTATTTAGTAAAAACGTCACAAAAACATGTTTTAATGTGTTATATTCTAATGGATAAACTCCACAATGCTCTTCAGCTTTTCATAAAATCCCCAAAATTTGTTTCATATTCATCATAAAATAACCCTGACTATTTTATGATGAATAAAAATTTAGGATTTTATGAAAAGCTGAACAGCATTGTGGAGTTTATCCATTACAATATTGATTGGAGTTCTAAGGAGTCGCTTCGTGCTAACGCAATGATGTTGGGACTAATCTAAGTAGGATGGAGGTGCTGACTGCAATTTAGGGTAGCTTCACATGTACCGGATCCGCAGTGGATTTCACGCTGAAAATTCTGCTGCGGGTATGTGACCCCATAGAACCTCACTATACCAGGATATGTTACCCGGCCCCTTTAACCCCCGCCGCCCGCAGCCCTGGCCCGGAGCATACATCAACTGCTCGGTGCCACGGCTGTATAAAACTCCCGACTCCTCTCGCTCCTCATCAGCCAATTAGTGCTGCATACAGCCACAATGCTGAGCAGGTAATGTATGCTCTGGGCCGGGGCTGCGGGCTGCGGGGGGTTAAAGGGGCTGGGTCACATATCTGCAGCAGAATGAAAATTCCGCTGCGGGTATGTGACCCCACACCTATGGCATAGCCTATGGCATAGCAATGATCAGTGTGTCCCGAGGAGACTTAAAATGTGTGAAAAAAAAATAATGTCTTTATAAATACCCCAAAGCTCCTCCCACAATAAAAGTTTAAAACACCCCCCTTTTCCATTATATAAATAAAACATATAAAAATAAATTAATCAATAAATAAATAAGCATATAATATACCTTGGCGTGTGTAATTGTCCGATCTATTAAAATATAACAATCGTTATCACTAACGGCGAACGGTGTAGACGAAAAGAGGGAAATCAGGATTACCGATTTTTTTGTCACATTATATATAAAACAAAATTAATAAAAAGTGATTAAAACGTCCGATCTTCCCAAATTTGGTATTAATAAAAACTAGAAATCATGGCGGAAAAAATGACCCTATACAGCCCCGTAGGTGGAAAAATAAAACCATAATAAGCTTCACAATTGGCCCATTTTATTAATAATTGCAAAAAAAAAAGGATTTCATTAAATAAAAATATATAACATTAGAAAATCTGTGTAAACCTGCATATGGTTGTGTTCGGACTGACCTATAGAATAGTGGTATCATGTCGCTTTTACCATATAGTGCATTACATAGACACAGGAACCCCCCAAAAGTTACCAAATTGTATTCTTTTTTACAATTTCACCAATTTATATCTTCATAAATAATAATTTGGGGGTTCCATCATACATGTTATAGCAGAATGAGGAGGTAAAAACAAAAAAACACAAAAATCGGGAGGCCGGGGATGCGGGAGGTATTAAAGGGGCTGCGGGCGGCTGGCTGGAGCATATACTTCACCTGGTCCCCAATCCGGCTTGCTGAAGACACCGGGAACCGCCGAAGCAAGCTGGAGCCGCTATCAGGTAAAGTATCAGCTCCGGCATCTGGGGGGTTAACGGGGCTGGCTGCGGACAAACTTGCAGCAGGGATGTACATCCCTGCTGCGTGTTTGTCTGCCATTAAAAGTATAGGGAGGGGATCCGCAGCGAGTTTCACTGCATATACGCAGTGAGAAACTCGCTGCGGATACGTCGTGTGTGTTTGTACCCTTATGCTGCGTTTATACGAAGCGATAATTCGCCTCATCGATTGTTTAACGATTTTGAAGCAACGATTTGGTGTTTGTAACGATCAGCATTTAGACAAACAAATCGTTAGAAAAATCGTTAGAAAATTCGTAAGAATAATCGTTATTACGATTGTTTTTAAGATCGCTTAAGCCCATCTTTTACATAGGGTGAATCTTTGAAAGACTGTTTACACGAAATTTATCAGCAAATTACCACATTTTCGTGAAAGTTTCCAAAACTGATTTTTTTAGGGACCAGTTCTTTTTTTAAGTTTATTTAGGAGGCTTGTATACTGGAAACCCCCATAAGTGACCCCATTTTGGAAACTACACACCTTAAAGAATTAATCTAGGGGTATAATGAGCATTTTAACCTTACAGAGGCTGGAGGAAAGTATTCACCGTATTCACCGCCGTAAAAAAATTGAAAATTAAAATAATATATACGTTTAGATTAAAGTTTCTCATTTTCAAAAGGAACATGAGAAAAAAAGCACCCCTAAATTTGTAACGCAGGTTCTCTTGAGTACAATGGTACCCCATATGTGGGCATAAACCACTGTATGAGCACACAGCGGGGCTCAGAAGGGAAGGAGCGCCAATTAGCTTTTCCAATGCAGATTTTGCTGAAGAAGTTTCTGAGCACCAGGTGCGTTTGCAGTGCCCCTGTAGTGTCAGAAGAGAGAAAACCCCCCATAAGTCACCCCATTTTGGAAAGTAAACCCCTTAAAATTCATCTTGGGGTAGGATGAGCATTTTGACCCTACAGGTATTAGAGGAAAGTATTCAAAATTAGACTGTAAAAATGAAAAACTCGAATTTTTCTAATAATATGTTCGTTTTGTTTGAAATTTCTCAATTTCACGAGCAACAAGAGAAAAAAAGTACCCCAAAATTTGTAACACAGGTTCTCTTGAGTAAAAAGGTACCTCATATGTGGGCATAAACCACTGCATGGGCACACAGGAAGGTTCAGAAGGAAAGGAGCGCCAATTAGCTTTTTCAATGCAGATTTTGCTGAAGAAGTTTCTGAGCGCCAGGTGCGTTTGCAGTGCCCCTGTAGTGGTAGCGGAGTAAAATCTCGCCATAAGTCACCCCATTTTGGAAAGTGCACCCCTCAAGGAATTCATTTTGGATGTAGTGAGCATTTTGACCCCACAGGTATTAGAGGAAAGTATTCAAAATTGGCCAGTAAAAATTTAAAACTCGAAATTTTCCAATAATATGTTCGTTTAGTTTGAAATTTCAAAATTTCACAAGGAACAGAAGAAAAAATGTACCCCAAAATCTGTAACGCAGGTTCTCCTGAGTACAATGGTACCCCATATGTGGGAATAAACCCCTGTATGGGCACACAGCAGGGCTCAGAAGGAAGGGAGTGCCAATTTGCTGAAGCAAAACCGCAGCTAGTAATGGTTATTAGAATAACGCAGTTACTAAAATAAAATAAAAAAAATTACAGGTACAGGTAATGCGGGGTGGTTCCGAACAGTCTGGGTTGGTTCCGGGTAATCTGGAGGTGGTTACGGGCAACCTAGGGTGGTTACGGGTAACCTGGGGTGGTTACAGGTAATCTGGGGTGGATACAGTCAACATGGGTTGGTCACGGGCAACCTGGGGTGGTTACAGGGTACATGGGGTGGTTACAGGCGACGTGGGGTGGTTAGAGGCAACCTGCTGTGGTTACGGGAAACATGGGGTGGTTACGGGCAACGTGGGGTGGTTACGGACAACGTGGGGTGGTTACGGACAATCTGGGGTGGTTACGGATAAACTGAAGTGCTTACAGGTAATCTGAGGTGGGTACCTGTAATCTGGTGGTAACAGGCAATCTGGAGGGGGTCATTGGCAATTTGGGGCGGTTAGAGGCAACGTGTGGAGGTTAGAGCCAACGTGCGGTGGTCAGTGGCGACGTGCGGTGGTCAGTGGCGACGTGCGGTGGTCAGTGGCGACGTGCGATGGTCAGTGGCGACGTGCGGTGGTCAGAGGTAACGTGCGGTGGTCAAAGGCAATGTGCGGTGGTTACGTGAAATTTGGCGACCTGGGGTGGTTATGCGCAACCTGCGGTGGTTACAGGCAATCTGGAGGGGTTACAGACGATCTGGGATTGTTACGGATAAACTGAAGTGCTTATAGGTAATCTGGGGTGGGTACATGTAATTTGGGTTGGTTACAGGCAATCTGGGGTGATTAAAGACAATCTGGAGGGGGCCACTGGCAATTTGGGGTGGTTACGGTCAACGTGCGGTGGTTACGGGCAACCTGGGGTTGTTACGGGTAATCTGGGGGGGTTAGGGGTAATTTGGGAGTAAACTGCAATTATTACTATAATAAAAATGTTTTTCACTTTTTGTACTTTTACACATTCATTTTCACTATATTACTATGATTACTGTGATATTTTCTATCACAGTAATCATAGTTCAGTGACAGAGACCAAATTGGTCTCTGTCACTTAAAATTTTCACAGATGACTGGTTTTGAAGTGCATGTGGGCGGTGACTTGGGGGGGACTGTCACTTCACATAGTCTGTTCACAGCGATGGCGGCGGCCATCTTGGATCTGATGGCCGCCGGGGGAGGGAGAGAGTTAGTGACCAGCCTCCTAGGGGGGCTGATCTGGGGTCTGAGACACACTTATTTCACCCCCCCCCCCCGCCGTGGATTCACGGTGGGGGGGGGGATGAAAGGAAGCGACGGTGCCGACAATGCCGACGGTCACTAAGGATCTTGGCAGTGGCTGCAGGTGGCCGGCTATCACTGACAGCCAAGCCCCGCCGGGGATGACAGGAGCGCAGCTCCTGCGCCCCTGTCATCCCGAGGACATGCCAGCACATCCATCTGCCTGAACGGTAAGCAGATTCGGACGTGTCGGGACGTCCATTTGCGAGAAGGGGTTAAAGTGACTATAGTGTGTTATTGTGTCACTTGTAGTTCTACAAGCAATTCTATAATACATTCTGTCAACTTGCAAGAGGCTGCTCCTGCCCCTATTATGTCCTATAGATGGTGATATAAAATATATGTTAAAAATTTGTCCTGCATTGAGGGCTTTGGACTCCATTTTGTTGAAGCTAACCTATCTGGACAAGGGGCGTGGCTTCAGTGGGCGGGCTCATAGCTGTGAGGAGAAGCTAGGCAGCCATTTTATGACTAACTGTAGAGGAGAGAGGATGTAGGAGAAATGTGTGAGGAGAAAAGTCTGTATAAGCAGAGCTAGGGAAGAAATGACTGCAGAAAGTACAATATTAGGAGAAATACAAAGAAGGTGTACAAAGCTAGGACAGCAGCTAGGGGTTATTAGGTAGAAATAGGTAGACGGCAGCCCAGCATAGGGCATAGTTACAGTTGTAATGGAGGCTGAGGGGAGGACAGACATCATTGTACTTCTTTTAGTTATTTTGCTTATCAAGAACACTTTTTAAAGCAATTTTTGCCTTTTTAACCATCTCATTGTGTGTTGTGACAGCATCTGCTGTAGTATTTGAGCAGTGACTATGTGAGTTTCTTTTTGCTGCTTGTCAGTGATGCCTGGATCAGCAGGTGCTCAGTATTTACCACACAAAAACTACATAAGAAATTGTAGATTTTCTTAGCAATTTTGTTAACCTATTCCCATTCAGCTCTGTAAATGTACAGCAACACAGGGAGGTAGCTAAACTGATATTCCTATGTTATGCATAGGGGATAAGAATGTGATCGGGGATCAGTGGGGACCCTGTGGTCTGACCCCCAGTAGTTATCTATACTACAGATAAGGGCAAAACAAGCTGAGATATGAATATCCCTTCAATGCTCATAACCATATGTTTATGGTGCTGGCATTGTGTGGGCTCAGAAACAAAGCAAGCTCCAGCCCTCACAGTGTAACTGCATATATTCTGTGGTCAGTAGTGAGCACTGCATCTAACTGGTTGACAGGTTTGCAAGGGGGACATAAGATGGGAAACAAATGTTTTAAAAAAAATAAAGTAAAAAAAAATACATGGAAAAAGAATTAAAAGAATTAATAAACCTGAAACATACATATTTGGTATCACCACATTTTATCTTCCACCTTTCCTTTTACTAGAGAGCTGTCGGGTCATTATGCAACTTATCTATTTACTAGAGAACAACAGTGATCACTAAGATTTGAGCCGTTCCATTCATTAGGGAGCAGTGGGGACATCATTTGGGAATGCACTCTATCCGTTCACTAGAAAGCAGCAGTAACATTACTGACAATGCTCTCTACCCATTCACTACAAAGCAGTAGAGACATTACTAAGGTCTCATTCACATGTTCAGAATTTTTTTCAGGACCATATATTGTCGCAAAAAAAAAAAATTCATCCGTAGTGCATCTGTATTCCATATTTTGTGCGCCTTTGCAAAAAATGGGAACATGAGTTAAAATAAGGGGGTTCTGTATTTTATGGATGTAACTTCTGCAAGGACATGTCATTTTTTCTAGGCATTGTTTTCAGATTTATAAAACGACAGATAATAGCGCAAGAGAATTTGCAATTCTGCAATTTTAGACAAATTTATGGAACGTGTGAATAAGACCTTAGAATAAATGTACCCATCAACTAGAGATTAGCGGTGAAAACACTGAGAATGCATCCTATCCATTTAGTAGATAGTCCAGCCTATTTGCTAGAAAGCAGTGCCAACACCACTGAGATTTCATTGTGTCTGTTTACTGCAGAATAGTAGGGACATAACTGAGAATGCAACCTGTCCAAAGGGGCAGGCCCTTATTAGTCCTGCCTGTACTGTATGGTCATAAATATCCCTTTGATGGTGTTCAGTAATCAGGTCTCAGCAGGGTCTCCAGCAGGCCCGGATTGGTAATCTGGCTTAGCGGGCACTTGCCCGCTGGGCTGCCCGATTACCAGTCCAGGGGGCCGCCTGGTCTGCACATTGAATGTTAAGCACTGGATGTAAACTAGTTTCATAGGTCAGCCGCAGCTGCCAGACACTGATCGCCGGGGGGTGGGGGGAGAGGGGGGGCCGCCTGCTGCTGCTGAGACACAAATCGGGCCGTGGCCGCTGCCAGACGCATAGCAGGAGGTGAGGGGCTTGTTCAGGGCCGCCTGCCTGGCACTGAGCAGCTGCCTAAATTGGGGGGGGGCCGCCTGCCTGGCACTGAGGGGTGATTCGGCGACACTCTCACCAGCATTGTTAGTCAGAATCAGTGACACACGCTGCTCTGTTGGATCCTGCTGCAGAGCCCACAGGCTGTCGCTGACGGCCCAGAGGAGGAGGAGGAGGAGGAGGAGGAGGAGAAGAGATCTTTTGTACTGGTGCCGGGCTGGCTGGCTCCTGCCTGTGTGTGTGTGTGTGTGTGTGTGTGTGTGTGACATGTGAACAGGCATCATTATATTGAAAAGACAGCCATATTTTGATCTTAAAATTGCGGACATATTTTATTTTAATTTTTTAAGGTTTGTGAACTTATCCTAAAGGACTAGGGGACGCATTTGGCTGTATAGTGTTACCTGTTTTTGAAGCTGTATGAAGGATAGGGAAAGGGGGTCCATATAAGTGACCTGTTTTGCAGCGCTAAGGAATGGGGGGAGGGTTGTGAACTGTTGTAGCACTATAAAGGCTGAAGGGTTCTATACAGGTGTTGTAGAATTATAACGGTTGGGGGTTGATCCATGTGAAATGTTGCAGCACTATAAAGGACGAGAGGGTGCATTATAAAGGGGGAGGGGGTAATGTGGTACAGTTTTCACTTTATTTCAATTTGTTTTTACACATAGGGAGCAGTCCTATTGTAAAAATGTTCTTTGTTGCCTATAGCAACCAATTACAGCTCAGCTATTAATCTACCTAAAATCCCCAAAATTTGTTTCATATTCATCATAAAATAACCCTGACTATTTTATGATGAATAAAAATTTAGGATTTTATGAAAAGCTGAACAGCATTGTGGAGTTTATCCATTACAATATTGATTGGAGTTCTAAGGAGTCGCTTCGTGCTAACGCAATGATGTTGGGACTAATCTAAGTAGGATGGAGGTGCTGACTGCAATTTAGGGTAGCTTCACACGTACCGGATCTGCAGTGGATTTCACGCTGAAAATTCTGCTGCGGGTATGTGACCCCATAGAACCTCACTTTACCAGGATATGTTACCCGGCCCCTTTAACCTCCGCCGCCCGCAGCCCTGGCCCGGAGCATACATCACCTGCTTGGCGCCACGGCTGTATAAACCTCCCGGCTCCTCTCGCTCCTCACCAGCCAATTAGTGCTGCCGTGCATACAGCCACAATGCTGAGCAGGTAATGTATGCTCCGGGCCGGGGCTGCAGGCTACGGGGGGTTAAAGGGGCTGGGTCACATATCTGCAGCAGAATGAAAATTCCGCTGCGGGTATGTGACCCCACACCTATGGCATAGCCTATGGCATAGCAATGATCAGTGTGTCCCGAGGGGACTTAAAATGTGTGAAAAAAAAAAATGTCTATAAATACCCCAAAGCTCCTCCCCCAATAAAAGTTTAAAACACCCCCCTTTTCCATTATATAAATAAAACATATAAAAATAAATAAATCAATAAATAAACATATAATATACCTTAGCGTGTGTAATTGTCCGATCTATTAAAATATAACAATCGTTATCACTAACGGCGAACGGTGTAGACGAAAAGAGGGAAATCAGGATTACCGATTTTTTTGTCACATTATATATAAAACAAAATTAATAAAAAGTGATTAAAACGTCCGATCTTCCCAAATTTGGTATTAATAAAAACTAGAGATCATGGCGGAAAAAATGACCCTATACAGCCCCGTAGGTGGAAAAATAAAACCATTATAAGCTTCACAATTGGCCCATTTTATTAATAATTGCAAAAAAAAGGATTTCATTAAATAAAAATATATAACATTAGAAAATCTGTGTAAACCTGCATATGGTTGTGTTCGGACTGACCTATAGAATAGTGGTATCATGTCGCTTTTACCATATAGTGCATTACATAGACACAGGAACCCCCCAAAAGGTACCATATTGTATTCTTTTTTACGATTTCACCAATTTATATCTTCATAAATAATAATTTGGGGGTTCCATCATACATGTTATAGCAGAATGAGGAGGAAAAAACAAAAAAACACAAAAATCGGGAGGCCGGGGATGCGGGAGGTATTAAAGGGGCTGCGGGCGGGCGGCTGGCTGGAGCATATACTTCACCTGGTCCCCAATCCGGCTTGCTGAAGACACCGGGAACCGCCGAAGCAAGCTGGAGCCGCGATCAGGTAAAGTATCAGCTCCGGCGTCTGGGGGGTTAACGGGGCGGGCTGCGGACAAACTTGCAGCAGGGATGTACATCCCTGCTGCGTGTTTGTCTGCCATTAAAAGTATAGGGAGGGGATCCGCAGCGAGTTTCACTGCATATACGCAGCGAGAAACTCGCTGCGGATACGTCGTGTGTGTTTGTACCCTTATGCTGCGTTTATACGAAGCGATAATTCGCCTAATCGATTGTTTAACGATTTTGAAGCAACGATTTGGTGTTTGTAACGATCAGCATTTAGACGAACAAATCGTTAGAAAAATTGTTAGAAAATTCGTAAGAATAATCGTTATTACGATTGTTTTTAAGATCGCTTTAAGCCCATCTTTTACATAGGGTGAATCTTTGAAAGACTGTTTACACGAAATTTATCAGCAAATTACCACATTTTCGTGAAAGTTTCCAAAACTGATTTTTTTAGGGACCAGTTCTTTTTTTTAAGTTTATTTAGGAGGCTTGTATACTGGAAACCCCCATAAGTGACCCCATTTTGGAAACTACACACCTTAAAGAATTAATCTAGGGGTATAATGAGCATTTTAACCTTACAGAGGCTGGAGGAAAGTATTTACTGTTAGGCCGTAAAAAAATGGAAAATTAAAATAATATATACGCTTAGATTAAAGTTTCTTATTTTCAAAAAGAACATGAGAAAAAAAGCACCCCTAAATTTGTAACGCAGGTTCTTTTGAGTACAACGGTACCCCATATGTGGGCATAAACCACTGTATGAGCACACAGCGGGGCTCAGAAGGGAAGGAGCGCCAATTAGCTTTTCCAATGCAGATTTTGCTGAAGAAGTTTCTGAGCACCAGGTGCGTTTGCAGTGCCCCTGTAGTGTCAGAAGAGAGAAAAAAACCCATAAGTCACCCCATTTTGGAAAGTACACCCCTCAAAATTCATCTTGGGGTAGGATGAGCATTTTGACCCTACAGGTATTAGAGGAAAGTATTCAAAATTAGACAGTAAAAATGAAAAACTCGAATTTTTCTAATAATATGTTCGTTTTGTTTGAAATTTCTCAATTTCACGAGCAACAAGAGAAAAAAAGTACCCCAAAATTTGTAACACAGGTTCTCTTGAGTAAAAAGGTACCTCATATGTGGGCATAAACCACTGCATGGGCACACAGGAAGGTTCAGAAGGAAAGGAGCGCCAATTAGCTTTTTCAATGCAGATTTTGCTGAAGAAGTTTCTGAGCGCCAGGTCCGTTTGCAGTGCCCCTGTAGGGCCAGTGGAGTAAAATCTCCCCATAAGTCACCAAATTTTGGAAAGTACACCCCTCAAAGAATTCATCTTGGGGTGTGGTGACCATTTTGACCCCACAGGTATTAGAGGAAAGTATTTAAAAATGGCCAGTAAAAATTTAAAACACGAATTTTTCCAATAATATGTTGGTTTAGTTTAAAATTTCAAAATTTCACAAGGAACAGAAGAAAAAATGTACCCCAAAATCTGTAACGTAGGTTCTCCTGAGTACAATGGTACCCCATATGTGGGAATAAACCCCTGTATGGGCACACAGCAGGGCTCAGAAGGAAGAGAGTGCCAATTTGCTGAAGCAAAATCGCAGCTAGTAATGGTTATTAGAATAACGCAGTTACTAAAATAAAATAAAAAAAATTTCAGGTACAGGTAATGCGGGGTGGTTCCGAACAGTCTGGAGTGGTTCCGGGTAATCTGGAGGTGGTTACGGGCAACCTAGGGTGGTTACGGGTAACCTGGGGTGGTTACAGGTAATCTGGGGTGGATACAGTCAACATGGGTTGGTCACGGGCAACCTGGGGTGGTTACAGGGTACATGGGGTGGTTACAGGGTACATGGGGTGGTTACAGGCAACCTGCTGTGGTTACGGGAAACATGGGGTGGTTACGGGCAACATGAGGTGGTTACGGACAATCTGGGGTGGTTACGGACAATCTGGGTTGGTTACGGATAAACTGAAGTGCTTATAGGTAATCTGAGGTGGTTACCTGTAATCTGGTGGTAACAGGCAATCTGGAGGGGGTCATTGGCAATTTGGGGCGGTTAGAGGCAACGTGTGGAGGTCAGTGGCAACGTGCGGTGGCCAGTTGCGACGTGCGGTGGTCAGTGGCGACGTGCGATGGTCAGTGTCAATGTGCGATGGTCAGTGGCGACGTGCGGTGGTCAGAGGTAACGTGCGGTGGTCAGAGGCAATGTGCGGTGGTTACGTGAAATTTGCCGACCTGCGGTGGTTATGCGCAACCTGTGGTGGTTACAGGCAATCTGGAGGGGTTACAGACGATCTGGGATTGTTACGGATAAACTGAAGTGCTTATAGGTAATCTGGGGTGGGTACATGTAATTTGGGGTGGTTACAGGCAATCTGGGGTGATTAAAGACAATCTGGAGGGGGCCACTGGCAATTTGGGGTGGTTACGGTCAACGTGCGGTGGTTACGGGCAACCTGGGGTGGTTACGGGTAATCTGGGGGGGGGGGGGGTAGGGGTAATTTGGGAGTAAACTGCAATTATTACTATAATAAAAATGTTTTTCACTTTTTGTACTTTTACACATTCATTTTCACTTTTTGTACTTTTACACATTCATTTTCACTTTATTACTATGATTACTGTGATATTTTCTATCACAGTAATCATAGTTCAGTGACAGAGACCAAATTGGTCTCTGTCACTTAAAATTTTCAGAGATGACTGGTTCTGAAGTGCATGTGGGCGGCGACTTGGGGGGGACTGTCACTTCACATAGTCTGTTCACAGCGATGGCGGTGGCCATCTTGGATGTGATGGCCGCCAGGGGAGGGAGAGAGTTAGTGACCAGCCTACTAGGGGGGCTGATCTGGGGTCTGAGACACACTTATTTCACCCCCCCCCCCCCCGCCGTGGATTCACGGGGGGGGGGGGATGAAAAGAAGCGGCGGTGCCAACAATGCCGGCGGTCACTAAGGATCTTGGCAGTGGCTGCAGGTGGCCGGCTATCACTGACAGCCAAGCCCCACCGGGGATGACAGGAGCGCAGCTCCTGCGCCCCTGTCATCCCGAGGACATGCCAGCACATCCATCTGCCTGAACGGTGAGCAGATTCGGACGTGTCGGGACGTCTATTTGCGGGAAGGCAAAAAACGACAGGTGGCTCAACCAAATATTATATGATGTTAAGGGGGTGCCACTCAATGTCTAGATAGCAATAATGTTAACCCACAAAGACAAAGAGCTAGACAAAAGTTAAAGAGTGCACTCCACCATACAATCAATGCAAAAAAAATATATACAGAAAAAATATATATAATTTTATTAATTAAATATGCTCACATATAACACTCAAAAAGAACACTACACAGTACATTTAAAAACATTTAAAAGTTCCAATCCGGAACATACAAATCTACGGTCTACCCACACAATTAATAAAGGGTATCAGACCTACGGGGGGTAGCAAACAAATAATATTGTCAACATGACCCAAATAGAATGTATAGGATATCAAAAAGTAAAGGAATAAAATCCCTAGGCACTCAATGCAAGAAACCAGTGTTGCCTGGAAAAACAGAATTATACAAAAAAAGAACTGATCGAATCAAAAACGTAATCAAAAAGTCATGATAAAAAATAACATAAATACAGATATCGGCAAGGCAAAAAACCAGGATGCTATACCATAAAGATATAAAAATATATGTAAAGAAAATTATCACCCAGAGCAACACAGGAGAAAGATATATCGGTGCCTGAATAAATAAAGGGTCATGGAGCTGCCACCCCCGGCAAAGAACCCCACGCGTATCGTCACCCTCCGGTGACTTCGTCAGGAGTAAATACTGTGTATCACAGTGTCCTTAAATACTTTGATAAAGCTAAATGTCTATGCAATACAGCTGTTAAATAAGCTAAATTAAATAATCGCAACTACCTGGTGGTGTTGTGTTGTGTCGGTGACCCATCAGACATGGCCGCACTCGGCGTCCTCGGACGGCTAATGCGCATGTCCGTGCGCACAGTGTCATGTGTTCATGACGTCACCCAGTTCTATGGGATCACATGACCTCCCGTGCAGCAGGACATGACCTGCTGCACGGGAGGTCATGTGATCCCATAGAACTGGGTGACGTCATGAACACATGACACTGTGCGCACGGACATGCGCATTAGCCGTCCGAGGACGCCGAGTGCGGCCATGTCTGATGGGTCACCGACACAACACAACACCACCAGGTAGTTGCGATTATTTAATTTAGCTTATTTAACAGCTGTATTGCATAGACATTTAGCTTTATCAAAGTATTTAAGGACACTGTGATACACAGTATTTACTCCTGACGAAGTCACCGGAGGGTGACGATACGCGTGGGGTTCTTTGCCGGGGGTGGCAGCTCCATGACCCTTTATTTATTCAGGCACCGATATATCTTTCTCCTGTGTTGCTCTGGGTGATAATTTTCTTTACATATATTTTTATATCTTTATGGTATAGCATCCTGTTTTTTTGCCTTGCCGATATCTGTATTTATGTTATTTTTTATTATGACTTTTTGATTACGTTTTTGATTCGATCAGTTCTTTTTTTGTATAATTCTGTTTTTCCAGGCAACACTGGTTTCTTGCATTGAGTGCCTAGGGATTTTATTCCTTTACTTTTTGATATCCTATACATTCTATTTGGGTCATGTTGACAATATTATTTGTTTGCTACCCCCCGTAGGTCTGATACCCTTTATTAATTGTGTGGGTAGACCGTAGATTTGTATGTTCCGGATTGGAACTTTTAAATGTTTTTAAATGTACTGTGTAGTGTTCTTTTTGAGTGTTATATGTGAGCATATTTAATTAATAAAATTATATATATTTTTTCTGTATATATTTTTTTTGCATTGATTGTATGGTGGAGTGCACTCTTTAACTTTTGTCTAGCTCTTTGTCTTTGTGGGTTAACATTATTGCTATCTAGACATTGAGTGGCACCCCCTTAACATCATATAATATTTGGTTGAGCCATCTGTCGTTTTTTGTGTTCAACTTAGTGTTGATGGATATATTTTTCGATATATATCCGTTTCTGTTTGGTGTGCTCCCATTGGATGTTTATTATTTTTTGTTATTGCAGTATTTCTTGTAGCAGCATAGTCTGGTGGTGAGGTTTGGTCGGTGGGCTCGGACATGGAGGCTCGTGAAGTGTTGTGGAACAGCCAATTAGCAGATGTATTCAGTAATGTTGTACAACCCAGTGGTGATGGGAACTTTGACAAACTTGGTAATGATATCATAGATGCACATAAGCAGATTACTAAGCTTTGGTGGAATATCAAAAGCTTAGAAGAATACCTGAGGTGTTCTATTTTTCCCAGGGGATTGCGAGTCCAGATATTCCCAGCCTGGGAGGTTTCCCCCGCATATAAAATCACTTGGGAGACGGGGCTTGCACAGTGCTCCAAGATCATAACCAACATGTTATTGGAACACGACAAGGGTTTACTAACAGACATTCGAACAAGACTGAATACGTTGGAGTTACAATTAAGTACTTTTCCTGACACGTTGGTCAAACCCTTTGAGGACAGGTTGAAAATGACAATTGATAAATTTGAGAAAGAAATCATAGAGGGGAAGAAATGGAAGTTCAATAGGGACAGACAAGACTATGATAGACAGACGGCATACAGATGGAAGCACCAGGGCAACCAACGACAGGGAATGAATAGAACAGAGATGGAATATAAAGCGGGAAACACAAGCACCAGCGATTTTTTATCATCAGGCACAAGCGATACCGACGGAGGTACAGAAGGGGCAAACGGAGGCGACAGAAATCCAAAAAAACGGAGGCCCCGGCACCGGGGCCCAACCCCACCCAATCGGGTGAAGAGGTGGCAAAAATAGATCTTGGTAGAGTGGCGGCTCTCCCCCCCCTTGTGAAGAACCACACAACACTGATCTACAAGTAATTAATCTCTCTTCTTATGTGCTGTCTGATTTGGAGAAAAATGTATTGACACATGGGCTGTCGTTCTCCCCTATGAATACATTGAATAAATTTGAACTAACCAAGGACTTGTATTTGTTTTGTAGGCGACTTATTTTAAAATTATTACACGCACAGCCTTCAATGATGGGAGATGTGGAGCCAGACGATCATCACGTACTCCAGGACCTACTCGACCTATTGCAAGAAAATGAGGGGGGTGAGTACCAAAATCGTTTCCCAGGTAGAAAGAAATCTCGAGTGGCACCACCATTTTCTCTGTTCCCAGCGGTTCAAATTTTCTTTGACGTCACCAAAAAATCTATAGAAAATCTTACCCTAGATCCATTTTCAGGTCAAAATCTAAACCGTCAGGAAAGAGCAGCGATTAACAAGCTACAACGGAATGACTCATTTGTGATAAAAGAGGCGGACAAGGGCGGAAACATTGTCATTTGGCCCTGCGACATGTACCTAACAGAAGCCAAAAGACAACTATCTAACAGCATGTATTATCAAAAGTTACCATCGGATCCTACACAAGTATTCAAGAAAAGACTGATGGACCTCCTTGATACGGCCGTAGAAGAGAGGGTCATTACAAAACAGGAAATGAACTTCATGCAGGTACCTTGTCCACGTACGCCCACCTTTTACATGCTGCCTAAAGTTCATAAAAACATCACTAATCCACCGGGTAGGCCAATTATTTCCGGTATAGGCAGTTTATGTGAGAAGGCCTGTGTCTTTTTGGACTATTTTCTCCAACCATTAGTCACAACACTTCCCTCCTACCTGAGAGATTCCAGCCATCTCATCCAGATTTTGGATGACACTACATTACCTGATCAAGTTTTATTGGTGACGTGTGACGTTGAGTCTTTGTACTCCAATATCTCTCACGATTTAGGAACGGAGGCAGTAAGGCATTTTCTGAGCCTTAGGGTTGGGTCAGAGGAGGGACTGGACTCGTTTTTATTTTGTCTACTAAATTTTGTACTGAGACACAATTTCTTCCTATTTGATGGACAATTTTTTCTTCAGGTTTCTGGTACGGCGATGGGTGCACGGTGCGCCCCGTCCTACGCCAACCTATTTTTAGGTTGGTGGGAGCGGGAGCATGTGTACCCCTCGCCGTATTTCAGTAAAGTGATACGTTGGTATCGTTTCATCGACGATGTTATATTCTTTTGGTCGGGGACGGTTGAGGAATGTCAAGAATTTATATCTTGCCTTAATAGCAATAATTTGAATATTCACTTGACATCCTGCATTTCTCGCTCCACAGTTGATTTCCTGGATCTGGAACTGAGATTACAGGGGAATCGGATTCTGACGAATCTATATCGGAAGAAGACAGCCACGAATAATTTGCTTCACTATACATCTTTCCATCCGAAACACACTCTGAAGGGGATTCCGGTGGGGCAATTCCATCGGGTGAAGAGAAACTGTACGGAATCTGGAGACTTTTGGAAACAAGCAAGGGATCTGACAAAGAGATTCAGAGATAGGGGTTATCCCCAAAAAGTGATTTCCACTGCCTTTGAGAAAACAAGAAGGAGATCTAGAAGCGAGCTCCTGCAACCAAATCCGAGAAAAAATGATGATCAACTAAGATTCATTGCCACATATAACAACCAATGGGCGGATGTTCGTAATATACTGACAAGGAACTGGGGGATATTACAGACGGATAATAGAATCTCCACCTTGCTACCTGCGAGGCCTCTACTAGTGGCAAAGAGAGCGCCCACGCTAAGGGACAAGCTCACAAGGAGCCATTTTCAGAGACCGACAAGAAAATTAGGGAGGGGACAACCTTGCTGTGGCTCTTTCCCTTGTGGCGATTGTGTCACCTGCCGCCTGATGGTTCCTGCCAGAACATTTCTTAATCCATACACTAATGAGAGCTACAATCTTAGGCAGTACATTAACTGCAAAACGAAAAATGTAGTTTATGCAATTCTCTGCCCAAGTTCGAAGGTTTATGTTGGGCAGACTACCCAGCAATTGAGAAAGAGGATCCAAAGGCATGCATCTGATATTGCACTGGCTCGCAGGGATACCAACTTGGGTAAACTCCTGAGTTCTGTGGCATCACATTATCTGAAACAGCATAATGGGAGGATAGATGGCACAAGAGTTTTTGGCCTGGAGAAGCTACAAACAAATATTAGAGGCGGAGAAATCAAGGATTCCCTACTAAGACTGGAGTCAAAGTGGATATTTAATCTGAGATCTGTTGCTCCAAATGGATTAAATGAAGAACTCCATTTTACGGGATTCCTTGGTGAGTAAATCTGAGGGAATGGGATTTCGGGGAGGTAGTAGGGATAGGTGATGTGGCTTTTTATTTCACATGGTAGTACTATTTATTTTGATTGGTCCAAATTCACAATAAACACGTTGCTTATACATTTCATATGTACACTATCTAATTTTCACATCATTATGCTTTTCATCTTAGTTGGTGGCATTATTCTGCCAGCCAGCTCGACATACAATTAATGTTTAGGAACTTCACTTCATTAAGGAATATATTTGTTTTCACATAACGTGTATTTAGGATTTTTATTTAACTCATTGTAGATAGATGTTTTTACACTTAGTTTTTCATGTTTAGATTGGCTTTGTGTGGGTGTGCATTGCACTTTTTTTTTTTTTCTTCTCCCTCTCTCTCCCTTCCCCCCACTGATATGCCTTTGCACAAAGGCACTGATATGCCTTTGCCCTTGCCCTTCTACTAATGATACTTACCTTTTGTTATTGTATATCCAGTGATAGGGTTGCCCCTGAGCGACTGTTCCGAGATGCATAGAGGTGACTGTAAACCTTAACCTCGTCACTTGACTCTTGTATAAGGACTACTCGCGGAACTTCCCATCGTCGCTGACCCGTTAGGACCGTTGCTCCATTATTTCCTGAAACCAAGAAAGCTATTCACTTATGGAGTTGGGATTTCTCCTTAATGGCTCTGGAAGGGACTGAGTCAGTTGAATTGGACTGACCTATTTTTGATCATGCAGACATTGATTTCTCTGATGTTAAATAGAATGACGCTTCCAACTCTGTAGGACCGTATGGTTTTTTGGTGGTCATAGGATGTGTATTTCGGTAGGATCTTCCATTTGACGCTTCCTCAATCCTAATATGTCGTAGCTGGTTTGGCTTCATGTGGACTTCCTCCTTTTTTATGTTTTATTTTTTATTTTTCTCTGATTAGTTATGTTCCAGTTATTTAGCATTTTTAAAAAAAAAAATTTTTTTTTTTTTTTTTATTTACTATTTTTCATCTTTACCGGTGGCCGGGCTCAATAAACGGGTGAACTATCAAGGTGGGAGATTTACTTACAATGCTATTTCACTTCACGGTGTATTATTTACATATACATGTATTTATTTAATCATGCTTACACTTTATTGTGTGAAATAAACAATTAATAAACAAACTGTGATAGATATAACAAATAATTAATAATTAATATATGACTATACTATATAAACATACTATCATAAATAAATCACAGTAAAATAGTATAGAGGTAAAAATCACTAAATAAACAATAATATTATAAATGGTTATACAAAATATACTATATAAGGAAATAAATAATAAAACAGAAAATAAAAAATAAATTAAAAAAAAAAAATAATAATAATATAAAAAAATAAATAAATAAATAATATAAAATACAAAATAAAAATAAATAAAAAATAAATAATAAAAAATAATAAAGAATATAAAAACAATATACAATGACAATAAACAAATAACAACGTAATTAAATATCAACACATGTATAATTATGGGTATATTGGGTGTTTTCAAAAATAGTGAACATCTTATAACAATAATTACTATTCAGGTTAAGTATTAGCACTTTATTCTGGGTGGCTTAACTGTTTGCCCGTTGTTTAGCCTGGTCACCGAGGTGCGAATAGTGGCGATTTTTGTATCAAGCCTGCTACTTTTATCTAAGTCTTTTCGCATGCGCGAACTTTTTATTTTTATTTTGGTCACATTATCTTTTGTGTTGGGAGTCACGTGATGTCCTGAGTCACGTTACAGCATGACTATATTCAATTCATTTTGGTTGTGTAAACATTGCATCACATGGGAGACACATGACCTGCTGCACGGGAGGTCATGTGATCCCATAGAACTGGGTGACGTCATGAACACATGACACTGTGCGCACGGACATGCGCATTAGCCGTCCGAGGACGCCGAGTGCGGCCATGTCTGATGGGTCACCGACACAACACAACACCACCAGGTAGTTGCGATTATTTAATTTAGCTTATTTAACAGCTGTATTGCATAGACATTTAGCTTTATCAAAGTATTTAAGGACACTGTGATACACAGTATTTACTCCTGACGAAGTCACCGGAGGGTGACGATACGCGTGGGGTTCTTTGCCGGGGGTGGCAGCTCCATGACCCTTTATTTATTCAGGCACCGATATATCTTTCTCCTGTGTTGCTCTGGGTGATAATTTTCTTTACATATATTTTTATATCTTTATGGTATAGCATCCTGGTTTTTTGCCTTGCCGATATCTGTATTTATGTTATTTTTTATTATGACTTTTTGATTACGTTTTTGATTCGATCAGTTCTTTTTTTGTATAATTCTGTTTTTCCAGGCAACACTGGTTTCTTGCATTAGGTGCCTAGGGATTTTATTCCTTTACTTTTTGATATCCTATACATTCTATTTGAGTCATGTTGACAATATTATTTGTTTGCTACCCCCCGTAGGTCTGATACCCTTTATTAATTGTGTGGGTAGACCGTAGATTTGTATGTTCCGGATTGGAACTTTTAAATGTTTTTAAATGTACTGTGTAGTGTTCTTTGTCAGTGTTATATGTGAGCATATTTAATTAATAAAATTATATATATTTTTTCTGTATATATTTTTTTTGCATTGATTGTATGGTGGAGTGCACTCTTTAACTTTTGTCTAGCTCTTTGTCTTTGTGGGTTAACATTTGCGGGAAGGGGTTAAAGTGACTATAGTGTGTTATTGTGTCACTTGTAGTTCTACAAGCAATTCTATAATACACTCTGACAACTTGCAAGAGGCTGCTCCTGCCCCTATTATGTCCTATAGATGGTGATATAAAATATATGTTAAAAATTTGTCCTGCATTAAGGGCTTTGGACTCCATTTTGTTGAAGCTAACCTATCTGGGCAAGGGGCGTGGCTTCAGTGGGCGGGCTCGTAGCTGTGAGGAGAGGCTAGGCAGCCATTTTATCATTAACTGTAGAGGAGAGAGGATGTAGGAGAAATGTGTGAGGAGAAAAGTCTGTATAAGCAGAGCTAGGGAAGAAATGACTGCAGAAAGTACAATATTAGGAGAAATACAAAGAAGGTGTACAAAGCTAGGACAGCAGCTAGGGGTTATTAGGTAGAAATAGGTAGACGGCAGCCCAGTATAGGGCATAGTTATAGTTGTAATGGGGGCTGAGAGGAGGACAGGCATCATTGTACTTCTTTTAGTTATTTTGCTTATCAAGAACACTTTTTAAAGCAATTTTTGCCTTTTTAACCATCTCATTGTGTGTTGTGACAGCATCTGCTGTAGTATTTGAGCAGTGACTATGTGAGTTTCTTTTTGCTGCTGGTCAGTGATGCCTGGATCAGCAGGTGCTCAGTATTTACCACACAAAAACTACATAAGAAATTGTAGATTTTCTTAGCAATTTTGTTAACCTATTCCCATTCAGCTCTGTAAATGTACAGCAGCACAGGGAGGTAGCTAAACTGATATTCCTATGTTATGCATAGGGGATAAGAATGTGATCGGGGATCAGTGGGGTCCCTGTGGTCTGACCCCCAGTGGTTATCTATACTACAGATAAGGGCAAAACAAGCTGAGATATGAATATCCCTTCAATGCTCATAACCATATGTTTATGGTGCTGGCATTGTGTGGGCTCAGAAACAAAGCAAGCTCCAGCCCTCACAGTGTAACTGCATATATTCTGTGGTCAGTAGTGAGCACTGCATCTAACTGGTTGACAGGTTTGCAAGGGGGACATAAGATGGGAAACAAATGTTTTAAAAAAATAAAGTAAAAAAAAAATACATGGAAAAAGAATTAAAAGAATTAATAAACCTGAAACATACATATTTGGTATCACCACATTTTATCTTCCACCTTTCCTTTTACTAGAGAGCTGTAGGGTCATTATGCAACTTACCTATTTACTAGAGAACAACAGTGATCACTAAGATTTGAGCCGTTCCATTCATTAGGGAGCAGTGGGGACATCATTTGGGAATGCACTCTATCCGTTCACTAGAAAGCAGCAGTAACATTACTGACAATGCTCTCTACCCATTCACTACAAAGCAGTAGAGACATTACTAAGGTCTCATTCACATGTTCAGAATTTTTTTCAGGACCATATATTGTCGCAAAAAAAAAAAAAATTCATCCGTAGTGCATCTGTATTCCATATTTTGTGCGCCTTTGCAAAAAATGGGAACATGAGTTAAAATAAGGGGGTTCTGTATTTTATGGATGTAACTTCTGCAAAAAAAAAAAATGCAGATCCCATTGGCTGATCTATTCCACAATTATGGCCTCTACTAGGACATGTCATTTTTTCTAGGCATTGTTTTCAGATTTATAAAACGACAGATAATAGCGCAAGAGAATTTGCAATTCTGCAATTTTAGACAAATTTACGGAACGTGTGAATAAGACCTTAGAATAAATGTACCCATCAACTAGAGATTAGCGGTGAAAACACTTAGAATGCATCCTATCCATTTAGTAGATAGTCCAGCCTATTTGCTAGAAAGCAGTGCCAACACCACTGAGATTTCATTGTGTCTGTTCACTGCAGAATAGTAGGGACATAACTGAGAATGCAACCTGTCCAAAGGGGCAGGCCCTTATTAGTCCTGCCTGTACTGTATGGTCATAAATATCCCTTTGATGGTGTCCAGTAATCAGGTCTCAGCAGGGTCTCCAGGACACTTTGGTTGAGGGTGAGATTAATCTACAGAGACATAATAGGTAGGCCAGGCAAAGGGTTAATAATCATTAAGGGTGCCTTCACACGTACCGTATCGCTGCGTTTTTAACATGCGCATTTTGATTTTCACATGATTTTCACCAAAGAGACTTCCTAAAATACTTCTAATAAGACGGCTGGGGGACTGATCAAATGCTTCATACAACTGCTGCCCATTAGTGGTAACTGGAATGGACAGAGAGACCTGCAGAGGACACAAGCTTATATTCTGCACATAGACATTAGGGATATTTTTAACTTGAAACATGTTTCAAACTATTCACTTTCAAATCAATGTTGATCGTTTGGGGATAAACAGATCCTGTTCCTCTAGATGATTATATATGGCTAATATAGAGGTACAATTTGAGTCATATATATATGTGTATATATATATATATATATATTTATTTTTTTTTACATAATTTATTCTGTACTGACCCTGTTATGTCCTATATTGACTCAATCTGTACTCACTATTCTTTTCATCTGGTCACTGTGTACATACATTACTTTATCCGGTACAGGTTTCAAATTATATCCTGTACTCCAGAGTTGCACTCACTGGTGGAGTCATTGTGTACATTACAACGTTTTCTACTGATTCTGAGTTACATCCTGTGTGTTAATGTGGTCATACACCTTCAATATCTGACACCTGAATGACTGTCAGCCGTCAATTATATCTACCGTCTGAAGCCAGTCCTCCCCATACACAGAAGCATTCAGCACCCACTGTCCTGCCTCTCTGGGATGGGTGGCGCAGATATTTTGCTGAATTATGAATGTATGTGTGCATCAGTTTTCAATGTTCAATGATGATCTAATTGCCCAATATGGTACTAATGGTGCGTTTACACAGGCAGATTTATCTGACAGATTTTTGAAGCCAAAGCCAGAAACAGACCCTAAACTGGGAACGAGTCATAAAGGAATGACTGAGATTTCTTCTCTTTTCAAATCCATTCCTGGCTTTGGCTTCCAAAATCTGTCAGATAAATCTGCCTGTGTAAACGCACCATAAGAGTATGTTCACACATGTTAACGCCATGAAGGACGGCTGGACAGCAATTAAATGATTAATTACAGCAATATGGTGATGCAGCACTGCAATAAAATGATCAGTTACTGCAATTAAATAGTTCATTTCCATTGCATTTTCATTGTGTTTCTGCATGTGTGAACAAGGCCTAATGCTGAAGGCTAATAGATTCAAAGCCCATGCCAAAATACTATATCGCTTATAGTGCTGTGCAAAACAGAATAACAATTAAACCATATCCACCCTACTGTGGCTGCAGGAGGAATTTGTCAAGAAGAATACTGATAATGCTAAGGGTGTGTTTACACAGACAGATTTATCTGACAGATTTTTTAAGCCAGAAACAGACTATAAACAGGGAACAGTTCATAAAGGAAAGACTGAGATTTCTTCTCTTTTCAAATCCATTCCTGGCTTTGGCTTAAAGAATTCTGTCAGATAAATCTGTCTGTGTAAACTCACCATAAGCTTGACCTGTATATATATCCGTTATGAGCAGTCATGTTGGTAGAAACGCTGTTGAAGTATAAGCAATCAGCTGAAGAGCGGAAAAAACGCCCCTGCCCATCGGCTGATCACATCTTTTGTTTAAATTCAAAATTTATTGATATTGGCCGCGCATCTGCCTGTGTAAACAGGATGTGCAGCTGACATCACTACATTTAAATGGCAGCACAAACGATACAGTGATTGTGTGGTCTGGCTGCTTGATTCAGTGAGCCTTCTGAATGACTGCAAACAAGTGATAATCAACATTAACTGGCGGACTTGTGCGGCCTTATAACTAGCCGTGTAAAAGGACCCTTAGGCTGCATTCCCACGTTCTGTGATCCTAACGGATCACTGACGTGGAATGCATGTACCGGAGTCCCCCCGCGCCCGCACAGCATCTGTAATTAGATGCTGGGAGCGGGGGAGACTGTATTCATAAGCGCCGCGCTCTAATGGATCAGCCGCGCGGTGCTCTTACTACAGCGCGGCACTTATGAATACAGTCTTTCCCGCTCCCAGCATCTAATTACAGATGCTGTCTGGGCGCGGGGGGACTCCGATACATGCATTCCACGTCCGTGATCTGTCAGGAATGCAGCCTTAGTTTCAAAAGATAAAACTTCAATTGGGACTGACAGTACAGAAATAAACATGTGCCCGGTGTCTGACCTGTAAACTTGGTCATTGTAAAATAACGGCTATCATCATCAACAGCAGTCGGTATTTTGTGGAAAAAAGACATTGTGTGAACATAGCCTGAATCTGATTATCCTTCCCCCATCAGATACATAGAGGGACTTTTGGTGCTTTTAGACGGAGCGTTAATTCGCCCAATCGCACGATTAATGATTTTGAATGAACTATGTTTTTTCTATAACGATCAGCGTTTAGACGGAACGATACATCGTACGGAAAAATCGTTTTGCAAACGTTTTGCGATCGCTTAAGCCTATCTCGAACATAGGTTGAATCGGTGAAAGACTGTTTAGATGGAACGATCTGCGATTTTTTTTAGAACGATTAACGACGATTGGAGAACATGTTAAAAGATCAAAATGAACGATTTCTCGCTCGTCGCTTGATCGTTCGCAGTGTTTACACGTACGATTATCGTTCGAATTCGATCGTTGTCGTGCAAATTCGAACGATAAACGTTCCGTCTAAAAGCATCATTACCCAGAGACACAAGGCTGAAGCATAGAAAAAAAGTGAGAGTGTGGTGAAGCAATACATAATAGGAGTAAACTAAAACCAAGAATTGTCCGTAAAGTGCCAGTGAATATACTGCATAGCTTTTAATGAGAGATCAGAATAGTGATACTAGAAGTCTCCCAGGGAAAAAAATTTTTATTAATAAAAAATTCCCTCCCCTAATAAAAGTCTGAATCAGCCCCCTTTCCCCATTTTATTAATAAATAAACAAACATATTTGGTATCGCCGTGTGCCTAATTGTTTGAACTATTAATTTATTTCCTTCCTGATCTCGCATGGTAAACGGCGTAAGCGCCTAAAAAATTCCACATTTTTTGTCGCATTAAATTCTGAAAATTGTAATAAAAAGTGATCAAAAAGTCGCTTATAAGCAAGCAAGGTACCGATAGAAAATACAGATCATGGTGCAAAAAATGACACCTCACACAGTCCCATAGACCAAAGGATAAAAGTGTTATAATAGAGAAATTTTAAGGAACATTTATTTTTTAAAAAAGGTTTTCATTTTTTAAAAGCCAACAAATAAAATAAAAGTTATACACGTTACATATCCTTGTAATCGTACTGACTTAAGGAACTTGTATAACAAGTCAGTTTTACCCTAGGGCAAACGGTGTAAACACAAAACCTCCCTAAATTAAAAAAAATGCGTTTTATTTCACCACACATTTACATTTTTTCTGGTTTTGCAGCATACTTTATGCAAAAATTACGCCTGTCATTGCAAAGTACAATTAGTGGCGCAAAAAATAAGGGCTCATGTGGGTCTCTAGGTGAAAAAAATGCTAACTGCTATGGCCTTTTAACCCCTTAACGACCGCGGGCGTATATTTACGCCCTGCGGTCGTTAAGGACGTTCAGAGCGGGGCCGCACTCTAAACCGCGGCGGTCCCGGGTGCCGCTTGTAGCCCGGGACCGCAGGTATTAGCGATCGGACCGTGCCCGCTAATACAGTAATCGGATGCAGCTGTCAAAGTTGACAGCTGCATCCGATTACCATTTGCAGCGTCCTCCCTGGTGTCTAGTGGGGAGATCGCTCCTCCGGGACGTTATCCCGGAGGAGCGATCTCCGTTTCTGAAGCCGGCCGGGGACCGCTCCAAGATGGCGCCGTCCCCGGCTCGGCACTCGTTTACTTCCGGCTGCAGCAGCCGGAAGTAAACGAGAGCCTGTCTCATGGATCTCTGCAGCATATCTATGCTGCAGAGATCTCTATGAGAGATCAAAGCACTTATACTAGAAGTCCCCCAGAGGGGCTTCTAGTATAAGGCCTTATGCACACGTTCCGTAATTTTTTAGGGTCCGGAAACCACCCGCTAGTTGCCATGGTGATCGCAGGAGGACACTTCTGTGCTTGGTCTTTACAGGCATCATCAGACCCCTCCTGCGATCACCATGGCAACCGGGGACGCTTCCGTGCTCGGCCGGAATCAGACCCCCTCTGCGGCATCAGACCCCCTCTGTGGCATCAGACCCCCTCTGCGGCATCAGACCCCTTCCTGCGGTAAGGATGCGATCTCCTATGCGATCCTCCTGTGCCGTTCTGCCTTCAGTGCTCTTAATTGATTCATTGATACTTTCCTAACTACATTGTAAACACCCCAATTTATTGAGGTAATTGGTACTTGTACCTTTGTAGCCCAGCTGCCAATCATCATTACCAATTAGCACAATAAATTGGTGTTTACTATGTGGTTAGGAAAGTATCAATGAATCAATTAAGAGACTGTGAGCAGTGAATGAATGGCCTGTCAGCTAAATTCAGCACAATATAAAGTATGCAATGTTCCGAGCAGGCACCCTTCTGTATGGTCTTCACCTTGTGGAGTACTACAGATCCCAGCTCTCTGATATACCATCACCAACACTGCCTCAATACATTCGTCTACTGATTCTGCTGTAATCGGCACACGATAGGATTCTGCTACAATCGGCATACGGTGTGCAGCAACAGAGATCCGGAGAACTATAGATCCCAGCACTTCTATATACTGCTGTGCAAATAGGAGCATGAGTTATCCATATTTTTCTACGGAAATACGGATGCCAAACATGTTGCAATGCGCAAACAATCCGTAGACAATTGATGTCAATGAGAGCATCTGTGAAAAAATCTGGGTCCACACCGGGTCCGCACTAGGACATGTCCTTTTTTTTTTTACGGATTGATTTTCATCCATTTCTGCTACTGATCGTGTGAATAGCCCAATAGACTTCAATGTGCACTAACTCGGATACGGAAATACGGATCCGTAAATTACGGAACGTGTGAATAAGGCCTAAGTGTAAAAATAAAAAAAAGTGTTATTAATAAAAAGCCCCCTCCCCTAATAAAAGTCAGAATCACCCCCCTTTTCCCAGGTTATTAATAAAAGTAAATAAATAAATAAATAAACATGTTTGCTATCGCCGCGTGCGTAATCACCCGAACTATTAATTAATCACATTCCTGATCTCGCACGGTAAACGGCGTCAGCGCCAAAAAAATCCCAAAGTGCAAAATTGCGCATTTTTGGTCACATCAAATCCAGAAAAATGTTAATAAAAAGCGATCAAAAAGTCGTATATGCGCAATCAAGGTACCGATAGAAAGAACACATCATGGTGCAAAAAATGACACCTCACACAGCCTCATAGACCAAAGGATAAAAGCGCTATAAGCCTGGGAATAGAGGGATTTTAAGGAACGTATATTTGTAAACAATGGTTTTAATTTTTTACAAGAAAAGTTATACATGTTATATATCGTTTTAATCGTAACGACTTGTGGAACATGCATAACAAGTCAGTTTTCCCCAAGGGCGAACGGCGTAAAAACACATATCCACTAAAAACACAAAATGTGTTGTTGTTTTTTTTCAATTTCACCACACATTGAATTTTTTCTGCTTTTGCAGTGTACTTTATGCAAAAATTCAGCCTGTCTTTGCAAAGTACAATTAGTGGCGCAAAAAATAAGGGCTCATGTGGGTTTCTAGATGAAAAAATGCAACTGCTATGGCCTTTTATGCACAAGGAGGAAAAAACGAAAACGCAAAAATCAAAATTGCCCCGGTCCTTAAGGGGTTAAGGAGGGAAAAACGAAAGCACAAACATGGAAATTGGCTCTGTATTGCTTCTCTGTCTTTTGGATAAGATCAAGTGTAGTATCTGTTCTTATCAGTTTAATATCTAATACGTCTCCTGTCTGGGGACCATATATTAAATGGATTGCACAAAAAAGGACAAAAGTAAAGGTGCATTAAATGTAGACAATAGCATGATTCATAAGTGACAAATAGAAATAACTATATAAGATTTTCCCTGTCTAGTATGATGTATCAGTATCATGCTGAGAGCGGGGAAACTCTTTGAATCTCTATGGCACTGTAGTGACAAAGAGTATGTAAATACATATTCCATAAAATTATAGCAATAGCACAAAACTAATACTGTTATTTAGTCCCTTGGAGTAACAGTATCAAGCTCATAGATCTATTTTGTTCCACATTGTGTGAGATGTTTCCATATAAGCCTCTGTGGAGTCACCAACACCCTATCAATGTCCCTTAAAGTACCCATAGAGGGGAGGAATCACTTTCCGTTTTTGCTGCTGGAACAAATGATAACAATACATCTATAAACTGACAGGACTCATGATCCAATTGTAACATGGACAATAAGTATTTCATCTGCATGTCTAATAGATGGATACATTGACAATTATCATATCACATGGGACAATTTGTCGCCTGGGAGGATTACTCATACTGGCACTTCTATGGAGATGCTACAGCCTATTGAAGCTGTATTGTTATGGGGGCCTGGTGACATAACTGTTAGGGGGGCACCAAGGCTGTTACTGTTACAGGGGCACAGTAATATTATTGTTATGGGGGCTCTGTGGCTGACGCTGTTTGAGATACTGCAACCTATTGAAGCTGTATTATTATGGTAGCATGGTGACCTAACTGCTAGGGGGGCACCAAGGCTGTTACTGTTATAGGGGCACTGTAATAATACTGTTATGGGGGCTGTTATTGTGGTGGAAATATTGCAGCCTATTGAAGCTGTATTGTTATGGGGGCCTGGTGACTTCATAAGGGTAGGTTCACACGTAACGGATCCACAGCGGAATTCATACTGGGAGTTTGCAGCTAAATCCGCTGTGGATCCTGTAGTGTGAAGCTGAATGGGTCCCATACACGCAGCAGATCCGCTGCCTGTATGGGACCCGGCCCCTTTAACCTGCCATGCACTGATTGGCTGATGGGGAGCGAGGGAAGTTCGGAGCTTCACACACAGCCACGGCGCCGAGCAGGTAATGTATGCTCGGGGTGGCAGGGGGATTAAAGGGGCCCATTCAGCTTCACACTACAGGATCCACAGCGGATTTCGCTGCAAACTCGCAGTGTGAAATCCGCTGCGGATCCAGTACGTGTGAACCTACTTTTATGGAGTCACCAAGGCTTTTACTGTTATGAGGGCACAGTGATATTACTGTTATGGTGCGGTATGGCTGGCACTGTTGGAGATACTGCAGCTTATTGAAGCTGTATTGTTATGGTAGCGTGGTGACCTGTTAGGGGAACACCATGGCTCTTACTGTTATGGGGGCACGGTGATATTACAGTTTTGTTTGGCATTTTGTCAAAACATTCGTCCTGCTTCGGTCAGTTCATTGACAGTTCACCTAGGCAATATGTGTATTTCCTTCCTTTCTTCTAGACTTTCCACCAGCCTGGGAAATTAAAATGGCAAAATTTGCCTAGGGCATGACTGACCGTGTTGCTGGATATACTGTATATATTGTCCATCTTCTCTTGTCTGCGACCCACTCTCCCCACAAACAACAACATTCATTCCTAAGCCCCGGACTAAGCACCTCCACATAAATTTATTTAACGTAGCATACATTATTTTATTTTATTTAACTTAAATATCAAAACATTCTATACATTTACAACAATTTTACTTCAATACAAGTGATATACATTTAATTACATACAAAGGTCAGCTCAGTAGAACAGGTTGTGTAACTTAGGTATATTTAGTGGCATAATAAACTGAACTGGATCTATCTTTTATTGCTGCAAATGTTTTTATGGTATCATAAGAAAATTTTGAAACCACCTCATGCTCTATAGAAACAATGATTAAAGCCTACCTTTTATTTAAACTAACTTTTGACATATGCCCCAGTTTCTGGCTACTCATGTCTCAGAGGAAACTGGAGACGTGATGTTGGCAAGCCCGCTCAGCCAATCAGCATTAGAGGTGGCTAACTTGCTAAAGCTTCTTTCACTGGAAGCAACAGATAGTGGTACAGTGAGGAAGATGGTCAGAGCTGTGGTTATACTGGGGTACGCATCTTGTAGGCCATGGTGTCGTAGTTGCCACTGTTCCTTATTTTTAAACAATAAATAATAAGTTATTATTTACTGTAATAAATAAACATACATACACCTGTTTGGAGAAAAATGGCCACTGGCCGTTTATTAAGGGTTAACTTAAGGAGATTAAATGACCATTATATATATTAAAACTTCCGAACTTTTATTAAACTCAGTACTCTAGTTGCCCCAGCAAACACTGCAGTGGGTGGGTGGGAGATGCGTTCTTCACCTTTTCTTTCTTCTAGGCAGACTGAACCTTGGAGTCTGGCCACAGACTGAAAGCCTGCTGCCGTGTCTCCTGAGTTGGACTGGGCATCGAAATGGGCTGCAAGTTCTCCCAAATTACGCAGCATGCAGACCCCACAATTCCAGAAATGGTTGATTTCCCAACTTGGAATTGGAGGGACAATGGTGCAAAACTCTCCCCCAATGCAAGAAGTCTGAAAGAGAAAAAATAAAATTAGTTAACTCTCAAAATATGACAATTCATATTTCACTTTTTATCACAGACACGTTTCAATGACCAGCTATTTTAATTTAAAATGGTGGTTAAAATACGTAGAACCTCCTTTGGCAAAAGGTCAAAGTGGGAGCTTTATCAAACAGGTGTAAAGTAGAATTGTCTTAGTTGCCCCTAGCAACCAATCGGATTCCATCTTTCATTCCTCACAGACTCTATGGAAAATGAAAGGTGGAATCTGATTGGTTGGTAGGGAAAAAAATAAGACAATTCTGCTTTACACTAGTTTGATAAATCTCCCCCAAAGTGTTTAACAAAAGTCCAGTGTTAGATCAACCAAAGAAAGATAAACGGTTATGATACTTCTCCAAGGAAAAAAAAAATATTTGGGGATGAAAAAATGTCTGAGTATGTGATCTTTGCTTCTTCCTTACCATATTTAAAGGGGTTATCCAGCACTACAAAAACATGGCCACTTTTCCCCCTACTGTTGTCTCCAGTTCAGGTGTGGTTTGCAATGGAACTGAGTTTCAAAACCGCACCCAAACTGGAGACGAGAGGGGGAAAAGCGTCCATGTTTTTGTAGCGCTGGATAACCCCTTTAACACAATTAGAGTTTTCCTAATCCCTATTTTGTGCAACAGCTTTGGTGTGCAATACACTCTGTGTAGAATTTTAAATTTGGCGAGCAATGGGAAGTTTACCCCAAATTCCAATTTGGTTTTAAATTTTTTTAATCAGAGGTTTAATTAATATAATTATATTCAATATATGGTGATGAATCAGGGGAGATCATTAGCCCCAAATATTCCAACAATATCTTTCCTAGAAAGAATTTTTAATTGGTGCTATTGGTAATATTTTTTTGTCAAGGGGTAGTACACATGTATCCCCAGCCTCATAGGAAACCCTATTCTTGTTATACTTTCTTCTATAAAATAAAGACTCTTATTGGAGCAAGTTGTCTAAGTACTTTATAGATTTTTTTATTTTTCCCCCTCTATTACCAAATCACTGGAACTCTTCACATTTTCTTATGCACTCAGCTAGAGGTTCCATATATAATAAAAACCACATAGGGGAGAGGGGGCACCCCTGTCTTGTCCCACGTTCTTTTTTATTACCGAGGTGGAGGGGGGGACGCCATTCACTATAATTCTAGCCCTATAATGCCAAATTTTACCAAAGCTCTCACAGCTATCCCCATTCTACCTGATTGAAAGCCTTGCAAGAATCTGGGGTGACAATCACTCGACTTTCCCCTTCTCCTACTTGTATAATAATGAAGGCTTATCAGATATTATATACTGTGTGCCCTGGCAGATCAGCAGAGACTAAGGTTTAAATTTATCAAAACATTTGCGCCTTTTATTTTTAGATAATTTTTTTTTATAATTTTAGATAATTTTTAAAATCTAAATGCTATTTACTAATTTTTATTGAAATTTTTGCAGTTTTTATCAACAAAGCTGATTGCAGAGTACAGGTAAAATACAGCGTGTATGAATGACATAGTCCACTGAAATATAAAATGTAAAGAGCAAAGTCTATCAGGTGGAGTAGATGTCCAGGTAATTATATGCTAGATAAACAGACAGAAAAAATACTTTGGGACCGGCAAGATTTTTGCTAGGGAAATCAGTATATATACATGTATTTAAACCGATCTCAGGCACTTATACTTGGTAAGTGGTGATCCCCACCACTCACTACTGCACAACGCCCAATTCTTGTTCACAAATGATTTAGACAGGATCGCTACACCCTCCGGGCACCGCCTACAGCTCCAGGCCAGATGTGCAAAAGTAACACAAAACAAAAAAATGGGGAGCGATCTCCTTTCAGAACCAGCTATATTGCACTTAAAGCGACTCCGTACCCACAATCTGACCCTCCAAACCATTTGTACCTTTGAATAGCTGCTTTTAATCCATGATCTGTCCTGGGGTCCGTTCGGCAGGTGATGCAGTAATTTTTTTTAAAATGACTTTTAATCCTGCAGCGCTGTGTCTAACGGCCGGGGCTTACCTTAGTATATGCATTAGGCTGGCAGCACCTCTCTGTCCTTCCTCCCCGCCCTCCTCATCAATTGGAATGTTTCAGGCAGATTGCTTCCTATTCCCCTTCTGTGTGCATAATGAACATGGGCTGGATCGTTAAGACACCTGTGTAAAGCTCAAACAGCAGTTAATGTTCCTGGATCATTCCTAATGCTGAGGAGGGTGGGGAGGAAGGACAGAGAGGGTGTGCCAGCCTAATGCATATACAAATGTAAGCCCCGGCCGTTAGACACAGCGCTGCCGGATTAAAAGTTATTTTTAGGACAATAACTGCATCCCCTGCCGAACGGACCCCAGGACAGATCTTGGATTAAAAGCAGCTATCTGAAGGTACAAGTGGTTTGGGGGGGGGGGGGGGGTCAGATTGTGGGTACAGAGTCGCTTTAAATGTAGATCGTGTACTCATTTCCCAGAATACTCGTCTCTTTAATGTAGCCGGACTCCTCTGGAAAATAGTTTCCTTCTTCTGATGAGCCGACCAGAGCCTCTTCATTGCTGGATACGTGTGCGTCTGAAGCTCCGTGGGGTCCGCCTTTAGGTTTGTTTTACTTTACAGACCATTGGATATGCAAAATAGCTCTCTTGAGCAAAGAGATGTCCCTTCAAGACAAGTCTCGCTCGGTCAAGGAGCCTTAGAGCATTGATTTTATGCCAAGCCAAACAATCTCTCCAAAAGGAAAGATTTCCCATCTGCATAAATCAGTGCAGAGCAGGGCTTGGCTGGCTAGTGAGAGGTCTATCGACGTGAGTCAAAGGGGTAGTGACTCTCCTTAAAGGGGTTATCCAGCGCTACAAAAACATGGCCACTTTCCTCCAGAGACAGCACCACTCTTGTCTACAGTTTGGGTGGAGTTTTGTAACTCAGTTCCACTGAAGTGAATGGAGCTTAATTGCAGACCGCGACTGAACTGGAGGCAACAGTCATGTTGTCTCTGGAAGAAAGTGGCCATGTTTTGGATAACCCCTCCAACTTCAGGGGACACCACTTATTGAAATGCAATGACAATCGTCATTGACTTTTTTTTGACAATTTGAAACAAATTGTCACTGAAGATCATGCATCTCACAGACAGGAGCACTAAACTTTTTTAATGACATAAACACCATCTAAATTTGAAGATAATCCATCATATACTACCGCTACTGAATTTATAGAGCATAATAATGCGATTAAATTCAAAGTTGAGATGAATTTCCAAGAGCAGACAAGCCGGGAAGATTGTGCAAGAAAGACATCTAGGCTGGCATTCCATCTTGAGGCCTTAGACATGATTTCCCCGATTCCTAAACATGTAAAGTGACACTGTCACCCCCTTTTGTGCATTCTGACATCTCTACACAGGTGTAAAGGGTAAATTTAGCCGTTTTCACAACCTATTTTATATTATACGTCATGGTGCTTGTTTAAGTAAAAAGTCCTCTTTTATCAACTGCAGATTATGTTAAGTGGGCGGGGCCTCGCGGCATTAGCACCACTTAGCCCCACCCACAATGCCACCATTGGCCCTGCCCCCTTGGCGGCCATTGGTGGGCCGACCTAGAGGGGGTGGGGCCTAGACCTTTAGGCCAGCCTGTTCCAATGGCTGGTGAGGGGGCGGGGCCAACCACAGTGTTATGGGTGGGGCTAAGTGACGCTAATGCCGCGAGGCCCCACCCACTTAACCTAATCTGCAGTTGATAAAAGATGGCTTTTTACTTGAACAAGCACCATGACGTATCATATAAAATAAGGTATGAAAACCGTTAAATTTACCCTTTACACCTGTGTAGAGATGTCAGAATGTACAAAGGGGGTGACAGTGTCACTTTAAGTTCAGGCCTTGAGCAAACAGACAGCCCATTTGTACGTCTAGCCAACTGGACACTCCAATATTTACCTTTGTTGATCCTGAGGATACAAGCTTCAATCTAAGTGATTGTGAGGAAGACCCAGATGACTCTCTTCTTGTTACCTCTGATGATGAGAATAAAATATCAGATGATTTTGAAGATCTTCAATTAGAGGACATCATCTAAAGTTTTGGGTTTTCAATTCAGCATTACATTTTTTTTATTTGTTTAATACCTTGTCCTTTTAAAAGGAAATGTTGTGCAAAATTGATAAAATATAAAAAAAATTATCCAAGGTAGTTTTCTGTCCATTAGGGTACGTTGTTCTAATGGACATGAACGTGCTCTGTGGGACACACAACCCAAAATTAGAAATCAGCCAGCAGGTAATGTATTACTTGCTTCTGCTACTGTATTGAGTGGCAATAGTTTCCTCAAAATCCAGCATTTCAACAAATTATTACATTTACAAAGTATTTAAAAAATTACCTTTTACAAAAATCTAAGAGATTTCATTTTTTTAGCAGTTGATAGTGAATGGGAAAAGGATCAAGATAATGTTGTTAGTGATTTAAAAAAGGGAACAGCATACCTAACGGGATGGTCAATGTGATTCCCCAGGCTTTTCCGCCAAGTATTGTATTTTTACATTAATGGACGCAGAATCAAAAATGATATGCGCTTTTAGGCTGGGTTCACACACAGTATATTTCAGGCTGTATATTTGAGGCTGTATAGCAACCAAAACCAGGAGTGGATTGAAAACACAGAAAGGCTCTGTTCACATAATGTTGTAATCAAGTGGATGGCCGCCATTTAATGGCAAATATTTTCTGTTGTCTTAATACAATGGCTTCTGTATTGAAATAATGGCCGTTATTTACCGTTATATGACGGCCATCCACTCAATATCACCATTGTGTGGACAGAGCCTTTCTGTGTTTTCAATCCACTCCTGGTTTTGGTTGCTATGAGGACCTGACTTGAGGACCAAATACAGCCTGAAATATACTGTGTGTGAACCCAGCCTTACAGTACAACAATTGCTTCCCTTGTTTTCCTCTGTCACTCTCGAAAAAATTGCTTTTAAAAATATACTGGAGGAGCTAAATGAGAAGGGTGTAGAAATAGCTCAACTTGGCTACTGATAGACATGTCTCAATTTGAAACATTTTAAGAGAACATTACCCAGAGATAGAGCTCCAAATCGACGTTTGGCATCTTTCAAAGTCGATTGGCAAAAATTTTTATACCGCCTCAAAAACAAAAAATGGTCAAGCACTTTCTAATTGGGTTCAGCCGTAAAAAAAACCCCACTTATGGTGGTGTGCTCAAAAGGATACTGATGTCTTAGTAGCGTGTTGGAAATCTGTAGCTTACCACGTTGGAAACCAGCATTCATGGGAGGATGATGTTGTGTACAATGTTCACATCCCCCACTCTCAGAAGAAAAAGTAACATCCACTAAGTGGCTTATTCCTGATACTCCAGCCCATGACCTATTAACGCAGATAGTCAATAATCCTGTTATTCTCTGTGATATCTGCCAACTCTTACTTCTGCCATACTGGGGAGCTTGAGGTCTACCATAGCCTTTGTTTAAAATATAGGCCAAAACGTGTACATTTCTACATTGATTCCATGGTGGCACGCACACAATTAGCACACGCACACTATTGACCATAACAGAAATGTAGGTCGTATTCAAGCAACTATTCAATAGGTAACACCTGCGGGAGACTCTGTTGGCTCTTTGAGACATTCCTTAGAATATTCAAAGACACATCGTTCTTGGGTAGTGACGGCTATATATGAGCCTACTTCACAAGATTTCATGTTTGAAATTATGGATAAGATTGTGCAAATTGTGTTGGATCCTAGTCTATCCACATGGCAGTCAAGGAGACATATTTTACCTGACAATATTGTACCTGTTCCAAGACCCGAAAAATCAGTAATGGTATCGTAAAGACATACTTGCAATGTAAGATGTTTCAATAAATATTGTGCAATATCATGTCTGTCTGGAGTTACTTAAAATTTTTATATATCGAACACGTTGATATTTATCTATGTTATTTCTAGTTGATATTCATGTTTAAAGAAATATTTCTAGTAATGGTTTATATATTTTTTTTATTCACAGAAGAAATTATGCTGCTGTATTTTATTTTCAATATTACAATGTTATTTTTTTTTAAATAATATAATTAACAAGAACCAAAATAAACATCCTTTAAAGTTTGAGACTGAAATTTTTTTTTACATTTTTAAATATTTTTTTTTAATTAAACATTACTTGAACTGTATTAATACTATATTTGTTTTAAAAAAAATTACACCGTTCGTTAGGTATCAACAGGTTAGGCATATCTATTCTGCTCATATATCCCTATTGCTCAAAGGTTGCCGAGGGTGAAGGTATATGTCTGACCCTTGTCTTCTGACATTTCATTTCCTTTGTACTATAGTGTTCTGAAATGTAAGGCCCTTTTTAGCCACAGAACCACCAATAGAGGGCAAAAACATTCCTGGCAGGTCTGACACTTATGATTATCATTGAAGAGGGCCTGCCAGGGGTGTGATTGGCAACTCTTCGTGCCCTAGACAGCCAAAAATTAAATATTCTCTTCCAGGTATCCAGTTCTCTCCGTGGATATGAGCGCAGCAGGTTTTGCTTCCAAGAAAAAGCCTCATCTGATACCATCACAAAGGGTACAGGATCTGAGAAGCCCGGAAGAGGTCGGCCAGCTGGGAGCGTAACGCCATCTCGAATAATTTGCAGTCCAATTTGTGATGTTTGCAATACCTGAGAATCTCCTGTACTGCCATAGGCACCGACGTCGATGGCAACAAGTGGACAGTTTGCATCAGCCACCGCCATCAGGATGCATGATGCACATTGTTCTGAGGAAGGGAGAGCATGTTACATGTTAACCTCGTGCCTCCTTTAAATAAAGTGCTATTTTGTGCTTTTTAATACTTTGGTGCAATTAGTCTGCATGCAGTGGCAGTGCTGGAATCTTGTACCTGTTACTTTTTTCCTTTTTCCGAAAGTATACTTTCTTTGCAGATGTTTGGTTTTAATTTTCCTTTCTCCCCCAAATAAATATTTTTTTTTTCTGCATCTACCTTTCTGCATCTACCTTTCTTGTGTGTACTTTTTTTTTTAAACAGTTATTTAAAGGAGAAGTCTGGAGAAAATGTTTTTTTAAAAGTATTTGTATTGCCGGCTAAAACGTCCAATATACACTTATTAGGGGAAATGCTTATAAAGTGCTTTTTTTCCCTGCACTTACTACTGCTTCAAGGCTTCACTTCCTGGATAACATAGTGATGTCACGACCCGACTCCCAGAGCTGTATGGGCTGTGGCTGCTGGAGAGGATGATGGCAGGGGGACACTGAGGGCCACAGGGCACTGGAGGGACACTGAGCATCCCTCTGCCATCATCCTCTCCAGCAGCCACAGCCCGCACAGCTCTGGGAGTCGGGTCGTGACATCACCATGTTATCCTGGAAGTGACATCACCATTTTATCCAGGAAGTGACATCACCATTTTATCCAAGAAGTGAGTCCTTGATGCATTAGTAAGTGCAGGGAAAAAAAGCACTTTTATACTCATGTCCTGTAATAAGTGTATATTGGTGATTTGTATAACTTTTGGGGGGCAATACAACACTTTAATAAAAATTTTTGCTGAACTTCTCATGCGCACAAGGATTTATCAAGACCAGCATTCCCCGACGTCAGTCTTAGTCTTTCCCCCAGACAATAATTGACGGCTTTCCCTGTCTTACACAAAAGCTGGGCTCAGGCTTTTTTTGCAAGTCCTGGCAGTATTTAAAGGGGTAATGCGGTGCTAAACAATTATTCACTAAATAACACACATTACAAAGTTATACTAGTTTGTAATGTATGTTATGTTAGTGAATGGCCCCCTTCCCCGTGTCCCCCCCACCCCCGGAAGTGTAGTGCAATATACATACCTGATTCGTGTTGACCCCGGACGCTATCTTGGGGACAATGACGTCGTCTTCGGGAGGCCGGCCGAACCGCTCCGACCACAGAGGGGGGGGGGGGGGCGGCATGAGGGACGGTCGGAGTGGTTCGGCCGGCCTCCCGAAGATGACATTGTCACAAGATGGCGGACGGGGGTCGTCACGAATCAGGTGAGTATAGAGCACTACACTTCCGGGTCTAGCAGGGGTGGGGGGAACACGGGGAAGGGGGCCATTCACTAACATAACATACATTACAAAGTTGTATAACTTTGTAATGTGTGTTATATAGTGAATAATTGTTTAGCGCCGCACTACCCCTTTAAAGGGGTTATTCATGCTTACAAAAACATAGTTGCTCCCTTTCAGAAGTGGAACTTTCTTGTCATCAGTTTGGCTGTGGTTTTGCAGTTTAACTCCATAGAAGTAATAGAGCAGAATTTTAATACCAATTGTAATACCATTTTTTTTTACTAGTCTTGAATAGACTTGCATATTAAAATATATTTATTTGTATAGCACCAACAGATTCTGCAGCAAAAAAGTCATTCAGAAATTACAAATTCATATATACCTAAGCTCAGCATCTCCCATCCTGCCCTATGCTGCCCTTCTGATGACTTTAAAAGAAAATATACAATAGAAAATTAGGTTGATGCAGACCTTTTATTGAAAGCTGTGTTTTTTTTAATATAATATAGGGAGACCATGAGGAATTCAACCAATGTCAGGCCCAGCTGAAATCACTATATTCAGAAAACCACCTTACTGGAAATGTTGGAGAGTTTACAGCCTATCGCATTTTATATTACATGTTTACTAGAAATTCTGGGGGTAAGAAAATATCCTGTAAACTTCAGCTGCTATGTTCCATTTGCAATGCACATTTGGTTTGCCTCTCCTGGTCTAGTTTGCATGCCTGGTTTTATATATATATATATATATATATATATATATATATATATATATATATATATATATATACAATATAAAAGAAGGCCTTTAAAAAAAAAAAAGTGGATGAGTATGCTGTTGGGAGGGTATGGCGCATACACCTTACAAGCCTGCCAAATGTCATAGCGGTATCCAAGCTTTTGCAGTCTGACAATTTTTATTTTTTGTCTTTTATTTCATGATTTTTTTTTTCTTTTACAGATATAACTACAGAGCTAGCACATTTGACTAAAGAGCTGAAGGAGGACCCTTGTGTTGTACATGCTCTTGCACTTCGCAGTGCTTGGGCTCTTTTAAATTTCCATGGATTTTTCAAGCCTTATAGAGAAGCACCTTGCATGTCCGCATATCTCATTGACAGATTTGCAGAGAGGGAGAGGAAGGCAACCCTTAAAGGGGTACTCCAGCGGGGGGGGGGGGGGAATTAGGTTGATGCATACCTGTTAATGAAAGCTGTTTTTTTTTTTTTTTTTAATATAATATAGGGAGACCATGAGGAATTCAACCAATGTCAGGCCCAGCTGAAATCTCTATATTCAGAAAACCACCTTACTGGAAATATTGGAGAGTTTACAGCCTATCGCATTTTGTATAACATGTTCACTAGAAACTGGATGAGTATGGTGTTGGGAGGGTATGGCGCATAGACCTTACAAGCCTTGCAAATGTCATAGCGGTATCCAAACTTTTGCAGTCTGACAATTTTTATTTTTTGTCTTTTATTTCATGATTTTTTTTTCTTTTACAGATATAACTACAGAGCTAGCACATTTGACTAAAGAGCTGAAGGAGGACCCTTGTGTTGCACATGCTCTTGCACTTCGTAGTGCTTGGGCTCTTTCAAATTTCCATGGATTTTTCAAGCCTTATAGAGAAGCACCTTGCATGTCCGCGTATCTCATTGACAGATTTGCAGAGAGGGAGAGGAAGGCAACCCTTAAAGGACAACTCCGGCGGGACCCCCCCCCAAAAAAAAAACACAGACACACACAGACACCATACTCACCATCCCTCCGGTGACGATCGCCACTCCATTCGGCCGCCGTCCGCCTCACCGTCACCTGCGTCCGCCGTCCAGCGATGTCTCCTTCTTCCGGGTCCATGAGAGAGAAAAGGCTGCCAGCGCGCTTGCGCACCGGCAGCCTTTTCATTGGCTGGAGCGCATCACATGGCTTCCAGCAAGCTCAGCCAATCAGGGCTGAGCAAGCTGGAAGCCATGTGATGCGCTCCAGCCAATGAAAAGGCTGCTGGTGCGCATGTGCATCAGCAGCCTTTTCTCTCCCATTCACTCTCAATGAAGACGCCGAGGAGGAAGAAGACCCGGACCGCCCCCAGCTCTGACATCACCCGACACCAGAGAAGAGGACCGTGACGACCGTAATAGGTAATGTATATATTCTTTAACTTCCGGGGTGGGGGGTCGGGGGTCGGAAAGTGGGGGAAGGGGGCCAGACCGGGTATTTAACCACATTACAAAGTTATATAACTTTGTAATGTGTGTTAAATAAGCCAAAAAATTTTTTCGCCGGAGTTGTCCTTTAAAGGGGTACTCCAGCGGGGGGGGGGGGGGGGGGGGGGGGGGGGGGGAATTAGGTTGATGCATACCTGTTAATGAAAGCTGTTTTTTTTTTTATATAATATAGGGAGACCATGAGGAATTCAACCAATGTCAGGCCCAGCTGAAATCTCTATATTTAGAAAACCACCTTACTGGAAATATTGGAGAGTTTACAGCCTATCGCATTTTGTATTACATGTTCACTAGAAACTGGATGAGTATGGTGTTGGGAGCGTATGGCGCATAGACCTTACAAGCCTTGCAAATGTCATAGCGGTATCCAAGCTTTTGCAGTCTTGAAATTTTTATTTTTTGTCTTTTATTTCATGATTTTTTTTTCTTTTACAGATATAACTACAGAGCTAGCACATTTGACTAAAAAGCTGAAGGAGGACCCTTGTGTTGTACATGCTCTTGCACTTCGCAGTGCTTGGGCTCTTTCAAATTTCCATGGATTTTTCAAGCCTTATAGAGAAGCACCTTGCATGTCCGCGTATCTCATTGACAGATTTGCAGAGAGGGAGAGGAAGGCAACCCTTAAAGGGGTACTCCAGCGGGGGGGGGGGGGGGGAATTAGGTTGATGCATACCTGTTAATGAAAGCTGTTTTTTTTTTAATATAATATAGGGAGACCATGAGGAATTCAACCAATGTCAGGCCCAGCTGAAATCACTATATTCAGAAAACCACCTTACTGGAAATATTGGAGAGTTTACAGCCTATCGCATTTTGTATAACATGTTCACTGGAAACTGGATGAGTATGGTGTTGGGAGGGTATGGCGCATAGACATTACAAGCCTTGCAAATGTCATAGCGGTATCCAAGCTTTTGCAGTCTGACAATTTTTATTTTTTGTCTTTTATTTCATGATTTTTTTTTCTTTTACAGATATAACTACAGAGCTAGCACATTTGACTAAAGAGCTGAAGGAGGACCCTTGTGTTGCACATGCTCTTGCACTTCGCAGTGCTTGGGCTCTTTCAAATTTCCATGGATTTTTCAAGCCTTATAGAGAAGCACCTTGCATGTCCGCGTATCTCATTGACAGATTTGCAGAGAGGGAGAGGAAGGCAACCCTTAAAGGGGTACTCCAGCGGGGGGGGGGGTGGGATTAGGTTGATGCATACCTGTTAATGAAAGCTGTTTTTTTTTTTTTTTTTTAATATAATATAGGGAGACCATGAGGAATTCAACCAATGTCAGGCCCAGCTGAAATCTCTATATTCAGAAAACCACCTTACTGGAAATATTGGAGAGTTTACAGCCTATCGCATTTTGTATAACATGTTCACTGGAAACTGGATGAGTATGGTGTTGGGAGGGTATGGCGCATAGACATTACAAGCCTTGCAAATGTCATAGCGGTATCCAAGCTTTTGCAGTCTGACAATTTTTATTTTTTGTCTTTTATTTCATGATTTTTTTTTCTTTTACAGATATAACTACAGAGCTAGCACATTTGACTAAAGAGCTGAAGGAGGACCCTTGTGTTGCACATGCTCTTGCACTTCGCAGTGCTTGGGCTCTTTCAAATTTCCATGGATTTTTCAAGCCTTATAGAGAAGCACCTTGCATGTCCGCGTATCTCATTGACAGATTTGCAGAGAGGGAGAGGAAGGCAACCCTTAAAGGGGTACTCCAGCGGGGGGGGCGGGGGGGGGGGGGGAATTAGGTTGATGCATACCTGTTAATGAAAGCTGCTTTTTTTAAAAAAAAAATTATATAATATAGGGAGACCATGAGGAATTCAACCAATGTCAGGCCCAGCTGAAATCACTATATTCAGAAAACCACCTTACTGGAAATATTGGTGAGTTTACAGCCTATCGCATTTTATGTTACATGTTCACTAGAAACTGGATGAGTATGGTGTTGGGAGGGTATGGCGCATAGACATTACAAGCCTTGCAAATGTCATAGCGGTATCCAAGCTTTTGCAGTCTGACAATTTTTATTTTTTGTCTTTTATTTCATGATTTTTTTTTTCTTTTACAGATATAACTACAGAGCTAGCACATTTGACTAAAGAGCTGAAGGAGGACCCTTGTGTTGCACATGCTCTTGCACTTCGCAGTGCTTGGGCTCTTTCAAATTTCCATGGATTTTTCAAGCCTTATAGAGAAGCACCTTGCATGTCCGCGTATCTCATTGACAGATTTGCAGAGAGGGAGAGGAAGGCAACCCTTAAGGGTCAGTTCACACGTACAGACTTGCTGCGTATAATGCGGCGCAAGAACATCGGCAGCGAGTCTAAGTTCTATGTTAGTGAACAGTATTTTGTTCTCACAGCCACTTTGGGCCGTATTTTATTGAAATGGGTATGTAACTGCGAGTATGGCAGCGATTTGTCGTTGCCACTTGATTTAAATAAAGCTGTATGTCATTTCCACTTCAGTGGAACAAGAAGACGGAAGTGCATTGGGAAGAAGAAGGAGAAGCCACGGATTGCCTCGTCTCCGCCATCTTCCAAAATCGTCCTGGCGAATTAAAGCAGGATGAGCATCAATGTCCCACGTCTGATTATACTGGTAAGTGTGTGAATGTTGCTGCTTGGGGAGGCTGTGTTTATGGTTTTTTATCTGGGGGCACTTTATGGCTGTGTTTAGTAGGGAGCATCCTGATCACTGGTGTGTTGCTTGTACCAGGCTATTTTTGGCAGTGTAGTGTGTGGCCCCTTCTTCCTCGTGTGTCGCAAGTTGGGGCCACTTTTTTCGGTGCTTGTTTGTGTTGTGGCCGATCCCAGGTGTGTGTTGTATGGTGGAGATAATGTAATGTGTTGTGTGTGTGTGTGTGTCTCATCCGAGGCTTATTTTGTATTTTCTGGAGCCCATTTCTGCATGTGCTTGTGGCGTCAGATTCCTCTTGTGTTATGTCTGGCCTCCTTTTTTATTGTGTTATGTCTGGCGCCGCATTTCTCCTGTGTTGGGGAAGACGTCCACTACCTGCTGTGTCGCGTCTTGCTTCCCCTCCCTCTTGTGTCGCGTCTTGCTGCCCCTCCCTCTTGTGTCGCGTCTTGCTGCCCCTCCCTCCTGTGTTAGTTAAGGCGGCCCCTCCTTTATGGGTTGTGTGGGGCGGCCCCTTTGGCGAAGCGGCTAGCATCGCCCCTCTGGACTACCGCCATGCTGGTTTTGGTGCTCATGTATAGGTAAGACTGTTCCAATAGTTTATGACTGTATGCAGTATTGCACATGTTGATCTTCTGGCACTTTGCCGCTGGTGTGCTGATAAATGTGGCTTCTGCGCCCTCGGCCCATGCAGTGATTTAAAGTTTAGCTCCACCTCTTCCGCCTACTGGCTATATTGGAATGGCTATAGTTCTTATTAGCACGCCATTGCCGACTCAATGGCGCATGCCCATGTTTACTAGCATTTTTTCCATGTCTTTGATTCACCATGGGAGTCTAAGGGTCCTATTTCACGGGCCGAGGAGGGCCCGATCAACGATTTAAACGAGCGCCGATCTGCTACATCGCCGCTCGTTTACTGGGCCTATTCCATGGCCCGATGATCGTTGAGCGAGGGTTGCAGGGACATCGTTGCCGATGTCCTTGTAGCCCTTGCAGCATACATTACCTGTCAGGTCTTCTGCTCCGCTTCGTCTTCCTCCCCAGGTCCCCCGCGCTCTGGCTTCAGAATGGCCTGTCAGCTGACAGGCCACTCAGCCAATCACATGGCCGCGGGGGTCCCGGCCTGTGATTGGCTGAGCGCTCCGTCAGCTGACAGTCCATTCTGAAGCTAGAGTGCGCGGGACCCAGGGAGGAAGACGGAGTGGAGCAGAAGACCTGACAGGTAATGTATGCTGCTGCTGCTTCTCAAATCGTCGGTCGCCCGCTGTGCACCGCTATTCACGATTCACATCGGCTAAACGTTCTCTCTATTTCACCGAGTGATAATCAGCTGATCGGGCCGATTTGGCCGATTATCATTTCTGTGGAATAGGGCCCTTTATAGGTTACTATGCTGTAATCTGCTCTGCCTGTCAAAGGGTTGGGATCTGTGTGGCTATACGTGGTGTACTGGTGTAGTACATTTAGAAGACCAGGATATGGATGATATGTTATAGGTCACAATGTTGTTGTAGTCTGAAATGGCTGGATAATACAATATTATGTGTTGTAGCTTGCAACTATTGTGCTTACCATTGCACCGTTGTTTGTGTCAAGTGAAATAGCATTGTTGGTAGGGACAACTTAACCTTCCGCAGTGTGATTATTTTATATAAAAATAATGGTATATGTGCCTACATATCAGTAGCTAACAACATCTTAATTATACATTGCCATTGCAGGTAGAAGGCTACCCTTGCCTATGGGATGTAAATGTTAGCAAATATAGTGATCGCCATATCAAAGAGGAGACATGGAGTAAAATTTATGTGGCTCTCTATTCAGAGTGGGAAACTTTATCAAGCAAATTGAAGAAACAGATTGGTGAGCAAATAGGTAGAAATTACAACTATGATGTTCAATTTTATGTATTTAAAATTTCTGAGCTAGTTTGTACTATAAATAATATAACCAGTTCACAATCTAGGATCATTGATGCCTCTATGAGTATGTATAGATTTAACACCAGCTTATGAGAACATAAAGGTTCCATTGGCTCAAGTCCACAAGCTCTTCCGCCTCTCTGATGTACTCCAACGCTGTTTATATCTTGAAAAAGCGGCAGGGGAGAGAGAAGAGGTGGTGCCAAGGTGACATGCGCCCGTCTAACACCCGTTGGGTCCTCTCTCCTTCCCCTAGTTCCCCTCCATAGTTAGAATCAGGATTCTATAACAACCATTTGCCCTCTGCAATTATTTGACAAAGGCCCAATCTGAACTGGTAACACATTTTTAGCTAAGTAGATAGGGAATAGTATGTCACGAGCCCTACATATACTGCAGTCTTGCTGACTGCAGTATATATAGGTTTAACTCTCAGCACGGGAGACAACAAAAATAAAATACCCAGTGTCTAATTTTTCAACTATGTTTACAGCCACAGATGTCCGTAAAAGATGGCGGTCTCTCCGTGATCAGCATCGTAGATGCCACAGCGAAGTAGGGCAAAGTGGCTCTTCCCCTAGCCGGAAGAAGTTTGCATACTATGACCAACTGCACTTTCTGCACACAGGACGGGAGCTACGCAAGTAAGTAATAGTTTGTCTTTTTTGCACGCATGTTAAGCTAATCGAAATATTACCAATTCTGCTGTGATAATTAGTAATGAGTTATTTGTCAACTGGTATGAACATTATTGTTACAACTGGAGAAGTAAAAATATTAATATTTTAATGTGTGATCCACCCACGGATGCAACGTTTGCATTGAAATGTGTATTGATTTTATACAGTATTGTTGCACACATGTAATGCGCCCATGGCCTTTGCCCCGTATGTTTGTTCTTATTACTACTTTTGCCTTTTCTATCTTTCGTATCACACATCTGGTAATCCTGTTGTCTAAACTGTTCACAGTACAGGGAAACATTATGGGTGTTGAAGAAGAAAATCGTGAAACCGCCACCCTACACTCTTCCGGATCTAATGCAGACCTTCCGGATTCCCAAGACATGTTTGAGGATCCTTCCCAGTCCAGCAGACACCACCGGAGTTCCACAGCATCGGGAGACAGTCGCTCAATGCGGAAAAGTCGCTCCAAAACCAAACATGCGGAAGCACCAATACAACCTACGGTAATGGAGTGTCAGGCACTCAGCATGATAAAACGTGTGGATTGTGAAGATCACTGGGACCAACTAGGGTGCTCAATAGCAGAGAGGCTTTGTAAGCTGCCAGAAGCAAGGCAGTGGGTTTGTGTTTCTGCATTATTTGAAATTGTCATTTTACGCTAATCTTAACCCCATTCCTGATAATGTGGATTTATTTTTGGCATTACGAAATCTTGTACAAATATATCCACGTCACTATTTTGAGCCAACAACAAGCAGTCCCCTCTCTTACACAACACGTCACTTTAGGTACACTGTACCCAGAGTCACAAACATATAAGGAGGTAGACATGGGGCCACCACCCTCGACTTATTCCCCTAGCCAAAGCTCATTTTTGGCATTATTAAACTCTTCCACCACTCACTCGACAGCGGTAACCCAACATTCATTCTCCGCCCAACGCAGCAAGAGTAGTTACCCAAGACAGGCTGTCAGTCAAGAGTCACCATACAGTGGAGAAACAAATTATGATAGGGTGTAAATTTATAATTAAGACCATTACTGTTATTTGCACCTTAATATAGGGCAGTTTATTTAGTACTAAGTTTTAGAATTTTTGGCTGTTATACCTTCTTTCTTAGTGCCAAACATTTAAAATAAATACAGTTGTTCTTTTGCATATTTAAATTTATAGGGGGCAATGCATCAGTGGAGACTCTTCAGTGAGTACTCCATTAGATTTTTTTTGTCGCTGGTCTCCCTGAGCTCAGCGATTGCTGTGTTTTGTTGGTCTATTTTTCATTGCCCCTGTTAGCCAGAATCCTACTCCACACTGACGAGGGGCAACTACCCCGCAACGATCGTCTGTGGATGGATGCCTGCCTTGGTAAACCCTTGTCATGTCGCAATACTCGCCACAGAGTTAGACTTTGACGTAAAAGGGGCCACTCTGGTATTTCCCTATTTATGTTCCAATACTCGCAACCGAGTGGGACTTAAGGGGCTACGTATCAGGGTGGTTTGGTGATCTCCCCACTGGGAGGCACCCCCTTGGCAATAGGCTTCCCTCCCCTGGAGGGATATCTGGCTATTCCCGTGTTTTGGGACTCGTAACTGAGACTCCACGGACCTTTCTTTTGCATATTTAATTTTATAGGGGGCAATGCATCAGTGGAGACTGTTCAGTGAGTACTGCATTTGATTTTTTTTGTCGCTGGTCTCCCTGAGCTCAGTGATTGCTGTGTTTAAATACAGTTGTCCATCAAGTTACTAGACAATGGGGTATTATTATCACTTTGTTACAACATTTAAATGTCTGTTTTCCTGTAGCAACCAATTACATTACACATTTGCATTTTTCACCTATTTGGTGCAAAATGCAATATGGTTTTTGATTGGTTGCTAGGGGCAGGCCGGGCCTCTGAATATTGCAACAATGTTCTAAATCTCTTACAATGTAATTATAATACCCAGTCTAATTCTAATGGTTCTATTAAACATTTCTTTGTCGCAGATCTAATTTTTACATTTTATTTTCTAAAAAAAAATTTTGGGGTTAATTTATTTTTAACCCTATCATATAGTAAAATGTAACACCCTTCCCATATTCCATTGTTATGCTAGAAATACACACAGCTATTTGGACACCATATTTAGACTGCTTTTGCTAATCTTTCACAGAAGGGCATTGTAAACACACACCTTTTGGAAAGCCCTCTAGTGTAGCAAAAGACATCACCTATAACTCTTTGGCCTTCCGAACAAACTGTAAACACATCAAATGCACATTGGTTTTTTCAATAGGACATATAATAGTATTTCTCTTCTCGCCCTATGACGGCACCCCTGGAGAGGACCACCTCCTACTCCCATTGGACAGGAAACAGAACACTGGACCTTTAAAGACTCGCCTCCTCTCACCAACACCAGTTACTGTTTCCTGTCCCATGGGAGCAGGACATGGAGGAGGTCTCCTCCAGGGACCTTCATAGGGCTAGGGGATCACCGGCGGATTGAATTACCGGCTCCCGAGGTATCCAGCCTGTAGACTGAGGCCCGTCCAGCACCTCCAGATGATCGGTCCCCGCGCGTCTCCCGGCCCCTCTGGCGTCCTTCCCGGTGAGTGGCAGCGGGAGTGCGCACGCGCGGACGGGAGGACGCAGCGACGTAGTGACGTCAGACGCAGCGTCCCCACGTGTCGCGGCGCGCTCCCGGAAGTCGTAGTGACGCGGGAGGGCGTCCGGAGGGGGGAGGTTACTATAGGCCTTGTTCTATAGGCCCAGGCCATGGCTTGCCGGAGAAGACGGCGGGAGGGTGTGCCGCATCAGCGCCGCGGCGGGGGCGGGGTCAGCCGGCCCTAGGCGCAATTTGGCGCCATATTTAAGGAAGCAGCTGAGGCTCAAAGTGCCTTGCACCTGCAAAGAAGCCTGCTGCTAAAGAGACGGTTGCTGTGCTTTTGCTGTGCCAGCTGTGGGGACCTAGGACCAATCCTGGATCAGATGGAGTCCCAGGGCGCTGAACAATCCCAGACCTCTGCTGCAGATAATCCAGCGGTATGGTGTGGTAAGAGGGGTTCTCCCCATATATAATTTAGATACTCTATCTTATCAGAATATTATGGTTTATATTTTAGGAGGGATCCTCTAAAAAGGAGCGTACTAGGATTAAAGAGTGTCCGGTCTGCAGAAAAAGACTTAGTAGTACATACAATAAGACCTTGTGTGGGGGGTGCATGAACCGAGTTTTAGAAGATCAAGGACCATCCTTCATTAGAAACATGAGAGACATGGTTAGGCGAGAAATCAGGGTAGGTAGAGGTATCTTATCACATCCTTTTTTTCAATTTCACTTTAGCTCCCCCTACCAGAATGCTTATTGTTGTATTTCTGCAGGCCTCCTTACCCTCTCGCTCCACTTCCTCTGAGACACCTGAGGTCAGCATAAACCCACCTCCTGACTCTCAGCCACTTGTCATTGCGGGACCGAGTCAGCAGATGGATCCTTCTCCAATAAATGAGGAAGATCAGGATCTATCAGTTGAGGCGGACGATCAGGGCGAATTAGTCTCTGAACCAGAGGAGGCCTCAGGGGAGGACTCGGCTGGGTCACTATTGCCAATTGAATCCATAGACTCTCTCATTAAGAATGTCAGACTAACTATGGAAATAGACGATACGCCTCAACCAAGATCCGTACAGGACATAATGTTTGAGGGGTTAGCCCCAAAAAAGAGGCTGGTGTTTCCAGTACACCAGAGCATTAAGACTCTTATCGGTCACGAGTGGGCCAATCCAGATCGGAAGTTCTTTATCCCTCGGGCCGTAAGTCTGGTGTTACATCCATCCTTGGGAATATACTGGGTAGTATGATACGTATATTGATTTTAACCCTTTCTATTTTTTAGTACAAAAGGAAGTATCCCTTCAGTCAGGAGGACTGTGAATCCTGGGAGGGGGCTCCCAAGATAGATCATCCAGTTGCGAAGATCTCAAAAAAGAACGCGCTACCCTTTGAGGATACAGCAGTGCTTAAAGACCCTCTAGATAAGAGAGCTGATATCTATTTAAAAAAGTCTTGGGAAGCCTCCACATCCGCATTCAAGCCTTTGATTGCGACGACTTCAGTTGCCAGATCACTAAAGATGTGGATGACTGAACTCAAGGATAAAGTCAAAGAAAGTAATCCAAGCCAGGAATTTAACCAGGCTTTTACTACAATTGACAATGCAGTGTCATTTATTGCAGAAGCATCAGCAGATGCCCTAAAACTATCAGCAAGATCAGCAGCCCTTTCTAACTCAGCCCGGAGATCTATATGGGTAAAGGAGTGGAAAGGTGATACCACATCAAAGGCCAAGTTGTGTGGAGTCCCATGTGAGGGGAAGCTGCTATTTGGGTCAGCCCTGGAGTCTATACTAGAGAAAGCCTCTGACAGAAAAAAGGGTTTTCCTCTTATACCCCAACAGACCAGTAGGCCATTCAGGGGAAGAGGTAGGAGACCTAGGGGTGGAAATGTCAGTAGTAGGAAAGATTGGCGACCTCAGAAGAAGAATAAGGGTTTTCTCTTTCCCTCTTCTGACAAGAAGGCCCCTCAATGACATGAGGTCCCTGTGGGAGGGCGTTTAGCATGTTATTTTTCACAGTGGTGTACAGTTTCTGGTAGCACTTTTGTGTTGGATACAATAAAATTTGGCCTTAAAATCTCCTTTTTGTCCTCCCCAGGGGAAAGATTTGTATGTACTGACCTGTCATCAGACCCTGACAAACACATGGCTCTTCTAGCTGAGATCCAGTCCCTTTTGAATAAAAAAGTGCTTGTTCCAGTTCCCAGGGAACAAAGGGGAGCGGGGTTCTACTCAACTTTGTTTCTTGTGAAAAAGCCCAATGGTTCATATAGAACGATAATTAATCTCAAGCCACTGAACAGGGCCCTTACTTACGAGAGGTTCAGAATGGAGTCAATATCCTCTGCCATTCTGAATCTCTCGGAAAACTGCTTTATGGCCACCATCGATCTCAGAGATGCTTATTACCATATTCCTATGCATCCTGACCATTACAGATTTCTGAGAGTGGCAGTAAATATTGGCTCTGAGATTTCACATTTTCAGTTCACAGCCATGCCGTTTGGTATCTCTCAGGCTCCTAGAGCATTTACCAAGGTGATGGCAGAGGTCATGGCACATATCAGGGAAAGAAATATTATTATTATCCCCTACCTTGATGACTTTCTGATTGTTAACAATTCTCAGATAGCCCTAGATATAGATATTAAATTCATAGAGTCAGTTTTTTTCTCTCTAGGATGGGAGGTCAATGAGGAAAAGTCCAACAAAACGCCTAGCCAGCAGTGTAAATTCCTGGGTATCTACTTAGACTCCAGGGTTCAGAGGTCCTTTCTCCCAGAGAATAAGATCTTACAGGTCCAGACAAGAATCAGACAACTCTCTGCTAACCCCCTTACTACTATGAGGTCAGCCATGTCACTGTTAGGACTCTTAACCTCTTGTATCCAGGCAGTACCGTGGGCACAATATCACACCAGAAGGCTCCAATGTCAGATTCTGTCTGAGTGGGATGGCGTAACTGATTCCCTAGATTTCCCTCTTCTTCTATCTCCACAGACTTTAAGATCCCTGTCCTGGTGGGAGCAACGGGAACATCTAGACAAGGGTCTTCCTTGGAATATTACAGAAGTGAAGACCATTACAACAGACGCCAGTCCTTCTGGATGGGGGGCCCATACAGGACCACTTCTTCTACAGGGAAAATGGAGCCCGGAAGAAGCCAGAGAATCCCAGAACGTACGGGAATTAAGAGCAGTTTTTCTCTCTTTAATACAGGCACTACCAGAGCTGCAGGGGAAGAACGTAAGGGTACTGTCAGACAACGCGACAGCAGTAGCCTACCTCAATCACCAAGGGGGAACCAGGTCAACCGACCTGATGAGGATCACACACCATATCTTCAGGTTGGCAGAACCTCATTTTCTTTCTCTGACAGCACTACACCTGAAAGGATCAGACAATACAACAGCGGACTTCCTCAGCAGGAACGATCTAAGACAGGGAGAATGGGAGCTATCCCAGGAAGTTTTCCATCAAATCTGCAGACTCTGGGGGACCCCGAAAGCAGACTTGTTTGCCACCAGGACAAACAGAAAAGTAAGAGAATTTTATTCCCTGTCTCAGAAGGACAACCCCGCAGCCATAGATGCACTAGCACAGGATTGGGGAGGCGGTCTCCTTTATGCCTTCCCACCGATCAGGCTTCTCTCTCGGGTGATACGCAAAATCAGGCAGGACAAAGCAGATGTCATTCTAGTTGCACCCTTCTGGCCCAGAAGGGTGTGGTTCGCCTGGTTGAGGAGACTGTCGGTAGCAGACCCCTGGGTGCTTCCATAGAGACGGGATCTCCTACACCAGGGACCAGTACTTCACCCGACAGCACAGAACCTTCACTTAACAGCCTGGCATGTGAAAGGCAGCTTTTAATTGACAGAGGACTATCCCCTCAGGTAATATCCACCCTTTTGGCCAGCCGAAAGAGGGTTACATCAGCCATTTACCTGAGAACTTGGAAGGCCTTTTGTAGGTACGTGAACCAGCCAATCAATGTAATTGCTCCTCCTAATATCCCACTAATTCTGGACTTTCTGCAGGAGGGTCTTAACAAGAACCTGAGACCAAGCACTATAAAAGTTCAGATTTCAGCCCTTAGTGCACTTTTTGATTTCAGATTGGCTGAACATCCATGGGTCAAAAGGTTCACAAAAGCTGCATCTAGACTGGCTCCCAGTATAAGATCCAGACTCCCTCCTTGGGACTTAAATATAGTGTTATCAGGACTGACCATTTCTCCATTCGAGCCAATGTTAGAGTTACCTATCAGGCTGCTATCCTGGAAACTTGCCTTCTTGCTCGCTATCACATCAGCCCGAAGGGTTAGCGAGATCAGAGCCTTCTCCATCAACCCTCCATACATGACAATTAGGGATGACAGAATTATCTTATCTCCTGACCCTGCCTTTCTCCCAAAGGTGGTGTCCAATTTCCACAGGTCCCAGGAGGTAGTTCTTCCCTCATTTTGCATTAATCCATCCAACGACAGAGAGGCAGCCTTTCATACATTGGACGTTAGGCGTATTCTGTTACACTATCTGGAGGTCACTAGGGATTGGAGACAGACTGATAATCTCTTAATATCCTTCCAGGGAAAGAACAGGGGTAAGGCAGCTACCTCGCAAACCATCGCTAGATGGGTAAAACAAGCTATAGGGGAATGCTATAGATCCAGTGGAAAGGATATCCCCGTAGGGTTTGGGGCACACTCCACCAGAGCAGTAGCCACTTCCTGGGCAGAGAGGGCATCTGTTACACTAGAGCAGATCTGTAGAACCGCTACTTGGAGCACTCCACACACCTTCTTTAAACATTATAGGTTACAACTGTCCTCAACTGAGGACTTGACGTTTGGTAGAAGAGTGCTTCACGCAGTAGTCCCTCCCTAGGCGGGGGAAGAAATTCCTAATCTAATCTCCAGGGGTGCCGTCATAGGGCGAGAAGAGAAAACAAGAATTACTAACCGGTAATGTCTTTTCTTTGAGCCCATGACGGCACCCCGCCTAATACCCGCCCTTGAAAAAAAAAATAAAAAAAAATAAGATGTGACATGCCTTGACGGAGTTAATGTATGTCTAAATGTATATAATTTTTTTTAAAAAAAAAAAAAAAAAAAAAAGGATATGTTTTGTGTGTGTATATATATATATATATATATATATAAAGATGTATATGGAAGTGAATATACACAGATGAATAGATGCAAATATTAGATAACACAGATGGTATGTTATGTTGTGTTTGTTAAAAAGATTCGCTCCTAGGATCCTTGCAAAGAACTGGTGTTGGTGAGAGGAGGCGAGTCTTTAAAGGTCCAGTGTTCTGTTTCCTGTCCAATGGGAGTAGGAGGTGGTCCTCTCCAGGGGTGCCGTCATGGGCTCAAAGAAAAGACATTACCGGTTAGTAATTCTTGTTTTTCCATTATGTTAGGAATCATGCAATGTTTAAAATTTTAGCAAACTGGCGATGTGACAAATTTACAATAATTTATATGGAGTCTCCATGGTGGTGTGGATCTACATGTTGCAGTCTCTCAGAACAGCATACTTCTACATCTAGTGCATCCCACCCATGTGACTTTATATTAATTATACTGGATTTATTATATCTACATTTTTCTAAAATTTTAATAATTGTGTGTTATTTGTAAAGTAATGGAAATACTTGAAACTATTGCTTTTGACATAACTTATGGCCATTTGACTTTGTGTCATATTTGCTAAATAAATATACATGTAATCTACTGATTTGTATAAAATGTAATAAATTATGCTTCGTGACAAAGAAATGCTTTCCAACGTTGCTAACTGGTAGTCTTCCAAATGACCATATTATGTACCCTATGCTCTGTTAACAATTCCTATGAAGCCGTCACAGCAGTGTCGGGGTGACAGGCTCCCAACGCCCGACTACAGTCCACTATACTTGCATGATCTTGCCGGGTCCTGCCTGCCTCTACTATATACAAGGTCAGTGCATAAGTTCTGGCTGTTATTTCTCTAATGTCCCCTTGCACAATGATTGGCCAAAGCGTGCATACAATGTGTAGTACAAAAGTACACTGTACATATCACACAATGCGCAATTTGCACATTTTATGTTTGTTCTGAGGGTTGGTGTAAGGGTTTTTCAACATATGTTTTAAAAGTGTTATTAGCAAAAAAATATGGAAAATATAAAAACATAATGACATTACGTAGATGCCATCTTACAAGTCACAGCCTTATATACTGTTTATATTTTACAACTTAATATTTGAGTTCTGTTACAGTGGTAAATAAGAGAAATAGTCTTGGTCTTGCCAAAATGTCTCAGCATCTTCACTGTTTTTGTGGGCCACATACTGTCCAAGAAGTAATTTGCTGGGGCATGAGTGACCATGAGCACCATAATGTTACGTTAGGTGAGATCCATCTTTGTGAAGAGTTTATCCTGTTTAATTGAGTCTCTTATTTGCTGTTATCTACTGGAAACAACAGAAAGGGTTATTTTGGTTATAAAAACACATCTTTTAATTTATGTGATTTTCTTGTCATGTTAACTTGCAAAAGTTTTTTAGAATTTGTTCAATGTTTGAACAATTTGTTAATAAAACATTTTATAGCAAATTTAAGGTATGTGTGTGTTTACTGTAATTTTGTGAGATAATGGTCTTACATAGTGAATAGGGCAAACAAGCAAATTTACCAATGGCAACTTATATTCAAGGGGATGTGTGTTTGTCCTGTGAGTTCAGGGAGATCAGTGGAAAAAAACAAATCAAATGCAGTACTTACTGAAGAGTCTCCACTGATGCTTTGCCCCCTATATAATTTAAAATGCAATAAAAGGGTCTGTGGAGTCTCAGGGTGGCATGTTGATCTCCACACTGGGAGGCACCGCCTTGGCAATAGGCTTCCCTCCACTGGAGGGATATCTGGCTATTCTCGTGTTTTGCAACTAGTAATTGAGATGCCACGGACCCTTATGTTGCATGTTTGCCATGTCTTTTATGTGTTTTTTTTTTTTTTTATTGGTGTAGTTAAAGATTTGGGTATCTTACTTTGTTAGTACTCCAATAGCTGTCTCATTTAGATAGCTACTTCTGTATTGTTTTTTTTCTGTCCTGTTGAAATTTTCCAAGCTGGTAAACCGATCATTAGGAGTGATTTGGCTGGAAATAACCTGCAGTGGTACGGGTCAATCTCCACAATGTAACACACTCCACGCCACCACTGCAATGTACAATGATAAACTACGGTAACCTGATGAGGAACAGTATCATATAGGTTATTACACTGCACCCCTGTCTTTATACATGCATATAATGATGCTTTCACACACACAAATGTATCTCTCAGATTTTTAAGATAAAAGCAGGAGGAGACTGTAAACATAAGATGTATGCAAGGTAACACTAGGATGTATTATAGTCTGTACTCAGTTCCTGAATTTGTTTTTAATACTAAGTCAACTGTGTTTGTGTAGATCATGGCTCTCCAAACTGCGGACCTCCTGATTTTGCTAAAGTACATTTCCCATCTTGGCTGGACAGCCAAATCCACAAATATAGTTGTCCAGTCATGGTGGGTATTGTGGTTTTGCAACAGCTAGAGTGCCGCAGTTTTGAGACCCATGGTCGCGATGCTGCGTACGTTACCATACACTATAATATGAAGAATATGCTTTTTACATGACATCTCTAGAATACATAATTTAATCACAGTCATTAATGATCCACAGATAAAACTCACCCACAAAATCCATGAGTTGATTTTATGGTGACAGTGAATTCTTTGAGACCATTGGGAAAAGTACATTTGTATTAATTTTGCCCATTCTGTGGTCCTCCAGCAGCAGTTAAACAGTGTGTCCCATCTGCAATACCTTAGAGATTGGAGACATAGTTTTGTCATATAGTTATTTTGTATTATATGTTCAGACATTGCTTTATGAGTAGGTATTGGAAACACATCTTCTTGTTAGCAATGGAATACATACCAAGATATATTATGCTTGGTTTGTGTGCAAACAACATCATTGTACATACATACATGCGTTGTAATTGCAAATTACTGATTGTGGATCTAGAGTAAAAAAAATGTAATTAAGTTCTGCAAATTTGTAACAATATTATTCTTTGTAATTATTAGAGATGAGCGAACCTCGCGCATGCTGGAGTAGATCCGAACCTGACCTTTCGGCATTTGATTAGCTGGTGAACGTGGATAAAGCCCTAAGGCTATGTTCAAAACATGGATATAGTCATTGGCTGTATCCACGTTTTCCAGACAACCTTAGAGCTTTATCCTAGTTCAGCAGCCCCCGCTAATCAAATGGCAAACGTTCATGTTCAGATCGACTCGAACCCGAACCCGGTTTGCTCATTTTTAGTAATTATATGTTTGCAATTTTGCATATTTCATAGCATCATTTAGTCCCTGTCCAAGAGGTAGATGACCTATGCCGACTTTCTAGTAATATTTTATATTACTCTAGTAATATTGTTCTAGTACCCTTGAACAATATCAAGGGTACTAGATTTTATATGTAATTTTGAGAAAGGGTAAGAGCAATAAAGTAATTTCATTACAATAAATGACGTATCAGACTCAGTAGAAGAAAGAGAATAAATATGCCATCTGAATAACAAACCCCTTTTTGTTTTTTTGATTAATTAATTTATTTAATAAGTCGTTGCCATTACGTTCCACTTTACCTATTTGATGCACCTAAAAAACTTGAAGGAATGGTGAGGGTAGAACTTGCTTCATGATGGTATACAGTCAGGAAACTGGTCATGCTGGACTTGACTATACCAATGGAACCATTCCATAGCGGGGCTGACCTGGCTACTCATCACCAACACAGGAGTATTGCCAGGGCACGGCACCTTCAGGAGACATGAAATAGACAGCGTATGTTTCTCGAACACGAGCACCCAGATTGGAGTGAAGATGTTCAACACTATGCACACCAGAATCAACAGGAGCAAGCTGGTCCTCCACAATTTCATCATAGAGGGTATGTCGGATGAAATTGTGGAGAAAACAGCATGTCCTGATGACCTGGTCAACAGTGTTCACATATAATTGGATGGTCGTGTTCAAGATGCGCCACTGACTACTCATGATCCCAAAGGTGCACTCCACAACTCTACGTGCTCTGGACAGCCGAAAATTAAAAACCCTCTTACGGTTATCCAGTTCTCTCCGTGGGTATGGGCGCAGCAGGTTTGGAAGCAATGGGAATGCCTCATCTGATACCATCAAAAAGGGAACTGGATTTGTGGAGCCCGGAAGAGGTCGGTCTGCTGGGAGCCTAGCACCCGCTCGGAGAATTTGCTGTCCAATCTGCAATGCTTGCAGCACACGAGAATCCCCAGTACTGCCGTAGGCACCAACATCGATGGCCACAAATTGACAGTTTGCATCAGCCACCGCCATCAGGTCCACTGAAAAAAACTTCTTATAATTATAGAAGCGTGATCCTGAGTGCGGTGGCTGCTGCACCCTGACATGTTTGCCATCGACTGCACCTAGGCAGTTTGGGAAATTGACAACAGTTTGAAAGCCTGCCGCAACCTGTCGCCAAGTCTCCTCGGATGGGCTCGGCATCACCTTGGGCTGCAATTTCTGCCAGATGATGCCGCATGTGCACTTCACAATTCCAGAGATGGTAGATTTACCAACCTGAGATTGGAAGAGCAGGGATGCATAGCTCTCTCCTGTGGCTAAAAATCTACATGGTGCAAAGAGTAAGCATAGTGAATAAACAGGAAAATGAGGGAGGGGTAGAGAAAAAAAAAATTAGGTCTAATCATACATGGCACTAAGATTACACATATTGTAAAAAACATGTCAAAATATATATATTTGCCAATATACCTCCATAAATGAAGCTATATAACATGATAGCAGTCTCTATAAGCAGCAAGCCCGTTCAGCCACTAACTGCTTCGGGTCACAGTGGCCTAAGATTGGCTGACTGCCCTGTCAGCATAGACAGGCCACTGTGAAGCTATACTGTGTGCACAAACCCAGTGACCCAATAAAACCACCCCTGCGTGATGACATAATTTATGACGTTTAGCCAAGGGCAATAGAACATGGTTTCCAAAGTCCTGGGATCCATTGACAACGGAAATCTGCAATGTGTAATTCCCCATGTAAAATAGGGCCCTATCTATCGCCTGTTTCTCCATAGTGTGGCCTTCGAGTTGTTGACAAACCACAACTCCCATTATGGCTCCACAGCTTCAGCTAGTATGGTAATTGTAGTTTTGCAACTGCTGCAGGGTCACAGTGTGTTGACTCTTGCTCTAGTGGCTCGCCCAACCTTTCATGTTATTAGTAGGCCCCTATTGGCCACTGTTACTAAATCTTTAACCATGCTTAATGTTTGGAAAAAAAAAAGTATGATAAGTGGTCACTATTTGCATTTACCAAAGCATGGGCATAGCTAGGATTCACGGGGCCCCATAGCAAATTTTTAAAGGGCCCCGCTCCCCCTACGCACAACACAAAGCACTACATGTGTGTGTCTGTTTGTGTATATATATATATATATATATATCTGCTTTACTGCTGGTGCACTGATAACCCCTGACCTCTGCTCAGAGTTCTGCACATTTTCTTTTCCTACTTGATTGCCAGCTGGAGAACAGAGGTCAGAGGTTATCAGTGCAGCGAAACAGAGATCTCTGTCTTCTGCTTGTTAACCCTTTTTTGGGTTGCAGCATTTAAGTAAACATTGGGTCACTTACACACTGCAGTACATAACGGGTTAAGCAGAAGGACACATGCTCTTACGCTCTCCCCAGGGCCCCCCTCTTGCACAGGCCCTATAGCAACTGCCTACAATGCCTCTATGGTAGCTACGCCACTGTACCAAAGATAAAAATATTATGTGATAATTGGAAATAATCATCACTGTTGACACACGCAGTGAATGAAACAAAACCATCAAAAATAAATGTAATGCATGCAAATGAAATTTTATTATTTTTTAGTTTTTGGTCTGAAAAATAATCATAAGTTACCGCAAGGTGATGAGTAACCGTTCCTCGGCACAGATGGTACGCCGCATAGCCGTATTTTGGAATGTAAGGTCCGCCCGAACAAGATGGAGTAGTTTATCAAATAGGTCCACAGTCATGCGGCAGAAATTTTTGAACTTCTCTGGAAATCTACAACATAGAGACATAGCCACATGAGCAGGGCCATATTTACCACTAGGCACCCGTGGTCCAGTGCCTAGGGCAGCACCTTGCAGGGGTGCAGCATTAGAGAGTAGGGGGACAGAAAAAACTAATTTTTTTGTTTTTATTTTTTTAGTTTCCCTCCTCCCGTTCAGACTTGCCAGTAAATCTGGTGTCTTTTCCAGGGAAGGAGGGGGGTATGGTGGTATTGGTCAGGGCTGGTATCGCCAATAGGTGCGTGAAGATGGGGCGTCTTCAGGTTTAGTGCCTAGGGCAGCAGCATGGTATTCTAGTACACACTTGCCTATAAATAAAAACACTCAACAACCAAATTAACATTGGCAATATTATGGCCGCGATGTTTATTAATGTTTATAATTCTAATAACATTTTGTAAAACCAATTCATAAGTTTTCCACACAAAACCATATTTAATAATAATAATAATAATAATAAAACATATCCTCTCATTAGAGAGATTAACCCCCCACAAAATAAACATCGCGACAAGAGAGTCCATGCAGAAAAGGGAGGGCGGGCGGGAAACTCCGTGGCAGCTGCTAAACTGAAGCTCACGCTCTCCCTGCTGGTTATATATCTTGATTCAGGTCAACAGTAATGTCCCGCTCCGGGTGCTTGACCTCGTAGCCTCTTTAGACGCTGGGATATACCATATATTATTTGTCTGTGCACAGAATACCATGTGTCCCACCCTCTTTATTTAGTCGCTCTGCTCCTGTCGCGGGGGTATTCTAGTACACACTTGCCTATAAATAAAAACACTCAACAACCAAATTAACATTGGCAATATTATGGCCGCGATGTTTATTAATGTTTATAATTCCAATAACATTTTGTAAAACCAATTCATAAGTTTTCCACACAAAAATTTAATAATAATTATAAAACATATCCTCTCATTAGAGAGATTAACCCCCACACAGGCCATGGGAACCTCATGGCCTCACCCCAAAACAGCGCAGCCACAACTCAACTACATTCTGAAAACCAACCAGAAGAATGTCATTTCCAATAGCAGACAGGTGGACTTCATCCGACCAATACAGGCCAGGTATCTTATCCTCCAATTCAATGTGTCTATACGAGGAACCCTTCAGGACAGGCAGGAACCTCTTCATATTTCTGTTAATTCTCTTACGAATTTTTTGCAAAAATGTATTACCTGGCGCATACCAGGCCCATCGTGGAACTATTTCTGAAAACACCAAGTATGTGCCCGGAAACAAATCACGCAAAAAAGAGAAAACTTTTTTCATGTTAAATAAAAGATCCAACATACAGACCTTACCTAAATCGTTCCCCGCCGCATGAACAATTAATACATGCGGAGCGGGCCAAATTGTTCGTAACTTACTAATTTTTGCTAATACTTCGGACCAAAGAAGCCCCTTAAACCCAAACCAAAAAACATTAACTAGATCAGTGTCAAACCCCGAATTACCCATCCCGGCTCTAATCTTAGCTCTATTTTCAGCCCAATAAATATATGAATGTCCAATAATCCATATGATTATCGGAGAATCTGAAAGGAAATCAAATAATTAAATTAGGGTGAATATATAATTTAAAACGCTGAGAGCGCCATCTGCCCAGCCGCCTGATGGTACTCTCAGACAAGCCTAATGCAGCTGCAGCCGTAGCGGCGCCCACCCGAAATAAATGTGAGGAAAACTTCTCTCCCGCTAACCCCAAGTGAGATAAAGACTTCTTAAGTACACCCCGAAACTGTGCTCGGGTCAGTGGCGTCAGGTCAGCATGTAATAACAGAGCGCCGGGAACCTCAGGTCTTAGTGAACACCAGTCAGCCAAAATGGACACGGGACACAAAAGTGGAGATGAAAAAGAATGCAACACCAACACTTCGCCTTTACTAGATTGGTCAGTCTTAGAATGTCTAATAAAAATCATGACCTCACCATTGCGGAAAGTAATATCCGAAACCAGCAAAGGTGAAACGGCCAAACGACCAGCGGCCGTGAACTCCCCGATTCTTAAAGCAGCAAAAAATGCGAGGACAAAAGCCATGTAAAATAACTTTGTTTCATAAGGTGTATAACAAATAGTAGTTAAAGAAGAACACAAGCGGCCCAACAGAGGCACAGAAATAGGGCGGGCTTGACGGCCCGGCAAAACAGTGCGGCCTTGGCCCTTAACCATTTGTTTAACAGCAAAATCTTTAGTAATGTCTGGAATACCAGCCAACTTAAAGAAGAAAGAAATCGCTGACAGGATTTTGATAACACTAGACACAGCTAAGCCCGAGCAAATCATTTCGGCTATGAAGCACAACATGGATTGTAGGTTAGGGGAGAAAGTATCCAGCGAACAAGAACAACAAAAACGATTCCATCGCTGCCATGCAGCTGAGTAGCTAGCCCATGTATTTACAGCAAGGGAAGATCGAATACAGCTTTGCACTAATCCCAGATGACGTTCCATAAGGACGGAGGACAAGGAACTTCCATCACGCACTCTGGAGCCATGGCCCGGAACTTGTCGAGCTGACAACGAGGCAAGGCATCCGGCAAAACCTTACTACAACCTGGAACATATGAAGCCTTTAACCAAATATTAAACTTCAAACAATGCAAAACAATTTGCCGTAAAACTTTTACTACATCGTCGCTCTTAGCTGACAATTAATCGCAAACACTACACCACGATTGTCCGAATGCAACAAAACCCTCCTGTTCCGAAACCTATCCGACCAAATATGCAAAGCTACTAAGACAGCAAACAACTCCAATAATACAATATTTCTTGTAACACCGTTATCTACCCAAGACGAAGGCCAAGGGCCCGCCGACCATTCATTAAGACAGACAGCTCCATAGCCATAGGAACCCGAAGCATCGGTAAAGAAACCGATTGCAGCAGAGCTCACAAAATCTTCCTGCCATAAACAGTGACCATTAAAACCATCTAAAAAAGATAATCACAAATTCAGATCCTCTTTTATCTGAGTTGAAATCCGGATATGACACCGGGGGGGATCTATAGCCCCTAGTAGCAGCATAAAGTCGTTTTGCAAAGACCCTGCCAATAGGGATCACTCTGGTACAGAAGTTTAGCAAACCCAGTAAACTTTGAAAATCACACAACAGCGCTTTCTTATTACTTAAAATCCTATCTATGGCTAAAGACGTTGGGATATACCATATATTATTCGTCTGTGCACAGAATACCATGTCCCCCCCTCTTTATTTAGTCGCTCTGCTCCTGTCGCGGGGGGCACTTACAGTATGTGAACAGTGGAGGATAGAAAATGCTACATGAGGTAATTTTTTTTTCCTCATCAAACTATGTCGCCATGCATGAGGTATGTAATTTGTCACAATACTTACCAGCGCAAATCGCCATAAAGAATGTGAAAAAATCCCACTCTGAGCATTGGGTGCACCCAGTAACGGCGACCACCTTGTTGCTTGAAAAAGAAGATAAAAAACATATTTGACTCAATATATTTCTTCACACAAGAATCATTGGCATTTTTATAATTAAAGGAGTCTGTGGGGCCAATTTAGTGACCAATGTATTCTTCACATTTTGAAATAATTCAATTTACCTGACGCTGCCGCCGCACAATAGCGAGTGTCAACTGCAATAGTAGCCCCAAATGTGCTCTCAGGAGACGTAGTGGCCGTTCTGTAGACAATCTGCATACAGCTTTCCCTCTTCTGCCACGAAATTGCGACCACACACTATTCCTGTCACGATTTCTGAGGTGATTTTTTTTTTACTGCCAACTTCAAATAGACTTTATTGCGAGACAGACACAAACACCTGCGAGTAACTAGCAGCGCAAACTCGCATCGCGTCCCCACATCCATGCGAGTTTAACGGCTGGGAAAAAAGCACATGAACAGCCCGGCGACTTCTATGCGAGTTCTGTGCGACTTTTACGCAGCGAGTCTGTACATGTGAACTGACCCTTAAAGTGGTTGTCTAGGATTAAAAAAACACACATCTACTTTCACACAGCACCACCCATTGTACCCAAGTTGTTTGTTGTATTACAATTCAGCTTCTGGGTTCGCGCTGAGCCGGCGCAAGATCATATAGAAAAATATAGGTATATATATATATATATATATATATATACACACCAGGGGGCCCAAACATAATTAAACATATTTAGAAGAAAAAAATACTGCTACGGTAATTAAAGAATAACCTCACCACGACTGTGATTGTTTCTCTTTAAGCCTGGATTACCCCTTTAATAGAGAGCAGAGAAACCACTAATCTCACAAGTGTAATAAAGTTGCATCACACTAAGTTATGTCGAATTACCGCACTCGTCTCTACTCTTTATCCAAGTGATCTCTATATATGTATATACAGTGGTACATTGATTTAAGAGTAACTTGGAGTTTAAGAGTTTTGGTTTAAGAACTCACAGTTTTTCAAAATTGTGACTTGGTTTAAGAGCATTGCTTTGGTGTAAGAGCTCCCTGTACTGGGAGGGAGCAGGAGTTGGGAGGCACATGGTCTGCATAGCGGGGTCTACAGTCCTGTACTCTTACTTTTGACCAGAATCACCATTGCTGGCACACGGAGGAAGGAGGGACATGAGTCATCCCGTTTGGGATGTTATACCCACTTTTTTCATGACTGTCTAAACTGTCTACCTGAATGGTGCGGCTGCACCTGGGATAGTTGTTGTATACCATATATTGCCACTGTTAAAGAGTATCATCTCGTATGCATAATATAGTGATTGCACTCGGTATATATATCAAGTATGTGACAATATGGCATGTTTTGTTGGCAGTATAATACGTGGATAGTAAGACTGGTGTCTGCTTCATGCTCCAAGTGTGTATCGGGGGTGTAGCAGCTATATGCATCTACCCACAAAGTGACATTCATTGACCTATAGCCATCTGTAGAGGGACTTACATAAGGGGCATTGACATCCATCTATATATATTTATATATATCCACCCCTATCCCTCCCATATATATTTATTTATTTTCTTGTCAGTTATATTTTCTGTTTGAATATTTTTATTTTGGTAATCTTACCTGTGATATAATTGATGAGAGTACTGGGGCCATCTTACCCGGCTATTATACCGTGATTGAGAGTCTCCTGAGCAGCCCGGCTCATGGCCCGGGTGAAACGCGTTGAGACATAACATTAGATGAGACGAGACATTAGATTTTAATAGAATAAAATTGTAACTATAGGACTCATTTACTGACAGGTGATGAGCCCTTACTTGTAGATATTTGATCTATATATATCCTCGTGTGTTTAAATATTTGAAATAGAAATTTTAATTGTAGAAATAAAAGTTATATTTTAATACGTGATTCTGTGATATGAGTCCTGTACTCTTACTCAGGAAGTCTCCCTCACCTTCCATATCATAGCAGATCCACTTCAGACTGGGGCTTACATCAGGGGACAGGACAGTGGAGGTAATCTCTTCATAGCTCCCCAGAGTGCTGCTAAACTGTGCTCACTCTACACCCTGCTCATGCCTTCATACTCCCTGCAGTTTCTGTCAGCCCTTGTGATTCCTATCCTGGCCATTATGGGGATCTGCAGTTCCATCCTGTATCCACAAACAGCAGCTGTTTTTCAGGTTTATGCACTTAGGGGGACATGTATCAACGGGCATACAGGGGGTTTTCTGCGGAAAGTGCCGACTTGCGCATTATTTTTTGCGCAAATGGCCCATTTGCGAATAAAATATTTGCAAATCGATACTTTCCGCCGGGTATGCCAGGGGGCGGGGAGGGGGTGTGAAGGGGGCAAAAAAAAAAGATACGCCGAAAACTCCAGTCCTCAGCTGGCGTAGGTTTTCGGCTGTGCGCACCGACGCGCACGGGAATTCTGTAGAGGCAGTCCGCCTCTACATAAATCTCCGTAGTGCCGGAGATGCGGGGACATTTATAAGTCCCCCGTAGTGTACATTATACTCCACACGCTGATTGCTATACTCTACAGTAACTTATAATATCACATATTCAGCTGTTTCTAAATGTTTTTTTTTTTCATTTGTTTTACATGTTATTCAGCGTAAAAAAAATCATTATTTTTGCGGTGGGGAACCAATTGTCTGCATTTCAGTGATTTCTTATGAGAAGTTTTGTATTATTAGTAGGCTCTCTAGCATAACCCCCTTGGAACGGCTAAATCATAACTCTTTAGTATTGCGTAGCTCAATGTATATTGTCTTATGAAACAATATGGCGTTACTATGGTAGTGTATAAATGCAAACAACAATGGTAAATATATCGGTAAAATTTACTAAAGCATATATATCACACCATATACATGCAAAAATTATCACATAGAGCAAAAAAAGAAAAAGTGCCCGATTAGTCCCCCCCCATGATCATTCCTCCCAAATAACAGTTCACACAGTTCTCAATCATGACCCACTTACTGCAAAACAGTCTCCTTGACTTTCAACAATAGTTCACATAAACGTGTTTTGATATGCGTTATTACTATATACTAATAGTCTCATTGACTTTCAACAATTGTTCACACAAACATGCATTTTAATAAACGCTATTACTCTATATCAAACTATGTGTGAAGCCCACTAAAAAGAGTGATAACACTATGAGAGATAAATACTGAAAGTAAGTGTCTATGCTCTTAACACATGTTCACATGTGGAAGCCACCCATGCGTTTTTTATACAAATATATATATATTTTTAATTCCCATTTTTATATTCATATGCTGTATAAGAAATATCTCAATGGACCAACAATGCGTCGCATACAAATAATGTACACTCCTCCACAAATGTACTGGTATTTATGCATCAGACAATATCCCTCTTGTAATAAAGCTACAAGACCGACAGAAATCCGGTCCGTCTATTAGCTGGAACCCGAAGAACCCCAGGTCAGCAATTAACATGAACTTATTTATATATATTTATATATTTAAATGTTGAACAAACAAACAGAAGCCATTTGCAACTCATTACTGAGGAAAGAACAGAGCATTGTTCTGAAACATGTCTAGGAGTTGCAATAACTTGCTGAATACAATATAGAGACGCACTGTGTTTCATATACTACCATCAGTCCTCATTTCTCACCTGTTTTGTCCACATTGGATGCACTGAGAATACCTCCATCTCAGCAACAGCTAAAGGAGAAACGCCCAGCAAAGGGTGATTACCTGGCCACACTGGGAGAGGCAGCCAGATTCCAAATACACTGCCTTGAATCTAACAGCTCCCAACATAAGAACTCTGTCGTATGCCCTAAAAGAGAGCTCCTACCGAGACATCTACCAACGGGGGAAGCTGCAAATTTATCTATATGCTCCCCACAGTCTACGGCCGTAGACAGCGCAGACCTAGAGCCACGGGACTGGTGAGAGGTGGACATCCACTAATTCTTTATATGATATACATCTTATTTATTAATGGAAACAACAATCATTAACTGTTACAATATATACCACAATATCAAATAGTGGACTGACAGCTAACCAAATACAAACACAGTGCCATTAAAGGGGTAGTGCGGCGGTAAAGAATTATTCACAGACTAACACACATTACAAAGTTATACAACTTTGTAATGTATGTTATGTCTGTGAATGGCCCCCTTCCCCGTGTCCCACCACCCCCACACGTGTACCCGGAAGTGTGGTGCACTATACTCACCTGTCACGTGCCGACACCCGTCTCCGATCTTCAGCGAGTTACGTCTTCTTTGGGCGGACGGCGAACAGCTCCGACTGTCCCGAATGCCGGCCGCCCTCTGCAGCGTCATCCGATGCTCAGCCGCAATTGGCTGAGCATAACTGTGCTCAGCCAATCGCGGCTGAGCACAGTTGTGACGCGGCGGAGGGGGGGGCGGGCGACAGCAACTCTGCCGTCCGTCCGAAGATGACGTTTGGCACAAGATGGCGGACGGCCCTCGACAGGGATCAGGTAATGTATAATGCACCACACTTCCGGGTACACGGGTGGGGGTGGTGGGACACGGGGAACGGGGCGATTCACAGACAATAACATACATAACAAAGTTGTATAACTTTGTAATGTGTGTTATTCTGTGAATAATTTCTGAGCGCCGCACTACCCCTTTAACATCGGTGACCTGCAAGGGCCCTGCAAAGTCGCCAATAGATAAAACACTATGTATTTCTCTATGGACATTCCAAGAATCATGCTATAGATATTTATATTTTATATTTTACAGATACGTTCTTTTTTAACCCTATATATATATACAGTGGTGCCTTGGATTACGAGCATAATTCGTTCCGGGACCGTGCTTGTAATCCAAATCAACTCTTAAACCAAAACAAACTTTCCCATAAGAAATCATTGATATGCAGACAATTGGTTTCACACCCCCAAAAATAATTATTTATTATTCTGAATAACATGTAAAACAAATGAAACAAACATTCAAAAACATTCAGAAACAGCAGGGAGCATGAAGGAATGAGCAGGATAGATGTGGGCACATACATGCAGCACTCTCTGTCCGGGGAGAGAGGGGTTACAGCTATGAAGAGATTACCTCCACCGTCCTGTCCTCTAATGCAAGCCCCAGCCTGAAGTGGATCTGCTATGATTTGGAAGGTGAGGGAGACTTTCATGGTCGGAGTACAGTGCTGTAGACTCCGCTATGCAGACCATGCCCCTCCCCCACTCGTGCTCCCACCCGGTACAGGGAGCTCTTAAACCAAAGCAATGCTTAAGAGCACCAAGTCACAATTTTGAAAAACTTTGAGCTCTTAAACCGAAACGCTCTTAAACCAAGTTACTCTTAAACCAAGGTACCACTGTATATATATTTTTTTTGCTCTATGTGATGTATATGGTGTGATATATACACTTTAGTAAATTTTACCCATATATTTATCATTATTGTTTGCATTTATACACTACCATATGATAAGTCTAAATTTAGATTTTGACCCGTCTCTATGGAGAAAAGTCAACAACCCAGGTAAAGGATGGTTTCAAGTTTATCTAGAGTTGTAACCTGCAGTATTACCAACTCGTCATTTATAAGTCACAGACACAGATAAGACAGTGTATCAGGATTATAAGCCTGGACAATGGCAAATTTTTATTATGGTAATCACATTTTATAGTCAGAATATGGGGCGGTACTACTCATGCGTAGTGTATTCATAAGAAATGTAAACATTCAACACAGACGGGGTTTCAAGTCACAAGACACATACATGTCACACTCTGGTAGGTCAGTCCATAAATGGTAGCAGTTTCCTGTACTGCGCAGTCAAGGTGGTATAACTTGTGAGAAGGTCAGAACAATACATTCTTTGCACTGATAATAAAGGATGATTCCCAGAGCCCAAATGTAACAAACAGTCCAGTTTGTTCAGACAATGTCCTTGAAACTGATAAGAAGTCTCTGAGTGAAATAGTTCATCATGAGAAAATTCCTTATTGTCTCCATGTATCAGAAGTCTCAAGGTAAAGAAATTTCCCAGACATTAGAATCATAAAATTAACCCTATCAGGAACTCTCTACTTTTATGTGCTGGTGCTTCAAAGGCCTGTATGTATATATATATATATATATATATATATATATATATATATATATATATATATGTGTGTGTAGTCATACAGGTATGGTGCAGAAAGGTAAAATCACCCCCCCCCCTGGCCTTATCACATAGTAACACCATATTGTTTCATAAGACAATATACATTGATCTACGCAATACTAAAGAGTTATGATTTAGCCGTTGCAAGGGGATTATGCTAGAGAGCCTACTAATAATACATATATTTATTGGTTTTCCGGTGCCAACCAAGTAGTGCACTCGCAATACACCCACAATACCAATTGTACTACTAGGTAGAGTTCTTACTATCCAGATAATTCGATTTATGAGAAGTTTTGCTTTGGTTTAAGAGTGGATTTGTATTACAAACAGAGTCTTGGAACGAATTATGCTCATAATCCAAGGCACCAGTGTACAAGAAATCCCTCTGAATTTAGATACAATTGCTTTCTTGAATTACAAGTCTGCCACCTTGTGGTTAAAGGTCACATTACATCAATTCCAGAAAACCTTGCAGGGGAAATCCTCTATGACTCAGCTGACATGTGACTGGAGTCCTTCCTATATGTTTGTTACATTGTTTTGACAACTGGGAACAATGACGTAACCTGCAGGTGAGGCATGTATATAACCGGATCATCACTCTGTAAGTACTGATTATTCAGACACATCCATCATGGCTCTACCGCTTTACAGACTTCGCCTTCATGACCAGATAGTGTATAGAACATTCTCTTGTATGGGTATGGCATCATTCACTGGTCATCAGGGTCATTCTGGCATCTTCTTCATTGTTTTCCCACCACTGACAATAGTGTAAGTTTCTGTTCATATTAATTGTATCTATGGGACCCATGGACCTGGCACATGCTAATACTTTATCCTTTTGGCATGGTATAAATGTAGTTTACAGTATAGGAAAACATAGTAATGCATTTGCTATACCGAGGGACACATACATCATTGTATGCCTATAGGGTGTTATAATAACGCAGGGGTATTGGAAATTACCCTTGTAATACAGCAGTTGTCGCAGGAGACAATTTTATTTCAAATTCTGTATAGCTGATGCATGTAACCTCCACCCACCCCTCACCCAGACACACCTCAATGTCATACATTGCTGCGGGAGAGCTGCTGTCAATGACTCAGAGGGACTTTTACCCTGTGCCATTGTGTCTGTGTGAGACAGCCCAATAGACTTCACGTCACATGACTGTGGCAAGAGAGAACACTTTCATCGTGGCCTTCATCCAGCTTGTTCTGATCATTCTCCATCTGAACACCAGACCACGACTGACAAAAACTTACATGTGCCAGGAAGCTTCTTACATATATGGTGAAGGTCAAATCAAAACGCATCAGTTTTTCGGCAAACCCCAAACGTGGCTGACCAGGGTTTTGTGTACGCTAAAAAAACCTGATGCGCTTTTATCATTTTTTTTTTATAATATAAGTCAATTGAAAAATGGATGCACACAAATCTATCCCTTTTTTCATCCATTTTTTCCCAATAAACGGGTCCGTTAGCGGACTGCAAAAATTGATCAAAATGCATTGAATTGACCACGTTCTTGTGTACACTAAAAAAAGGATGTGTTTTTTTTATGGAAGTCAATAGAAAAACAGATCAGAACGGATACACACACATGCATCTGTTTTTTTCAATTGAAAAGTGGTCCCTCAACATACGATATTAATTGGTTCCGTGACGACCATTGTATGGCGAGACCAAAACGCTATGGAAACTAGTGTTTGGTTCTAAATCCCCCAAAATGAGAAAAAATTTAAAGGAAAATAAGCAGCTAATAGAGATGAGCGAACAGGGTTCAGGTTCGAGTCGATCCGAACCCTAACGTTCGGTATTTGATTAGCTTGGCCTGCTGAACTTGGATAAAGCTCTAAGGTTGTCTGGAAAACACGGATACAGCCAATGACTATATCCATGATTTCCACATAGCCTTAGGGCTTTATCCAACTTCAGCAGCCACTGCTAATCAAATGCCACAAGTTCGGGTTCGGATCTACTCGAGCATGCTCGAGGTTCGCTCATCTCTAGCAGCTAACTAATATGGATACAATACAGCAAGTACTCACATACAACAGTCAGAAAGAGCTACAAGAGACTGTAGAGGACAGGACTGGTTTCAGGGTCCTGTACAGATCACACAGGGTCCCAGCAAAATAAAATGAAGTCGCCCTGAACTGGTGCCCAAAGGCGCAGCTCATCCTGGTACTGATAGAAAGCAGCACAGGACATGTAGTATCACACTGTATTATAGAGAGGAGATACCTGACACACACAGCAGTACAGGACATGTAGTATCACACTGTACTGTAGAGAGGAGATGTAGTATTGTTAAGGTGGCCATGAAGGGGTTATTACTTGGGTACTTGGTTATTACTTGGGTAAAAACATTGTAATCCTTAAAATGGCTTCAGCCTTGTAACTGCTTCTAGAAGAAGGAGAGGAATGCTGGCAGCATGCCGATGAGAAAAGCACCATGAATCCACATCGTAGCCATGACTTTGGTATTGCAGAGTACGGCTTCCATACCCCACAATACCAAGGTCAAACCCTTCTCCCTTGTATGACAGCCCCGTCCCCTTTCCACCCCCCCTGGGCCTCCCCACCCCCCTCCTTCAAACCCCAAATAATGACACAAAACCACCGTTTGGCTAATAATGGCCACAGCAGCCAATATTTATTAACAAATATAAATATAAACATACAAGTTATCAACAATGTAAACCAAATTAAATTATTCTTCAAAATGCTATAACAGACTAACATAACTTTTGATGGAGGTCCTTGTAGCTACATAGATCTGACGCCCATACTACAACATAACTATATATATAGTTATATATATATATTGCCCCCAGCCGCCCCGTCCGACTCGGGAACACCAAGCCAAATATGGCTACCATGCCAACCACCAACTCTCCGGTGATAAACCTTACTCAAGAGTCCACATGCGCCAGACCGCCATTGTAATTAGCTTGCAGAAATGAGGAGGAGGGTCATACCCAGGATGATCCCCCCCCCGCCAATTTACCTCCAACTACAAGGACCCCCCCCCCCCCCCGCCACTGCGAGCAGGCATTGACCCCCTCAAGCATGCGAGTTACCCCACATACCCAAAGCCCTCTCCACACCATCTTGCAAAGCCGGGGCCCATAGGTCCATGCCCACCGCATTGAGATGCACACCATCCTGCGACCAGAACTCCTCCCCCCTATTCTCCAAGTCCACATGCCTCACTGCCAAACCCCCATTCTGAATGACAAAACCCGACACGGCCCTGTTTACTTTCACCCTGGCTTTGTTAAGCCTCTCCACTGATCGCTCCGTGCGCCAGGTAAACCGAGGTACTATCTCGGACCACACCGTGAGCAGCCCCGGATATTGGGTCCAAATCCTAAATAGGTCATTTTTAATATCCCTGACAAGCTCCCGCATCGGCCGAACCCCCAAATCATTGCCTCCAACATGGAGCACCAACACATCAGGAACCCTATCTAACAAGGCAAAGCGCCGTAACTCCGGTAACACTCTACTCCATACCATCCCACTAAAGCCCAGCCACCTTATCACCGCGACATCTCTCGGAAACCCGAGTTGCCGTCCATTCGGGCGTACGTCCGCACGCCGGGCACCTCTGGCCACATAGGAATGACCAAACATCCACACCAGGCAAGGAGCTCTAACTGCAACGAGAGAAGAAAACAAACACATGACAGAAACCTGGCTCTACCACAACACCCCCTACCCCCACCTTCAAACTAGCTGCGGTCGCACGTAAGATCTAAAACGCTCAGCTTCCCAATGCCCGATCCGCTTGACCACATCCGCACCCAAACCCCAACTAGCGGCCTCCGTAGCTGCCCCTATCCTAAATGAATGAGGGGCAAAACGGGATGCATCCAACCCCAACTCCGACAAACACGGCCTGAAGACTGCCGTAAATTGGTATCGGGACAAATACGCCCCATCTGCGTGACACAGCAATGGGGATACCCCACAAGGACGCACTCCCAAAAACCTCTCTGAACAACGAAACGGACACATGTCGGAACCCGGCAGCTCGCCCAAAACAACCCGACGGCCCTTACCAACTTGATCCGTCTTTGACTTACGGATCCAAAACTCCATTTTATGCGGATGCAGGACCAAGTCTTCCCTCAACAAACCCCCAACCCGCTTACCGCTCGGAGCCACCGGTTCCCCAATGCTCAGCACCCCAAAAAAGGCTAAAGAGAACGCCAATCTAAAGAGTACCCCCTCATAAATCGAACTACACACCCGAACAGTCTGCTCCCCCAAACGCTCCAACAGCTGAAAACAAACCGGCCTCTTATCATCCCGAGCCACTCTGCCTCTCCGAAAACCCTTAGCCGCCTGCACCACTACAAAATCCTTAGTTATGTCCAGGCACCCCCGCAACTTAAACCCGAAAGCCAAACCCGCCAAAACTCTGTTCAATCTAGCTACCAACCACCCAGACACTGACATATCCCCCAACCAACACAACAGGGCCAACTTTCTATCCTCGTCCGACACAATCCCCCCCCCAAAGCAAGACACCAATCCTCCCACAGTTTCCAAGTTGAAATATAGGACGTCCACGTACCCGTAGCCAGGGAAGCCTGAATCAATTGCCCTGCCGCTCGAAACCCAGCTCCCATAGGTGACGCGGGCACTCCAGCCCCTTGGACTCCACCTCTGGCTCCAGCTCCCGAAATCGGTTGAACTGCGAGCGGGAGAGAGAATCAGCAATTGAGTTAAGGATTCCTGGCACATGCACCGTAACCACCCAGGCACTCAGTTTCAAGCACTCTAAAACCAGACAACGAAGAAGCCGAATCACTGGAGGAGAAGATGCCGTCAGGTTATTGATGGCGGACACCACCGCCATGTTATTGCAATTGAACCTGACCTTCCTATCCCAAAACTCATCCACCCACAAGAACGCTGAAACCACAATGGGGAACAATTCAAGTAAGGCCAGGTTCCGCCCTAATGCCGAGCCGACCCATCCGGGCGGCCAACGCGCTGCGCATCATTGCCCTTGGCAATAGGCCCCAAAGCCCACACTCCCTGCCGCGTCAGTAAAAAGGTCGAAGTCAGCACTATCTATGACCTCCGACATCACCAGTGACTTGCCATTATACTGCCCAAGGAAAGACCTCCAAACCCCCAAATCATCCCTATGTTTCCTAGTAAGGCGAACATAATGATAAGCCGTCGCACCGGACGTGGCAGCCGCTAACCTCCGGCAAAACACTCTCCCCATAGGGATGATCCTGCAGGCGAAGTTTAGCCTGCCCAGTAGGGACTGCAACTCTCGCAGCTGGCATTTTTTTTAGATGCGACAGCTTGTCAATGTCCCGCCGCAAGGACAGGAGTTTGTCCTCCGGCAGCCGACATTCAAATGCCACGAAATCAATAGTGATTCCCAAAAAGGACAGCTCTGTGGTGGGGCCTTCCGTCTTGTCCGGCGCCAAAGGGACACCAAAAGATCTGGCCACCCATTCTACTGTACCCAACAATGACCGGCAGATGGGGGAGCCAGACGGGCCGATGCATAAGAAGTCGTCCAAGTAGTGGATAAGTGACGCGCACCACCCACTCCAGAAACGAACTAAAGGCCTTGAAGTACTCACATAAGATGGAACACCCCATGGGCAGACATCAATCCACAAAGTATGCACCGTCGCAATGACATCCCAACAGCCGGACACTCTCAGGATGCATCGGCAAAAGACGGAAGGCCGCTTCCACATCAGTTTTAGCCATCAACGCCCCCCTGCCATAGAACCGGACCCATTTCAATGCTGCATCAAATGTCGTTTAGACCACGGAGCATAAGTCCGGGTCTATACCGTCGTTAACCGAGGAACCCCTGGGATGTGAGAGATGGTGAATGAGCCAAAATTAATTAGGCTCCTTTTTGGGCACTACTCCCAAGGGAGAAACTTATCAGGTCATCTACGGGAGGGAGATGATAAGGGCCCGCCATTTTACCCAGGGCTACCTCTTTTCCCAATTTCTCGCTAACCACCCAGGGATACTGATACGCTGATTTAAGATTTTTTAAAACGACGAGGGGACGTGATGGGAGGGTGAAGGAATAACAAAGCCATCACGAAAACCTGCAATCAATAATTCTGCCCCCTGTCGATCGGGGAATCTATTTAGATGCGGGAGCATCGCGCCCAGATTCACCGGCGTCTCCCACTTGGGTATTAGCCTGCCCCGGTCCTCTACCCCGCCCCTTCTTAAAACATTTTGCCGCCCCGTGGGTAGAACCGTTACATACGGAACAGGCATGTTTAAAACTGCAACTATACCCCCATCTGCATTGCCCTTCATTAAACTGCCAGCAAACTCCCGACTTTTGGCCGCCCTGCTGACCGGACTGAGAGGCCGATCCCAAACCACCCGTCTGGCCAGCAGTGCCGGCCCCACCCTGAAAGGGGCACCCATAACGCGTCGGGGCCATCACCCTAAGCCAAAGACCTATGTCTTTAGGATCCCACCTAATGCTCGGTCTAATCGCCTTCCGCTGTCTAAACTGTTCATCATAGCAGAGCCAGGCCTGGCCGCCGTACGTACGATGAGCCTCCCCAATGGCATCCATGTAGCAGAAAAGCGCGGAACAGTGTTCCGGCGTCTTTTAACCTATGACGCTTGCCAAAATGGCGAACGCCTGTAGCCAGTTACTAAATGTTTGAGGGATCAACCGCTACCTTCTCTTCTCCTCCTCTTCCTTTTTGCTGTCCTCCTTTTTACCCTTGTCTAGGTTAAATTTCTCTAAAGGAAGGAGCGAAAATATTTCAATATACTCATCCTTCCATATCTTCTCCCGAATGTCTTTTTTCAAGTGCGACCCCAAAGGTCCCTCGAAGCAGACATACACCTCCCCTTTCGCGCTATCGTCCAAACGCACCTGCTCTTCCTTTTCCGTCTGCACTGACACCGTCACTCCACTGTTGCTAGGCACCGCTACCTGCTGACTAGCCACTACTGAACTAGCCCCCACCACCCCTGACGTCTGCTCCTGCATCCATGCCGCTACCGGGGACACACCACTACCCTGCCCAAACGCCGACTCACAGCGGGCCAAAAGTTCCCGCACACTGCCTAACAACTCGCTAATACTGTCCCCATATCTGCCAACCCCCTCCCCCAAACCGCTAGCTGAGGGAACCGGGGAACCCAACGGGGGCCTAACACCTGTACCCTGCGACATCAATATAGGTGGGAACGGATGGGACAAGGACAAACACTCACCAAGCTGCGTAGGTGCTGTGGGCCCACCAGCCAGCTGTGGAGAATGTAAACGCTGGTCACTTGGTCCTGGAGTCCCCAGGGGGCCGATCCCCTGGTCGTCTCATCATCACGCCCCGAAGAAAAGCTGGAGCTCCTCTGCCCAGCCGTGGTCACATCCGCCGCCTGGGAACCGTGTCCCGCTCCCTGGAGTTGCTGACAGGGGGCTGCCTGGAGCCGCTGCAGAGGGGCTGCCTGGAGCCGCTGCTGGGGGACTGCCTGAAGCTGCTGCTGTGCGGTTGCCCGGGGCAGCTGCTGGGGGCACCCCGCACTCATCCGCCCTTACTAGCGAATTCCGGGTCCCGGGCCTGGATTGGGGCCTGCTCAGGAAGGGGCTCAGGAAATCAAGGGGGAAAGCCGGCGGCCCGACCGGAGCATCGCCGGGACGCGCCACCTTGGAGGTGCTGGGGGCAGACGTGGTAGCGCGCAGGCCCCGCCCCCTTGCCGGGGGGGGGGGGGGGGAGACCGCCGCCTCGCCGCAGGCCCAGGCCAATGCGGATTCCTACCAGACCGAGCCCAGATCCAGACCGAACCCAGACCAGATCAGCAGCTATAGGCCGCGGGACTCGGCCCGGAGGGTCCCTGGAGGGGCTCCGCTGGCGCCGCCTGGAGCCGAGTGCCTCCTGCTCTGGACTCAGACAAGCAGGAGGCCAGGTGCGTCGGGTGCCCCGCCGGGAGCCCTGGGCGGGAGGGGGGGGTATCGGAAGGGGGAGCAGAGTGAGGTGGAGAGGAGGGAGTGAGAGGGAGAGAGATGGGAGGAAGAGAGGTGGGAGGAAAGGAGCCGGACCCCGACGGGACTTCAGCCAACAGACCCCGGAGCCTCTCCTGCAGCCAGGCCGCATCCGAGGTGCCGGCAGCAGCCCGAAGCTGCTCCAGGAGATCCATAATGTCGGCCATTGCAGGAGAGTAGCAGCGCAGGAGAACCACCGCTGAGGATTCTTCCCGCCGACTGCTTGTCGCCCAGACCCCAGGTACTTTTATCACTTAAGCTCCGCCCCCCCCCATACGACATTATGTGCGCCTCCTTCAAACCCCAGTCATGCGGGCCTCCTCACATGCCTGCGTCCCTGCTCCGGCCCTCCTCAACACAGACATAAGAACAAGACTATTATTTAAACCAGTGCTTCTCAATTCCAGCCCTCAGGCCTCACCAACAGGTCATGTTTTGAGGATATTCCATACAAAGGACACCTGTGATAATACCTGATGCACTGAGTATAATTATCTCCCCTGTGACATACTAAGGAAATCCTCAAAACATGACCTGTTGGTGAGGCCTGAGGACTGGAATTGAGAAACACTGATTTAAACAATTTATATGGTAAACATCACGTTGTGCCAGCGTGACTGCGGAGGACAGGAAGCTACTGACCATCTATAGACTAACCAATCAGAGTGTGACATGTATGTGTCTTGTGACTTGAAACCCCACCTGTATTAAAAGTTTATAAATTTCATGTGAAACCAAATAAAGCGTGAGTACGCACTCCTAACTCAAGCTGAGAGAGAAGGTTATGCCGTCTTTTTGCCTGGTGTCATGTCCTCGTCGCTAGCGCTCAGCTTACTTAATTTTGCCAGGGATAGTCACTTGGGAATAAGGCAGATGAAAAGCAAATCTGACCTTGACAGTATCACACTATACTGTAGAGAGGAGATACCTGACACACACAGCAGTACAGGACATGTAGTATCAAACTGTAATGTAGAGAGGAGATACTAGACACACACAGCAGTACAGGACATGTAGTATCACACTTTACTGTAGAGAGGAGATACAAGATAAACACAGCAGTACAGGACATGTAGTATCCCACTGTACTGTAGAGAGGAGATAGCCAGCCCACACACACACACACAGCAGTACTGGAAATGTAGTGTCACACTGTACTGTAGAGAGGAGATACTAGACACACACAGCAGTACAGAACATGTAGTATCACACTTTACTGTAGAGAGGAGATACAAGATAAACACAGCAGTACAGGACATGTAGTATCCCACTGTACTGTAGAGAGGAGATACCACACACACACACAGCAGTACTGGACATGTAGTGTCACACTGTACTGTAGAGAGGAGATACCAGACACACACACACACACACAGCAGTACTGGACATGTAGTATCACACTGTACTGTAGAGAGGAGATACCAGACAGCCAACCAGTGAATGCACTTCACTGTACTGGGATTTTACCAGTAAAATGGCCACTTTCATTGGTCGATCAGCTCGTTTTTTTTTTTTACATCTCCCGCAGATCTGGACTGTCTGTAGCATTGTATGTTGAGTCTGGTCTCAAGTATCGATGGTCCAGAAAGTAACATTGTATATTGAAAGTATTATATCTTGAGGCCACTGTAAGTTGAGGGATCGCTGTATATGTAATATGATATATTGTACCTGATGTTTGACAGACGAGTAGCATCCACCACTGGTAAGCATCAGATGGACACTGCAAAAAGAGTCTTTTACTAATACAATTGATGATCCACCTTGGGGGGGTGCCAATTTATATATGGGCTTAAGTGTGTCAGAAAAACATGGCCGCTTTTTTCCAGAAACAGTACCACTATTGTTTGGGTGTGGTATTGCCGCTCAGTTCCAGTTGAAGTGAATGGAGCTGAATTGTAATACCATTCACAACCTGAGGAGGGTGAGTTGCTGTTTTTTTTTTTCTTTAGAAAGTAGCTGTACTTATTCTAATCCTAGATAAACACTTTCAGAAGACCTATCACCACTCCTGATCTGTTTGTTATATCACGTACATGCAGTGTCCTTAAAATACACATTCTAGGTCACATATTTCTATAGCTTTGTAATGTGCCACTCCTCATCTATTCTTAACCAAGTGTTACCAATTAGGGGCGTGTCCATACAGTGTCTGACGCTATCCAATCAGAGCCAACAGTGTCAGATGACACCCCCCCAACTGGTAACACCCACTTCCTTATTAAGACATACATTTCTAGAGGAAGAGCACATCATATAGTTATAAACATAGGTGATCCAAAATTGTTATTTCATGGCCATTGTATGTATTTGATAAAATGGTCAGATCAGTAGTGGTGACAGGCCCTCTTTAACCCCTTAAGGACAGAGACAATTTCGATTTTTGCATTTTCGTTTTTTCCTCCTTGTGCATCAAAGGCCATAGCACTTGCATTTTTCCACCTAGAGACCCACATGAGCCCTTATTTTTTGCGTCACTAATTGTACTTTGCAATGACAGGCTGAATTTTTTGCATAAAGTACACTGCGAAACCAGAAAAAAAATTCAAAGTGTGGTGAAATTGAAAAAAAAAAAAAACGCATTTTGTTTATTTGGGGGAAATGTGTTTTTACGCCATACGCCCTGGGGTAAAATTGACTTGTTATGCATATTCCTCAAGTCGTTACGATTAAAACGATATATAACATGTATAACTTATATTGTATCGGATGGCCTGTAAAAAATTCAAACCATTGTCAACAAATATACGTCACTTAAAACCGCTCCATTCCCATGCTTATAGCGCTTTTATCCTTTGGTCTATGGGGCTGTGCGAGGTGTCATTTTTTGCGCGATGATGTGTTCTTTCTATCGGTACCTTGATTGCGCATATACGACTTTTTGATCGCTTTTTATTACAATTTTTCTGGATTTGATGCGACCAAAAATGCGCAATTTTGCACTTTGGGATTTTTTTGCGCTGACGCCGTTTACCGTGCGAGATCAGGAATGTGATTAATTAATAGTTCGGGCGATTACGCATGCGGCGATACCAAACATGTTTATTTATTTACTTTTATTTATAACCTGGGAAAAGGGGGGTGATTCAGACTTTTATTAGGGGAGGGGGCTTTTTATTGACAACAACACTATTTTTTTTTTTTTACACATATACTAGAAGCCCCCCTAGGGGACTTGTAGTATATACACTTTGATCTCTTATTGAGATCTCTGCAGCATAGATATGCTGCAGAGATCCATGAGATAGGCACTCGTTTACTTCCGGCTGCTGCAGCCGGAAGTAAACGAGTGCCGAGCCGGGGACGGCGCCATCTTGGAGCGGTCCCCGGCCAGCTTCAGAAACGGAGATCGCTCCTCTGGGATAACATCCCGGAGGAGCGATCTCCGCCACTAGACACCAGGGAGACGCTGGATCCGGTAATCGGATGCAGCTGTCATGTTTGACAGCTGCATCTGATTACTGTATTAGCGGGCACGGCGATCGGACCGTGCCCGCTAATACCTACGGTCCCGGGCTACAAGCGGCACCCGGGACTGCCGCGGTTCAGAGCGGGGTCGCCGTGCGGCCCCATTCTGAACGCCCTTACCGGCAATAGGGCGTACCTATACGCCCTTTGTCGTTAAGGGGTTAAAGAATAAATTTTTTTTACCAGCGTTTCCCTTTAAAGGCATTGTTATCATTGCCATTACTTCATGTGTTCTCTTTCCACAGCAATCAAAGCTAAAGCATGGAGAATACCGGCAATGATGGGGACACGATGAAGGAAGACGACAAAGTAGACAATGGGGTCATTGCAGAAAGAGTGGCCTCTAAGAATGAGGACAGTGTAACATCAGAGTGGGTGGAAGATACACCTGTGAGTACCATATGCCAATTTTTTCTTGTAGGACGCTGCAGGTTTGGGGATAAATGTAGAAACACCCACAAAGGAGAAGCTGCAGCTTCCAGTCACCCTCATGTGACAAAGGATAAAGGAAAGGGCGACCAAACATCTAAACCAAAGGGTAAAAAGCCTCCAATGAAGACAGCTGAAGATGTCATCTCCCGAATCCAATGGGACTCGCACTTGCCAAAAGAACATTTTATAGTTGGTTACCTGGATAGATTCTTAGGAACAATTGAGAAGCCTTTCTCTGCTTTTTGTTGGGAAGATTTATCATCGGTAGGAGTAGATGTTCTCGCCATACCCCAACATCGCATTCAGTACTTCAAATATCGGGATATGGTGGTGTGGGACAAGGCGAATCGTGTAGACAACATCTTCGGGTCTACAGGAAGCGGTCTGACAATCTTGGACATTATTCATCAGTATGAAACATTGGCACAAACAGAAGAGAACAATCTGGAAGAGGACAACAGACAGGGACAAGGAGATGCGACCACTGATAACGATGAAGAAGAAGAAGCTGAAGAGAAGGACTGTAATTCTTTACACCAAGAACATAATAAAAAATCAAGGCCTAAACATTTTATTGCAGTCCGTATAAGCGATGAAGATGTGAGACACTCGGTAAAGGAGGTACAAAATGTCCTCCTTAAGCACAACCCAGACATGTCAGAGTATTGTATAGCGTCTAGATCATTAAATTGGAACGATCATTTAAAAATAATTATAGTGCTTGAAAAAGCCCTATATTGTAATCCGAATTCTTCTTCCAGCCATTTTTCTGTGTTTAATACAGCCCGAACCGCTTTGCGCACAGACTCCGTTCATACTGCGTTTTGAAGCCCTCGGCGGTGTGTGGTGTGATATCTATTCTTCTTTTCGATCGGATTTGTCGTTTTAAGAAATTTACGTTTAACCCCTTAAGGTCCAAGCCAATTTTCGTTTTTGCGCTTTTGCTTTTTTCATTTTATGTTTAAAAGTCCATAGCGCTTGCATTTTTTCACCTAGAGACGTATATGAGCGCTTATTTTTTGCGAAACCAATTGTACTTTGCAATTACAGGCATAATTTTTCCATAAAATATGTTGTGAAACCGGAAAAAAATCATTTGCGCTGTCAAATTGAAAAAAAAACGAATTTGTTTTGATTTCGGGGAGTTTTGCATTTACGCCGTTCGCCCTATGGTAAAACTGACTTGTTATGCATGTTCCTCAAGTCGTTACGATTACTATGATATATAACATGTATAACTTATAATGTATCGGATGGCCTGTAAAAAATTCAAACCATTGTTAACAAATATATGTCATTTAAAATCGCTCCATTCCCAGGCTTATAGCGCTTTTATCCTTTGGTCTATGGGGCTGTGTGAGGTGTCAGTTTTTGCGCCATGATGCGTTCTTTCTACCGGTATCTTGATTGCGCATATACGACTTTTTGATCGCTTTTTATTACATTTTTCTGGATTTGATGCGACCAAAAATGCGCAATTTTGCACTTTGGGATTTTTTTGCGCTGACGCCGTTTACCGTGCGAGATCAGGAATGTGATTAATTAATAGTTCGGGCGATTACGCGCGCGGCGATACCAAACATGTTTATTTATTTATTAATTTATATTTATAAAATGGGAAAAGGGGGGTGATTTGGACTTTTATTAGGGGAGGGGATTTTTTATTAATAAAAACACTTTTTTACTTTTTTTTTTTTACATACACTAGAAGCCCCCCTGGGGGGCTTGTATATACACAGCAATGATCTCTCATAGAGATCATTGCTGTGTATATACACAGCAAAGATCCATGAGATCGGTCATAGATTGCTATGGCCTGCTGCAGGCCATAGCAATCTACTGCCGAGCCGGGATCGGCGTCATTCCGACGCTGAGGCCCGGCACGGGCAGAAGAACGGATCTCCCCCCCCGTGATCGCATCGCGGGGGGGAGATCCGACCCACTAGACACCAGGGATGTGATGTCTGAAGCCCTTCAATGCAGCTGTCAGGTTTGACAGCTGCATTGAAGTGCTTAATTAGTGCTAACAGAGGCACTGCCCGGCTGCACGTGTCAGCCGGGATCAGCGCCGTTCAGAGCGGGGTCCCGGCGGGACCCCGCTCTGAACACCCCCCGCGGCGCCATGACGTATTAGATACGTCATGGGTCGCTAAGGGGTTAAAGACCCCGAATTTCCCATAGAAAATAATGGGCCATTGGAACTAATGGTCACACTCTAAACGCTAACAGCCAATCACAGCACATATGCAAAAAGCTGAAATATAGCAGCCAATAGGAACTCTAAGGTGTTGTCAGGCAATGTCTCACAACATTCACACAGTCACATGTCCACTATTGGCCAATAGAAGATGTAATATATGAAAGGTCCTTAACGATTTTGTCATGAGTAAGATTGTCATGGTAACCGAGCAATGATCTTTACCATTATAAGTAGCAGAGTTCAGTCAGTAAAATAGCAGAGCTGAGGGAGCCATGTAGCAGGAACAGTACCCAAGCCGTTCTTAAAGGGACGGTACCCAAGCCGCTTCTAAAAGGACTGTACCCAAGCCGCTCTTAAAGGGACGGTATCCAAGCCGCTCTTAAAGGGACGGTACCCACGCCGCTCTTAAAGGGACGGTACCCAAGCCGCTGTGTAAGGGACGATACCCAAGTCGCTCTTAAAGGGACGGTACCCGAGTCGCTCTTAAAGTGACTGTACCACCAGGCCCAGGCTGAAGCACTGGAGGCGGGCCGACCCACCCCTAGTGGGAGGAAACCCTAGCCCTTCTCTGATAGGGTTCCATTGATTCTAATGGAGTCACATTGGAGGGGCTGGAGTTTCTTCCCACTGGGGTTGGGTCGGCCCGCCTCCAGTGCTTCAGCCTGGGCGTGGTGGTACAGTCATTTTAAAGGGACGGTACTCAAGCCGCTCTTAAAGGGACGGTACCCAAGCCGCTCTTAAAGGGATGGTACCCAAGCCGCTCTTAAAGGGACGGTACCCAAGCCGCTCTTAAAGGGACGGTACCCAAGCCGCTCTTAAAGGGACGGTACCCAAGTTGCTCTTAAAGGGACGGTACCCAAGTTGCTCTTAAAGGGACGGTACCCAAGCCGCTGTGTAAGGGGCATTACATAAGTCACTCTTAAAGGGACAGTACCTTGCCGCTCTTAAAGGGGCGGTACCCAAGTCACTCTTAAAGGGGCAGTACCCAAGTCGCTCTTTAAGGGGCGGTACCCAAATTGCTCTTAAAGGGGCGGTACCCAAGTTGCTCTTAAAGGGGCGGTACCCAAGTTGCTCTTAAAGGGGCGGTACCCAAGTTGCTCTTAAAGGGGCGGTACCCAAGTTGCTCTTAAAGGGGCGGTACCCAAGTCGCTCTTAAAGGGGCGGTACCCAAGTCGCTCTTAAAGGGGCGGTACCCAAGTCGCTCTTAAAGGGGCGGTACCCAAGTCGCTCTTAAAGGGGCGGTACCCAAGTCGCTCTTAAAGGGGCGGTACCCAAGTCGCTCTTAAAGGGGCGGTACCCAAGTCGCTCTTAAAGGGGCGGTACCCAGGTCGCTCTTAACCCCTTCGTGCTGCAGCTAGTTTGAGCCTTAATGACCAGGCTTATTTATCAAAATCGGGCGTGTCTCATTTTATGCGCTTATAGCTCAGCGATGCATTAACGTATTCTAGCGATTCTGAGATATGTTACTTTTTTAGGCTGGGTTCACACTACGTATATTTCAGTCAGTATTGTGGTCCTCATATTGCAACCAAAACCAGGAGTGGATTAAAAACACAGAAAGGCTCTGTTCACACAATGTTGAAATTGAGTGGATGGCCGCCATTTAATGGCAAATATTTGCTGTTATTTTAAAACAACGGCTGTTATATTGAAATAATGGCAGTTATTTACTGTTATATGGCGGCCATCCACTCAATTTCAACATTGTGTAGACAGAGCCTTTCTGTGTTTTTAATCCACTCCTGGTTTTGGTTGCAATATGAGGACCACAATACTGACTGAAAAATACGTAGTGTGAACTTCAGCCTTAGGGTGTTACAGGGCTTTGAAGTTTATCAGCAAATTATCACATTTTTAAAAACGCAATTTTTCTAGGTACGAGATCATTTCTGAAGTGGATCCAAGAAACTGAAATGCTAGGGTCCCCCACAAGTGACGCCATTTTAGAAAATAAACCCCTCAAAGACTTCATAGAGGGGTATAATGAGCATTTTGACCCCACATGTGCTGGAAGAAATTATTCAGCATTTAGGATGTAACAATGAAGAAAAAATATTTTTTTCAATTACGTGTTCATTTAGTTAAAAATGTTTACATTTCAGATGCAACAAGAGAAAAAAAAACACCACAAAATTTGTTCCGCAGGTTGTGCGGAGTCCAACGGTACCCCATATGTGGGCATAAACCACTGTTTGGGCACGCACCAGGACTCCCAGGATGGAAGCGCCATTTAGCATTTTCAGTGCAGATTTTTAAGAAAAAGTATCTCAGTGCCACGTGCACTTGCAGTGCCGTGCCTCTGTAGTGCTAGAAGAGTGGAACCCCCCACAAGTGACCCCATTTTGGAAAATAGACCCCTCAGAGAATTCATCTAGGGGTATAGTGAGCATTTTGACCCTACAGGTGCTGGAAGAAAGTATTCAGCATTAGGATGTAACAATGAAATACAATGAAATACCTTTTTTTTTCAATTATATGTGATATTACTTTTTTTTTTTTACATAGCACAAGGAACAAGAGAGAAAAAAACATTTGTTCCGCAGGTTGTGCGGAGTTTAACTGTACCCCATATGTGGGCATAAACCACTGTTTGGGCACGCACCAGGACTTAGATGAATAGGAGCGCCATTTTCAGTTCAGAATTTGTAGAACTATTTTACAAGCACCATGTCACATTTGAAGAACTCTGTAGTATCAGTTATGTAAAAATCCCCCACAATTGACCCCATTTAGGAAACTACACCCCTCAAAGAATTTGTGTAGGAGCCTAGTAAGTACTTTGACCCTCCAGGTGTTTGAGGAGAGCATTTATTATTAAGCTGTGACAATAAAATACCTTTTTTTTTTTAATTATATGAGAAATTAGTTTTTATTTTTACATTTCACAAGGAACAGGAGACAAAAAATACCCCTGAATTTGTAAGGCAGGTTGTGTGGAGTCCAACGGTACCCCATATGTGGGCATATACCACTGTTTGGGCACGCAATAGGAGCACCATTTAGCATTTTCAGTAAAAAGCTATTTTCTTGAAAATGTTTTAGGCCCCATTGCTTTGAGGTGCCAATATGATCAAAAACACATCTAGGTACATATGACTATGCCTTGCTAAAAAAAAAAAGAAATAGAATAAATAACTGACGTTCAACAGCTGTGCCATGACAATGTCACTGCCTTCTGTTCAGATATAAAATAGAGGAAAAACATACAATGTACTGGCGTGACGGGCATCACAAAAAAAATTGAGGAAAATGTATCCAGCTATATTGCAATCCCGAGGCTGCTTACAAGAGAACAGAACACCTACAGGTATTTTTTAAGTGACAGGTTGTAAATCTCTTTAGCTATGTCAATCCTTTTATGATAGACAAACATGCCAAGTGATGCGGTAAACCTAGCAAGTTCCTGACGCTAGGTAGAAACTGCTAAGTTCGCCAAACAACCAGTCGCTTCAAGTATACATAGGAGCAGTGTTCAAAACCATTGTATGAACAGTAAAGGACTACTATCCCCAATTTTTTTTTCATATTTCTAAAAGTCTAGTCTAGTCTGTATGATGTCCAGTTAAAATCTGAACAAAATTGTAACATAGCCCATGGTGTATTGGTAAGGAATATCTAGATTACTGCAGATCCTCCAAAAATCATGCCCTTATCCTGGTACAGCAGTAGGAATGTCACAGCTCTATGTGGCAAGACATAGTCATGTGAAAAAAATAATTCAATTCAGGGGCGGCATGACCACATTAGTTGGATTTGTCTACTTCCAAATGCTTGGGCCACATTTATTTTTCATTACAAGTAAAAGGGATTCCTTATTCTGAACAGACAGATGTTGTCTTCTGCACAATAATTTGTCATATAAGTAAGTGAGTGAGTGATCAAGTCCTGGAATTAATGTTCCAAGAAGTTTAGAGTAATAAAAGTGAAATTGGAAAATTAAAGTGAATGGTAAAATTAATTTTACAGCCTGAAAATAGAAATAAACTAAAATACAACCTCACCATAAGAATCCCTCCCTCCCTTGGAAAGCCCATAAACTCAAGCAAAAAATTGGAATAAATGAAATTGATTACCTAAAAGACTGCCCCATGCCAGTTTTGTTTGGCATTTGACAATAATTATCAGCAAATTATCATAATTGACAATGGTGTGGTATTTTTCAAAACAGGGGTACACACATAGGCCTGGTTCAGAGGGACACATGGGGCAATAAAACCGGGTCTCCCGCCTTATACCATGTTTATGGCACACCCGGCACCTCTTTTGGGGGTATTTTTTTGGGAGGGTTTCAGGGACATGGTGAGGGAAGTGGCGCCCAGTGAGCAGCTCAACATTCTCAGACTGAAAGGCGTCTGCAGAAGGGGGTGCCTCAAACATCAGGTGCTCAACAACTTTCTCCTGATTGAGTGTTCCTTATTGTTTATAGAGCGCGTAGCTGTTGTATGTAGCCATCTGGATGAGGTAGATGGCTACCTTCTTGTACCAGGCCTTATTTTTTCGATTGACCAAATAGGGCTGTAAGACTTGGTCTGATAAATCCGCATCCCCAATGTGCACATTGTAATCCATCACACATAATGGTTTGAGTTTCTGTGTGATGGATCCCCTCTCTATGGCTGCCACTGTGGTACTCGTATGCACAGTAGTCAGCAAGATGACCTCCTTGTCACTCCATTTAACTGCCAGCAGCTGGTCAGTTGCAAATGAAAGTTACTGTCCCTTTGCCAATCGCCTAGACACCAGGTGCTGTGGGAGACCAGTCTTGTTCTTACGAACAGTCCCACAGGCACCTGTGTTGGCTTCATGGAGGGTATTATAAAGAGGGAACACCAGTTTAATAATTGTCTGTATAGACATGATACCCCTTTTGTAGGAAGGGCTCCGCAAGCTGCCAGACAATCTTTCCATTAATGCCAATTCCCTCTGGGCAGCCGGGGGGGTTGGGGTGGCGGTCCCTGCCCTCGGGCATTTCGGGCTCTTTTGGACAGAATATACTGTCGGAAGGATAGATGGCCCTTAAAACTCATAAGGGACTCGTCTACAGACAAGTTTAGAGAGGTGGTATAAAGGTTTAAAAAAGAATCCTGAAGAAGGGAAAGTAGGGGTCTCAGTTTGCATAGCCTATCATAGGCTGGGTCAATGGGAGAATTAGGGAATTATCTGTAAAGTGCATAAAGCGCATTATGGCCTCATAGCGTGTGAGTCATAACCACTGCCCGGACAAGACGTCTTGCTCTCAGACGAAAACTGTGCCTCTGAGGCAGTCTCTGTTTCACTGTCTGAGCTGCTAGAGCACATGAGATGATATGCCTGCTCTGTAGTATACACGTGGCGCCTAGCACAATCCATATTTATTTGGGGTAATTACAGGTAATCTGAGGGTGATTACAGGTAATATGGGGGTGTTTATGGGGTGTATTTAGCTAGTAACCAAAAAAGTATATCTGTTACTAGGAAATAAGATCACGGGTGATCTGGCGGTAAACCGCAACTAGTAACCAAAAAATATATCAGCTACTAGGAAATAAGATCACGGGTGATCTGGCGGTAAACCACAACAAGTAACCAAAAAATATATCAGTTACTAGAAAACAAGATCACGCGTGATCTGCCGGTAAACCTCAACTAGTAAACAAAAAATATATCAGTTATTTAGAAAAAAAGATCACAAGTGATATGGCGGTAAACCGCAGCTAGTAACCGCAATTAGAATTGCGAAATTACTAGAGAAAAAATCACAAGTGATATGGCGGTAAACCACAGCTAGTAACCGCAATTAGAATTGCAAAATTACTAGCAAAAAAATATATACAGTATATACAGCCTGGTAACATTGTCAGTGTTATATACAGTCTGGTTATATACAACATTGGCAGTTTTGTATACAGAACCTGGTTATATACAACATTGTCAGTGTAATATACAGCCTGGTTATATGCAACATTGGCAGTGTAATATACAGCCTGGTTATACTGTATGCAACATTGGCAGTGTAATATACAGCCTGGTTATATGCAACATTGGCAGTGTTATACAGTATACAGCTTGGTATACAACATTAACAGTTTTATACTGAGCCTGGTTATATACAACATTGGCAGTGTTATATACAGCATGGTTATATACAACATTGGCAGTGTTATATACAGCCTGGTTATGTATAACATTGGTAGTGTTATACCTTATCCATACTTGTGTCGTTTGGGGGCAGCCTTCCCCGCCTATGGTGCTGGCCGGGTTCTGGTGGGGCTTTTTGGGTCTGGTCCTGTGACATGGGGGTTGCAGGGACATTCCATGGCCCCCCTTCCCTGCATGTGCACGCTTTGCGGGGGTGGCGGTCACTGACCGACACGGTGTGGAGTTAGTGTAGGCACCCGTGTGAACCAGAGGACCTGCACGTTGGTACACGGGGCTATTATGGCTTGATCAAATCATATACAGACACTCTGGTGTTGATTTTTAATATAGGCCTAGCGGCATTAGTATCAGCCATAGATGGGATGTGCAGCCGTTCCTTTCTCCAGTCCGTGATTGGTAGTGTTATGCTGAGCCTGGTTATATACAACATTGACAGTGTTAGTGGAGGTCCTGTATACTTGTAGTATATAGTTGGTGGAGGTCCTGTATACCTGTAGTGTATAGTTCTGGGGTCCTGTATACCTGTAGTGTATAGTTTGGGGGTTCAGATTCCAGCTCCCTGTGAAAATGAACCAATCCTATTGGTTGCTAAGGCTTCCAACTGCCATTTCTAATTATATCACCTGTGTGTGCAGTGTGGCGATTTTCCCATTCATCTCTATGGGGCGCTCTTCCCCCTCCCCCTCCCCTCCTGTACATCTTGCAAGGACAGGACCTTCGCTCTTAACTTTCCAAGGCACCCAATGTATCTGCCTGCCAAATTTGGGGTCAAATGGTTCAGGCGTTTGGAAGTCTATACGGGATAGACAGACAGACAGACAGACTTTCATTTTTATGATATAGATGGGAGTCTCCCGAGACTCCACCGATAGGGAAGATAGGGTCGGGTGTGACAGAATTGAATACTTTTTGCTAGGCATGTTAGACCCATTTCCTTACTCCTTCTTGTGACACATATTGGTTTGAAAATCTTATTCACTGAGTGGGGCTCTGTTCATACTTGTGTTGCAATATCCATTTGGAATGAAAACCACAGCAGATTGTTCTGTTACAACTGTTAGATGGCAGACAATAGCGGCACCCAATTGCCCCTCATCAAATTATAGTAGGATCTGTAAGGCTTCATTGTGGTTTCTATTTTGATGCAATGTACAGAGAGATACATCCAAAAATCTAATGGAATTGCTTAAAGCACCTATCTATTTTAGATAAAAGTCATCTGAACCCACCAACTTTAGCAGGTTTAGTGTATGGCAACCTCTGGACTTTCCCTTGACAGGTGATGGGGAGAGAAAGGTCGGGCATGTTGGATTTTTACTCAGCTACTCTACTGGTAGACATAATCTTCTGCCAGTGAAGGCTTGCTCCTGCTCTCTTCATAGAGGACACATAAATGTTTAGCCATAAAAAACATTCATATGTACAGACTTGTAAGAAGAGATAACTGTTGACCAAGCAAATATGTAAGAATGTGTATGGGCACCTTTACCCTGTAGGTTTTCTACTGATAACTAACTGGGAGGACCATTCACTCTTAGTCAGTGTACTCCAACCTTGATCCCCGGAAGCCTTGGGTTTTCTTAGACCCTAGTCAGGAGTTCTTCTATGGTAACAATGCTGGGAACCACTCTTGTGCTAAATATTCCATAATATTTTAGTTGCCTCCTTTCCCCAACCTGGATAGTGACAATGATGGCCGTACCTTGTACATAAACCCTATGTACAGACAGATGAAGAATGAATTGTTTTGTAAATAATGTGTGTTTTCCCTTTTATTTCAAGTCAGTGTAAAATATGAGTTAGTGTTAAAATGTTCTAATTAAAAACAGATCCATCTGTGGAGGAAAGAGTTTTTCAGCAGCAATGTCCTTGGTCCTTAACTCTACAATTCACTCTATGTCCTCCTCAATTCCACATCACGCACACAGTATATAGACCCTGTGCCAGTCAGTGTCAGAATCACATGTCTCTATGTCCTCTTGTCTGGTTATCTGTGTATTAGATAGGAGGCCTTCTCTATTTTCTGACTTCATTCCTCCTGTTTCTCCTATAGGAGTGAACATCTCCACCACATAGGTTTTTCCATGTCCTTCAAAATCCTCCTGTACAGACTCCCCATGGTGCCCCCTTTGGAAGTCCATTGCAAGGTCCAATGCATGGTAAAAGAAATATGGGACAAGTCTTTCTGGGTAAAAAGAACATGAACCAATACAAAAAAATATAAAATTGAAGGCAGAGGGACAGTTCAGAGAAATTTACCCCAGCAACACAAGAGGGTAAGGGTTTAATACCAAGCAAGGGAAAGCTGAAGGGGTTTAGCACCCAAATCTCCTTGCCAAAAGAGGTTAAAGAGCAGCGAGGCTCAGTCTTTATTGTATCGTCTCTGTTAGTCATCTTTACAGCTTGGAGGGAAAGGGAGGATAGCAAAAGGAATCTTCTAAGACACAACTTCTGTTCGGCAGTAAGTAGCGTTCTCTTCTTGGGTTGCACTGATGAAGGATGTTCGCATGCTAGGAGAATACTGGCGGATTCCATGATGAACATGAAAGGGGAGAAAAAAAAGAACGATTATAGATCGTGCGGTCATCTCAATAACAGACATTAAAAAGTAAGAGTTCCCTTTGGTAGAGACCCATGAGATAAGAAAACTACCACCAAATGCTAGAAGAGAGGGTCATGGTGGTATCCATATATCGCCTATCTATCTGAAAGCCAGATACACTGGAGGAAAGGCTGGCCAGACGAGGAGAGGAAGGCAACCCGGGCTTTAAAAGGTCGGGTAACCTTCTCCATAACCTTCTCTCCTGGTGACAAGGTCTGGTTGTCAGCCAAGTATGTGCCAAGTATGTGCGACTGAAAATTCCAAGCTACAAGTTAGGCACATGGTTTCTTGAACCATTTACAGTACTGACTGTGGACAAAGTAATCTGGACCCCCAACGTAAGATCACCCTGGTCTTCCAGTCAAGGCTGGGGGTGTGAAGCTGTAGCCAGGGGAGACCCAACAGGATGGCCCAAGAGGAGCAGGACAAAATGTAGAGAGCAATCTCCTTAGTATGTAGCAAGAGAACCCAAAGTCTGGGACCATGTCCGCAACACATAAAAAGCAATGATAATCATATTAACTATGTGCAACAAGCAAGGATGAAACGTTCCCCATGAATGTGGGAGGACATCTGACTGCTCAACTGCGGTGGCATGGTGCTTAAGGCTGTGGAACGCAAACCCTTCTGGAACTCAACCTATATGTGTAGGCTGTGCATGCGCGAAGGATGACTTCAATTACGGAAGCACTCAACAGGGTATGGACTAGTCAGAGAAATTCCCACAATGGTAAAATTAACCAATAACGGATAGAGATAAATGGAATGTAGTATAATCAATGCAATCGATGTATGACAAGTGGGCAAATACATGAATGTATAAGGTCCCTTGATCGTGGCCAGTGATCACATACAAAGACACAGGTCAGGATGAAAATTAGGATAACTAAAGGCTCCACAATAACACATAGAAACCGCATCACACACTATGGATAGAGATCTATGCGTTTTGTTGCGATGACCAGGTCAGGTCCAGGCCTTACTGGTTCTGCAACTGTGTGTTCAGAGCGGCACCACCAACAGGGAATGTTGGTGAGAAGGGATAGAACATCAGTCTTCAAGTTCCTGGTCCGTGCTAATTGGTGGGTCCATCTTAACATTGTGGACATGTTGACATGATGTGGTTCCTATGCCTTATTGTGGAGCCTTTAATTATCCATTAGTTTTCATCATCACCTGTGTCTTTGTATGCGATCACTGCCCCCTATCAAAGGACCCTATACATTCATATATGTGCCATTCTGTTATGTATGTGCCAACTTGTCATGTATTAATACGTTTATACTACATTGCATTGATCTCTATCCATTGGTCAATTTTACCATTGTGGGTGTTCCTCTGACTAGTCCGTACCCTGTGGAGCACTTGTGAGATTGAAGTCATCCTTCGCGCATGCGCAGTCCTCACATACACCCACAGGTTGTGTTCCAGAAGGTCTTGCGGCGTTCCACAGCCTCACACACCACACTACCACAGTTGAGCAGTCAACTGTTCTCCCACTCGCATGGTGAGTGATTCAGTATTGCTCCTTGTATGTTGTTAATATGATTGTCATTGCTTTTTATGTATACACTTTACTTTTTACAATTTACTATATACTTGTCTATGGGGGAATATCCCCTTGTCACTTTTGTGTAACCACTACTGTTTACAATTACGCCACTCCCACTGCACCTTTTTTTGCACAGGTTAGATAGTTGCACATTTGCTGTGTTACATATACAGAATATACCCCTAAAGGGAATGTATGTTCATTAAGCTTAAAAAAACAAAAACACACTGCTGTGGTCAGAAACTTTGCTGTTTTTTGCACGTGGGATGTAGATAAACTTTTTTTCACAGTTTTTTTTCCTTATTTTTGGAGTGCTGCTGCATATTTGGACTTTTTGAGTGCAATAAACACCAGCACTTGTGTTAGCATGAGGCTATCAATTATCTATCTATCTATCTAGAGACAGGAGAGAAGCCGCACTTCTGAATCCAAGTGGCGGGTGCTTGTACAGAGTAAGTCCCTTGGCTAGGGATCCCAATAGATACAAAACGAAATTCCGCAGCACACCAGCATGAGGTGAAAAAAAGTTGAAATTTATTGCATGTGGCAAAAAATAACAGAGAGGATGCAACGTTTCTGCCTTCTCACAAGGCCGTTATCAAGCATGCTTGATAAGGGCCTTGTGAGAAGGCAGAAACGTTGCATCCTCTCTGTTATTTTTTGCCACATGCAATAAATTTCAACTTTTTTTCACCTCATGCTGGTGTGCTGCGGAATTTCGTTTTGTATCTATCTATCTATCTAATCTGTTTTTATGATCATCCTTCCATCTAATCTCTTTTTATGATTGTCTGATTGTCTCTCTATCTCTGTAATTGTATCCATGTGATTGTATAGTGTGACATCTACATGCACTGTGTGTTGTTGCATTATCTTCCAGTCCCCATAAAATATCTTATGTTCTTATGTTTTCTCAAGTATCTTATGTTTTGGTTGTATGAATCCCAGATCACATTCCGCCATCCGGGATTCTCTGCACGCAGTCCATCAGCTCTGCCTCTGCCTGTTGTTCTCCATTTGACCTTGTTGATACACAGCGCCTGTGTCCCTCCCATCTGTCACATTGCCAGCTCTGCTCATTATGTGCCGCCTGATACTGCTCTGCTAGATTGCATCTGAAGCACTTTACAATCTGTGCTCTCTGAGTGATTGACGGAATAAAACATGGAGGACAAACACTACAATATATCTTCAGTGTAATATCATAAGCTAACCTCTGCTTAAAACCCTAAATATCTGCCTAACAATTCATCCAACATTGGAAAAAATAGTTGTTGTTTTTTTTTTACCATAAACATTGGCACTTTGGTCCATGGTCTGTGTCTGATATTGCAGCCATTTTTTATGTGATAAGGATGAGCTGCAATACCAAGTATGGCCTAGGGACAAGAGTGGCGCTATTTCTAACAAATTGTCCCTGTTTATTGTAATCCTGGTTAAACCCAATATTCAGTTTCTGCCTTGACACATTCATGAGGGTCGAGGAAGCTGAGATAGCTGTTTGCTGGGGAATGACACAGGAAGATGATTTAGCTGTACCAGTCTATGGCGTGGAGAGAACAATGGAGGAGATTTATCAAACATGGTGTAAAGTGAAACTGGCTCAGTTGCCCCTAACAACCAATCAGATTCCACCTTTCTTTCCTCAGACTCTTTGGAAAATGAAAGGTGGAATCTGATTGGTTGCTAGGGGCAACTGAGCCAGTTTCACGTTACACCATGTTTGATAAATCTCCCCCAACGTATTCAGAAGGAATTTAATGGGAAATCACAATAAACCTCAGCAAATAGAACCATAGATCTCAGTTTCCTTTCAACTTGAGCTAGGAGGTGTAGAATATTAGTTTGAGGAAGGACTGTTTCTTCTTGAGGAGATTAGCAGCTGGGCCAGGCAATGCTTCATGCGAAAAATGTTATAAATATGTTCTCCTTCAGAAGGAGAAAGCTGACTCTCCAGTGCCACCTGGAGATGCAGGATTTTCTATAATTTTTTAGATTTCCAAAATATTGACATCATGATATTGATATCCTGAACTACAAGTCAATATTTTACTACAAACATGTTTTGCTTTATTGTTATATTTTACTCATGTATTCAGGTGAATATGATCCTTGTGTAAGATATGGCTGCCAGAGCAGGTGATTGGTCTAGTATTTAATCTCCCCAGGTTGTTGTGATGGGAGAAATTCAGTGGTGTCCATCAGTGACCAGGGACATGTAAGCTCTGTCAAATCTTCTCACTACCTACTATGATGGATCTGAAAATCTGCCTAAGGTTACAAACACACTTGGCGGGTCTGCAGCGAGTCTCCATGCTGCGTTTTTGCAGCGAGACTCGCTGCAGATCCCGGCCCTATACTTTTAATGGCAGACAAACACGCAGCAGGGATGTACATCCCTGCTGCGAGTTTGTTTGCAGCCCACCCCATTAACCCCCCGGCCGCGGGAGCTGATACTTCACCTGATCCCGGCTCCGGAGGTTCCCGATGTCTTCAGCAAGCCGGAGCGGGGACCAGGTGAAGTATATGCTCCAGCCAGCCGCCCGCAGCCCCGGCCACCCGATCGCCCCCCCGCAGCACCGATCGCACACACCCCCCCAATCGCCCCCCCGCAGCCCCGATCGCCCCCCCGCAGCACCGATCGCACGCCCCCCCCCCACCCGCAGCACCGATCGCACGCAGCCCCGGCTGCTCGATCGCCCACCTGCAGCCCCCATCGGGGGGGGGCGATCGGGCGGCTGGGGCTGCAGGGGGGCGTGCGAGCGATCGGTGCTGCGGGGGGGGGGGGGGCGATCGATGCTGCGGGGGGGCGATCGGGCGGCCGGGGCTGCGGGCGGCTGGCTGGAGCATATACTTCACCTGGTCCCCGCTCCGGCTTGCTGAAGACATCGGGAACCGCTGCTGCGTGTTTGTCTGCCATTAAAAGTATAGGGCCGGGATCTGCAGCGAGTCTCGCTGCAAAAACGCAGCATGGAGACTCGCTGCAGACCCGCCAAGTGTGTTTGTAACCTAAAGGGGTTTTCCCTGCAGATAAAGTTATCCTCTACTAGCTGATCATTGGGGCCCCCCATTATTTTAAGAGTCTCCCATTAAAATGGAGCTATATCTTGTGCATGTGCATTCATATCCCCCCCCCCAATTTGCATGCAAGACTAGAGAGTGGTACTATAGGGGGGGATATTTAAAATCAACTGGCATCAGAAAGTTCTATATATTTGTCATTTACTTCTATTGAAAAAAAAAAACCTCAAGTCTTCCAGTATTTATCAGCTGCTATATGCCCTGCAGGATGCAGAAAGTTTTTTCTATGGGGATTTGCTACACCTCTGGACAGTTCCTGACATGGACAGAGGTGGCAGCAGAGAGCACTGTGTAAGACTTAAAGAAAACTGCATTTCCCACAGACCATACAGCAGCTGATAAGTATTGGGAGACTGGAAGATCTTTAAGTAGAGGTAAATTACAAATCTATATAACCTTCTGACATCAGTTACATTGAAATAAATTTTCCCATCAGAGTACCCCTTTAACTATCCTAGTCCGTAGGTGGGTGATAAATGTCGGAGGTGGTCCAACAATTAAGACACCGAAATGATTATGCAAAAGACTGATCCTAAATGCTCCTGTTTAAATGGAGGGAGAGTCGAATGTACATATTTTACATTTAAAGTCTTTAGGACTGGCTATAGCTGAGTATATCACTTAGGCAGTATCTTAGGCTGTTCGGGGCTAGGGCTTATTTTCGGGGATACGTCTTATTTTCGGAGGAACACAGTATGCCCTTACACTGTAGCCCCACTTAATTCTGTAGTTAGCTGCCATGCTGTATGTCCCACTGTTGTTAGGCTCCTATACTGTATACCTCACTCTGCAGGTAGTCCTCATACTGTATACCACCCTCCCCCTCTGTAGTTGGCCGACGTACCCTCTATCTCTCATATTCAATGCCCCCTACTGTGCATCTTCTAACTACTCCTGCCTCCCTTGCAGCTTATGTTGAGCGGTTGGGGATGGAGCATAACAAGTCTGGCAGCTGGCGTTAACTAGGGCTTATATTTCAAGCTGATCCAAAAAGCCTGCAGAATTAAAGGGGTTGTCCAGCGAAAATCTTTTTCTTTCAAATCAACTGGTGTCAGATTTGTAATTTACTTCTATTAAAAAATCTTGTCTTCCCATACTTATCAGCTGCTGTATGTCATGCATGAAATGTTTTATTTTCACTCTGACACAGTGCTCTCTGCTGACATCTCTGGCCGAGACAGGAACTCTGTCTCAGTTTTCTATGAATCCCTATAGAAAACCTCTCCTGCTCTGGACAGTTCCTGTCTCAGCCAGAGATGTCAGCAGAGAGCACTGTCTCAGACTGAAAATAAAACAGCATCTAATAAGTATGGGAAGACGAGATTTTTTAATAGAAGTAAATTACAAATCTATGTAACTTTCTAACACCAGTTGATTTGAAAGAAAAAGATTTTCGCTGGACAACCCTTTTAAGCAAGGTCTTTTCAGGGTAGGTCTTATTTTTGGAGAAACACAGTAAAACCTGACTGTTGCTCCATTCAAGCAGAAGCACTCAGGACACCCATTTTCATGAACAGTAGTGATACTAGAGGTCATACCTAGAAATGAGTGAACCGGGTTCGGGTTTGAGCCGATCCGAACCCGAACGTTCGGCATTTGATTAGCTGGGGCTGCTGAACTTGGATAAAGCTCTAAGGTTGTCTGAAAAACATGGATACAGCCAATGACTATATCCACGTTTTCCACATAGCCTTAGGGCTTTATCCAACTTCAGCAGCCACCGCTAATCAAATGCTGAAAGTTCGGATTCGGATCGACTCATCTCTAGTCATACCCCCAATGATAAGACATTTATCACCTTGTTTTTAAAGGCTTAGGAAAACATGGATGCTTTCTTCCAGAAACAGCGCCACTCCTGTCCTCAGTTTGAGTTTGGGTTTTTGTAGCTCAGCTCCTTTGAAGTAAATAGATATGAATTGTAATACCAAACACAACCTGAGGTGCTGTTTTTGCAAGAAATGAACATTTTTAAAAGACTCTGCTGATCAGCAGAAACAGTCTTCTAATTCTGCTAAACAAATTCTTCCACTAGGAAAAGTTTACAAGATACAGAGTCAGGCTATGTTCACACAACGTAAGTTCTGTATTACTCACGGTCATTGTTGTACAACTGCAACAACGGCCGTGATTCATACAGAACTTAACATTGTGCTGCAGGCTGAGGGAATCCTGTCCGGAGTGTATACACATAGCACACGCTCCGGCCAGGATCGCTAGCAGCGCCGCAAATAACTCACATGTCAGTTCACACAATGGAGTGTGCGGCGGTGAATTGGGATGTGGGCGTGCACGGATGCGCCCGTATCCTGATTCAACAGAAGTGAAGATCTTTTCAGACACCGGCCGTTCTGTGGCCTGGCCGGTGTCTTACAAAGTGGGAACATGGCCTTATACAGATAATATATAGTAGTGGGCTTTTGTATCAGATTTTAATTATCTATAAAGTTTTACTATACTTTTTCTGGACTTACAGTCCTGCAATCTGCAAACGTGGTGGACAGCTACAAAATGTGTTACAACCATTAGGCTTCAGATAACTTCATCTATCTAGAATACTTCTGCTGCTATATGGATAACTCCTAGTTATTTAATTCCCCATTACATTCCCATAGCTACTTAAAGGGGTTATCCAGCGCTACAAAAACATGGCCACTTTCCCTCTCTCTTCTCTCCAGTTTGGGTGGGGTTTTGAAACTCAGTTCCATTGAAGTAAATGGAGCTTAATTGCAAACCACGCCTGAACTGGAGACAACAGTAGGGGGAGAAGTGGCCATGTTTTTGTAGCGCTGGATAACCCCTTTAAGGAGAGGACCTCTGTTGTAATAACCTAGAAAACTATTAAATTATCCCCACTTACCGAAGGGGGCGGGGACTGCCTGTCAATCAATGGGACATGTTCATATCGAGGATTGCCACTGAACAAACCGCTTTGATTCCTGCAAGTAGAACAAAGGGGAGACACAAAAGCTCATAACAAAACAGGAAAAGCATCCATTTATGAGAACAAGGACATCCTCCACTGCTTTCTAGGGTATGTCTATGTAATGTTGCCGTATCCTGCGCTCAGGTATCTTTATACCTGACTATAGGACATTTCTTTTTGCATAATGTGAAACCAGAAACTATATGTAAAGGATGAAAAGCTTTCCCGAAAAAGCTCCACAGCGCCACTCTCACACATGGGCTTTATGTTGCAGATCATTGTCATTTGTGTGAATGGAGTCAGTCTGCAATAACAAATATGACAAAAATAGATCTATTTCTGGAAAGTGACCTAACACAATTTCCAGTTTAGCCTTCACTTAAAGAGATATGGGAATTGTTCTATTTGTCTGACTGTCCTGGACTTCAGTGGTCAAATGGGCGTGAACATCACTTCAAAAAATTCTAAGCTCTGTCCCCTTATCCTCATATTCACTGCCTTTAGCCTTATATTTACACCCCTGAGCCTAGCATTCACTCCCCCGGGGGCTGAGTCACACCATGAGCCAGATTTACACCCCTTAACATCATACACCCACGGCCTAGCACCAATACTTATTAGACACCCCTCAGCTTCATATTCACACCCGATTCACACAGTCTTGGCGTCATATTCACACACCCTGAGCCTAAGGGTACTATTACACCGAGCGATAATCTGCCAAACCAGGCCAATTTGTCAGATTATTGCTCTGTGTAATAAAGACAACTATCAGCTAATGAAACAATCGTCGGCTGATCGTTGCCGTTTATTCCAACCAAGAAACCATTGTCCGCCGGGCGCACATGGCTATGTGCAAAAGCAATTGACGGTTGACGGCTGTGTACAAAAACCAACCTTATACCAACCTTCACGCTTCTGCCCTCTGCCCACAGCCGCCATTGGAACTTCAAAGCTGGTCTCTGAAATGACATGCCCCTTAGCCAATCACTGGCTCCGACGCTGTCCCATCTCGGCCAGTGATTGGCTCAGTGGCATGACACTTCACAGACCAGCTCAAAAGTGCCAGTGATGGCTACAGTGAGCGGACAGAAGCTAGAAGAACAATGGGAGCGTGGAAAGGTAAGGTATATACTTTGTTATTTACCATCTACAGCAAGGGCTGCACGGACATCGCTAAGGATATATATAGGCTCAGTAAACAAGGGCCGATCTAGGAGATCAGAGCTTGTTTACATTACTAATTCTAGCACTCACCCCCCCCCCCAGCCTAGCACTCACACCCCCTTAGCCTAGCACTCATACTACCCTTAGCCTAGCACTCCCACTCCCTTATAGCCTAGTACTCACACCCCCTTAGCCTAGCACTCACACCCCCTAGCCTAGCTGTAACACCCCCTTAGCCTAGCACTAGCACCCCCTTAGCCTTGCACTCACATGCCATTAGCCTAGCACTCACACCCCCTTAGCCCAGCACTCACACCCCTTTAGCCTAGCACTCACAACCCCTTAACCTTGTACTGACACCTCCTCAGCCTAGCACTCACACGCCCTTAGCCTAGCACTCACACCCCTTTAACCTAGCACTTACACGCCATTAGCCTGGCACTCACATCCCCTTAGCCTAGCACTCACACTCCTTTAGCCTAGCACTCACACTCCTTTAGCCTAGAACTCACACCCCTTTAGCCTAGAACTCGCACCCCCTTAATCTAGCACTCACAACCCCTTAGCCTAGAACTCACAACCCTTTAGCCTAGATCTCACACCCCTTAGCCTAGAACTCACACCCCCTTAGCCTAGCACTCACACGCCATTAGCCTAGCACTCACACGCCATTAGCCTAGCACTCACACGCCATTAGCCTAGAACTCACACGCCATTAGCCTAGCACTCACACCCCCTTAGCCTAGCACTCACACCTCTTTAGCCTAGAACTCACACCCCCTTAATCTAGCACTCACACCCCCTTAGCCTAGCACTTACACTCCTTTAGCCTAGCACTCACACCTCTTTAGCCTAGCACTCACACCTCTTTAGCCTAGCACTCACACCTCTTTAGCCTAGCACTCACACCTCTTTAGCCTAGCACTCACACCTCTTTAGCCTAGAACTCACACCCCCTTAACCTAGCACTCACACTTCCTTAGCCTAGCACTCACACCTCCTTAGCCTAGCACTCACACCCCTTAAGCCTAGAACTCACACCCCCTTAACCCCTTAAGGACGGGGCCCATTTTCGTTTTTGCGTTTTCGGTTTTTCCTCCTTGTGTTTAAAAGGTCATAGCACTTGCATTTTTCCACCTAGAAACCCACATGAGCCCTTATTTTTTGCGTCACTAATTGTACTTTGCAATTACAGGCTGAATTTTTGCATTAAGTACACTACAAAACCAGAAAAAATTCAAAGTGTGGTGAAATTGAAAAAAAAAAAACGCATTTCTTTTATTTGGGGGAACTGTGTTTTTACGCCATTCGCCCTGGGGTAAAACTGACTTGTTATGCATGTTCCTCAAGTCGTTACGATTAAAACGATATGTAACATGTATAACTTATATTGTATCTGATGGCCTATAAAAAATTCAAACCATTGTTAACAAATATACGTTCCTTAAAATCGCTCCATTCCCAGGCTTATAACGCTTTTATCCTTTGGTCTATGGGGCTGTGTCAGGTGTCATTTTTTGCGCCATGATGTGTTCTTTCTATCGGTACCTTGATTGCGCATATAAGACTTTTTGATCGCTTTTTATTACATTTTTTCTGGATTTGATGCGACCAAAAATGCGCAATTTTGCACTTTGGGATTTTTTGGCGCTGACGCCGTTTACCGTACGAGATCAGGAATGTGATTAATTAATAGTTCGGGCGATTACGCACGTGGCAATACCAAACATGTTTATTTATTTATTTATTTGTTTACTTTTATTTAAAACCTGGGAAAAGGGGGGTGATTCAGACTTTTATTGGGGTAGGGGGCTTTTTACTATAAACAACAATTTTTTTTTTTTTTTACACTTATACTAGAAGCCCCCCTGGGGCGATCAGACCTTGCCCGCTAATAGCGGCGGTCCCGGGCTACACGCGGCACCCGGGACCGCGGCGCTTCAAAGCTTTGAAGTGCTAATGAGGACATATGACGTACTGGTACGTCATATGTCCTTAAAAGGTTAACCTAGCATTCACACCCCCTTAGCCTAGCATTCACACCCCCTTAGCCTAGCATTCACACCCCCTTAGCCTAGCATTCACACCCCTTAAGTCTAGAACTCACACCCCCTTAACCTAGCATTCACGCTTCTTAAATAATGTTTACATCCATCTGTCTTTTCAGAAGAAGACGCAGACTGTTGACCTGATTGTCCAATAGTGAAATCCTGAAATGTTATAAGGGGGTGGGGGTGGGGCTGGGGGTTGAGCGTCATAATAAAAGCAGTCCTTGAGGGACACCTGAGGCTCAGGGCCGTATTTACCACTAGGCACCCGCGGTCCGGTGCCTAGTGCAGCACCTTGCAGGGGGACAGCACCAAGGAACAGGGGGTCAGAAAAAACCGAATTTTTTTGTTTTTATTTTTTTAGTTTCCCTCCTCCCCATCAGAATTGCCAGTAAATCTGGTGTCTTTTCCAGGGGGGTGTGGTATGGTGGTATTGGTTAGGTCTAGTATCGCCAATAGGTGCATGAAGATGGGGTGTCTTCAGGTTTAGTGCCTAGGGCAGCAGCAGTCGTTAATACAGCCCTGGTTGGGCAGTTGAAAACCAATCTTTTTGTCCTCAGGGATATTAAAGTGATGTTGTTATCTGAAGAAGCTATCCTGTATTTATAGGAAAAAAGCTGATCAGTGGGAGTCAATGTGCTGGGACCCCTAGAGAATGGGGACAAACGTGTTCCTGTAAAAGACAAAGCAGACCATGCATTGCCAGCACTACAATCCCTCTCTATTCGCTGACCTCTGCAATGTTTTGTGCCACCATGGAGCGCATGTGCTCTGTTTATTCTAGGGACATTGTTTATGTTCTCCAGACCAATGAAGGTCTCTGAGGTCGAATAGGGGATAACTTCTTCAGGTAGGAATATCCCTTTAAGTTACAAGCAAAGGACCCTGGCAGCAGCTTCCTCTCCTCTTCCCTTTGGGAACATTCATGTTTGGCCAAGCTGAGCATGCAGGTGTATAGGGGGGATTAGGAGTGGTAATTGGTGGAAAAATGCCTGTTTGTCTGATAGCTATCTTGTATGGCCAGCTTTAGCCTCTGCAGAGGATACTTTACGGGGTTGTCCAGGTTTAGAGAATCATAGCCACTTTCTTCTAGAAACAGCATCACTCCTGTCCTTAGTTTGGCTGTGGTTTTGCAGCTCAGTTCTACTGAAGAGAATAGAGCTGAATTGTAATGCCACACACAACCTGAGGACAAGGGTGGTGCTGTTTTTGCAATAAAGTAGCTGTGTTTCTCATAGTCCTGAATAACCCACTTAAGTCTGACCACTATAGGCCGGAGGGATGTTTCTGTCTCAATAAGGAAATAATTCCTCCAGTCATCCGCAGTGTGCTAACATGTAGTGCAGAGCACAGCAGCATTACACTGCAGCTCTCTCTGAAGGCATAATATAGAAAGATTTTTATTGGCCTAATAGGGTTAATGGCTTTTTTTAAGGAAAAAAAAAAGCCCCCATGTGGCTGCCGGCCTGTGTCTGCGGCTACTCACATGTACTGTGAGACGGGGGCGTTGGAAATAGGCGGGGCCGAGACCCGCAGGCTGTTGTGGCTGCCGCAGCTACTGCTGTAACTATAGAAACTGGGCAGGTGAGGTCTGCCTGCCGTGCGCAGCATCTCTCTACGTGCCTGGGGGTTAAAAGGGTCGTCCTCGTCCATATCATCATAATCCAGGTCCCTGGAACAAAGAAGAAACAGATTCCTATTAATATATATATATATATATATATATATATATATATATATATATGTATACAACCAAATATCACACATAGCTCTAGGCTATGTGACGGCGTATGGCAGCATAGCCTAACCTGACCTATCTCCTTTAGACACGTCCATTGCATCTCATATACAATGTTACATCCTCTCTATATACACCATATACACCATACAAAAGTCATTTTATAGATACACAGATTCCATTTGTCTATCTATGTACATTGCTTTGGTCCCTGCATCTGTGAACAATGTTAGTTAGATCAGAATATAGGTCATTGTATAGGATTGCTTTCCCTACTAGCCATTTTTGTGAGCAATGGTCGTGCCGCAAGATCCTCTATATGCAAATTATTATACATCATTATATAGTGTATATACTAGAGCTGTGCTTCAATATATAAACATTTTACCTCCCTGCACTTCATGATCACTCATTCATTTTATAGGCTTGTCCATGAGAAGTAACAGATGGATATACAAATGATATACTTCTTCATGTTCATGATGACTGATTCAGTCCAAAAATTATTCAGTCCAAAAGTGTTGGTAACAAAGACAAGACCTATTGTACTCAGCTAGTGGTTACATATTTTACACGCATAAAGGGGTTGTCAAGGCTTAGAGAAACATGGCCGCTTTGTTCCAGAAACAGCATCACTCCTATCCTCAGTTTGACTTTGGTTCCATTCAAGTGAATAGAGCTGAATTGTAATACCACACACAACCCGAGGACAGGGGTGATGCTGTTTTTAGAAGAAATCAACTATGTGTTTCTAATCCTGGATAACCCCTTTAGGATACGTTCATACGTACCAGACCCGCAGCAGATTTTCTGCTTCGGATCCGCAGCAGATTTCTTCTAAATAACTGAACACAGCATCAAATCTGCACCATCAAATCTGCTGCAGATCTGTGGATCCTGTACGTGTGAACGCACCCTTAAAGAGAGTGTACAATCTGACCTTACTTTACACATGATCCTCACCTCCCTCGCTTCCCATCCATCCCTGGAATCCCGGATTTCTGCTCTCTGCAGCACAGAACTTCTGGACTGTAGACAATACATCACAGGCCCGCTCAGCCAACCAGGGGCTGAAGCAGGACACACCACTGTGACTACTGATTGGCTGAGAGGGTCAGTGACATATCGCCTACAGACCTGGAAGTGCTGTGCTCCAGACACCAGAGCTCCAGTATTTTGGGGTCAGGGCAGAGTGAGAGAGGTAAGAGAGTATTTTAACCTTCACCTCCCTGAGCATCATATGCAGCCTTCCTGCATATTAGGCCATCATCACTATTAGATCAGCAGAGGGCCGAGTCCTGGCATTCCCACTGATCATATGCTAAAGAGGCCATGGCGCTAGTGTGAGCACTGTGGCCTAGTCAATGTTTATGTAACTCACCCCCGCATTGCTGTACTCTATGTAATGTCAGTACAACGAATGGCAGTGTTGCCTCATTAGTGGAGGTTGACAATACTAAAAGTACAGCAATGCATGGAAGAGCAGAAGTGAGCACTGAAGAGGCTGTAGCGCTGGCATGAGCGCCATGATTCATCCAAACAGCTTATCTGCTGATCTAATATATGTGGCTTTTCCTCAATACAATCCATCAACTTTAGATGGCTATCCAAACCTCTCTGTACAGATCTTGTACTTTAATAATAGGCTATAATTGTTAGTTCTGGATATGAAGAATTAATGCTTTTTTGGACAGTATCGGTCAGCTCTCTGACATGGCTGTTTTAAAGGGCCATTTGAAAAAAACGTTTACAGACCCCAGGGACATGTTAAGAGTTTTGATTGGTCAGTGGGGGTGTTGATATCCCCACTAGAGATGAGCGAATCGGGTTCGAGTCGATCTGAACCCGAACGTTCGGTATTTGATTAGCGGTGGCTGCTGAACTTGGATAAAGCTCTAAGGTTGTCTGGAAAACGTGGATGCAGCCAATGACTATATCCATGTTTTCCACATAGCCTTAGGGCTTTATCCAGCTTCAGCAGCCACCGCTAATCAAATGCCGAAAGTTCGGGTTCGGATCGACTCGAGCATGCTGGAGGTTCGCTCATCTCTAACCCCCACCAGTCTCATGAACTAGTGAGAAGAAGTGTGCACTAAGCTGCTCGCTTCTCCTCAGTCATTCTAGTGATCATCCAAACCCCCAATGAAGACCACAGAGCAGACAGTTTACAACAGAAGCAAAGCCTGAAAGATCACAGCAAGGTAATAAAAGAAATGCCAGGAATGGATTTGAAAGGAGGATAGATCTTTCTTTCCTTTATGACCTGTTCTCTGTTTATAGTCTGTCCCTGGCTTTGGCTTTAAAGATCTATCAGATAAATTTCTCTGTGTAAGGGTCCATTTACACAGAAAGATTATCTGACAGATTATCTGCCAAAGATTTGAAGCCAAAGCCAGGAACAGACTATAAACAGGAAACAGGTCATAAAGGAAAGCCTGAGATTCCTCCTCTTTTCAAATCCATTCCTGGCTTTGGCTTCAAATCTTTGGCAGAAAATCTGTCAGATAATCTTTCTGTGTAAATGGGCCCTTAATGCACCATTAGTTTAAAATAGGTTTCAGTGTCAGAGAACCACTTTTAGGTGTTAGCAACCTAGCCTTATTATATGTCCTAGCATCATACCAGCTAGGGGAATGGTGACACCCAGTCATTTAATTTTACATATTTCTAGTGGGAACAGTGGGGCGGCACAACACAGACTAGCCTTAGAATTGTCGATTTGGGGAGACTATTACTACTACTAGCAGTCACTAAACCAGACATGACAGGATAGCAGACAGGTCCTCTTTAAAGGCGAAGTCAGGGGTTGGCCTTTTTTTTCAAAAGAGTCGGAGAGGAGGTGGCTGAACATAACAACATGCCCTACCTCCCCGGCTCCAGCGCTGGGGTCCGCTGTCCTCCTTTCCAGTTCTTAGTCCCCCGGCCGATTCCTTGACTGAGCGAGGACCCAGGTCATGCATGTAAGACCCGCTCAGCCAGTCAGCAGCCGCATGTTGTAATGTAGGTGTATGTTGTTATGTTCAGCCACCTCCTCCCTGGCTATTTTGAAAAAACAAACAAAAACAAAAAAAAAGACAACCCCGAACTTCTTCTTTAATGGTCGGTGATTCCAATAATTTAGCAATTACTTTAAAGGAAGCATCTTTTCTGTATCCAAGAAGATGTCTATCGTATCATGTGTTATAAAATATCACTGAATAGAGCCAAATAACAGAAAAATACTACAATTCAAGGATCCTGTGTGACCTTGGTTTGTCTTATAATGCTCTACATATGCGTAAAACTACATTGCCATTCATCCTTTAATCTAATAATCCCAGTCTGCATTAATAAAGCAATCTGGGAGATGACTGCACTTTCATTTATTAGATAAAGAATGTCTGGGTAATGGCAGTCAGTCATGGTAGAATACGTGGCAGTGCTAACCACACCAACCATGAATCAAGAAGGATGGCAGTATCACAAATTAAGGATGTAATGAAAGTTAGGCAACTCCCGGGGTGCTACGTACCTGTTCTGAAACCGTTTCCATGCACGGGGAAGACTGCATACAGCGGCAGTAAAAGAAAGAGCCGAAAGGAAGGAGAACAGTAAAAGAAATAGGATTCCTTCCATGCCATCATAACAGAGTCCTTTGAGGGCGTCCACATAGTCCTGAATTAAAAGTCAGAAGTTCATCACACAGGCATATACTGTAATAGTATGTTAACATTAATATTGTTGCTACATCTTCATCAAAATTATACATACATATTCAAAATTATTTCACATCCAGTAAATCTTATGGCAGTACATCTGTCATATATTTACTTAAAAGGATTGTACAGGGTTAGAAAAAAAAAAAAAAAAAACAATACTGCTTTCCAGAATTGGCACCACACATAACTATTCAGTCCAACGACATTAAACACATTCTATAAATTAAGGTACAAAACACTTCTTGGTGATAAAAATGGCCACAGCTTTATTTAAATCACTGAACCAAAACAATCACAGGAGTCAGATGCAGTGCTAAGCCACTGGGATTTACGAACACTGTGAGATCCTCAGCTGTCTGACATACAGCACCTGGCATGATAGCAACAAAGGGGTGGGATGTTCTGGCTTGCCATTCTAGCAAAGTCAGTACACTTTAAGGGCACCAATGATTCTCACTCCTGTGCCTTACCGTGTCAGCTCCTGGATATTACCATTATGACATCCTCAAAGTAATACTGTCACACCCTTACTCTCTGTGTAGTTCTTCACACCATCCACAAGCCTAGATGCTGCACATTCAATGTATAACTCTATAACACTATAAAAAGTACACTATAAGAGGTACACAATATCACTTTAAGGCTGGTAACTTCCAATGCTCAGCCTGTGCACCACCATGAGCATTAGCATTCTCTGTTAGTTGAAATGAGTACACCATAACTTGACTACAACTTCCCCCTTACTCCTGAACCACAAAACCAAAGCTGTGGAAGTATATTTACTTTTTTATTTACACATTTTTGCATAGTTAAATCAATGCAATGAATGTATAACTTAAAACTGCCAGTCCAAGTAAGAACTATGACAATTGTGCTAAACAAAGCTACTGTTTGACTCATCCTCCAACACTTAAGAGAGGAAAAACCCTCTGTGGAGGAAACCTCTAGGGAGTCATGGCAGAAAGATTGCCCTTCCCTTAAGCTTTAGAGGGTTAATGCAAAGTTGTAACTCATTAAATGACAACAAAGTTAATATTGGCATTGTAAATCTGGCACTGTATACAGACAAATGAGATTTACAATAATACATGCATCATTGCACATAGAAAAGATAAAACAGTTGTAGAATAAAGATTAAAAAAGGAAGGGCTTGGGTTGGGGATGTCTTGCTCTAGATATTCTTGTAGGAGAGAGAGGAAGGAAGAGAAAAGAGAATAACTTACTATTCTGAAACCCCACCTTCGTCATAGTAATAAACTAGGCACACATATAGTTACATAGAGTTACCCAGAATTACACAGCTACTTTCTGAGTTTTCTTACCTTATGGAGCCCCCGACAGTTTAACAGAGCTACTAGATGGTGAAAGTTCCCCTCTGTTGTATTGAGCATGGCTTGGACCACTAGTAAGTGTCTCTGGAATGTAAAGAGATGAAGTAATGAGGAGATGACATTACATAATGTAGTAGATGAAAACTACAGTTCTCATTAGTTTATTCCATCTTAAGACAGCGTTCTTAACCAGTACCATCTTACCTCTGCTGCTGGAAATTGTGGTATTGCTTCCCTTTCCAATCCATGAAGTTGAGGATGGATGTTGGAGAGAGCTCTCTGTGACATGGTCAGCCTCTGTATACAACAATGAGTGTAATGGGTGTATAAAGATGTACAAAGCATACATTCTGGTTAGATAACTTTCTTTTGCAAGGCTATTAAACCAATAGCACCAAAATGTTACATCACAGGCAACAATAAGCAGTATAGAGGCACATGCTATGACTTTGGCTGTGCATGTCATATGGTGCTTCTGTACTACATCATAAGCTAGAAGCTTTGGCTGTCCAGACATGATGGGAATTGTAATTTTGCAACAGTTGGGGGTTCCTGCTGTCTTCCTTTCCTACCTAAGCTGTTTTACTAAACATTGTGTAGAATTCTGTAGCTGCCCCCTACCCTCATTTTAATAGTAATTTTTAATAGTTTATACTAAAATGTTTATTCAGTAAATTTGGAATAGTCTAAGCATTTACAGAGCATCAGTATATACAAAAAGGGGAACTACAGACTGCTGTTAAGTAAGTTCATGTGCATGAATGACAGATAACTGTACCTGGCGGAAGGGGTTTGTGACTTCCTGGTTACAGGAGATGTAATACTGTAAAATATCTGAAATAAACAGAATTGTAGGAGTTAGGAAATTTTGAGGAGTAGAGGTGGTGGAACTGATCTGATGAGTTTTAGACTTCTTCTTCCCTATCCCTATAGAGTACAAGTCAAAGCGAACAGTGTGCTGATACAACATACTATACAGAACTGCATAGGTCCAGACAAAATGTGCCTTTATACATCCAAAAACACAAATTGGCCGAATTAACCTTGACAGTTATCTCTTATTATCTGTTGTGAGTCAGGAGGTCCCAGTACAACTTTGTCAACTGGGCTTGGTCGATTTTAGAATAAAGTGCATGGGCACCTTAACACCTCATAAGTATTGAAAATATCCTCCATTGTACAAAAAGATTCAGTAGAGGCTGCCGCACAAAAATATTTGATTGGTCACTCACTAAAATGATGGCGTAGAAGTACTTGGCTCTCTTCACTGCAGGAGACACAGTTTAAAGAACAAACACTCAAATGAGCACTTCTACCCCATGATCACAGTGCCATTTTACACAAAATGCATTCATTTAACATTTTTATTATTTTAATATTACTCTTTAAGGCTATGTTCACATTATGTGAACACCCGGCTGTTCCGTGACCCCAGCTGGGTCACGGAACAGCCGGTCTCAGCCTTGATAATCCCGGCCGGTACTTAAGTATTGGCCGGGCGATCTTTCCGGCCGTAGAGCTCTGATGCGGGCGCATCAGCACGCGCCTGCATCAGAGCTTCCCATAGCCCACAGTGAAGCAAGCGGCCGGAGCCGCTCGCCTCACTGTGTGAACTGACAGGTCTTTCTGCGCCCGGAATTCACTGAATTCCGGCCGCAGAAAACTGACATGTCAGTTTTTTTCCGGCGGCGTATGGGATCCCGGGCCGGAGCGTACACACATCGTATACGCTCCGGCCCGGGATCCCATACGCCGCCGGAAAAATCTTATCTTATTGCAAATAAAGCTATGTTCAACTCCTCAAAACTAGGGCCGTAGTTCTGCGGCAAGTACTACGGCCGTGGTTTTACGTAGTGTGAACATAGCCTAAAGTTTATAGGGACCTGTGCATTGATTTTCCTATTGTTCATTTGTTTCCTGAATTCTACTTCTCATAGAAAGGTCAGTGTTACAGACAGCAGTAGGGAGGGGTTACACACCAGCTCATATAGTAGAAGGGGGGAGAGAAACCTTGGAGGACAGCTCGCACAGGCTGGAGAAAGAGAGGAAAGCACAAAAAGATATGGTACTGTAGCTTGCAGTGAAGAATATCGATTGTGTACAAGCATAGAGACAAAAGAAAGCTCACAAAGCAAATTGCAGAGGCTGTAGAAGCAAAAGTAAGAATTTGTTTTATAGAGGCCTACAAATATATATTTTTTTTGCACCATAATAAGCAAAAAGAAAAACTGCCTTTCAAAGGTGTCAATAAATGAAAGTGGCTTTAGCCACTTCATACACAACAGCTGAAAGAATAATCTACTGATCCACCACAAACAATCACCCAATCACCTCTTCTTTTCCCCTATTCTTCTTTTTCCCTATTCCACTCATGTGTTACATTTGTCACAGTTTAAAAAATCCTTTTATATATATATATATATATATATATATATATACCCCATTTGTAAACCATCTGCTGCTATTTCCACTACATTGAATTCTGGCAGCCCCCATCCGGATGTAAATTTGTGTTTTGGCTACATGCAATAAAACTGAAACAATATCCCATTCATGTCTCATGTCCTTCCTGGGATGATCTCTGGCTCGCTGTAATGTTTTTGTGTTACTTGACAACAAAAGAGTATGGCAGTTCATACACAAGAAACCAACAATGCAACTTTACAATCCACTCAGCTCTATACATTGTATAATAGGGTCAGATCAGGATCTTGTTTAGCATCAAAGCTATGAGGACACAGAAGAATAAAAAGACATACTGGGAATATAATAGCTGGATGAACATGAAACAATGGTCATTGTGCAGTCATAAATGTTTAGATCTTTGTCTTACCTGGACTGATATTTGTAACCACTTGGGTTTGATTTAACACATATGCGTCTGGATCAGAGCAAAAGTCACTCAGCCCCTGTGCAGTAAGAGAAGGAAATCCAATGTTCAAAAATATTTGCAATTTGATTAAAATGTATACTTTAATGGAATTTACTTCCATTAAAAAAATCTAAAGTCATCCAGTACTTATCAGTTGCTGTATGTCCTGCAAAAAGTGATGGAGTCTTTCCATTCTAAAGAGCAGGAGAGGTTTTCTATGGGGATTTTCTACTGCTCTGGACAGTTCCTGACGTCAGAGAGCACTGTGTCAAACTTGAAAGAATATACCGCTTACTGCAGGACATACAGCAGCTGATAAGTACTAGAAGACTGGAGTTTTTTAATAGAAGTAAAGTACAAATCTGGCCCTTACTAACTCCAGTTGAATTGAAAGAAAGAAAAAATCACAGAATCCCCTTTAATTCTGACCTCTGTATCAAATATGGTTGACTAGAGGAGAACCCCTAATGCAATATAATCATTATGGGCCTATTTGTTTTACACCAATGGATGTTCAATAAACGGAAACAATTGGCATTGCTGCGTATATACATAATGACCAAAAATACAACACACATGATATTTTTTTTAAAAAAAAACAGCCAAAAAATAGCAGATTCTGTCCCTGTCCGCTGTTTTTGCTTAAAAATCGACAAAACGGCTGAACATAACATAACAATGGAATCTTTGAAAAATAAAAGGTGGAATCTGATTGGTTGCCAGGGGCAACTGAGCCAGTTTACTTTACACCATGTTTGATTAATCTCCCCTAATGTGTGAATATGGTATAAAAGAAATAAAGTAAAATTTTTGGCATAATTTTTTTTTTTTCAGCACATTGGCACAGATGTACTAGAACAAGCTTGAGGCTATGTTATCACTTCAGGAACATCGCAGTAAATGGCAGCTGCCTCGTAATATAGAATATGATCATTGTTTGTGGCCATCTATATAATGAGAGGGCCGCTTTTGCCTGATATGTTCCCAAAGAGGGAACATAGCCTTAAAGAGTCACTGTCGTACATATATATATATATATATATATATATATATATATATATATATATATATATATATATATATATAATTTTTTTTTTTTTTTTTTTGCCGAAATCAATAGACCAGGCGATTTTAAGAAACTTTGTAAATGGGTTTATTAGCCAAATATGCCATTATCTGCATTTAAAAAGCTTTTTTCCCAGGTCCCCCTCTCCCTCCACTTTTTTATCCACTGCAAAAAATCAGGAAATTGTGACTTGTTGCATCAGACGTACCCAGTCTGTTCTAGGGAGGGGGGAAAAGGGAGGAGGGAGTTAGCCAACAGCAGAAAGCAGATAACAGAGGATTACAGGCACTGAGCTGGGTGACAGCTGTAATCAGAGCTCAGAGAGGTCAGTGGTGACTGTCAGAGGAGATAAAGGGTGAGGGATTTGTAGATTAACTCTTTTTTGTCCTGTTTTGGTCTTTTATTTAGACCAATGAAGACAGGGGGGAGAGCTTCAAACTGCTTTTTCATGATAAAAATGCATTTTTTGGCTAATAAACCCAATTACAAAGTTTCTTAATCGTCTGGACTATTGATTTCTGCAAAAAAAAAATTCACGACAGTGACACTTTAAGCAGACTTCCAATTCACAAGATAAATTACCGTGAAGCAGGACATTCTGACGTTCTGTTTGTTCTAAATTGACGCTATTAATTTGCTGAAAGAGCAACAGACTTTGGCTAGATTTTGGTGCATTTTTGGTGTAATGTGTAGCACCTTAGGCCACTCCCACTCCCATACCCCTTTTTCAGAAAAGTTTTTTAAAATGCATAATAATGCTAGGATGTCTTTTTGGATGTCCATCATTTTGAGGCCAAATAACTATTGTTTTGCAATGAAGTCCGTGATTTCAAAGTAACGGATATTATTTGGCCACAAATAGGCAAAAAAATACAGGGTGTGAACCAAGCCATCATGTGTAGAAAAGTTCCATGCACCATTTTTTGGACAGAATTTTAGTGCTGAGACAGTAGTAAACCCCCGGGCCATGATACGTACCATTAAATAAATCCATTTACAAAAAACAACTTGTGGCTCTATGGCTACACTGACAGAAAAATCGAAAGTTACGGTTAAAGTTTAAATGACAAAATAATCCTTTAGTTCTGAAGGAGTTAAAAGCAAGCCGGATTCTATAAAGGGTTATGCTGGGCGTTGTAGTTTGGAAGAAAAGCCACAGGTTGGGAACTATTACACTAGGAATACAAGCTTGCTCCGTGATTCTATCCGTTTAGCCTATGTGGAGAATGAATGGAGGCATGAATATATACTATATCTCTGTATTACTAGTTGCTTAAGGAATGGAAAACAAGGCATCACCATACAATGAATAGGAGCTGACTAGGCAATTCTTGAATCCATAGCTATGTGCGCTCTGCATGGTAGAGAACATCTCATCCCGCTGTTTTCCCACTTGACCGAGCAGACGGACGCTCTCACAGTTCACTTTGCATTGACTGAAACCACCTTCATTTTACTATTCCCATAATAGTAATGAACTTGAACTCCAGCCCCATAGAGAGTTAAGCATGGCTTGGGGGAGCCCGAGGAGGTGTCTGTGAATTGGGCAGCGGGCTTCTGGTTCAGCAGAACTGCATTAATACCTAGTATTGGAGGCTAATGAAAGCTGACAGATGTGACAGAGCGCGAGGGGCGGGGGAACCACTGACCCAGCACAGAAAATACACCAATTAAATTATCTCGCTTCACAGGACTTGATGGGCAAGCGGGCAGGACGGAGAATGGGGCGAGAGGCGGGAGGACCCTCCAGCAGAGAGCAAATGAAAGGCACAGTACACTCGCTGACAATTGATTCATACAAAAAACAGGATTAGGCTTATATCCCCAGTTTAGCGGACACTCCAGGGGGTTGTCTACAAGGGATACGCTGCCTGGATTCTGGAGGCTCTGATTGTCAATGACATGTATTCAGTCAAAGATTTATTACAAATCTGTTAATGTGTAAAAAGTGAGCATCTCCAGACGGTAACAAAAAAACAATTCCATTGTGGTTGGCAGAGACGTAACTGGAGGCCCTAAGGCCTCAGTGTAAAATTGCAACAGGGCCTCCACCTAACATATGCCATTTATAATAGTGATGGCTTCTCATGTGGCAGGGGGGGTTTAGGCTCCCTCGGGCACCACATTGTAGGTAATTCTTCTTTACTGCCGACAATTTATCGCTGCCATACACTGCCTTGTGAAAGTATTCACTCCTTGGTATATTTATTGTTTTTACCAGTTAAGAATATGGATTGTAATAGAGATTTTATATAATAGTTCAGATTGTTACAATGAAATGAAAAATATATCTTGTTTGTAAAATAAATATACAAAAATGTAGAGTGATGAGTGGCAATCAACATGTGCCGTGTTCAGACAGGTGATGAATAGGGGAAATCCTGCCCAGGGTCATTCCTTATGATGGAGAGGGCAGGGAGGAGAGACAGTGAGGTGGTGCAAGCCTAGGGCACAAACACTCTAGGCAACACCAATTTTCTTTAGGAATATATAACTGCATCACCTGCTGTATGGACCACAGGACAGATCTTGGATTAAGAGCAGCTATCTGATCATACAAGCAGTTTGGAAGTTGGGGGGGGGGGGCAGATTGTGGGTACAGAGTCGTTTTAAAGGGGTTGTCTAGGATTAGAAAAAAAGTTTGCTTTCTCCAAACAATAGCGCAACACCTGTCCTCAGGATGAATATGGTATTGCAGGCTTACAAAAACATGGCCACTTTCTTCTAGAAACAGTACCTCTCCGTTGTTTATTCAAGAATGTAGCTGTGTTTTCTTTAAATAATTCTAGATCACCCTTTTAACCACAGAAAGGGATCTAAGGCCTAAGTCTATCAACTGGAACTTTACCTGGAAACACAGGCAGAAAGTTCTATCTGCCCCTTGTGAGTGAAGAACTTTTTCCCTCCATAAAAGAATTTACATGAGTGGAACAAAAAAACAACTTCCGTGTTTGCCATTTGACTCTTTCTGTAACAATGTGATATACTGTAATATATATTTTGACTCTTTATTATAACAGATTAGATCACATTTTGTGTAGACTCAGAAGACAATATTAAACATTACTACTTTAAATGTATAGAAACCTACCACAGCGGTGGCCATCTCTAGTCCCATTGATCCCCAGCTGAGTAAGAGAACAAAGAAGCTGACCACTGTCATTCTGCGGAAAGAAATAGGAACAGAAGAAAATCATCTCATGTTCATTTGTTTTATTATTGTTATATTGTTTATTAATTCTCTGAATCCTGTACATTGGTATAAAAGCAGTCATTATTTTTGGACTGTATAAGACTTAAAAACCCATAATGACTTAAATAAATAAAAAAATTAAATAAAACAATGCTCACCTTACTGATCCCCTGTTGCTCTAATTTAAGATTATGTGAACACTTCGGAAAATCGATAGAAAATCCGTTGCGGAATCCAGCGCTCGTGCCTGCTCAGGGAATGTGGCGGACGCGTCTCCGCCCGTTATATAGACTCCATTCTATGCACGGATGGATTCCATCGTCCGTCCAAAGAATGAAGGTTATGTGCACACTTCGGAAAATACTTGGAAAATCCGTGGACTGCGGGTGCTGCGGGTGCGCGCGTCTCCACCTGTGTCATAGACTCCACTCTATGCAAGGTCGGATTCTGTCATCTGTCCAAAGAATGAACTTGTTCATTGTTTGGACGGATGACAAAATCCGACTGTGTCATAGACCCCATTCTATGCACGGACGGTTTCCGCGAGCGGGCGCAAGCAGCGGATTCCGCAACAGATTTTCAGTCGATTTTCCGAAGTGTGCACATACCCTTAGTGCTGCTAAGGCCCCGCTGATCTCTGTACTTCTTTATTCCTCTTGTCAAGGACATTTGACCAATTACAGCTGCCATACTGCCAATCACAGGCCTATGATTGGCTGCTTTGATCACTTGTCTATTTTGTGAGACATTATGATGTACAGAGACCAATGGGGCCTGAGATGCATCAAGAGAAAATCAGAGGGAGATCAATGGGTGAGTATTTGTTCTTTAACTGGTTTACACTATTGTGAACTTTGAAGTTAGAGATGAGCAAATTTCAAGTATTACCGAAAGAAAGTGCTTCATTAGCTCGGCAGTCTTATCAGCGGAACTCTGTGCCACTCCACTGCAGGTGCCTGAAAAAGCTGCATCCAGTCCTGGGAAACTGGGAGAGGTTTCCCAGGGCTGCATTCTGCTTTTCCAGGCACCGGGACTGAAGCGGCACAGAGTTACTGCCGGGCTAACAAAGTGATTCCCTTTTTTAATACTGTAATTTGCTCATCTGTTTTTAAAGGGAATCCTTCAGCTGCAATTGACATTCTAAACTTCTTGTTAGTTAAGGAAGACTCATGGTACCTTTCATATATCTGCCTGTGATTCCAGAATGTAGAAAAATGATTTTATTATATAGTAATCTTCTTTCCTGAGCTCCTGAAGTGCAGTAAGCTGTAACACCTCGGAGAGGAGACATTCACGTTTGCAGCCTGGAAAGGCCTCTTTGTAACAGAAAATAAAAGCATTTCTCCTAAAAAGAACAGCTGTATATATAAAAAGGTATCATGTGTCTTCTTGACCTAACAGTTACCTAACATTGTCAACAGTTCGGAAGATGAATTACAGCTGACAGATTCACTTAAAAAAAAAATGACTGGACAACCCTTTTAAGTTTAGCCACAGAGTGTAACCTTTCTAAGTTACATTAAGACCCGTCCAGTACTCACCAAGGCTATGTCCACACAACGTAAAAAAGTCGGAAAACTGCAGCCGTAGTTTTCATTTCATAGTTGTCAATGCAACAACGGCCATAATGCTCACACACAGCGTGCACTACCCAAAGGTGCCCGCAATCCAAATATAAATAAAATAATGTTCAAGTGTAATAATATTTTATATCCAAGTCTGATATATATCCAAGTATTGGTGGCCAAAGAAGAAATAAATCTTTTTGTATTGCAAAATTTATCTGATTATAGTTACTTTGGACTGCTGTGGAAGACCGCTTAGACTGTTGTAAAGTGCTGTAAACTGCTAGTGGGATGTAGAGTGCTGTAGACTGGTGTAAAGTGCTTTAGACTAATGTAAAGTGCTGTAGCCTGCTATAGTGCGATGTAGCCTGCTATAGTGTGATGTAGCCTGCTATAGTGTGATGTAGCCTGCTATAGTGTGATGTAGCCTACTATAGTGTGATGTAGACTGCTTTAGAGCAGTGATTTTCAAACAGTGTGCCGCGACACATGGTCGCCCCTGTGTTTTGTTCCCCGGCAATGCGCAGAGATCAGTGGCGGATTGTAATGTGGGCGGTTGCGTGGTGCGCTGCGGCGGGCCATGATGGAGAGAAGCAGGGGGGAGAAGTATGGTGGAGAGAAGCACAGGAGAGAAGCAGGGGGGAGAAGTATGGTGGAGAGAAGCACAGGAGAGAAGCATGGGGGAGAGAAGCACAGGAAAGAAGCAGGGGGAGAAGTATGGTGGAGAGAAGCACAGGAGAGAAGCAGGGGGGAGAAGTATGGTGGAGAGAAGCACAGGAGAGAAGCATGGGGGAGAGAAGCACAGGAGAGAAGCATGGGGGAGAGAAGCACAAGAGAGAAGCACAGGAGAGAAGCATGGGGGAGAGAAGCACAGGAGAGAAGCAGGGGGGAGAAGTATGGTGGAATGAAGCACAGGAGAGAAGCAGGGGGGAGAAGTATGGTGGAGAGAAGCACAGAAGAGAAGTAGGGGGGAGAAGTATGGTGGAGAGAAGCACAGAAGAGAAGTAGGGGGGAGAAGTATGGTGGAGAGAAGCATGGGGGAGAGAAGCACAGGAAAGAAGCAGGGGGAGAAGTATGGTGGAGAAAAGCACAGGAGAGAAGCAGGGGGGCGAAGTATGGTGGAGAGAAGCATGGGGGAGAGAAGCAGGGGGGAGAAGTATGGTGGAGAGAAGCATGGGGGAGAAAAGCACAGGAGAGAAGCATGGGGGAGAGAAGCACAGGAGAGAAGCAGGGGGGAGAAGTATGGTGGAGAGAAGCACAGGAGAGAAGCAGGGGGAGAAGTATGGTGGAGAGAAGCACAGGAGAGAAGTAGGGGGGAGAAGTATGGTGGAGAGAAGCACAGGGGGGAGAAGAAAACAGGCACAGGTTTCACACTGAGTATAAATACATTTAGAATCTATATTATTAACTATATGTATAATATGTACTGTTTTAGTGTTATTTTGTGCCATTTTGGTTGGTGGTGTACCCCGGGATTTTTTAAGTATAAAAAGTGTGCCGCGGCTCAAAAAAGGTTGAAAATTACTGCTTTAGAGCTCTGTTAAGGAGCATATTTGGCTAGATATAGCCCTAGTAGCAGTATAGTTCTAGCAAGTTTGTTGGCTTACAATGTTGAATACATTAAGACCAACATCTGAAATATCAGGGTCTTATCATGGAAATAGAAAAAGGCCCCTATTGTGTCATCTATTTTTTCCCGACAACCTCAGTCGTGAACTCTACTGCATACATATGGTGGGTCCCTGGGGAGGGCTGTGATAGCCACAGTGACCTACATATTTTAAAATAAAGGAGAATAAGAACTGTGTATGAAACCTGAAGCCTTATACTTGGTCAGTCCATGGGGAAGGGAGGACAAAACACTAATGGGAGCCTATACATTTACACTTATTTACTGCATTCAACCATAATGGAAACAACACAGCAACTGGTGGGTAGTGGTTTGGGATACGTTTGGGTCCCTTATTTGCATGGCCTCTGACAGCAACACCAACAAAATTGCCTGACCTCAGGTCTGGAGTGCATTGTACTGTGTAGGCCAACATAGTGGATGACTACATAAGACATACTCCACTCCTGACTGCTAAAGGGGTTATCCAGTGCTACAAAAACATGGCCACTTTCTTTCAGAGACAACACGACTTTTGTCTCCAGTTCAGGTGTGGTTTGTAATTAGGCTCCATTCACTTTAATGGAACTGTGCAGCAAAACCCCGCCCAAGCTGAAGACAAGAAAGTGGGACTGTCTCTGGAAGAAAGTGGGCATGTTTTTGTAGCGCTGGATAACCCCTTTAAGGATGCAGCTCATCAACTCACTAGATAACAGTGACACTACTGAGACTTGTGTCTCAGTAAAATAATAGGCCTCATCCTATTGACTATTAGTTCCTCAGACAAATGACTGACTCCATTGGTTGTATGTCACAGCTTCCATTTAATAATCCAATAGCTCTTAGTAAGCATGTATAGGACATAAGAGTCTAATTGGTTCAGAAGGGAAAACTCAGCAAAAGAGACAGATGACTATAAATCTAAAATTGTATTTGTTAGAATTAACTTGAGCTCTTTATAATTAAAATGATGTTTAGGATCCCTACTATTGGCTGATGGAACATTATAGTGATCATGACAGGATTTAAGGAATTGGGGAACACGAGGATGCCTGTGTTTAGTAAATAAAATGCAGTCACAATCATTAGCTTTTTGGTTCTCTATTATTTTTGCTTTTTTTTTTTGCAGTGTCTGGCTGATATTTTATCAGTTTTGCTACTATAAATGCTGAAGATTTTCCACATGGAAATCCAGTTGCAGAAGATCTGCAGCTTTTTCGCTACATGGGACCCAATTCTACCGGTACTGACCTTAGGATCTGTTATGAGATATCAAAGGTAATGCTAAACTTGGAAGAATATTGCGTATTGAATTCTTTTGGTAATATAATTTATTTATTTTATTTAATTTGTGTGAACAGACCAAAAACGAACAAACAAAAAAAAAAAAACAGCTGTAACTTACAAAAAGAGGTGGTAAATAATAAGCATGTTTATTATCTAGATGGTCATAATCAATTACTGCTGTTATTCTATACGGTGCGTGCACTGCCAATCGAATTTAAGGGTGCGTGCACACTACGAAAATCCCGCATACGACCCGCGGCGTATTCCGTTGCTCGTACCCGCACGCGGCGGAGCGCATCTCCGCCTGTGCCATAGACACTATTCTATGCACGGTTGGATTCCGCATTTCGACAAAAGAAGTGACATGTCACTTTCGGCGGAATGCGGAATCTGTCCGTGCATAGAATAGTGTCTATGGCACAGGCAGAGATGCGCTCCGCCGCGTGCGGGTACGCGCCGCATTGTGCGGGTACGAGCAACGGAATACGCCGCGGGTCGTACGCGGGATTTCCGTAGTGTGCACGCACCCTAATGGAGCGCATCATTATATTCAAATTACAGCCGTATTTTACTGGAGACAGATTACTGATTTCAGGGAGACCAGCGAAAGATAACACTGTCAGCTGCCAGCTAAAGTGCTTAATTCAGTGAAATCCTAGGTACATTGCTCCCTGAAATACGAATATGCAAAAAAAGAGCGCATGAAGCCCCTTAAATGCATCCTAATTTTATGGTGTACGAACAAAGCCTAAAACTTTTTTGAAATACAAAACTACAATTTATGTTTCCCAAGTTCTGCAGACTAGGTGGTAACAATGGCAACAACTAGACTCAATGTGGATGTCCTCACAGAACACAATATTCCTTTGTCAGATGGTACAGATAAATGCTTTGTGTGCATGGTGACAGTTGTGCAAACAAGACACTGACAGCAATGAATGTATAAGAAGACAGAAGTTTGCAAGGAACAAACTGAAGATTCTCAGTTTAAAGCCAGTCTGTCAGACGAAATAGTAATGATTAATGTCTGTAATAGAATGGGGGGAGGGGAGCATTGGCTAAAGCTCTATTCACACTTGCATTTACTGTTTTCCATCACTATCCAGTGATTTTTGAGGGTTGGAGTAGCCTAAAAAAGTCCATTATTTTATCCAAGAAGAGAGTAAAACTAAGATCAATTAAGTCAATAGGGAAAAATGGATTGTCAGATTATCATAGATCCATCATTATATTAGTCGCAGATCTCTCTCTCTCTCTCTCTCTCTCTATATATATGCATATTTTTGTTTCCTTCATATGAGACATGGAAGAAGGCAAATGTATTGACAGTTTATAATTTGTGGGGTTGCTTGTATGTTTTTAGAAAAGAAAAAACTCTTACACATTTTGGCCCCCAAACAATCTGCTGCCTTATTTGAAACAGGCCTACAAAGATACAGGCCTAGGGTCCTTCACTAGGCCCCTGGTAGCAAATTTAAGGGTACGTTCACACTTACTGGATCCGCAGCTGATTTTCTGCTGCAGATCCACAGCAGATTTCATTTAAATAACTGAACACAGCATTAAATCTGCACCATCAAATCTGCTGCGGATCCTGTAGCTGTGAACGCACCCTTAAAGGGCCATTCTGAATAAAGAATAACTTGAACAGGGACTAGGTGTCAGATCATAGGGAATCTAACCAATGGAATTCCCGTGATCTCCAGAACGTGCATCCTATGGCATATGAGCAGTTAAATCTATGGGCTGTGTAAGAGCCATTGCAGATCCATTACATCTGATAATGTATAGATCAGGAAGTGCTGAATGCACAGAATGTTTTCCTATGAAGTAACAATGGTGTTTGATGTTCCACATAAGCAGGAGAGCCAAGCTTGAATGATGAATGCCTCACATTAGACTCACAAGTTGTTATGGTATCAGCTAAACGTTCGTTTTTTTGCACGAGAAAGTCTTGGTCAAAAGCAAACAGATTTATAGGGCGATCCCCTCCCCCGTTTTCCAATTAGGCATTCTCACTGATTGAATGACCATGTCATTGATTTTGTGATGGGTAAAACACGTTTCCTTCAAACCAATTTACTTTCTCATGGAGATGTAAATCTGTTAGAGCGTCATAGTCATCCGTGGGTTCTTTGTCTGTATGGAACATTTCGGGTAGAGATTGATTTGTAGTAAAGAAAGATGAGCTATTAATGCTGACTTGGAATCCAAGAGTGTATGTAAGAGGGAACACATCACATTCATAGAAAACATATGCCCCTCGTAATGCTAACATGTTCATTTATGAGGAACTTCATTACCCACAAATGCCATAGTTCTTCTCCTTTACCTACTAAATAGTGATGAGCGAACATCCCAATGCTCGGTTCGGATCCGGAACACGAACATAAAAAAAGAAATGATTGTGATTGGTTTGTGTATGCCGAACATTCACGAACAAATAACGAACATACAGTAGAAGCGTACGTTTCGGTCTACGCATGTGGATTATCAGGTGCAATGCGTAATAACACAGTTGCATTCCCATTTCATTTGCGTACAGATTGCTTACATTTCGGTCTAGAGTTGCATACATGTGTACAGATTATTAGGTGCAAAGCGTGAACGCAGTTGCATACGTTTGCAAGTTCGACTATGTTCGGAAATGATTGTTCGATGATTGGAATGGTTAGGAATGTTAGCGCCATGTTCGTACGAACATGCGAACATTTATAAACATATTCGCTCATCACTACTAAAATGTGGTAATCGATATTTGATATATTCAGTATTACAGTTTCTCTTTAAACGGCCATTGTCATTATGAATAATTATAAATAATTTAAAATGAGCAGGGGAAATGATATACTACTAGTCTAAGGGGTTATCTGGGCAACAAAAACAATATTCTAAACAATCCCCCTTCCCAATACCACCCTATGTCTAATATACATGTATAACTTATCTTGCACTATTTCCCTGTGTTTTTCTCATATTTACCTGCTCTTTATGTCTAAAATCATCTTCTCTGTGTGCACTCTGACAATACGCTGCTCCCTCTTCCCCCCTTCCTTTGTAGACACAGGACATGTGATCTGATCTCCTCTCTGGGGGCTTGGTTAGCGGTCTATTGACTTGGTAACCCCACCCCCAGGAGACATTATCTGCATCATCTCCATGCACCTGTGCTGCTTCCATAGACATGTGTCCCTGAGCCTAGGTTTCTGTAATATGAAAAGTTATAGTTCTATCTCTGATTGCTGTCAGTGAATGCAGGCATATGTACCTGTTTTAGTATCACAGCTCTGTATATTGTAAGTGTTATGGATGTTCTTAAGAGTCTGCATGGAACTAGCATGTTTTCATTCACAGTCAGCAAGCAGAGATCTAAACCTACACTTCACCCCCTACCCCCAGTACACAGATGCCGTTATGCAGCACATAGCTACACCATGCGCGCGTCAGCTCTGCTACATCATCAGCGGTGGAATACATACTGGGGTGATGTGATGCAAAGTCCTATGTTTACTGTGCAATAGTAATGAGAGCAGTGGGCAGGAAAGAAAGATAGCTAAGGGGGTGAGTACGCAAACGGACCAATCAGGGAGATGCATGATGGGAAATGTTTCTTGTCTGGTGCCATCTTGGATATAGACCAGCTTTTAGAAAAATGTGTAACTTAGGAATGGCAGCAGCTAGAAAGACAGGAGATGGCTCAAAATACTCAGGGGAACCTGATGATTAAGACCAGCTAGCATTTTATTTTTTAGCTCTTAGGTGGATAGCCCCTTTAAAGTACAAAAAAACACTATAAAAACTAAAAAACAAACATTTTCAGAAAAAACATTTGGCCAGAAAAACGCCACACAAGCGTTATGTGTGAAGCCACCCTAAGGCCATGTTTCCACACAGTATTTTTATTCAGTATATTGCAACCAAAACCAGGAGTGAATTAAAAACACAGAAAGGCTATGTTCACACACTGTTGAAATTAAGTGGATGGATGTCATCGGCAAATAATGGCCGATGATTTAAAATAATGGCAATTATTTGCCGTTAAATGGCGACCATCCACTAAATTTCAGTATGTGGACATAGCTTTCTGTTTTTTTAATTCACTCCTGGTTTTGGTTGCTAAATATTGACCAATATACTAAGCAAAAATACTGCATGGGAACATAGCCTAAGATCATGTTCACACACTGTATTTTTCCGTAACACAACGGCTGTTGTATAATAACAGTGTTCAGTTGAATGGCAGCGATTGGAACAACGGCCATAGTGTACAAACACTACGGCTGTTGTTCACTGCGGCCGCAGAAGATAATTGACATCTATTTTGTATGGACGCAGTTCAGTGAACAGGGGCCGTAGAAAACAGGCTGTGCTCACAGTGTAGAATATGTTTCCTGGACGTACTTTATGGTAAATTGAAGTGCAGGCTCGCCCGCATTCCAATTAAAATAAATGTTCATCCGGCCGATACTGCAGTATTAGCTGGGTGAACATGTAACACAGCGGCTGTTGTTTGACCCAGCCGCTGAGTGTAATGGGCCAAACATACAAAAAATTATGTTCAGTCAATTCTATACATTCAATTTGCAGGACTCAAATGCACAGTATACATCCTCACTGATTGCATTACACCTGCTGAACACAAGGGGGCATACTCACACAATAACAAGCCACTTGATTTGCTTGGCCAGGCCGAGTAAGGTGAATAGACAGATAATCAGATCCAAGAGAAGCAGCAGTATGTAAGCCAGCCACCTGCGGATACACAAAGCAAAGGAAAATGGACAATTGAAATACTTGTGACAGCGTGGGACAGACACAGGCGTGTGCCTGACATCAGATTTATTGCATGCAGCCTCTATGATTTAGGTGCAGGCCTGGTGTATTAGAAGCATAGATAATGTTAATGCTTCATACAAATTGTGGTTGCAAAAACAACAATGATTTGTGAGCACAATAATTCATTCTCAACCGGTCGAGCTTTATTATTGGATGTACTGAATGCAAATGCAAGGTCACAGGTCAACACACCAAGCCGAGTCTGTGTAGAATCACTATAGCATGGATGTGCTGACTACCAGAGCAGCGGTGGTGAGGAAAATGGATAGTAGAGTCCATATAGACTACAGTGCATTACAAAGGAAGACTAAGTAAAGGAGGAAAATGCTTATTTAGTGCATCTATTGCAGATATCATGAAAGGTGTTTATCAAAATTTAGTAAAATTTTAGTTTAGGTTAGCGCCAAGCATAAGACAACAAAAAAAAAATCACCCACTAAATGTGCTACTAATCCAGCATCAAAGGCCTCAGCAGCAATAAGAGACCCCTAAGGCCAGTGATAGGCTGCAGCATCACATGCACGGCCATGGTGGCTAATTTAGAGTGGAGTATTTTTTTAGGCAAATTCCAGCCAGTACTGTTTAAAAAAATTATCACTATCTCAGACACAAATTTCATAAGAAGCCAATAAGCTAAAAATAATAATAATAATAATAATAATAATAATAATCTTAATAATCAGTATGTGTAAGTGTGGTCTGTGAAAACACAAGATGAACATACTAAGGCTATGTTCACACAACGTCAAAAATGGAGAAAAAACATCCGATTTAGCTATTTAAAAAACCTCCTTTTTGCTGCGATTTAACTGACAGCAATGGCAATGCATTTAGGTCAATTGGAGGACAGACGTCCAATGCATACAATGCATTGAAAAACTGACGTTTTTGCCACGGACATCAAAATAATGAACATGAACATTGTTTTCGGATGTCTTTTGCAAACAGCGGACGTTTTATATTTGTTGTTCACACACAGTTCTTCTTTTGTCACCGTTCTTTCTCCGTTTTTACTATTGACTTAAATGGACTTTTAAATTAAGACACACCCAAAGGGCAATTAGCAACCCCAAACTAGAATAATGTACCAACACCAGTCATTGCACTAAGGGGAGGACAGACTGCTAAAAAACGTCCATTATTTTAGACTCAAATTAACAGACGTCATTTCAAACGGAGCTGAAAAAACGTTGTGTGAACATAGCCAAATACTGCCCTCAGTCAGACTAGAAGCTGGGAACAAAATGCAACAAAATGCTCGCCACCATGACAGTCATTCAAACAGAGCTGGAGATAATGTAGTAGACACAGAACAGAATTTGTTTCTGGACTTATTATCAATAATTGAAGAATGCTACAGTCAGCCTCTTCGCAATATGAGATTGCTGGTGACAGAGAACAAGAGATTGTGTTAACCTGCATAACAAACGGATGAAAGATGGATCTTAAAGGGGATCCATCAGTACTATCTTTCACTCAGACATGGACAGATAGATAGGGAGATAAAACAAGTGATACTGGTCTCTTAGCTGATGGCTGTGTGCAAAATTTTTAAATCATGTTTTCCTTTTAAAGCGACTCTGTACCCACAATCTGACCCCCCCCCCCCAACCACTTGTACCTTCGGAAAGCTGCTTTTAATCCAAGGCCTCCGTTAGAATCAAAGGAGCCGCGTCATAGAGGGGAGGGGCCGGGCCAGCCTACCTCCAGTGCTTGAGCACCGGCCAGTAACTGTGGAAAGAACGGCACCGTACAGGGGAATCGGGCCGCTGTTCGAAAAACCCCCGTGACGGCGCCGTTCTATCCCTGTGTCAGGTTAAAGAGGACGTACCTGGTGGTACATCCTCTTTAAGCTTAAGAGTCACAGAGGCCTTGCCACGCACAGAGGAGTGAGGAAGGGAGGAGAACTGCACAGAAGGAAAACACATTTTTATAACTTTATCAGCCGTCTGATCATGTTTACAGCTTTGAGCATGATATAGGTCTGAAAGTGAATATTTTCTCACTAAGGCTATGTTAACACTATGTAAAACTACGTAGCATTAGTTGTGCTAACCTTCCCGTCAGTATTATAACCTAGAGCTGCATTCACAATTCTGCTGCCTGAGAATGGAAACAGTCATTAGACTCAGACTGATAATCTGCACGGTGCAGAAAAAATAAAATTGGGGGTTCTGCACCATACTTAGAACTTAAAATGCTAAACATAGAAATCAGGAACACAGGGGGAGCTAAAGAAAATTGTTGCACGTCACACAGGATGCGATCCAGACGTTCCATATGAATACAAAAATAGAAATTCAGATGCCGCTGCTCCAAAAAAGAGCCTTTATTCTCTCAAACATTGATAAATATAGGATCTGAATTTGGAGTTCTGAAATTTTTTCCATTTTTGTTCAGACACTAACTGTGCTGTCACATCCCTCTGTTGCACCTCCTGGAAATGTATTAATAAGGCCTGGCCTACATACACATGTTTATGATGTAACCATGTAATTTTAACTATAGAGCCACAGCTGCAGTACAAAGTCTCACACCGAGTTGCACGTAATCTTGTGGACTGCAGTAGTTAAATGGAATCTGTCACTAGGTTTATTCGTGTATTACTTACATCATTTTTTTAGCTGTTCTCCTAATATGCAGGAAAATGAGATTCGTGCCGCATCCCTCCCCCGCCCTCTAGCTGCTGATTGACAGTTGACTGCCTATATACAGCATGGATAGATAACTGCCAATCAGCAGCGGGTGGGTGGAGTTTTCCCGCTTCTCATGAATATTCAGGACTTTTGGGGTGACGCACATAGTGGAGAGGACTACTTATTGTCCACATTATTCAGGAGGAGATCTCTGAATCAGCTGCACAGAACAATTTAAGTGATACATCATTCTGTTCAGCTTCTCTGTCACTATTTTATGCTACCCTGAGATAGGAAAGCATAAACCTACTGACAGAGTCACTCCAGTGTAGCCTCCAGTGTAGCCTTAGGCTTCATTCACACGGAATTCGCCGCTGTGGAATGCTGCTAGCCTACGTGTCATAATGGGAGTCTCTGAGAGGCTTGTGCGCCTCCTCTCTCCGTGCTGAAAAATGAACATGTTCATTCTTCAGCGCGGAGAGAGGAGGAGCACAAGCCTCCCATAGATTATCATTTTGACAGGGAGGCTGGCGGGATTATGCGGAGGAGAATTCCATGTGAACGGAGCCTTACCCCAACTGACAACTGGGTGTAACCATTCCCCATGTCACTGGGATGTATTCCTAGTGGAATGGACACTGTCAGTGTAGCGGCATCCTCCCTTGTCGAGGAGAATGGCGAGAGACAGTTATCAACTGTTTCATAGTATTCCTGGAGAAATAACAGAGGAATAGCAGAATCATATATTTATGGTATAGTTTTCATATTCAAGGGAGTAACAAGCGGTGTAAAGCAAAATTTGCTTCAGTGTCCATTGGGTGCTGCTATTTTTCCATGGTATGGGGGTGACATAGTAAGTGGGTTGGTGTTTTTTTTTTTTGTTTGCCAGTCTAGCAATGATCAGTCTGGTCAGTAGTGCTTGGTACCAATAATAAAATCCTGAGAATAACAAGATTTCAGCTCTAGAATTGTGAATGCAGCTCTGTGATGTAACACAAGCTGTAACTCAGTACAAGATAAGTAATGTCATGTATTTACAAACAGCAACAGAATCCTCCTTTCCACAGCTGGGCCCAACGGGCGCAGGCCCAGGTAATAAAGCAAGGAAAAATACTAAAAATACTAGAAATTCTCACCTATAATCTTCAATGAAATTGACTTGTTCTGCCACAGCATTTGGATTCAGCTCAACCCCCTTCCAGAAGGAAAGTTCTGCCAAGTGCTGAGCCACCGATTCCACTTCTCTCCTGGTGTTTCGGACAATGACCAGAAAATCCGTTCGCTTAGAGAAAATCTCCTCCAGCTGAGTCAGGTCGCTCTTTACTACGGAGGTGAGAAGTTGTACTGTGTCTGAGATCTGTGGGAACAGAGACCGATGAAGATGAAGATGAAGATGGTTTATATCAACATTTAATCAAACGAATCACAAGTAGGAAAACATATCCTGTTCTTGAATGGATAAGGCTAGTGGTGAAAGAATAGGGCTAGTGGTGAGGAAATAAGGCTAGTGGTGAATGGATAAGGGCCCTATTCCACATTCCTATATCGCAAATACGATCATAAGTATCGATTATCGTTCCATGGAAATGAGTGAACGCTTTCAGGTCTTTCGCAATAGCGGTCGTTTGAGATCGTTAACAATTATGTGAACGATAATCGTCCGGTGGAATAGGGCCCTAAGGCTAGTGGTGAGTGAATAAGGCTAGTGGTGAGTGAATAAGGCTATTGGTGAGGGAATACGGCTATTGGTGAGGGAATACGGCTATTGGTGAGGGAATAAGGCTATTGGTGAGGGACTAAGGCTAGTGGTGAGGGACTAAGGCTAGTGGTGAGTGAATAAGGCTATTGGTGAGGGAATACGGCTATTGGTGAGGGAATAAGGCTAGTGGTGAGTGAATAAGGCTATTGGTGAGGGAATACGGCTATTGGTGAGGGAATAAGGCTAGTGGTGAGTGAATAAGGCTATTGGTGAGGGAATACGGCTATTGGTGAGGGAATAAGGCTATTGGTGAGGGACTAAGGCTAGTGGTGAGTGAATAAGGCTATTGGTGAGGGAATACGGCTATTGGTGAGGGAATAAGGCTATTGGTGAGGGAATAAGGCTATTGGTGAGGGACTAAGGCTAGTGGTGAGGGACTAAGGCTAGTGGTGAGTGAATAAGGCTAGTGGTGAGTGAATAAGGCTATTGGTGAGGGAATACGGCTATTGGTGAGGGAATAAGGCTAGTGGTGAGTGAATAAGGCTATTGGTGAGGGAATACGGCTATTGGTGAGGGAATAAGGCTATTGGTAAGGGACTAAGGCTAGTGGTAAGGGACTAAGGCTAGTGGTGAGTGAATAAGGCTATTGGTGAGGGAATACGGCTATTGGTGAGGGACTAAGGCTAGCGGTGAGGGAACTTGCAGAACGTTTGGATGCAGCTGCCAGGAAAACATAGCTACATCCTGTGGCTGTATCCCTGTTTATCAGGATTCCCTAGTGCTGCATCCAACTTCTCCAGCCGCTGTCATCACTATCCATTCAAGAACTCATCACTAGATATCACCCAAATGCTCCTTATGTTCCCATGTATTTGTGATATTGAGATTTCTTACACCCCCGGCAAAATTGGATATAATACTTGGTGTTTTTAAAGTTTGTTTTTGTTTTTCAAATAGCGCCAACATAGTCTTTAGGCTATGTATTTTTAAGACAAGAACGCCCATTGTTGGTGATTAAAACAACGGCCGTTCTTGTCACAAAATAATGCACTGCATTGAACTCTATGTGAACAACGGCGGTTGTTCGCTACGGCCCCACTGATAACTGACTTGTTCTGACGGCCGTACATTGCACAGAGGTCTTTGGTTATGTATGGGTGGTGTTGTATACAGACAGGAGTAAAGATACACTATATAGGTGGGAACACAGACCGAGGTTATTGGGGGAAGGAGAGATGTGAATGAGGGGGACGTGTATGGGTAACCATACAACATTGTTTCTCCATGCTGATCCAGAGTGAGTTAAGCCTTAAAGTTATAAGTAAAAGGGATCTCACCAACGTATTTATGACATATTTATAGATAATGTCCTAAGTGTCTGATAGATGTGGGCCTCACCTCTGCAATCCTTGCATATGTGGAGAATGGGGATTCCCCAAACCACCAGTATACATGAATAGGTGTCCCCTAGCTGCTGCATCCAGGTGTAGGGTAAATGGAAGGGTGGCCAATTGGCTATTAAAGTAACTTCTATGGAGAGGTCTTTTTTGTGTGGATGTGGCGGTCTGCGGCCGACATGCCAGGTAGATGGAGGTCAGGAACTCCCATTCTCCCCATATGTTGAGGTCCTGGAGGTGGCACCAGCATCTATCAGTCTTTTACGGCAAATTTTGAGGATATTCCATAAATGTCAAAACTGGGAATGTCCCTTTAGGCACATTATTATTATTTTATTCTTGCTGCTCGTAGATCCTTCCTGCACCTAATATTACACCACAGATTGTTTGGCTACAAGGCCCGTATTAGTGAAGTAGTGAAATTGTCTCCTGAAATGTTATAAAATCTTCAGTACTGATTTACTTCAGGAAGAGTTAAAGACCCTGAGCAGCTTGCGGTATGTTAATCCCTTGCTGGTCTTAACCTCATACTTCCTATAAGTATGGCTTAACAGTAAGGGCTACAAGAATGTAATGCAATGGTTACAATGGCCTCTTGTCAATAATACTGCATGCTTGGCCAGAAAATAACATATATAATCTTGGTAATGCAGTCAACTCACTGTGTTAGTATACACCGTGTGTTGATATGCTCAGTAGCGCTGTATACAAAAAAATATATAAATGCTGCTAGGTGTGTGGGGGACACCCTATATTCCCCCAATTATACAGATCATAAACTAAACATATAGATACACCCAGCGCAGATAATTAGTGGGTCAGTCAGAATAAGGAGGATTATATAGGTGACAAATACCTGTATGGAAATCCAGCTGGAAAGTTGAATATGTCACTTGCCCAGATGCCGATATCAATGGAGTTCAGCCGAAGTCCACATCCAGCTTTTATGCAGTGTAGAGAAGTTAATCAATGGGAAGAAATCTTCTGAATTCGGCAGATGCTCCGGCCGGTAGCACTGCACATAAGTTCACAGAGTCCAGTTTTTTGTCATAGTGCAAGCCAGAAGTTATCCTATGCATTTTAGTGTACACGGACACCCTGATGAAGGTGTCCGTGTACACTGAAATGCATAGGATAACTTCTGGCTTGCACTAGTATCCATACCTAAGGAGAGTGACGTCACTCAGGATCCCACTTTTTTGCCACGGAAAACTGAACTGTGTGAACTTATGTGCAGTGCTACCGGCCGGAGCATCTGCCGAGTTCAGAAGATTTCTTCCCATTGATTAACTTCTCTACACTGCATAAAAGCTGGATGTGGACTTCGGCTGAACTCCATTGATATCGGCATCTGGGCAAGTGACATATTCAACTTTCCAGCTGGATTTCCATACAGGTATTTGTCACCTATATAATCCTCCTTATTCTGACTAACCCACTAATTATCTGCGCTGGGTGTATCTATATGTTTAGTTTATGAACATATATAATCTGTGTGATTGGGTCTGGACATGGGCATAGCTATAGGTGATGATAGATAGGAGTGGACTTGGTATGGGAGGACTCCAAAACACACCAGTATTATACAGCACAGGGGTAGGTGGGGACCTGTTTTTGGAGACCTTTCTACCCTAGAAGGCTTCAGTATTATAATGTGCAGGGATAGGTGGGGGCCTGTTGGAGACCTCTCTACCCTAGAGGGCTCCAGTATTATAATGTGCAGGGGTAGGTGGGGGCAGGAGCGTAACTAGAACTAGCTGGGCCCCATAGCAAACTTTTGATTGGGCCCCCCCAAACAACTGACCACTAAGCTGTGAAGAGAGAGCAATATGTATATATAGTATTAGGAAAAGCATTATAGCACCATGACCACTGCCATTACCACTATATTGTTACCAACCAAATCCAGTATGTTAAGATGAATAATATAAACAGTACCAGTTTACCTGGGACAAATATTACCCCCTCTCACTGACTAAAACCCCCACATACTGAATAATGCTACCACTGCTACGGAATAAAATCCACAGTCCAATATCACCATTGGCCATATAGTGGCATGTATAGGCTCCACACAGGCTTTACACACCAGAAGTGATCACAGTGCAGTTACAGGTGTCTTCTCCAATCGGAGTTGCTCACTTTTTCCCTTCTTCTCCATCCAGCCTGGCCACCATAAGGACTTCTCTCAGTAGGATCTGACAGACAAACAGTTTAGGTTCCTCACTCATGCCCCAATATCCTATGCATCTATTTGCTCCATCTGTTCCCTCATATAGTGGTCCCCTCTGTATTCATATAGTAGTTAGACAACTGTGTCCCTCATTAAGTAGTTAGACCCTTCTCTGCCCCCCCCCATATAGTACCGTATTTTTCGCTTTATAGGACGCGCCTTTTGATAAGACGCACCCCTCATTTTAGGGGGGGGAAATAGAAAAAAAATATTTTGCTCATTGTCACAGTTTGGAGATAGCAGCAGTGTAATTGGTGCCAATCCCCCCATATAGTGCCCCACATAGTAGCCAATGCCCCCATATAGTGCCCACATAGTAGCCAATGCCCCCATAATATAGTGCTTCCCATATAGTAGCCAATGCCCCCACATAGTAGCCAATACCCCCACATAGTAGCCAATGCCCCCATATAGTGCCCCCCATATAGTAGCCAATGCCCCCATATAGTAGCCAATGCCCCCATACAGTGCCCCCATTGTAGCCAGTGCCCTCCATAGTAGCCAATGCCCCCAATACAGTGCCCCCATATAGTAGCTAATGCCCCCATACAGTGCCCCCATATAGTAGCCAATGCCCCCATATAGTAGCCAGTGCCCCCATATAGTAGCCAATGCCATTGTAGCCAGTGCCCTCCATAGTAGCCAATGCCCCCAATACAGTTTCCCCATATAGTAGCCAATGCCCCCATACAGTGCCCCCATATAGTAGCCAGTGCCCCCCACAGTAGCCAATAGTAGCCAATGCCCCCATATAGTAGCCAGTGCCCCCATACAGTGCCCCCATATAGTAGCCAGTGCCCGCCACAGTAGCCAATGCCCCCATACAGTACCCCCATTGTAGCCAGTGCCCTCCATAGTAGCCAATGCCCCCATACAGTGCCCCCATATAGTAGCCAATGCCCCCATACAGTCCCCCTTATAGTAGCCAATGCCCCTAGACAGTGCCCCCATAGTAGCCTATGCCCCCCATAGTCGCTAATGCCCCCATACAGTAGCCAATGCCCCATATAGTGCCCCCATAGTAGCCAATGCCCCCCATAGTAGCTAATGCCCCCATACAGTAGCCAATGCCCCATATAGTGCCCCCATAGTAGCCAATCCCCCCTGCGACCAGAAAAACAACAAACAGGCTACTCACCTGTCCGCCGGCCCCAGCAGCTCCTCTCCCGACACTCCGGTCTCCCGTCATCCTCCGGCACAGGCAGCCGGGGACAGAGAGACTGCCGCTGCAGAACACTTCCGGGACACAGGCAGCGTCTCTGTACCCCACTACCTGTGCCCGGAGGATGACGGGAGACCGGAGTGTCGGGAGAGGAGCTGCTGGGGCCGGCGGACAGGTGAGTAGGACAGCGATCCCCTCCGCCCGCTCGCCCCTTCTATCGCCGCTTAGCCGATCAGGAGCCCAGGAAAGTGCTGATCATTGCACTTTTCCGGGCTTCTGATCGGCTCAGCTGAGCGGCGATAGAAGGGGCGGGCAGAGGGGATGGCTCAGGGCCGCTCACTATGCATATGCATAGTGAGCGACAATACAGGGGACGGGGGCATGTTTTAACGCGGGGTCCAGGGCCCCCTGAACCCCCGGGCCCCATAGCGACGGCGTACCCTGCCCCGATGGTAGCTACGCCAGTGGGTGGGGGCCTGTTGGAAATCTCTCTACCCTAGAAGGCTCCAGTATTATAATGTGCAGGGATAGGTGGGGCCTGTTGTTGGAGATCTCTCTACCCTTGAAGCCTCCAGTATTATAATGTGCAGGGATAGGTGAGGGCCTGTTGTTGGAGACCTCTACCCTACAAGGCTTCAGTATTATAATGTGCAGGGGTAGGTGGGGGCCTGTTGTAGGAGACCTCTACCCTAGAAGGCTTTAGTAATATAATCTGCAGGGATGAGTGGGGGCTTGTTGTTGGAGACCTCTACCCTAGAAGGCTCCAGTATTATAATGTGCAGGGATAGGTGGAGGCCTATTGTAGGAGACCTCTACCCTAGAAGGCTTCAGTAATATAATGTGCAGGGATGAGTGGGGGCCTGTTGTTGGAGACCTCTACCCTAGAAGGCTTCAGTAATATAATGTGCAGGGATGAGTGGGGGCCTGTTGTTGGAGACCTCTACCCTAGAAGGCTTCAGTAATATCATGTGCAAGGGTAGGTGGGGGCCTGTAAAAGGTTTTGCACTAGACCCCACAATCTTGTTGCTACATCTTTGGGCCCAGACTCCGAGTTCTTAGTCGTGAAATACTTTCTTTCCTTTAGGAGGGTGTCAGACATACTTATATAATAAGTAATATAAATCAATGTATAATGGAAAGTCAGATAACTAGTATGCCCATTACTTTCACTCATCACCATTTTGTAGATCTCTGCTTGCCGTCATTGAAAAGGAACCCCTGTTCTTTATATCATGAGGCTGGAGAGCTGACCTGATTCTCAGTGAGCTCGGATTTACAGAGCCCCAGGCTGTAAACAATGTTTCATTGCACTGACAGCATGGAGAAATCTCAAAAGACGGTGAGAAATGGCGAAGGAGGGAAATAAACAAGTCTATTGGAGAGTTGCATCATTTATATACTGTGTATAAACATAAGGCTTTAGCAGCACGGCCAAAGATTGCAGTATCACATTTCGGGCATTGTGCTGCATTGCGGCTAATGTAAGTGAATAAGGTCATGTCTGGTTGCCACCATGACCTGAGAGTTGCAAAAAAATCGATCCAGGGTGGACTTCTTGTCAGTAACAGCCACTTGTGGATCATACCACAACCCCTTCCCTTACATTGGCTTCAATGCTGGATCTGATCACAAAGGTTATTACAAGCAAAATTATTTGACATGATATATATATATATATATATATATATATATATATTAGAAAATGTACCCGGCGCTGTGTCAGCGTGTTAATAAGATTTATTCCAAGGTCGCTCAGGAGTCAAATCTATGCCCTTGTTTTTTTTTTTTTTTGTTTAAGGGGAAATTGCCAGAAGCCCTATATACCCCTTTACACACTATATACCCCAACAGTTCTGCACTGTTTATGTAAATTGTAGCTTATGCACATTAGAAATAAACTAAAAACTTTAAACATCCTAAATACATATAGCATTATATACATTATTGGCAGTGTTATATACAGCCTGGTAATGTACAACATTGGTAGTGTTATGCTGAGCCTGATTATATACAACACTCCCCCCCCCCTTGCAGGTACTCCTATACTGTATACACTCCCTCCATGCAGGTAGCTCCCATATTGTATACTCCCCCCGCAGGTAGTCCCCATACTGTATACACCCCCACCCCTGCGGGTAGCCCCCATACTCTAAACACTTCCCCACTTGCAGGTAGCCCCCATACTCTATACCCCCCCCCTTGCAGGTAGTCCCTATACTGTATACACTCCACCCCCGCAGGTAGCCCCCATACTGTATACACCACCCCCCTGCAGGTAGTCCCTATACAGTATACACTCCACCCCCGCAGGTAGCCCCCATACTGTATACACCACCTCCCTGTAGGTAGTCCCTATACTGTATACACTACACCCCCGCAGGTAGCCCCCATACTGTATACACCACCACCACCCCCTTGCAGGTAGCCCCCATACTGCTTAAACTCCCCCCTGCAGGTAGCCCCCATTCTGTATACACTGCCCCCTTCAAGTAGCTCCCATGCTGTAACCCCGCCCCCCCAGGTAGCCCCCATGCTGTATACATTCCCTAACACCCCCTTACTGTATACATTTCCCAACACCACCACCGCCTGGCAGGTAAGCCCCTTACTGTATACACTGTATATACACTGTACACTGCTACGGTACAAACTCACTGGGTGTATCCGCAGCGGATTTGTCTCTGCGAACTCGCAGCGAGACCTGCTGCGGATCCCTGCCCCGTACACGCTATGGGCAGACAGGCTAGCAGCCTGCCCTGTTAACCCCGCACCGCTGGAGCATATACCAGGTGATGTAACGGGGTAAACGGGGCGGGCTGCTGACAAACTCGCAGCGGGATGGACATCCCGCTGCGAGTTTGTCTGCCCATAGAGTGTACAGGGCAGGGATCTGCAGTGGGTCTCGCTGCGAATACGCAGCCAGAAACTCGCTGCGGATACGCCCAGTGAGTTTGTACCCTTGCTGTATTTATTTCTGTGGATCTGTTGTGAGGCAGCTGGCCCTAGCAACCAATCAGATTTCAGCTCCCTGTGAAAATGAAAGTAGTAATCCTATTGGTTGCTAAGGCTCCCAACTGCCGTTTCTGCTGGCAAGCTGCTGCAGCTAATTATATCACCTGTGTGTGCAGTGTGGAGATCTGACAAAAGGGTTCAACTGCCCTGCAGCGCCACCACAGGAGAAGAGAAGCATTGCATGGTGTCCAGTTGACACCATAAAAAGACAATTCATGGCTCTGCCTTAAATTCAGTTTTACTATGTCACAGTCCTGGAACACCTAAAGGCACGAGGGCTAAGTCCACATCACTACTACAGAAAGCAAACTCCCGACCTCCCCCTCTGCAAATAGTTATCGCCATGCATAGCAGAGCCATTTTTTCTTTTTTTTTGCCAGAGGCTTATGATACACAATAAACCAACACAGTTCTGCATGAATGACTTGCTGTTTTAATGTTTGGTGACAAGTAACCCCCTTGGGATAATAGAGGAGGCAGGAGGTCCGCAGCAGAGGAGGCTACTTTCAGCATTTGTTGTGGAGTGTTAGGACTCTAGGATTTACAAGTTAAAGTGGACACAATGAATACTGAAACTTGATGATAAAGAGAAGGATGAGGATGGAATCCCTGGGTTAAAAAAAACAACAAACTATAGATACTGTAGCTCACATCTGGAAGAACATATTGGGATTACCAAAATTGCTCTACTGATGCAATAAGTCTACAGCAAAGGACTTACTACCAACCTCCGCTGAGCAAGTTGTTTTCACAGTTTACCTTAACCCTTTGAGGACCAGGCCCAAAATGACCCAGTGGACCGCACAAATTTTGATCTTTTGCGCTTTTGTTTTTCCCTCCCCCCCCTTCTAAGAGCTCTAGCACTTTCAGTTTTCTATCTACAAGGCCATGTAAGTGCTTGTTTGTTACAGGAATAGTTGTACTGTGTAATGGCGTCTTTCATTTTACCATAACATGTATGACGGAATCCCAAATATACTGTATTATTTATGAAGATATAAATAGGTGACATCGTAAAAAAGAATGCAATATGGTAACGTTTGGGGGGGTTCCTGTGTCTACGTAATGCACTATATGGTAAAAGTGACATGATACTATTATTCTATAGGTCAGCCCGAACACAACCATATGCAGTTTACACAGATTCTCTAATGTTATATATTTTTTTTTAATGAAATCCTTTTTTTTGGCAATTAAATATTAATAGCTGTTTTATTTTTTCACCTATGTGGCTGTATGGGGTGTCATTTTTTCCGCCATGATCTCTAGTTTTTATTAATACCATATTTGTGAAGATCGGACGTTTTGATCACTTATTATAATTTTTTTTTTATATATATAAGGTAACATAAATTCGGTAATCCGCTCACTTTTTTCCCTCTTTTGACGCTTGTTATATTTTAATAGATCGGACAATTACGCACGCTACAGTATATAATATGTTTATTTATTTATTTTTATATCTTGTATTTATATAATGGGAAAGGGGGGTGATTTTAACTTTTCTTGGGGGAGGGGTTTTGGGGTAGTGTGTTAGTGATTTAAACTTTTTTTTTACATTTTAAGTCCCTTTGGGGGACTTGTACATTGATTACTTTCATTTTTATCACTGTTCACTGCTATGCCATAGGCATAGCATTGATCAGTGTTATCGGCACTCTGCTCATTGAGCCTGCCTGGGCAGGCTCAGTGACCAGAGCGGTAATCGGACCGCACAGAGGCAGGTGAGAGAGCTCCGGCGGTCCGTTTTAACGATCGGGATCCCTGCAGTAACACTCCAGGGGTCCCGAACAGTAAGTGACAGGGGACTCCCCCTGTCACTTACACTTAAACGTTGCGGCCGCGCTGTGATCGCGGTGTTTAAGGAGTTAATGTCACTCTGCAGCGTGTCATTAACGGTGAGGTGCCAGCTGCTCACTGCAGCCGGCCCCCAACCTGCTATGAAGCGCGCTCCGCTCCGGAGCATGCTTCATAGCTCAGGACGTCAGGGTTGTCTGGGCACAGACTTCCAGGATGTACCGGTACGTCCTAGGTTGTCTAGGGGTTAAAGTGGTATTCCTCAGTAAAAATAATATTTACAATTCAACGGGTGGTAAACAGTTAAACAGATCTGCAAGTTACGTGTTCTTTTGTATTTTAAAAAATATATCTTTCAGTACTTATCAGCTGCTGTATGTCCTGCAGGAAGTGGTGTATTCTTTCCAGTCTGACACAATGCTCTCCGCTGCCACCTCTGTTAGGAACTGGCCAGAGCAGAAGAGGTTTGCTCTGGGGGTTTGCTTCTGTTCTAGAGTTCATGGCATGGACAGAGGTGGCAGCAGAGAGCATTGTGTCAGACTGGAAAGAACTACATTTCCTCCAGTGAATACAGCAGCTGATAAATACTGGAAGGGATGAGTTTAAAAAAAAGAGATAATTTATTAATCTTTATAACTTTCTGCCACTAGTTTATTTGAAAATATATGTTTTTTTTTCATCTGGAATATCCCTTTAATGCTTTATATGTGGACACAAGGGGGGAGATTTATCAAACATGGTGTAAAGTAAAACTGGCTCAGTTGCCCCTAGCAACCAATCAGATTCCACCTTTCATTCCTCACAGACTCTTTGGTAAATGAAAGGTGGAATCTGATTGGTTGCTAGGGGCAACTAAGCCAGTTTCACTTTACACCATGTTTGATAAATCTCCCCCAAGGGCCTTATACAGTATCTATGCTTTAGGTGTCATTGTAGGGAGTTTTTTTCCTTCATGTGCTCTGGAGGTGTGGTTCGGAGAAGTTGACTTTCCCAGAAAACAGAATTGGTCTATCATTCCCTGGAAGCCAGTTTTCTAGTATTAAAAAGAAAAAGATTTTTTTTTTTTTTGCCCTGAATACAAGAACAATGAGCATTATTGCTATTTGGAGGCACAAACTCATTTTATACAAAATGTTTGCCACTTTTTCACTGATACCTGGTAGATTTAGCAGGGAGCATGTATCACACTGGAAATAACTATATGACTTTCTTAGGACATACATCAACTAAAACTGTGGATTAAATTTATTTTAAATATAAATCATTTACAGATCTGTATTATTATCTTGCACCACCAATTTTGTTAAAAAAAAATCTCTGGAGTACCCCTTTAAATACCATTGACTACTTTGATTGAGATGCTAAGAGAAAGTTAAAGGCAAGGGGAGAGTAAGTTATTTTCAGGAATATAGCCGCCTTAAGAATGTTAGATGTTGAGGAATTAAGAGATCAAAATAAATCCAGCTTTGAAGTCTTTCTTGTTTCGGTAGTATGGTAGTCCTACGAAACACAATCCCAGGATTACTTCAAGGCAACCTAGGCCAACTTCCAGGTCCCAGATACAGGTTATTGAATAGGATGTGTTATCCATCTGTGGATTTATTGCTGCACTGTCAGATTCTACACTAAGGTTTTTCCAAAGTAACAGTGTCTCGTAGAGAAATACAAAACAAATTGTATGAATTAAAAAGATTGAACGCCCTTTGAAGTTTCTTAGATGTGCGCGAGACCTTTATTAGTTGTTTCATTGTAGAATCTGTCTTCCTCTTTGGCAGTGTTACTGTATTACCATCCGTGTATGTCATTAAAGGACAACTCCCACAAAAAATTTTTTTTGCTCATTTAACACACATTACAAAGTTATATAACTTTGTAATGTGGTTAAATACCCGGCCTGGCCCCCTTCCCCCACTTTCGGACCCCCGACCCCCCACCCCGGAAGTTAAGGAATGTATACATTACCTATTACGATCGTCACGGTCCTCTTCTCCGGGGCGGCATCTGGTGACGACGACGTCAGAGCCGGGGGCGGTCCGGGTCTTCTTCCTCCTCGGCGTCTTCATGCAAAGTGAATGGGGATGAAAAGGCTGCTGGTGCACATGCGCACCAGCAGCCTTTTCATTGGCTGGAGCGCATCACATGGCTTCCAGCTTGCTCAGCCCTGATTGGCTGAGCTTGCTGGAAGCCATGTGATGCGCTCCAGCCAATGAAAAGGCTGCCGGTGCGCAAGCGCACTGGCAGCCTTTTCCATCCCCTGGACCCGGAAGTTGGAGACATCGCTGGATGACGGACGGCGGCGACGGAGAGGCGGACGGCGGGCGAATCGAGTGGCGATCGTCACCGGAGAGATGGTGAGTATGGTGTCTGTGTGTGTCTGTGTTTTTTTTTTTTTTGGGGTCCCGTGGGAGTTGTCCTTTAAATAGATGGCAAATGCTCAACAAGGCCTGAGTGAAGAATGCAAATAGTTCCTATATAATTCCAGGGATAACTATGCACCAAAGAACAAATACAGCCGATACCACCAGTGATTGTGGATGGTTAGTTGGATATCTGATGTAGGAAGACCTTGGATCCTTGAATACAGCTTCTATAGGAGGAATCTCACACTTGCAGGGCACAGGGGCTTCCTAGACCTCCTGGATGTCTAGCCATTAATACTGAATGGGGGCACAGGGGTCATTATTAATGAATGGAGGCACAGAGGGGCATTATTACTTAATGGAGGCACAGAGGGGCATTATTTCTAAAGGGAGACACAGGTGGGACAGTATTACTATATGAGGTAGGTACAGGGGGCAATAATACTGAATGGGGGCCCAGGGGGTATCATTACTGAATGGAGGCACAGGGGGCATTATTACTGAATGGAGGCACAGAGGGGCATTATTACTGAATGGAGGCACAGAGGTGCATTATTACTTAATGGAGGCACAGGGGGCATTATTTTGGAAGGGAGACACAGAGGGGCATTATTACTAAATGAAGGCACAGAGGGGCATTATTACTTAATGGGGGAACAGTGAGCATTATTACTAAAGGGAGACATTACTACTATATGGGGCACAGGAAGCATTATTACTGAATTGGGGCATTATTACTGAATGGAGGCACCGGGGCCCTCTTACTATATGGAGGCACAAGGGGACATGGCGCAAAGGGAGAAATTATTACTAACAGCTAATTAACAATTTAGTATAGTTTCTGATTTAAAAGGAATACAGGCTGTCAACTTCAGATTTTTCTTATGTAGGACCTATTTACCGGGCTAGGTTTAGGACTCCTCTTCTATAGCCTGCTATAGGCTTATACTATATACTTTACTGTGTATGTTTCTTTGATTTTACAAACAGGCATATGGATGTTGTTTTTACAGATTCCAAGTAAAACTATGAAAAAAATGTCATTCATGGTATTACAGTTGTAGCAGCATATGGAGTCCCTGTGATTCCATAATTTGGGTCAAACAAAGATCAAACATGTTAATGTGTCGACATCTCCTATCGAGGAGAGTCAAGAAGCCCCTGTAGTCTTTAGACAGCTGGGTTCAGACAGCTTATCTAATGTATATAGCCAACTTCAGAAATCTGAATTTGCGTAAAGGAAATTTCAACGAAAACTTATTGTGTTGATCCATGTCTTGCCACCATAGTGGACCACCCATGAATCAGTGTAACGTTTATGTGATGTGTGCAATGTATGCTCAAAACTCACCAGCAGGTCAATGGAGGTCAATGTATGGTTGGCATTCATGAGAGAGTAGGTCACTTGATATACACCATCATTTGTTTCACTATTTCCATAGAAACCAATGCCAATACCAGCACTGTGAACAGAAAAGAAAAAAAAAGTTAAAGAAGTGTTGTCACTGTAAATCCCAAGATAACATTAACAAGGAATTAATTTACACTGCTTATAATCCCAATTAACTTGTAACTCAAAAGGAATTTTTAAGTGGCTCAGCCTGATATCTCCAAGGAGTTGGTATCTAGGTCTGTCTTGCCCAGAATACCTTTCATAGCCTAGAAAAGCAAAAAAAAATAATCTTCTTTTGATGTATAATCAATCTTTGTTCTTCATAACACAGTGCATTTTATGTATTTCTACTAAAAAGTCATTTTGACCAAGGACATATAGGTCCACGTTCCAACACAAGAACGGTCGCAAAGTTCCAGCAAAAGATGACACCATTTAGATCTGACTTTTGAGCCAATCACTTGTCGCCAGGATCTATTTCTTTTTCAGATTCATAAATATTTTTTATAGACTTTATCTATTCTATCTCCTGGGTGTGTAATGGTTAAAAACAATTTACAATTTTTAAATTAAAAATGGGTGAACACTAGAAATGAGTGAACCTCAGGCACACTTTGGGAAGTTGGATCCTGGAACATGGGAGTCCTGGAACATGGATAAAGCCTACGACTTATGCCTGTATCCACGTATTCCAGACAGCCTTAGGGCTGCATCCATTGGTAATTAAATGATGCACTCTCGGGTTCAAACAAACCCGCGTGTGCTTGAGGTTAACCCATCTCTAGTGAACACATGTTCTATAAAGATAAGGGGTCGGCCTCCAGAATCTTTTACTCCACTCGCTCCATGAAACCCGGCCCAACAATGAGTAAAGCAACCAATTTTAAAATTTATGTTCACTTTGAGTAGGCTGTCACTCTTGCCTACTAAAGCCCCTATTACATGGGGGGACATAGAAGGGCATACGAGCGCTATCAGGGGGGGCTATGGGGAGCTGCGGAGGGGTCCGGGTGATCGCTAGATCGTCCGGGCAGCCCATAGCGGATAGCAGCGATCTGCTGCCGCCGTTCCTATCCCAGGGAGCAACATCAGCAGATCATTGCTATATTAACATGTTGAAAGACAAATGACTGCAACGATCAGCAGACATTGTTCATGTCGGCTGATCGCTGCCTTCCAATACACAAGACGATTATCGTTGGTAACAGACGAAAACGGCCTTAAGCCAATCACTGTCCGCGACACTGTCCTGTATCAATCAACCAGTGATTGGCTGAGTAGGCTGTCACTCTCCTGCTCAGCCCTTCACTGGCTGCAGCGCTATCCCGTCTCAGTCAGTGATTGACTGAATGGGCTGGAGATGGCTGAAGACACAGAAGATGCGGAGAAGGACACCCTGGCAACATGGACAGGTAAGAAAATCCCTTTTTTTGTTTTTTTAGATGTGTGGCTGCCATCTTCCGTACTTGTTCTGAACTTTGCAAACTTCGCTTTTGTAGCAAACCAAATTTTTTTGCAATGTTTGGAACGAATCTCGGTTCAGGAAGTTCGGCTCTCACATCTTTCAACACCCAGAGATCATTCTATACGGAGAACTGAAGTATTTCTTTTAAGCTTGTGATATCCTTTCTACCTTTGTATCTTTTTTACCTTTTTCACTGGACCTACTGTCACTGCAATGCCTTTACCTAGCAGCTTTTTGTATTTGTATTATCTATTATCTGCTGTAACACACTGAATTTCCCCATGGTGGGACTATTAAAGGATTAACTTATCTTATAATTAAAAAAAAAACCATTAATATAATTTCTCTGCATTGCCCTATTCTTAAACCTATAACTAAAGGCTGTCCTCTGGTTTTTATTAGCGCCATTTTGGTATATATATATGACTTTTTAATCGCATTGTAATGCATGCTTTCTTTATGAGCTTAATTTCATATTAGGTCAGACATTTCAATACATGGTGCCAGAAATTACTTTTTGAAGTTTAGATTTCTTGTTTACTTAAAGGAAGAAAATGGGGAGATTGATGTTAATAAAAATTTCTACTTGTTTTTCACTGTTTTTTTTTAGACAATCACCCTGTGAGTGTGAATTAATTGCATTCAAAATTTAACCACCTAGATGACGAGGTCAATGTTGGCTGTGGTATCTAGAAGGTTAAACATGTTGTCCCGGAGGAGCGATCTGCGTCACTGATGCCGGCCGGGGTCTCAGCCAAAATGGAGCTGATCCCGGCTTGCACTTGTTTGTTTTCGGCTGCAACAGAGAGAGATCAGTGTACTTATACTAGAAGTCCCCCAGGGGGAATAAACCTAACCCCAGGGGGGCTTCTAGTATAAGTGTAGAAGTTAAAAAAAAAGTGATGTTTTCAATCAAAAGCCCCCTCCCCTATTAAAAGTCTGAATCACCCCCCTTTTCCCATGTAATAAACGTAAACAAATAAATAAACATGTTTGCTATTGCCGTGTGCGTAATCGCCCATACTATTAATTTATCACATTCCTGTTCTCGCACGGTAAACGGCGTAAGCGCAAAAAAATCCCAAAATACAAAATTGCGCATTTTTGACCGCATCAAATCCAGAAAAATTGTAATAAAAAGCGATCAAAAAGTTGACTATGCGCAATCAAGGTACCGATAGAAAGAACACATCATAAAAAATGACCCCTCACACAGCCCCATAGACCAAAGGATAAAAGCGCTATAAGCCTGGGAATGGAGCGATTTTAAAGTGACTCTGTACCCACAATCTGTCCCCCCCAAACCACTTGTACCTTCAGATAGCTGCTTCTAATTCAAGATCTGCCCAGGGGTCCGTTGCAGTTATTGTCATAAAAACAACTTTTAATCCAGCAGCGCTGTGTCTAACGGCCGGGGCTTACATTTGTATATGCATTAGGCTGGCACACCCTCTCCGTCCTTCCTCCCCACCCTCCTCATCATTAGGAATGATCCAGGCAGATTGCTTCCTATTCCCCACCTGTGTGCATAATGAACATGGGCTGGATCGTTAATACACTTGTGCAAAGCTGAAAAAAGTAAATGTTCCTGGATCATTCCTAATGATGAGGAGGGTGTGAAGGAGGGAAGGAGAGGGTGTGCCAGCCTAATGCATATACAAATGTAAGCCCCGCCCATTAGACACAGCGCTGTAGGATTAAACGTTGTTTTTAAAACAATAACTGCATCACCTGTCGAACGGACCCCAGGACAGATCTTGGATTAAAAGCAGCTATCCGAAGGTACAAGCGGTTTGGGGGGTCAGATTGTGGGTACGGAGTTGCTTTAAGGAACATATATTTGTTAACAATGGTTTGAATTTTTTACAAGCCATCACATAATATAAAAGTTATACATGTTACATATCGTTTTAATCGTAACGACTTGAAGAACATATATAACAAGTCCGTTTTACTCCAGGGCGAATGGCGTGAAAACAAATACCCCCCAAATAAACAAAATGTTTCTTTTTTTTTTATTCTGGTTTCGCAGTGTACTTTATGAAAAAATTCAGCCTGTCATTGCAAAGTACAATTAGTGGCGCAAAAAATAAGGGCTCATGTGGGTTTCTAGGTGGAAAAATGCAAGTGCTATGGCCTTTTAAGCACAAGGAGGAAAAAACGAAAACTCAAAAATCTAAATTGGCCCCGTCCTTAAGGGGTTAAGAAAGTGGATAAAACATATAGGTATAATATGTATAATGCATTTGGTTTAGACAGAACAGAAATTATTCTTCTGCCAACATGAAAATGCAGATTACTCTAATTTCATTTACAATGCAAATCAGAATCCGAGTCAAATACAGGGAAATTAAATGACTACATACATGAATGGTAAAAACAGAAGCTGAAAACCCTTGTGGAAACATGTGAGACAGATGTAAATAAAAACAACCTTGGGTCCTATATCTCCATTAGCATATGTGCTGCCCCCAATTGGAATTTTAGGGGCTTATAAACTGAGTAATTCTGTTGCTGTCTGTGTTACAGGTTGTTTAGGGGCAGTCTCTAATACAGTCTTTTTTTTTTTTTTTAAATATATTTTTATTATTTCCGTAAATAACTTTTATGTATTACAAGAATGAAAGGGACATATACAAAGTCACACAAGTACCACATGCTGTCAAAATCAGAGCAGAGCGGTGGCATCAATCCCTTAGGTGTCCAGGAACAGCCGTCGAAGTCCCAAGAGGGCAGCGGCGTAACAGGTAGCCCTTTTACTAAATGATAGAGGGTCAGGTTGCCGTTGTTTAGTAATGGTAGAATAATTGACACATCGTAACAAACAAAAACAAAACCAACTCCCCAATCCCTCCCCCCTCCCTTCTCGCGGAGTCGTCCCCTATGGTTGATGTAACATAATACAACAGACCTGTTCGTGCACATAGTATTTCTCATCTACGTCTAGCTTAGCATGCAGAGAACATCTTAGTCAACCTTCAGTTTCCCTAAGGATCCCGCCAGGGCCTCTTTCAGGTACCATTCTGTCTGGCGAAATGGAGATATAGTCTGACATATCTCACTGCCGGACAGAAACGAGCATATAAATGGTTTCCACTTTGAAATAAACTGCTTGGTCCTTTTGATTTGTGAAGTTCAGTATCAAGTTGATCCATTTTAAGATAGTGTTTAACCTGACCAATAACCTCAGTAAGCGTGGGAATTTCGGGTGTCAGCCAATGGGCCAGTAGGCATCTCTTGGCCACCAGTATGAAAACGTGAGTGAGGAGGGATACTGGTGAGTCCTCCTCAGGTACGTGCAATAGAATAGTTAGAGGACGCACCGGTAAGTGCTGGTGTAGTCGAGTCCTTAATGCGTCTCCCAAGGCAGTCCAAAACGGTGCCACCCTGGGACACAACAGTAGGCCATGCAACAGATCAGTGTTAGGAGTGCCGCATTTAGGGCATGCGGTGAGGCGAGAGGGGTCGGTGGGAGAGATTGGCAGAGAAAAGCCATACAAAGCATGGTGTATTATCTTGTACTGCGTTTCTCTCCAACGTTCAGTAGTAACAGCAGTCTTAACTACTCCCCAACCCTTCAGAATTGCCTCCGTGAGGTTTTGTTCCCCCAGTTTCCTCTCCCAGTATGCGAATAGATGTGGTTCAAGGTGAGCTAGCGCCTCCTTTTTTAAGTCACGGTATAAGGAAGACAGGGAGTGGCCCATTTCCTCACCATCCACATACCCCTCTATGACACCTGTCTGGATCTCTTTACCCCAGTCCCGAAGGCGGGACTGCAGGAAAGAGCGCACCTGGTTATAGGAAAGGAAGTGGCCCGAGGTCAGTCCCTTGGCCTGTTGCAATTCAGGGAAGGAAAGTAGTCTGGGTTCGGAAGCATGAAGAAGGTCTCCAGCTGTATAGATGCCCTTAGACTTCCATTCCCCAAACAGTTTATTTTCTCTACCCGCTCTAAACTCAGCGTGACTCCAGAGGTCCATATACCGACCTGCCAGGTGAGATTGTTGTAATAAAATGCGCACTGACCTCCATGCCGCCAATGTGTCCCTAAAAAGAACACTTCGCTTCAAAGCAGGGGGCATGGAGGCCAGCCTGGTGTGTAGGATGGACCCCAGAGACCACGGCGACGCCAGAGCAGACTCAATAGCTAAGTTGGAGTACACGCTTGACCCCCTCAGCCAATCAATACTATGTCTTAACAAACTGGCCAAATTATAGTACCGCACATCGGGCATGTTTAGACCCCCCCTATCTCTGTCTAGTGCTAGCTTTCTATATGCTATTCGCGGGCGTTTATTTGCCCATATGAAAGAAGTAAAGGCCTTGTGCAACCTCTTCACGTCCTGGTGTCTGAGGAGGAGTGGTAATGTCTGCAGCGGATACAGCAATTTCGCAAACGACATCATTTTCAGCAAATGACATCTTGCCAGGAAAGACAGCGGTATAGTAGACCATTTTTGGAGCTCCGATATTATTTTCTGTATGGTTGGAGGGAAATTTAATGTATACAGGGATTGAGGAGAATGTCCTACCTGAATACCTAAATAAGAGATATGTGTACGTGTTACTTGAACCGGTATTTGCTGAGGGCCTAGTCGGGGCGACAGTGGAGGGGAGATGTCTAATAGTTTACTTTTACCCACATTTACCCTGTATCCCGAGTGTTGGCCAAATAAATCTAATAGGTGAAATACTTCCGGTAAGTCACAGGCCGGGTTTTCTAGAAACAACAAGAGGTCGTCCGCGAAAAATGCAACCTTCACTTCCTGGCTGCCCACCTTTATTCCCCTAATTTCGGATGTAGATTGCAAGAAACGCGACAGAGGCTCTATGGCCAGATTAAATAGTAAGGGGGAAAGGGGGCATCCTTGGCGTGTGCCCTTGTATAATGGGAAAGGCTTAGACAAAAAGCCTGGGGTGGAAATCCTAGCTTGTGGAGCATGATACATTGCAGTGATCAAGTTGGTAAAAGCCTCAGGGAAATCCATGCTCCCCAATGCCTGCCTCAGCCATCCCCAGCTCACATCTCTAATACAGTCTTGATGTGGATTTAGAAGTAAGATATAAAATAAGGACTTATGCTTCCTTTTCTGCTAGATCCACTTCTTGCTTTGCTTCCATGTTCCGGAAGCTTCCTTGTTAGCAAATACTATATATTATAGATATGTGCAAAAAAACAAAAACAAAACAAAAATAGAGCAGCTGTCATCTCACAACTCCAATGGTAGGATCTGGTTGACTGCCTACAGGACTGTTACTCTTAGCTATCATCTGCCTTGCCTCTATGGTTTTTGTAGGACATATGCAGAGAAATAACTAGTGGACAACCAGCACACACTTAAGTCCTTGGGGCAACTTAGTGCCAAGACCCTAAACAATGCTGCAGGAAATGTGGACACTATGGATGAAACATGTGTCCTAGTTCTTTTTCTGGGTAATTCCCAATTTTACATTGGTATGTTGTTTTCTGGTAAAGTCAATGGAACTTTGACATTTTTTGACAACAAAATGGTCTTTTGTATTGCATACCATATCAATACTTATTCTTATCAGAATTATTTTAAACTTTTAAAATTAAAAGGTAAATGTAAATAAATTAAAGCCATGTTTTTGTTTCTATAATTCTCGTGTTCTCATGTGGAATTTTGCTATGGATTTTCTAGCCAAAACTGTCTTAAGTTTACTCTCTGTGAACAAAACTATACTAAATATCCATACCATTTCCTTTATTATTTTCCTTTAAACCTTGGCTGAGATAACATGAAATGGGCTTCTTTCTCCCCACCACCTCGCAGTGCCTCCTTCTCACACACACTGCATAGAAATAAGATGACGTAGCAGCACATCTCTGTCCTCAGTGATGGAACTGTAAGTGACAGCCTTATACATCTGGTGGAAGGTGGGTGGAACAGATGGTTACAAGTCTCACTTTGGCGGCCCCGGGAAGGCACCTTCTCATTGTGAACATTAAATCAAGCAAAATAATAATTTATTCCTATTTCTGCAACCCTTCACATATTTTCTATGCTTAATAAAAACACTAGTCATCATAAAATGTTACCCTGATGATACCTCTTTAGGGGAGCAGTGATGATAGGACTAAGAAATTGTGACACAGTGAGGAAGAGTACCTACACAGAGGCGGTTAGGCATGCATGTAGCCACTCCATTCAATTCTGGTTTTTATCAGACTAAATGTTCTTACTGAGTAGTGGGTCCTCAAGTTCCTGCACTCAGCATGTTCTCTTACGTCATTTTAATCCCAATATACCTCCCCCTGCCTTGTAATACACAAAACATTTTTGCAGAATACCCTGTATACTCCATCATGTCCCGTCCACCAAACAAATTCCACCAGATTAGGCTCCAACCAAAGGATGTCATGATACCAGAATTTTCAGTTTGATACCGATACCAAATTTAGCATTTCGACACACAAAACTAATTCAGTACTAAATAAAGTATAACAAAATCTACAAAAATACAAATATAATGCCCCCAAGACTGAGGATATTGTGCCCCCCTGACTGCGGATATAATGCCCCACTAGACTGAGAATATCATGCTATTGCGCAGCTTAACATGAAGTATCGAAAACTAGGGAATCCTGCTATTGAACCAATTCTAGGCACCTGGTATCTCCTTTAGGAGGGATAAAGGAAAAAAAGAGAAAGGCGGGAGGCGGCGCCTCGTGTGATACCGTAGGTACCAATGGGTAAATGGAAAGGTAGATGGAGGCTCACCTTAAAGCCTCTTGGGCTTGTTGCATATCACCCCTTTGTGGGGTACTGTGTCCTGTTTCAACTTGGCGTCTGTGTTCAGGGCTGCAGCTAGCTGGGAGAGACAGACCGGGATGCTCCCAAAGGGGGCCATAGAAGTGCAGGCAAATAGCGGAAAAAAGCGTCAAACTCCTAGATGCCAGCGCTGCCTCAGAGGAATCACAGGAACGATGATGGTAATATTTAGAAGGTTTATTTAGAATACGCACAGAGTATTACGTGTTTCAAAAGCATAAGCTTTCTTCCTCAGATAGTTCTGCATGATGCACAACTATCTGAGGAAGAAAGCTTATGCTTTTGAAACGCGTAATACTCTGTGCGTATTCTAAATAAACCTTCTAAATATTACCATCATCGTTCCTGTGATTCCTCTGAGGCAGCGCTGGCATCTAGGAGTTTGGCGCTTTTTTTCCGCTATTTGCCTGGTATCTCCTTTAGGAGACCACCAAATTGGTGTGGAGAGTCATACAGACCATGCAATGATCCCGGAAGAAAAAAAAGTATACAAAACAACTCCACTAGTAGGAAAGGAACTTGCCCTCTGGTGCCACCTATTGTGATACCTTCACTTGACTCATGACTAGGAATTATTAGCCAAATTAGCCAAAATCATAAGGGTACTATTACACGGAACGATAATCGGCCGAATCGGCCCTATCCGAGCGATTATCGCTCCGTGTAATAAACACAAAGATCAGCTGATGATTGTTGTCATCGGGTGATTGTTGATATAGGTTTGGACCTATAATAGTCGGGCGCCGACTGCGCATCGCTACTGTGCGCTGCCAGGAAGCTGGAGATATGCAAAGAAGAATACATTACCTATCCATGCTGCAGGGCTCCTCTTGCGCTGTGCTTCTCACCGGGTCCCGCCCGCTCCAGCTTCAGAGCCTGGCCGGGACCGCCGCAGCCAGTGATTGGCTGAGCATGCTGTCAGCTGAGAAAGGCCGCTCTGAGGCTGGAGCGGGCGGGACCCAGGGAGAAGCAGAGGGCAAGAGGAGCCCTGCAGCATGGACAGGTAATGTATATAATTTAAACACGGGCTGCAAGGACATCGGTAACAATGTCCCTGCAGCCCTTGTTAAACAATTATAATAATTATCAGGCCGTGTAATAGGCACAGTAAACGAGCGCAGATCTAGCAGATCGACACTCGTTTACAGTTATTATCAGGCCCCAATCACCCTGTGTAATACTACCCTAAGTTACCCACATGTATACAGCCCCCTTTCAGTACAGAGCAGGGTGCTCTCTGACTAGTAGAGAGGTCACCGCTATGAGGCTGAGGTGGTGATTTTTTAAGGACTATGTCAGCTTGACAAGCTCTTTTCCTTCTGGATAAGAACTACTTTGCATACTGTGAAGAAAATATAACCTGACAGCAAGGGTGACAGTCCCCACAGGAGAAGCAAATATTACATGGTTGCCATTTAAATAAATAAGTTGTCCATGTACATGCTGGGTCCTAAAAAGATCCTGCTCTAGCTAATAGATGAGGGCTGTGAATACATAGAATGACTCACAATGGCCTAATAAGTATTTTAAAGGGAACCTGATTTTTAGCTCTGCAATGTATGACTATACCCCTACACAGCCAGCACTTCAGTGAGATGTATGATAATTGACGGCCCAAATAAATGCATCTATTTAAGAACACTTGTGCCATGAGTGAGAACATTAATTCCCGTCTTCTTCCGTCCTCCGTCAGAAAGGATCATTTAATTTCCCCAGCTCTTCAGGAGAGATAACAGAAGATCTAATGATCGCCTTTCTTAGTTTTAATTACTGACTTGACTGCTCACCCAGATTTTGTTTCTATGTTCTCTTTTCCTTCCAACTTTCCCTATCATTAACAAAGCCTGAACAAGATAATTACAGATCTTTGTCTGACAACATAGAGAACTTCACAGACAAAGCACCTGATACATCTCCATAGGCTTAGATGAAAAAAAGGAAGTGACCCAGATGTTGCTACAAACAGTTACATGCAGCTTTTTAATGTTTTTTTTACACAAAATGGTTTTTGAATTATCGATGACATCTATGGAGGACAATCGTAAAACGTTTCTTGTTGCTTTATACTTTACATGTAAACTTGGTGGTTACTAAACTGTGGTTTGACAACCAGGAGTGCAGCTAGAGGCTTGTGGGCCCAATAGCATAATATAGGCACATTATGCAGACCGCATAAATCCAAGGTGACTTAAAGGGTTAATTGGAGATTATTATTTTTTTCAATTTTGCAGCAGTGGCAAGGTGAGGCTGAAAATGAAAAAAATAGTGGTCCTTACTACCACCCTTCTGATGGTGCTTGGTCACTGCTTTTCATCACTTCCTGAGAAAACAAGAAAGTGTCTGCTCAGCCAGCAGGCTGCAATGGTGACCCACCTCAGGTAGTGAATGGCTCAGCAGATACTTCCTTGTGTTGATTGGAGAACAGGAAGTGCTGAGCAGCAGGGACCAGGAGCCATCAGAAAGACAGTGAAAATGGATCAAGGTGAGAACTGCATGTTTTTTTTTTATTTCGCTTTTTCCACTACAAAATGTAACTCTGGCCAGGATTCCATTCGGCTGTACAAAAAACTGACATGTCAATTTTGTGCTGCCACTATTCATTGAATAGTGGCCACACAAAGTTGATTGTGCAGACAATGTAAAGTGTGGCTCCGGCCACATTGTGTGCTATGGTTAATTGGAATGCGGTCACACCCGAATGTGCCGGTATTTTAATTCAAAGGAAGAGATGTTCATCCGTCCGATACTGCAGTACCTGCCAGGGTGAACTTCACCCTGCTCTGGATAGCGCTCTGTGGCTGTGCTTGGTCAGAGAAAATGGCAGGCCTTGGACAGCCCTACAGTTCCTGACACAAATGTTAGTGGTGGCAGAGGGGCCTGTGTTGCCCCTTACTGCTGTCACCAAATGGGATCAAGCACTTTTGGCTTTCATTTGGCTTTTGGTTTTTACCTTGCATAATTCTCCTACACAAGTGCAGGCGATAATGATGTTTTTGAATTGCTCTTTTTATCCTGTATCCAGGGCTGGCGTCAGCACCCGGCTTACTCGGGCAAGTGCCGGGGCCCACAGCTGCTCAAGGGGCCCCCCGGCACTTGCCCGAGCAATAGCCACAGGTCACCACCAGCAATGCCGCCCGCCGCATTCCCCGGACTTACTGTCAACACCGCTGACATCCGGGAGGCAGGGGGGGGGGGGCGGGACGCGAGTGCTGGGCGGATGCGACGGGACAGAATGTCACTCTCCGCCTCCATGAAGTCCTGGCCTGGGCCTCTCTCTGCAGCGCTGGATTGATGGGATCTCCTCAACAGGCGCATAGCGATTACGTCATCGCGCCTGCTAGAGGATCTGTCCCCACAACGCACAGAAGGGAGAAGCCAGGGAGAAGAGGACCCATCCCCTGGATTAGGTGATTATGATTTTTTTTTCGTTTTGCTTTGTGTTGAGGCAGAGCAGGGGGCATCTACTATGGGGCAGAGGAGGGGGCATCTACTATAGGGCAGAGGAGGGGGCATCTACTATGGGGGCAGAGCAGGGGGCATGTACTATGGGGGCAGAGCAGGGGGCATCTACTATGGGGGCAGAGCAGGGGGCATCTACTATGGGGGCAGAGCAGGGGGCATCTACTATGGGGGCATTACTATGGGGACAGTAAGAGCAGGAAGCAGTACTATGGGACAGAGCAGGGGGCATCTACAGTACTATGGTGCAGAGGAGGGGGCATGTACTATGGGGGCATTACTATGGGGACAGTAAGAGCAGGGGGCATTACTGTGGGGAAGAGCAGGGGACATTACTATGGGGGCAGATCAGGGGGCATTACTATAGGGGCAGGAGACATTACTATGGGGGCAGAGGGCATTAATATGGGCCATTACTATGGGGGTAGAGGGCATTTTTACTATATGGGGGCACAGCATGAGGACATTATTACTATATGGGGGGCACAGCACGGGATCTTACAAACGGGGCCCACATACCTCCTTACTTTACTGCACATGACACCAAGTAGCAAAATTATCACTGTATGGAAGCCTATGGGTGGGAAAAGGGAAGGAAATTGCTGGAAATGTGCCGAGCCTAAGATGTTTGTCTGACAGGTTCTGAAGAGAAGAATTGTAGCTTGAAGGAATCATCATGGTGGTCCAGGCAAGATGGAAAGGAAACAAAGAGCGATCGCCTCAGATTAAAGAAGACGTCACCTGTGAGTTACCGAATTACGTTTTTTTTTCTCTCGTTATTTTGTCAAACTTTATTTGGTAGGTGTGCCCCGAGGTGAAAAAAAAGTGATCAGCAGTGTATTATATACTTATTATCCGCCCCTTGTATGAGTGTGTATATATATGTGCCCGAGAGATAGATATATACACACTCATACAGGAAGGGGGATAGTACGTATATAACACAGCTGATCCCCTACACAGAATCGAGAGCTAGAGACCTTCTAATAACCATGCCATATAAATTGCTATTCAAAAGGGCCCACAAAGGCTCTCTCGACCAAGGGCCCACGAAAACCTGGAGCCGGCCCTGCTTGTATCAAGCAACTTCTTCCTGAAGCTTTATTTCAAACTGGATATTATACAGCAGGATACTAATGACCATGACTTTTTACACCATAATGCACAGAAAGGCTAGAACATTGCCTACCCACAGCCAAGACGTTTGTCCTTTCTGGGGCTACCCCATGTTGAAATCTTGTTATTCATTCCATATGAATGGATAAATGAATCTACAAGGGGAACAATGACATTGGAAGGAAAAATTCTCTGTCCATAATCCACCGGCTGGGAAATAGCCTAGAGCTTTTTTAACAAACAGTGCTGTATCTTACAGTGTAACTCTATGCTGTACAGCAAGGCTACATTCACACATCTGTAATTGACTATGGACCCATTCATTTGAATAGCCCTGTTTAGACGCGTCAGCTACGGATGCACATAGCTGTCCATAGCTGTCCATAGCTATGATGGACAGCCCTATAGATGTGTGAATGTAGCTTTAGGCTATGTTCACACAACGTATATTTTCCTATAACTACGGTTGTTGTTGCCGATTGCAACAATAGCCGTGATAAATACGAAAATATACATGCCATTGCCGTCCTAGTGGCGCCGCAAACAACTGACATGTCAGTTTTCAATGAATAGCAGCCGCAAAAAACCCTGTCAGTGCACACTATGGAGCGAGCGGCTCCGGCCGCACGCTCCATAGTGTGCAGTGGAGAGTTCTGATGCAGGCGTGCACGGATACGCCCGCGTCAGAACTCTGCGGCCCTAAAGATCATCTGATGATCATCTGGATGATCTTGTCAGAGACCAGCCGTTCCGTGACCCAGCCAGGTCACGTAACGGCCGATCTCTTGCGCCCGATTCGGCCGATTATCGCTCCGTGTAATAAATGCAACGATCAGCCGATGACAACGATCATCGGCTGATCGTTGATATAGGTTAGACCCTATTTTCGCCAGGCGCCGACCGCGCACCGCTGCGTGTAATGCATATATATATATATGGGGGATGCACAGCACTAGGGGCTGTATATATGTGGGGGATGCACAGCACTAAGGGCTGTGTATATATATATATATATATATATATATATATATATTATAGGGGATGCACAGCACTAGGGGCTGTATATATATATATATATATATATATATATATATAAATAGGGGATGCACAGCACTAGGGGATGTGTATATATATATATATATATATAGGGGATGCACAGCACTAGGGGCTGTATATATATATATGGGGGATGCACAATACTGGGGGCTGTATATATATATGGGGGAGGCACAGCACTGGGGGTTGTATATGTATATGGGAGAGGCACAGCACTGAGGGCTGTATATATGGGGGAGGGACAGCACTAGGGCTATACATATGGGGGAGGGACAGCACTGGGGGCTGTATATATGGGGGAGGGACAGCAATGGGGGCTGTATATATATGGGGGAGGCACAGCACTGGGGGCTGTATATATAGGGGAGGGACAGCACTGGGGGCTATATATATGGGGTAGGCACAGCACTGCGGGCTATATATATATGGGGGATGCACAATACTGGGGGCTGTATATATATGGGGAGGCACAGCACTGGGGGCTATATATATGGGGGAGGCACAGCACTGGGGGCTATATATATGGAGGAGGCACAGCACTGGGGGCTATATATATGGGGGAGGCACAGCACTGGGGGCAATATATATGGGGGAGGCACAGCACTGGGGGTTATATATATGGGGGAGGGACAACACTGGGGGCTATATGGGGGAGGCTCAACACTGGCGGCTGCATATATGGGGGAGGCACAACACTGGGGGCTATATATATATGGGGAGGCACAACACTTGGGGCTATATATATATATGGGGGAGGGACAACACTTGGGGCTATATATATGGGGGAGGGAAAACACTGGGGGCTATAGATATGGGGAGGGACAACACTGGGGGCCATTTGTAAGGGGAACAACACAGGGGGCAATCTATAAGGAGGACGTCACAGAGGAGGCATCTATAAGGGTAACTACACTGCGGGATGTATATAATAGGGCATGCGCAGAGGGGGGTATTTATTTTAGTGGACTAAACAGAGGGGTCATCTATAAGGGGACTACACAGAGGGGGCCATATACTACAGGGCAGGGATAGGGAACCTTGGCTCTCCAGCTGTTTAAAAACTACAGCTTTAGCTTTGACTGTCTACACATGATGGGAGTTGTAGTTTTGCAACAGCTGGAGAGCCGAGGTTCCCTACCCCTGGTATAGGGGATGCACAGAGGTTGTCATCTACTATAAACACAGAGGGGCTCTCTACTATAGTAGATGCACACAGGGCCATCTATGTGGAAGACTGAACAAGGGACTATCTATAAGGAGCCAGGGCTACCCACTGAAAGAGGGCTTAAAGGGGCCAAAACAGATGTGCAGTGTGTATAGAGATGAGGATGGTGCCAGAGTGAGGAGCCTAATATGTCTGTCTGGCAGATTCTGTGGATTCGTGGCTCGGAGAAGTTCTCATAATGGCCCAGGACAGATGGAGAAGAAGATGAAAAGGGAAGAACTCAGATCAGAGAAGACGTCCCCTGTGAGTCACTAAATATATTTGCACTGTAATTTATATGTAGTACAGACCCTGTGTAGAGCTGGGTGTGTTGACGGTGTAGTGGTCGGTTGAGGGGGGAGGGGGCCCCAATTAAAAGTTTGCTATGGGGCCCAGCCATTTCTAGTTACGCCCCTGCAATCAATAAAGTTGTATGAGTTCTAAATTCATTGCTAGTTCTATAAGAACATATCAGAATAAGCTTGTCCTAAATGATTGAATAATGATAACCAAAGATATTTCAGGCAAGATATTCGGAGTGTGCACATAAACCTAAAGAGCTATATGTTGAACTTCCAGGGAACTAGTGATGGGAATTGACCTCTGACCTGTAGAGGTCTTCTCTCTGGATGTTCACCTCCTCTCCCTCCATCTTTCTTTTATATCAAGTTCCCTCCCACCATCTCTTTGTCTCCATGGAGACAAACTTCACACTACAAGAAAGGAGCCATTATCATGCTAATGAGACCCTTTTCTTTCACTGGAGGAATTCTTGGTGGGAAAATGATAGTGCTTTATAGATGGGAGGGGTAGTGGAAAAAAGCTTCTTTTCTTCTCCCCCAGACAGTCACACTGTAAACCCTTCTATAGCAAACTCTGGGAACTCTTATGTTCTTTTTTTATGTTTTAGTTTTATTTCATTGTTTTTCACCTTTATGCAGATATTTCTTACAGAAGCCTTCTAGAATTGCAGTTGAAGAATAAGTATTTTTGCAGATGCATCAGTCCTCTGTAATATATTATGTTTTGTTGTTTTTATGCCTTCCCTGCCGCCTGTTTCTCAGGGTTATACAGAGGATGTACCCACATCAGTCTCCGTCTCTACTACAATTTCAGTAAAACAGCATTCACACAGTAATGTTTTTTTAATAAAACCTTAGTACTCATGTACGGGGCTGTATTTAGCATGTGTTCTAGTTAGGGCCTGGGCTGTACATCTAAGTGCTTTTTATATACATAACATGGTGTATTATAGAAGACTTGTCCCCTAAAAACATTACTTCTAGGAAAGAATATGGGCCATTACTTGGTAATTCTACAAGGCCATACAGTGGACCACTAGGGGTCCCTTTTGCTCTGGTAGATGACAGCTGTCAGCCGCGGCCCAAAGAAATAAAAAATTACAGTGCAGGCAGGGGGTCGGTGCCCCTGCAGCGCCAATGCCAGAACTTATTTCTTCCTGGTGTCCTGCTACTTCATGAATCAGTGTAAGTGAAAGTTCCCGACACGGCTGATGGTTTGCCCGTTCAGCCAATCAGTGACTGCAGTGGTGTTCCCCCCAGTTGCTAACTGGCTGAGCAGGCAACCCATCAGCTGGGCAGCGTTCCACCCAAGTCACTGACTGGCTGAGCATGAGATTACAGGAAGGAGAGCTGGAGGAGGCAAGCAGGGGTAATCCTGTGCTGCGGGGGGCATGGGGACAGGTAAGTATACATTCTTTATTATGTTCTTGCATCCCCTTTCTGCACTGTATTTTTTTATCTCTCTGAGAAAAAAGATATGGGGCAATGAAATTCCATCATCTGTCTGTGGAGTCTCGGAAGAGCGCCATATACCTTATACTAGCGTCCAAACCCACCCCCAGGGTAGAGTTGTATCAGTAGCTCAGTCATAATAGGCACCAAGGCCTACAAACAGGCAGCAGCCTGTGAGGGGTGCCAGTCGGCCTCCCTGAACACAAATAAAAAAATGTGAAAGTGGGGGTACTCAAAATAAAGTATGCTCGCCTATGATAGCTATGCTTATGTAAAATGATGAATACGAAATCTAAATTGATTTACCTGAGGAAGGTAGTGTAAAATCCCACAGCTCCTACAAACACTGTGTACAAGTTACCAACGAAAACTGATACTCATACAATGTTACTTTAAGCTAGGCACACACAGAAACATATAAACTGGATCCATTGCCATCATTTAAAGGGGTTATATTCATTTGAATTTTACTTCTATTTAAAAATCAAAATAAAAAACTCCAATCTTCCCATACTTATCCGCTGCTGTATGTCCTGCAGGAGGTGTTGTTTTCTATTCAGTATGACACAGTGCCCTCTGCTGCCACCTCTGTCCATGACATGAACTGTCCAGAGCAGGAGAAGTTTTCTATGGGGACTTGCTGCTGCTCTGGACAGTTCCTGCCTTGGACAGAGGTGGCAGCAGAGAGCACCGTGTCAGACTGAAGAAAATACACCACTTCCTGCGAGACATACATCAGCTGATAAGTATGGGAAGACTTGAGATTTTTTTTAAAAATAGAAATAAATAAAAAATCTATATAACTTTTTGAAAGCAGTTGATTTGAAAGAAAAAGATTTTTGCTGGAGCACCCCTTTAATGTCGTGTTGAGTATCATGTTGAGCTTGGCTGATTTCTATGTATTGTCAATTACATTTTTTTAGCCTTATTTTATCTGCATTCCTACAGCTGAAAGATATATACAAGTATAAAAAAGCAAGTAAATAAGAATCTCTGACAAGTTCTTGCCGCTTTATTGCTTTCCAGTGCAGTGATAGTCTTGAGAGGTATATTGAGCAGTCTTAGAGCAATGTCTCTTGGGCCGATATAAGGTCATGGGCGCTTCAGCATTGTGACACACTGTAGGTGTAGGGAATTTTCTCATTAGTTAGCTCAGTCTGTGTCTTCTCTCTAGTGGATAGTCTACTCCTGTCATTTTTTCTAAGCTGTCATGTACATAACATGTAAAGAAAGCAAATTATACACTTTGAGACTGAGCATTCATGTCTATTTCAAGCTAATGCATCATTGTTCTCTTTGTAGAAAAAAAGAAGCACACAATACGTCCAATTTCTGTACATTTTCCACATTTCCATACAAAAAGGTCTTAGTGAGGCTTCTGCTCATATACACCCTCTCGAAGCTCATCTTCCTGGAATAGCGCAGGAGTTAAACTGTGATGGCTTATGGGCATACGTGATAAAGATCAGTTACTGCTGGTAAATGACTGGAATCTGCATTAAAGAATTTTTTTTTCTTCCAGGACATAAACAATCAGTTCTGGGCATATAGTGATCACCACATGTACATGGCTCATTAGTAGACATGGACAGGTTGGTCTTGGTCCAGGTCTTGACATGGACTTGGTTTTAGAACATTTGAAACAATGACAGCCATCTGGGAGGTTCTTATACCTAGGTGCTAGTGGTTCCACTTCCACTTTTGGCTAGATTCACACATAGGGGGAGATTTATCAAACTGGTGTAAAGTAGAATTGTCTTAGTTGCCCCTAGCAACCAATCAGATTCCACTTTTCATTCCTCACAGGCTCTTTGGAAAATGAAAGGTGGAATCTGATTGGTTGCTAGGGGCAACTAAGACAATTCTACTTTACACCATGTTTGATAAATCTCCCCCATAGTGTTTTGGTTAGCATTTGATCAGTAGTTGTAGCTAAAGCCAGGAGGGGAGACAAAGTGGGAACAGGTCAATCTAATGTCTAATTACAAGTTAGGGGCCCATTACATGACCCGATAATTGTTTGGCAAGTGCTGCACGGACATCATTAGCGATGTCTGTGCAGCCATTACGCAAACAAGTAAATACTTCACTTTTCCACGCTCCTTGTCCTCTTATGTGTTTTCTATGCATCCTGGCACCGCGTGCTGCAGCTTCAGAGCGGCCTGTCAGCTCAGACAGGCCGCTCTGAAGCTGTAGTGAGTGGTGCCACGATGCATACAGAGCACACGAGAAGACCTGGAGGGTTGAGAGGTAAAGTATTTACTGTTAGGGCAATTGCGTCCGCACATCACTATTGCATGTAGCAATGCGCGGTTGGCGGACAATGAGTTTAGGTCTGGGCCTAAAAAACTGAACGGAATATTGCTCTGTGTAATGGGGCCCTTAGTCTGATCTAGTCTCTATCTATCTATCTATCTATCTATCTATCTATCTATCTATCTATCTATCTATCTATCTATCTATCTCCTATATGTCTATCTTTAAGGGAAAGATTCAGCCTGGGAGTCATCAGGTGATTTTGAGGGCACACAGGTGTTTGATTTAGGTGCCTCCGAGCCAATTGCGATTTGGTTGGAGGTAGAAACTGTGGGAGAGATTTATCAAACATGGTGTAAAGTGAAACTGGCTCAGTTGCCCCTAGCAACCAATCAGATTACACCTTTCATTTTCCAAAGAGTATGTGAGGAATGAAAGGTGGAATCTGATTGGTTTCTAGGGGCGGGAGGGTTCATGTTGGGGATCTCCTGGTCTGGGGCTTCAAGGTTGAGGTCCGGTTAAAATGTTTGTATCTTTATAATTTTGTTAATAAAACGGCCGCTGTGGCCGATACAATCCATGCTGGTGTTGTGTCTTATTTGGGCTTACCAATAGCTGGTCATGAGTTTTATGAACACTTGCCACCATTGATCTCTTCTAATAGGGGGCACATGGACTGAGGTTTTCCAAAGCAGGTAGTCCCTTTAATAATAAGATCTGTATTGTGTGTTTTATAATTTAGTCTGTCCCCTTTTCGCATTACAACAGGCAAGAGTGAACTATGAATGAAATGCAAATATAAATGAGGTTTATGTCCATGAAGGCCCTGGATGTAATGAAACAGTGCAGTCCCCATAGCCGTGCTGCCTGATCTGCTCAGAGACTGGATAGCCTGAGAACATACATTCATACGTATGCAGCCAAGCTGATGCAAATGTAGCCACACGGCTGCATATCCAAGTCTAAACACTGGTGTAATGCTGTGCATCCATGTAAAAACCGCTGATTTAGAAAATGTCCCTGAATATTAAATGCGACAAAGGAATGAGAGATTTTCTTTTATGCTTTATTTAATTTAAATTCAGCCACAGCCTTCCTCACCCCTCCGGTCCCTTCAGGCTGGTTGGACAGAGAATGCATTGTCTCCGCTTGTGAATATTCTGCTGTCATTTGAATGGGGCTCTTGTTCATGCAGAAGGCCAAACATTCACTCCCGATCATTCTTTCAGTTGTGCCACAGTTCGGTGCAACGCTCTTGTTGACCCAATCCATTCCCCTATAACCTCCACTCCTTCAAATACAGGCCTAAGAATACAATGGAGACACTCTCACCCCCGCCATCTATTTCTGACTGGTTCTAATCTGTATTGCAACCCCTTCTGCCCTACTGCTGAATAGAGGCAGACAATAGAGGTTCTCAATGAACCAAATATAGAACAAAGCCGGGAGGCAGAAGCAGAGCAGAAGTCTGAGAAGATGACTGCCCAATTGTATGACATTTGTAATCTGGTCCCATGGCTTCTTGTCCCACCTGAAGCCTCCAACCTGCGCTAACACCTATAATGATGTCTCTAAATAAAAAGTGGTTCTCAAACCACAGTTTTTCTCTTACCAAAGTCTGATACCCATAACTTTAACGCTATATAATAGTTATATAGTAACTATAATGTAACCAGATAATGAATGAACGAACAGCACTGTGACCTGTGGGTGTATACTAGTGCAGTAGTATCGGGAAGTAACCTCTTTTTGTTCCTTCGTTTCTACTCATGTTTCCTGTGATGGAAGCCAAGGGGAAAGCAGAGTGCAAGGTGCAGGAATGAGTAGAGGTGAGTATCTGTAATGTCTGGTCTGGGGTTTGTATTAGTTTAGGGGGTCAGATTTGAGGTCATAAGTTAGGGAGTCTGGGCCTGCATTTGTTTTGGGGGTATGTTTTTTAGTCTTCTATTATTATAGGGGTCAAATGTACTACATGTTTTTTTTAATGCCTTAGGGAGTTATTACACAGGCCGATGGGGGCCTGATAATAACTGTAAACGAGTGCCGATCTGCTAGATCGGCGCTCGTTTACTGGGCCTATTCCATGGCGGATTATCGTTTACCAAGGGCTGCATGGACATTGTTACCGATGTCCTTGCAGCCCTTGCTTAAACTTTATACGTTACCTATGAAGGCTGCAGGGCTCCTCTTGCGGTCTTCTTCCCGGGTCCCGCATGCTCCAGCTTCAGAGCGGCCTGTCTCAGCTGACAGGCTGCTCAGCCAATCACTGGCTGCGGCGGTCCCGGCCAGTGATTGGCTGAGCGCCTGTCAGCCCAGAAAGGCCGCTCTGAAGCTGGTGCGTGCGGGACCCGGGGAGAAGAAGACCACAAGAGGAGCCCTGCAGCCTGGATAGGTAATGTAAATTGTCAGTCGCTGACCGCGCACTGCTATTACACGTAGCGATGCACGGTCGGCGCCCGACAATTAGAGGTAGGGATGGTCCGAACCCGCCGAGGTTCGGGTTCAGCTGAACCCAAACGCTTGGCATCGGATTCCCGCTGTCTGCCCGCTCCGTGCAGCGGGTGGATACAGCGGGAGGACCGCCTGGAAAACTGGGATACCGCCTATGGCTATGGCTGTATCCCAGTTTTCCAGGCGTTCCTCCCGCTGGATCCGCCCGCTGCACGGATCGGGCAGACAGCGGTAATCATTGCGGATGGTTCAGGTTCGTACGAACCCCGTCCGAACTCTGTTCGGACCATCCCTAATTAGAGGTTCCAACCTATATGAACGAACGATCGGCTGATCGTTGTATTTATTCCACGGAGCGATAATCGTCCGAATCGGTCCCCTTAGGTTGTAGTCTGAAGTCTCAAAAGTAGAAAAGTACTGTCTTGACTAGGGATGTCAAACTCGCAGCCCTTGAGCTGTTGGAAAGCTACTATTCCCATCTTGCTTTGGCTTTGGCTGTCCAGGTATGATGAGAATTGTAGTTTTGTAACAGCTAGAGGACTGCGAGTGTGACACCCCTGGGCTAGACCCTCTTTTAGGCTAGAGCTTTGGCCGTGTAACATAAAGGTTGTAATGTCTCATTGGGCCACTTCTTTTCAGTCATATCATAAGTTTCCAGTGACTACCTCTTCTCGATGTGTTACCACTGCCAGCAGTCAGTAGCCGCAATGGTCATGTACCATATTATTGGCATCACCACTTGCCATGTCTTCCATTGTCACTGCTCGTCAACCTCATCGATGCCTCAGACAACCCCTTTAAGTGCTGCAGCTTTTTGACATTGACTTTGACATGTAACAATTTTTACCAAGAAGGATAAAAGTGACTCAAGGCCTCACACTTACCACAAATTCTTATTATTCAGATTTGTGTTCCTTTATGTTTTCAGCAGGCTATGGTTTACTGTGTTATTTCAGGAATACTTCTCTTTAGGCATTCACATACTTTACTGATATAATTATACAATGCATGTGCTTGTCTGCCGTTCATGTAATGTGTGGACAACCCATTTCCTTGAAAACATTGACCATAAGATCTGTCAAGTGTAATAGTTACTGTGCACTGAGGAAATATGACATATGGCACTGAATGGTGAAGAGCATTTCTCCCTACATCTATGCATAATTTATATTAAGTTACTAGACATTAATAATGTTAATCTGTTTTTATCTGTTCCTAAGAAAGCTGGGTAATAAATACTATAGTGCCTCCTGCATGACCTTAGTAGTTTTACTGGCTGCAAAACCACTGATCTGTTGGCATGGATGGCCGCCTTTTATTGTATGGACTATGCATACAATAAAAGTATAGAAACCTGAACTTCATATCTGACCTTATAAGTATACGTCCCACTTTTTGCAGTCTGCACTCTGGACAAATGCACAGATCAAGGAATCTATGATCATGTGCATTGGCCTATAGAATAGAATGGGTCCTATTTACAGATGAGCGAACCGGGTTCGAGTCGATCCGAACCCGAACGTTCGGTATTTGATTAGCTGGGGCTGCTGAACTTGGATAAAGCTCTAAGGTTGTCTGGAAAACATGGATACAGCCAGTGACTATACCCACATTTTCCACATAGCCTTAGGGCTTTATCCAACTTCAGCAGCCACAGCTAATCAAATGCCGATAGTTCGGGATCGGATGGATTCGAGCATGCTCGAGGTTCGCCCATCTCTAGTCCTATTCTATCCACTGTCCACTGCATGTATGAGGCCTTAATTAGAAGTTAACCACTTTTTTCTCCAGACCCCTTTATTTGCAAAATGCAGCATAAAAGACACAGGAGTTCATTTAGTAAGTAACAGCCATATTACATGGGGCACTGGGCGCTGTGCTGACATCTTCACTTAAATTGCATTTACTTATAAGCACATCCTAATGACACCCATACACTTAAAGATGGTAGCTTTACAGAGAGAAGAGCCATGACCAATCACCCTGTAACAGTACTATGCCTGCCTTCACAGGAGGCCGCTCTCTTCCTCAGCACTCTTACGCAAGAATGGCGTCACTCATCCACCTGTAGGAGCTGGAAAAGTGGGAGAAATTGTCCAGGCGAAAGAAAGCAAAAAGTGAACAAATCGAATCAGAAAAGACGCCACATGTGTATAGAGTGTTTTGTCTAGTATATGAGCAGCATAGAATTAGGTTATGGGGGCCCATTCTCTGCACTGGGGCTCTCTGTAGTTTGTGTCTGTCATTAGTTTTATGGACAAAAAGAAACTAACTTTGTGGGGTGTGCCACTAATGTGTGGTTACAAATATTCATCCACACTCACTGCATAGGATCTACCATCAGAGCTCATTTACACCATGATTTTTGCCTCCAAGGCACAGTAGCTAGTTCAAGTGTACCTGAGTTTTGGCTTATAATGAGAAATGTCGCCCTACTAACCAACTACACTCAGGCCACTGAAATGAATGAGGCCGATCTGAGCACAGACGCCAAGATTTCATTAAGGTTTCCCGACATATCGTGCCTCAGAGGCCCAATGTGCGGTGTGAGCCCTGCTAAGACTCCTGTGAACATATCCCATCTATACACATGAGAATCTGGGACTATTGTCTTTAACCTCCGAACATGTTCCAAGGTATATATATTCTCTGCTAGCTCACCCACATTTAGAGTAAAGAATCCCTCAAGGAGAAAAAGTAAACTAGGAAAGATTTCTTGTTTTATAAAAGAAAAAGAAAGTATTAAGAACAAGCTATATATTGTTACTGCAGCTGGCAAGAGATGGGCCACATAGGACCAGTGCCACCCAGAGCCGGGGAACAAATAAAGCCTTGTGTCACTCTCATCTTGTCTCATCAAAAGAAGGAGGAAGAGCAAGTGACCAAAAGTACCCTTTGCTATCTATCTATCTATATCTATCTAATTGTAAAATAGTAAGCAGCACTCCTCCGTATGTAACGGGTGCCAGCAGGTTGACCACGCATGTCAGCTACTTCTAGACAATACCGACGGCACTCCAAACGTAAAAAAAATGAAAATTTACACTCATCACTCATGCAGGAACATTACAACAAAATACACAGAGTGCAGCACAGCAACACGCAACGTTTCCACGGCTTCTTGCCGCCATTTTTAAGCCAACAGATTTTTTAAGCCAAAGCCAGAAATGGATTTGAAGAAGAGACATCTCAAGTCTTTATTTTATGACCTGTTCTCTGTTTTAAGTCTGCTCCTGGCTTTCACTTCAAAAATAAGATTTATTGGTCAGATATCTGTGTGTAAAAGGACCCTTAAAGGCTATTCCTGCTCCACTGGAAATTCTGGAAAGAAAGCATATGCAAATCGCTCTCACACCACTTAGGCAAAGTGGTGTCCCTTCAAGTCAGTGTTTTAGTACATCTAGGAGTCTTAGAACATTGAATGGGGAAATATGCCAAGCAAAGAATCTCTTCAAAATTTGCATTTTCCATTTCCATTTGCAGACAGCTGTTTCAGGCTTGTTGCCCCTTCATCAGTGCAGAACATGTTGTTGGTCGGTGAGTGGCACGAGAGCAATTTGCATATCTTTTCTTTCCAGAATTCCCAGTGGAGCAGGAATGGCCTGTAAGTCAACACAGGTCTTTATGGCGGACTCTTCTTACGAAGAACTAGTGTCCTTTTGACTTAGGTCAATAGGCCTCTCACTAGCCAGCCAAAACCTTGTTCTGCACTAAAGAGGGGCAACAACCCCAAAACATTTGTCTGATGATGGGATTTGGAGAAATTTTAGGCTTGGCATATTTTGTGTTTTAAGAAACACTGACGCCACTTTGCCTAATTGGTGTGAGAGCTATTTGCATATCCTTTCTTCATGAGGAGGGATAAGCCAGACTCCTTTTGCACTTGCTTATTCCTTTGGGAATGAAACAGACTGATCTTTCTCTCTACTGACATCATCCAACAGCCGAGAGTTGGGGGTCCCCCATTACCCCCATAAAAGTTTTCCTGTGGCCCCTGCTGGCAATGGGTTCAGCCAACTTTATTATAAGGTTTATCAGTACTTTTATACCCCTTACACACATCTGTTTGAAGCCTGTGATATGGCTTGTTGCTGCCCATATATTACAGAATGAACTGTCTGTGAACGTGACTCGCTGCATCATAGTGAGGTACTATGCACTGAGCTTCTGAATGGCCAAAGAACTACATTACTGAATTGACAAAGCTGCATGAGTTCAGTACTGTAGTGTTCTTGCTGTTCTGGAGTTCGCTGCATCACCCCTCTATGACAAAGCTCTATGACACAGTGGGTTTCCTCCTGGGTCCGCCTCCTGTGCTTTACCCCCCAGGAATAGAAAGGCGCCATAGGGAGGAACCGGGCTGGCTTATCCATGAGCAAAACTTGTACTGATGGCACATTTGCTTTAACTTCTCTGTATTGTGCTGCAATAAAAAGTATTTTCTCTTACAACATACAAATTTTCCCTCTACCCTACAATAAGGAAAGTATAAAACTCCAATAATATGTTGGAAAAGTTTGTAAGAAGTTATGTTGTTCATTTCTTTTCCTCTCCAGCAGACATAGGTACATACATCTACAGGGGCTTGTACATCAGTCAGTACTTTCCGAGAACACCTGCAGAAGATGTTCACGTGCGACTTGTCAGACATAAGTAATATTTCCAGTATGATGGATCACAAGCTTTGAAGACTTAATTTTACACTTTGTCTGATATATGTTGTGATTTAAGGACTCGGAGGAAGGATTTATCCTCCAGAGCTGATACATTTAATCTCTTCAGTGCTAGATGGGATTGCAGAGAATCGCTCTGTGTTGTATGGTATACGAGGTAGCTTATGATGAGCTGTTTTAGTCTAGGGGCAAACATCTGAGACAATCATCAAAGCTAACCCAAAAGGAGAGAGCCTCTCTTATGACTAGTTATCTAGGTAGCTGATTGGCATGTAAGAAAATAGAAAAAGGCATAATATCAACCCTTGTTCCCTATTATTCTTGTACAAGAAATATTTCAAGGTTATCCATGGTGCATGCATGGTGCCCAAGGATCCTTCACCCTCCCTTCCGAGAAACACCAACCTTCCTTTCAACCTAACCCTATAGCACTGAAATAGCACTGAAAAAATAACTCAGTTACCATGGAGTAGATGTGGTGAGAGCAGTGTATATATAGAAAAATCACGTTTTCTAATATAATTTTGTAGCCTTGGAAGCCCCAATTTTAATGTTGTTTTCATTTTGTTGCTATGCCACCTGTTGCCTAAAAAGAGACTTTACAATTTGGTTGACCATCTGTACTTATGTCAAGATGAAACTCACCACTAACTCCAATAAAATTCACAACTTTATTGAATCCACAGCAACCAACACCATCCCACCAGCACCCTTCCTGCCCGGATCAGCATACCAATACTCACCAGGTGAGTATACTGGGCTGGGCGAGTATGTGGGGGCATACAGCATTCATGGGGCCCTGTTTTCCAATGTTTTTAAGTTGAAAAAAACATCATGTGCTAATTTTGGTCTGATTTGTTTTGAAGCAAAAGGTATGCTGAAGCGAATTTAGGACCACAAGTGCAAGGCCAGTGGAGACTGGCAAGAGATGGAATATATATTTCTCATATCACTACTTTCTCTTACAGTAGGGCATCATATTCTACAAATTTTGCAATAATCTAGCACCTTGGTGGGCCCATTGTTATCGGATTACATGTATTATACACTAGATAAGTTCTTTACTATATAAGTGTTTCAGTGTTATATGGTGGAGGGTGTTGGAGACTCACCAGCATATGATGACCGCTGCAACGCAGCTCCATGTGATGCAGCAGACGCGATTGCTTTTAGAGTCGTCTTCTTCTTGAGAATTGCAGCAGCAGAATCTGATTAAATACACACAGATTAAGACAAGGCTGATGGTCAGGCAAAGTCCCGCAATGCCAGCTAAGAAGAGAAGAGCCTAGAGAAAAGAGGAGAGAACAATATTTAGAACCACTCATCCATAAGACATAATGTTGCCACCATTGACTGGCAGTATTATAAATGAAAAGCCCTGGTTTAATACACTGCTTTATATCATGGATGTTGTTAATCTGCTAGATGAAGTAAATTTCTCTTTCCCACAAAAAAACGACTGTGACAAACCAGTACAGATGACCACTTTGTTTGCAAGTGGTTTTCAATAGACCCCATCCTAGTAAGCACTTTTTTGTGTGGCACTTTGGTTAAGAAATATATTTTATCATATCACTGAGCCTGGTAAAAAGTTGTGCAGAGACCCCCACTAATTGGTAGAATGAGCAGAGAGAAACACTCAGCTAAGTTCTTCTCTCCTCATCTGTCTCACTGCTGCAGAAGATTCTATTAAAAAGTCTATGGGGCCAGGGCCAGGGTTTTGTGGACCCTTCGGCAACAGAGCCTCAGCGGGCCCCTTTGTTGAGCAAATCACATGGCAATCGTAAAACAGTAGGTCCCCTCTGTGTACCCCCCGCCTTATAGATGCCCCCCAATAAATTGTGTCACTGCCCTCCCCATAAACTGTCACTGCCCCCCCTAGATAAATTATGCCATCGACCCCCTAAACCAGTGGCTTGACAGCTCCCATCATGTCCTGCCAGCAGTGGATGATGGAAGTTGTAGTTTTTCAGCAACTGGAAAGTCACATGTTAGAGAACACTGGACTAATAAACTGCTCCCCAAATCACTGTTTCCCAACAAGTGACTCTTTAGCTGTTATCAAACTACAACTCCCATCATGTCCTGCTAGCAGTGCATGATTGGAGTTGGAGTTTTGCAGCAATTGGAGAGTCACGTGGCCTCTAAACACTCCACAGCCTCCACTGCTCCCCAGCCTCCCCCCTTTCCTCTTTGTACACTGACCAGTCTCCTCTCCCAGAGCTGAGCTGCTTTGCTGCTCTGGCCTCCTCTAATCAGGTCTGGCCAGAGCCTAAAGATGCAGGGAGTGCTGATCAGGCGGATCTGCAGTATGGAGGAGAAGCTGGCTGTCCGGGCAGGGAGGTGAATGTTCCCTACGGCCAGCCAGTCTGAGTGAAGAAATAAAACAGCCCTGGCAGGCTGGCCCCCTAGGGATACTGTGGGCCCCGGCACTTGCCCTGGTAAGCTGGGTGCTAAGGCCGGCCCTGTATGGGGCCTATCTCCTGCAGTGAGGAGAGATTGGGGAAAAAAAATGCTTAGCCGAGCACTTCTCTTTGCTCATTCTAGCAATCGATGGGGTCTCATCACACAGATTCTGACCAATCAAACCTTTTGACATGTATAGGTTTTTAAGTAAATCTTGGACGATCAGAGATGTCACATCTATTAGGAAGTGAGATTTTTGCTGTTAGTGTTAATTATAGACTGTAATTTAAAGGATTATTTAGAAATATGGGGCCACGTGGGTTTAATTAAACATCTGTACAGCCGAGAGTTCCCTGTTATAGTCTTCAATTAGATCCAGAAGTTGTCAGCTGCAGGGGTAGACCTCCTGTCGTCTGACATATTTCCTGCCGAAGATCTCATGTATGTAGGCAGCCTAATCTTTATATAGATAGTAAGGAAACACATAACCATAGGACTACAAGCCCATCCATTCATATCCAACTATGCAATATGGACTGTCCAGACAATGACATGGAATGTCAATTTATTTGCCCTGTATGTGGCGCTGTAGGGAAAGGGAACACTTACTCCAAAGTTCCCCTGCAGATTTCAACAATCTCTAATCTCTACTAATAATCGGTGACAAGTTACATCTAGCTGGCCATCCCATTGTCAGGACCACATGACAGCAGCAACCAGTTGGGACTGAGAAGCTAATGGGTTGCCTGTGTTTCTCAGCGCTGCATATATTGGAAAATACTATCACTATGTAAACTAGAGAGCAGATGGATGCAAAATAATGCCGCCATATGCCCCACTGTAGTTATGAAATTAATGAGCATAATCTTTCCTCAGAGTCTGAAAAACAGGATTTTGATGGAAAATAAGCAAATATTTCAGACAAAGAAGAGGCAGCAGATTGAGCGAGCTAAAGCTTTGCATAATTGCTGAGGAAAAGTGTCAAATGTAAATTTGTCAGTCCTCCCATGTGTTTTATTGTAGAGTAGCTCTCTATATAAGTGACAAAAGTGCATTGGGAATTCTTTATATATGCATGCATATTTATAAGGATATCTGGTGACATAGCCGTCAGCTATCTGTGTATGGTCAGCTATGGTTTGCTACTGATGACCGTGTAGCTAGATGTGAGGGAAGTTGTGCAAAGTTCGAGACATGGAGGGACATTTATTAAAACTCTTAGATAAAGCCCCGCTCCCCATTCACCCCACAGGATTCACTAAGTGGCACACACCTCTTAGTGAATCTGACTGGACCTGTGCTTGGCGCAAGAATTGTGCAAAGATTTACTTCTTCTCCAGAGCAGGTGTAAATTTTTGCCCAGTTTACACCCATTTCCAGGAATAAATAGATGGTATCACTGCCTGTCGACTTAAAGGTATTGGCTCTGAGAATAAGTAATGTTATTTTGTATGACTCAGACAGCACATTATTTAGTGGGATGCTTGGAACACTGAGTAAGAGCAGACAGTGAGGCCACCCTCACCCAAAGTACTCATCAGAATTCTCAATGGAAATCGGGAATGCATCTGACAACTACAGCATCTATAATTGCACTCTGAGGTTGTGTATCAAAGCCGTCTGCTGCAAAACTGGGTCAGCATTGCATTGTGGAAGCCATAAGATAATCACTGCACCCAAAGGCTCTTCTCTTATCCGAGAGATGTTTCTGCTAATTATACTGCACACTCCACTTTATACGGCTCTTCAAGTGGAAATTGAATAATTTCTACTTAAAGGGGTTGTCTTTGGAACAACCCATGTCCATATAGCCTATTAAAGAATATAGTTGGCTTAGGATATTGTAGAATTACTAAATAATATTTGACTTCCACTCACCTAGAGGCTGGATCAAGATTATATAACAGGCACTGGGCACTGCAGCCATGATTGTTGAGTCTGACTAGGCCCAAGTATAATTTGACCTCTGCAAAAAGAGAGAATTGTGGAACTCACTAGTCAACATGAAAGTTGTGATTCTGTCCTTTTGGCAAGTGTTAGATCAGGTCTGGAATTTAAAGGAACCCTGTAGTGTTGAAAATTCAGTCCAATCTGCAGGCAGTGTGTTATAGAGCAGGAAGAGCTTAGTATGGTGCGCTATGGTCTACTGGTCACCTGCCAGAGGGTGATGTGCGACGCCACTACTGTGGTGGTTGGTTGGAGTATAGCTTAGCCGGATGGTAGGTTGTCGTGACGCCAGTGCCATTTGGGCACACAGGTATGGAGGCACACCTGCTTTTATTTTAGGATGGCTGGCTATACCCTGTGGTCGGTGACCTGCCGGGCTGTGAATGGGTCCCTTGGGCGCATATTATGGTGGTCCGGAGTGGAGTTGTGACCCACCCAGATTGTCGGTACCGCCACCCACAGAAAGGGGAGATGACCCAAGGACGGTGTAGCTACTGTTTAGGTGCTTGAGCAATAACCACTGAGTCCTGTTACCATAAATAAATTCTTCTTTACTGAAGGAACACTCAATACAACAGCTGACAATAGACTTCGGACTTGACTGGACAGAATCTGTGCTGAGAGCTTCAGAGGTAGACTGATAGTGCTGACTTGGTTGCGTGCTGAGAAGAAGAGTAAGCTCAGAATAGCGGAGCAAAGTAGGTTGTGAGAGTTCCGAGTAGTCTAGAGGAGTCTGTCCTGAGAGTCCCAACCCAGTTTAGAAATATGCTCTGCCGGAACTTTGGAAGAAGAAGGAGAATACTTGAGAGTAGAAGAATACTTGTGCCCGTGTTTCGACCTCTGTCGTGTTACCACCTATTGCCCTGAAGTGTCAGGTAACCCGTCCTAACAAGATGACACAAGCCCTAGTCCTTGTTACCTGAGTTGAGCAAGGTGGCCAAAATTATCTGGTTATACCTGCGCTGCGAGTACGTAGGCTTGTAGGAACTTTGCTCTATACGGATCAGTTCCTCTTGTTTTGGGATACTGTCCAGCACCTTTAGAGAGGTTTAACGGCGTGGGTTGGGATAATCCCTGACTTGTCCTCTCTTGAGTGGTTTAGCACTGTATAGTTGGAATAAGGGCAGCTTTTAAGAAAAGAGTCTCTGCGTCTCCCATGTATATCCGTCCACTACCACACTCCAGACTAGACTATACTGGACTTGGTGGGGCACCTGGCAGAGCTGGGGCCCAGCTGGACAACTGCAGGGACCGTCTTGTGTTGCTTCCTCTCTCTACAGAAACTTGGCAAAGACTGACTAGGTGTGGGTGTGTACTTCCTCTCCCCATGTGACAACTTCCTACAGGGTATGTAATGACTATGTAATGTGAGTGGTGGACAAGAGAGTGCAAAGGAAAAAGGGAAACAGAGATGGAGAAAAAAAAGAACTGTCATTGGTGCACAGATCACAGAAAAACAATAACCCCTTGCTCACTACAGCTGTGCAATATACAAGTACATTGATACATAGTAGCGACATCTAGTGGCAAAACTTAGGCATAACATCATTACCACTGAACCTTGGAGTACAGGCTTTTGTGAGGGGTGTACAGACTAGCAACACCCGTGGTGGGACACCACATTAGCACAGTGGTAGAAACATTTTGAGGATAACATGTATAATGTAAGGATCGGCGACCACGGATCCTGTAATATGAAAAGTTCTATTTGTGCCTGCTATCAGTAAATGCAGGCATATGTACCTGTCTGTGTGCCTCAGCTCTGTATATTGTAAGTGTTAAAGATGTTCTTAGAGTCTGGATGGAACTAAAATGTTTTTTTTTTTTTTTTTTTATTCACAGTCAGCAAGCAGAGATCTAAACCTACACTACTCCCCCCACCCCGGTAAACAGATGCTGGTATGATGTGATGCAAAATCAGTGGGGGGAAAATTAGTATTTGTACGGTAAGAAAGCTGGAGATTTTTTAAAGAGAAGTAATTTAGAAACCTGTCAAACTTCATGGCACAAGTGAATTTAGTATATAAAAAAAAAAGTAAGAGAGCTGACAGATCATTTTTTATTGTAAATGTACAAACATACAACTGAACTTTCATGTATTATTATTATTATTGTTATTATTATTATTATTATTATTGCAGTTGGAATCATATATGACATTCACTTGTGCATATCCCAAGACCTTGGGGACCAAGGCATTGGCAAACTGTTACTGAGCAATGGGATATAATAACTAATGAAATGGATTATGTAAACTAGGTAAAAGGAAATGTTACATTCTGTAAATAGTTGAGTTGTAGGATAATGCATTGTGTAAAGCCTATTGTTGGTTCCCTCATGTAACCAGCTGTCCTACTGTGTACAAATAACCATATCTTACAGCACCTAATTGTAAGTGCATATTATCGTTGACAAAATGACAGTACTATACAATTTAGACACTACCATTCGCTGCAAAGTACAGAGGCATACAAAGTAACTCCAGGGACTATAGCAAAACACAATGTAAATAGGACTATATAGTGTACAAAACATTCGCACTAACATCTCCATAGAGAACAGTGGTTCACACTGCATTTTTTGGTAGAATATTTTTGTTTTTACTGTATATTAAAATGTAGATAACTATGCTTTTTGTATACAGCATAAAATGCATATTCAAGAAGAAATCCGGACAGACCTCTATTTTCCCGAAAAGTGACAGGGAGGCAGCAGTTTGGAACATAAATTGCTGTTGACTGATTCCCTTTAATGCTACTTGATTGGCAGTACTGGAAACTTAAAGGGGTTGACCACTTTATAGTAAAATAGTTCAGTGTACAGTATTAGTAAGTGTACTCTCTGCACTTACTGACAGCAGCTCCCTGTGTACCCCATAGAACTAAAATAAGACTCCCCTCCTCCAGGCTCTGCTTTCCTGCTCTATGGTGAGTCTGTCCATAAGATGGTGGAGCATTGAGGATCATGTGACCATGCCCCACCCCCAGTGTCCTCCATTGGCATATACAGGCTCAGTGGTGGACACTGGGGGGTGGGGCATGGTCACATGATCCTCCATGCTCCACCATCTTATTGACAGACTCACCACAGAGCAGAGCAGCCCAGCCTGGAGGAGGGGAGTCTGATTTTAGCTCTATGGGGTACACAGGAAGCTGCTGTCAGTAAATAATGTGAATACACTAACTTATACTACACACAAAACTATTTTACTATAAAGTGGCCAACCCCTTTAAGGCCCAGTGCTCAGGCTGCCAATCAAGGGTGAGTGGCTGGGAAGAGGGCAGAGGCAGCGTGACTACATGCCTAGGAGGAGCATACCAGGAGCTGGAACACAGCGTTTTTTTTAAACTGCTAGGCATGGCATCAGAGAGCTGTGCTCGCAGCTATAAGGTACAGGGGCCAATTCACTTTCCATCAGAAGGTTATTTATTCTCTTTTAAAGCGACTCTGTACCCACAATCTGTCCCCCCCAAACCACTTGTACCATCAGATAGCTGCTTTTAATCCAAGATCTGTCCTGCGGTCCGTTCGGCAGGTGATGCAGTTATTGTCCTAGATACAACTTTTAAGCTTACAACCCCGTGCCCTACGGGCGTATCTGTGCCCTAACTTTGCACCACCCCTCTGCCCCTCTTCCCACCCTCTTCATCATTATGAATGCCACTGGAATATTCTCTCCATGCTAAACATTGCACAGGTCCTTAACAATCCAGCCCATGTGCCGGGCTGACACAGGTGGGGAATAGGAGGCAATCTGCCTGGAGCATTCCTAATGATAAGGAGGGTGGGGAGGAGGGACAGAGAGGTTGTGCCAGCCTAATGCATACACAATCCAGGCCACTCCCGTAGGCCACAGGGCTGCCAGTTTAAAAGTAAATTTTTATGACAATAACTGCATCACCTGCTGAACGGACCGCAGGACAGATCTTGGATTAAAAGCAGCTATCTGAAGGTACAAGCAGTTGGGGGGGGGGGGTCAGATTGTGGGTACAGAGTCGCTTTAAGGAGACAGACAAGCCAGACAACCCTTTTTTCAACAAACTCAGTCTTACCCATACCCCTCTTCTTCATCTTCTCCTCTCCTTTGTTTGAACCCCTTGGCCATGTGTCTTTTTTTCATCTATACTTATTATATAACTATGCATTGACCAAACCCAGCAGCGGGATCTGCTGACAAAGGGGGGGGGGATTTATAAGGCCTGTGCCCACTGTACATCAGGAAAAAATTACCTCTTTTTTCCCATTGTCCCTCCTACTTGTCTGATAGAGGACAGGGAGTGCGGTGAGGCAGTAAGGAGACGTGGCCTGCTTCCGGGCCTGGTTTATAACAATTTATTCCTACTGACAGAGCTGGTTTAGATATCTCTGATGGCCGTATGGCAGCCTCAGACTCACCAGATTCACTGAGAGGCATGCACTTTTTAGTAAATCCAACATGGGGGCGCGTGCTTTATGTTGGACTTGATCAATTCCCCTCCCCAAATGTATGAGACCTCTTGACTCTCACCAGCAGTCAGGGGAGAGAAGGATTGGACATATTACATTTTAACTGCTTGATCCTTTTGTTCTTGGAGAGATAAACAACAGCTTTAGGCGTCTGGCAGTAGCAGTATCCCCTGTTCAAATTGAGAACACATTTACACATGGATAATCTAAGCATGTATGTGTATAGGGATCAAGCTTTTGGCTGACAGCTATCTTACCCCCATGGCCATCTTAGCTATCAGGAGATCAGCATGCTGAATGATGTAGTTCCTGGAATTATGATTTTTATTCTTTCAGTTATGCTTTACTGTGTTAAATGTACTTTCTATTGCTATATAGTTATTGTGAGTAATACTAATAGTAGTAGTAGTAGCATCAAATTGAAGTAAAAATGCTGGGATTTAACAAACAGAGACATTTTGGAGTTTAATGTTACAGTTCCATGACTGATAAATGAGAGCCGCAGAACTGAATCATGTTGGATAAACAACATTTCCATATTGATGTATCCAAACTCAGATAGATTCAGAATATGGTAATCCATCTGTTTCCGAGACTGCCGAGCTGCTATGTGTACCTGCAACATGGAACGTCTTATTAGGGGAAATGCCAGCCGTCACTATGTGCCAGATAGAAAAGACGACTGACAATCCGCCTTTTGGTGGATGAGTTATAAATGCAATGACAATTGGCAAGTGAACCCTAAAAACTTGGAAACAATCAGTAACAAACAAGCTAAATTATTTACAGTATGATTCCAGCCTCAGAGCATATTATTATATAGACCCTACTGTCATCGCTATCCTTTAGTTAGGAGATGAATCTGCAGGGGAAAGAGTCTGAATCTAGTGATTGAATATTGTCAGCCTCTATTGAGAGTAGTGTTATATTAGGGAATTACTAGTTATGCAATTGCCTTATATATTCTAGTAAGAAAAGAATACGTGGAACTCGATTTAATGGGGTTGTACAAGAATTGCAAGTTATTGCCTATTCTGTGGGTAGGGGATAATTATCTGATCACGGGGGGAGTCTAACTGTTTGGACCCCCAACAATCTTGAGTACTGGGAGATTCAGGTCAGCTCTGTTCTCTAGATCATGGGGGCATCAACAGTCAGACTCCCAACAAGCAGATAGTAGTAGTCCCCTATCATAAGGATAGGTGCTAATCATGGAACCATCCCCTTAACTCCTCAGTAATTGCCAGTATACCCTGCCACCGCACATTGCATTACGTAAAAAGCGATTATTTCACTGAACAGCGTTCGGAAATAATAGGCAGGTACATTATTTTAACGCCTGTTCTAAAGACATTTTTAAAGGGGTTATCCAGCGAAAATCTTTTTCTTTAGAATCAACTGAAAGTTATATAGATTTGTAATTTACTTCTATTAATAAATGTCAAGTCTTCCCACACTTATTAGCTGCTGTACGTCATGTAGGAAGTGGCGTTCTATTTTCAGTCTGACACAGTGCTCTCTGCTGATATCTCTGTCCGAGACAGGAACTGTCCAGAGCAGAAGAGGTTTTCTATGGGGATTTGCTGCTGCTCTGGACAGTTCCTGTCTCGGCCAGAGATGTCAGCAGAGAGCACTGTGTCAGACTGAATATAAAACAACATTTACTGCAGGACATACAGCAGCTAATAAGTATGGGAAGACTTGAGATTTTTTAATAGAAGTAATTTAGAAATCTATATAACTTTTTGACACCGGTTGATTTAAAAGAAAAATATTTTCTCTGGACAACCCCTTTAATCCACCCCTTTAAGGTTGATTCTAAAGAAAATGGAAAGTCACATGGATTACACCTTTCTATCCAATCTCAGCTTTATAACATGACGGAGTGTGCATGGTAGTTCACCCCATGTGCCCTCACTGTAGTTCAACCCCGTTCACATAGCAAGTTTAGAATTTTTCAATCAGCAATTGTAGAAGAACTGTCCCTTTGCCAGATCCTTCCAGGCCTTATACCATGCCCTGCTTCTATGAGGAGTACCCTATTACAAGTTACTGGAACATACTAAAATGGAAGTATTAGAGAAGAGTTTTGATCACAATTACTATGTCAGTGTACTGTAATAAGATGGTGTCACTCGCCATTATGTATGTATTGCAGCTTTGTTGACTTTCATGTCCTCCTGTCTCGGCCCATTATATTTCTGAAGCTCTTATTATGCCACGCTAATGAATGGTAACAACCAGGTCACATATAGTTTGATGGTGACAGATTGCGCTGCCATTTTGCCTTCAACGGTTTCTCACAAACATGAATTCCCACAAGAATCAAGCTGTCTACATTCTCCTTCTTTAGAAGCCGATATTAGACCTCATTCCGAAATCATAAGGCTTCAATGCACTAGCTGAATGAATTGTGCGCATTCACTGCAACATGTCTGCAATAACCCTATTACTACGATGGAGGCCAAGGGTTACCCAGAACAAAGTTGTGATCAAGCTCTTGCTGTGACAGAAGATCAATACACAAAAAAGATAAAGAATAAGGATATTAGTCCTAAGTTAACATTAATGAGGGTCATGGGAAGGTCCAGATGTCATATTATGAATGAATAGATGGCTTCATAGGCACATAGAGGAAGAGAATAATATCTAGGTCCTAAAAACACTTCAAAGTTCATGAGAAGATGGGAAATCCGGGAGGTAAAGTTTAAGGTCATCTGTAGATCTCTGTCTTTGAACTCTGTGTTATGTAGACATCTTGAGAAGCCATTCTTGTGGAGCCATGATGGCCATGTTGCATGCTTTTCACTTCAAATAGCGGAGATTCTGACAGCCTTTCTTTGTATTATACTAGAAGTATTCATTTGTTGCCTTATTTATGTGCAGATGTGTTTGGTGGGTAAAACCATCCCTATAATGCAATATTATGAAATACATATCACATATTTTGGTGTCCATGTGTTGTACAAAGTGTAGAATAATTCTCGCACATGGCTATGTGGGTGCAATACCTGCATCTTATGTGCCGCCATATGGTGCGTCTTTATGGCACTGAATTACAAAAATCATCTTTCCCAAAGGAAATGTTTCATAACGTAGCATCTGATGATCTATCTATCTATCTATCTATCTATCTATCTATCTATCTATCTATCTATCTATCTCTTTCTCTCTCTCTCTCTCTCTCTCTGAGCTTTTACAAGTCATCAGTTGACTGAATGTTTGCAGGAACATTTGGTTTGTTCTAGATAAGGAAATGAACATATGCAGGTTTAAAAATCATTGTATTAGGGTACAAACCCACTTGACGTATTTGCTGCGTGAATCAGTCTTAAAAATAAGCAGGCAAAACGCAGGTTGGCTTTATACAATTGTTCTGCGTTAAAATACGCAATTGCATATTTTTGAAGCGTGAAGCTACATGCGTTTTTCGCACAGGTTGTTAACAACTGATGCTTTGCTAACAACAAGCTTCACGCTTCACAAATACGCAATTGCGTATTTTAACGCAGAACAATTGTATAAAGCCAACCTGCGTTTTGCCTGCTTATTTTTAAGACTGATTCACGCAGCAAATACGTCAAGTGGGTTTGTACCCTTAGGCTATGTTCATACATAGCAGATTTGTTTCAGATTGTTTATTTGTTCATTTTTTCATTGCCCCCTCTAGCCACAGTCCTGTTCCACACTAACAAAGGGAAAATACCCCGAAACAGCTGTTTGTGGATGGATGCCTGCCTTGGTAACCCCTTGTCATGTCGCAATACCCTGTTGTTTCCCTATTTATGTTCCAATACTCGCAACCGAATGGGACTTAAGGGGTTGGTGATTTGGTGCTCTCCCCTCTGAAGGCACTCCTTGGCAAAAGGCTAGGGATATCTGGCTATTCCCATGTTTTGAGACTCGTAACTGAGGCTCCATGGAACCTTTTTTTTGTTTGTTTCAGATTGTCCCAATGAAGTTCAATAGTGAAGTCAAAATCTGCAACAAATCCGCAGAACAAGTTCAACAAATATGCAATGTGTGAACATACCCTAAGGGCTCTATTGGACGGCCACTTATTGATAATGTAGGTGCTTATTTATAAAGCTTACTATGCAGTTTGAGCAGTAGACGAGGAGGGCTTTTAGAATGGATACTGGATTATTTTATTGGTCATTTGTCGACTGATCACAAGCCATCTTTCACACGGTTTCGCTGATAGTTGCTCTGTCTAGTATGACCCTTAGTTGGCCACATATTGCCCCATCTAATATGGAGATGTGTGGCCAGCGATGATAAAAGTGAAAGGCTGCATGAATAATTATTGACCCTGCCTGCAAAAGCACCACTAGATCAAAACATTACATAGCCAAGACTCTTGTTGTTCCTTAAGGCTCTTTTCCACAGACCGATAATCGTCCATATCCAGCCGATAATCGTCCCGTGGATAAGAAGGCAACAATCAGCCGGCATACAGCAACGATCTGCTGCCGTCGCTCCGTGGAATAGGAGCGGCGGCAGCAGACGCTGCTGTATGCTATGGGCTGCCCGGCCGATCTAGCGATCACCCGGGCAGCTCCCCTGCAGCTCCCCCAGGCCCTCCCCGGACTCACCCGCTTGCTGCTGCAGCGAGCGGGAAACGAGGAGCAAACGACCGCTGAGAGCGCTTGTTTGCTCCTCAAGTCGGCCCTTGGAATAGGGGCTTAAGTCCCCCCCCCCAAATATACACACCACTGACACTGAATACTTGAATACTTCCAGAAGTGGTTAAATGCTACTGTGTATATATAAGAGCTGTGACAAGCTACGACCTTTGTATGTTTAATCAGGAGACCAATGCCCATCAACTAATGTTACTTACTTTCATCCACTTATATATACAGTGATACCTTGGTTTAAGAGTAACTTGGTTTAACAGCGTTTTGGTTTAAGAGCTCACAGTTTTTCAAAATTGTGACTTGGTTTAAGAGCCTTGCTTTGGTTTAAAAGCTTCCTGTACTGGGTGGGAGCAGTAGTGAAGGAGGGGCAAGGTCTGTATAGCGGGGTCTACAGCACTGTACTCTGACCCAGGAAGTCTCCCTCATCTTCCAAATCATAGCAGATCCACTTCAGGCTGGGGCTTACATCAGGGGACAGGACTGTGGAGGTAATCTCACCATAGCTGTAACCCCTCCCTCCCCAGACAGAGAGTGCTGCATGTATGTGCCCACATCTGCCCTGGTCATTCCTTCATGCTCCCTGCAGTCTCTGTCAGCCCTTGTGTTTCCCCATCCTCTCCATTACTGTACAATAACTTATAATATCACATATTCCGCTGTTTCTGAATTTTTGTTTCATCTGTTTTACATGTTATTCAGAATAATAAATCATTATTTTGGGGTGTGGAACCAATTGTCTGCAATTTTATGATTTCTTATGGGAAAATTTGCTTTGGTTTAGGAGTGGATTTGGATTACAAGCGCGGCCCCGGAACGAATTATGCTCGTAATCCAAGGCACCACTGTACTTGTATATACATATCCATCTATTTTTCTTTCTATGTTTTTATGAAGACAATCTATTATACATCATAGAAGGGATCCCCATTTAGGATCCCCCTGTATGCTGGATACAGAGAGAGCCACTAGTACAACAAGTGAATTTTATTCGAGTGGATAGAATCACGTCCCTGTTTCTGAAGCCAAACCTGAAGGAATCAACTCAGCTGGTACAGGATAACCAACTCATTGGAGGCACAGAGAAATCATCTATAACCCCAAGGGTCCTATTAGACTAAGCAATGATAAACAATCACAAACGAGTGAGACTCAATAACCCCTTGCTTGAAGTGTCCTCCATTTGTGGTCAAGCACACCTTAACCAGACGCTCCATATTGCTGGATGTCCTGCACTAAGACATCCAGTGTCGGACTGGCCCACCAGAGGACCATTCGCTGGGCCCCCAGCTTTAGAACCTGTATAAACACTGATTGACATGTTGTTTCTCACTGGTTCTTCATTAGTGGGCCCCCAGGATGCTTTCCTCTAGTGGGCCCCAGATACCCCAGTCCGCCACTGATGACTTCCAGCAATATGGAGCACTATGGTGGACTAAGATCCTTTTATGAGTCCAGGAAAATTTGTGGTTTATTTCAGTAAACTTTCCTTTAGTATGCCACAAGAAAAAGGCCAGTGGGGTCAAATCAGGTGATCACCATGAATAGAATCCCCTAAAAATAATTCAGTCCCCCAAAAAACAATCAGGACTCAGGTTTGGTTGCACTACAGGTGTACCAGAACACTCAATTGTAAGTTTCTAATTTTCTGATCGTCCTCTTGATTAATGAAGACATGGAAAATCTCCACACTGGGGACAAGACTTCTAAAAACAATGAGGCCTATCGGGTTCAGGTTTTGTTTGACTGCAAATGGAGGACTCTTCCAGATGTTATGAGTTTGGTTCCTAAATCTCATTAGGCAGATTTTGAAGTTATAGACAATTTTTCTGGCCTTCTGAGCCCCAGTGAGTGGGACACTTTGCATTAACCCTTATCTTCATGGGAAATCCTTTTACCTAGGAGGTACAGCTCGCCATGTGTATAATTTAAAGTGAATGTGTCACCTAAATTTTATTTTACTGATTAGAGTCAGATACAAAAACATGGGTTTTAGTCTAATCTCTTTCTATTTTCTGACTGTCATTTTTTTTAATTTTACTACAATTTTTCTACATTGTTATGAGGGCTGCCATATTACCTGAACTGTTCTTAACACCATTTAGTGACATGCTTTACAGCAAGCCTCATGGACATAGACAGCAATAGGCAGAGTCTGTCCCCTTGAGATGAGTGTGAAACATTACTGAACATGCTCTGTGACCTTTGAAGAGATCATTCCACAGGAAGCTGCTATTGTCTCCTCTATCTACTGCTGTCACATGTCGCTGCAATTCTGTACAGATGACTTTACAGCAGCCTCCTCTCATCACCACAGACACAACACGAAGTCTCAGCTTAGTTTAAAGGAGAAGTCCGGCAAAATTTTTTATTAAAGTATTGTACTGCCCCCTAAAAGTTATACAAATCACCAATATACACCTATTAGGGGAAATGCTTATAAAGTGCTTTTTTCCCTGCACTTACTGCTGCATCAAGACTTCACTTCCTGGATAAAATGGTGATGTCACTTCCTGGTTAAAATGGTGATGTCACGATCTGACTCTCAGAGCTGTGCAGGCTTTGGCTGCTGGAGAGGATGATGGCAGGGGGGCACTAAGGGACACAGGGCACTGGAGGGACACTGAGCATCCCTCTGCCATCATCCTCTCCAGCAGCTACAGCCCGCACAGCTCTGGGAGTCGGGTCGTGACATCACCATTTTATCCAGGAAGCCTTGATGCAGTAGTAAGTGCAGTGAAAAAAGCACTTTATAAGCATTTCCCGTAATAAGTGTATATTGGGGATTTGTATAACTTTTGAGGGGCCATACAATACTTTAATAAAAATTTTCAACGGACTTCTCCTTTAAGCCATAGTGGTGAGAATCAAAACTGCAAGATATCAAGATTATTTTATAATATAAATTTTAAAAAAAAGGAAAATTAGAAAAAGGGTCACCAATAATTCTTTCAAAATATGTTTAACATAAAACATTATTTAAACAATAAGTCATTTTCTAATGACACATTCCCTTTAAGGTGACCTGAACAGACAATGAGACTGCCTTTATGTCATGTCTAGAATGGTATGTACTTTTTAGTTACTTTATCATATACAAATAACACATTAAGGAGATTACAGAAAAAAGTGGAATCCTTTCACAACCTTCAAACCAGAACATGATAGCTCTGACTTTAGAATGTAACAAATAAATGTGAAAAACAATAATAAAACCTGCAAGGGAAAAACAGGGCACAAGTGAAGAACTGCTTTCTGGGCCAAAAGTAAGTAATAACTCCCTATTGTGATTGTTCAGTTATATTCAAGATTACAGCCTTCAAACTGGCAGGCAAGTGAGGTAATATACATCACAGATACATGCATTGGTCTATATTGTAAATGTGATTGTGAAATAAAGGGGTATTCCAGAGAAACTACTACATCAAGAGACTTGTGCTTAAAGTTAGGACTGGCATGTACTGTGTGTCGGGATGCAGAACAGAAAGTACTTACATTGGGGGCTGGCATTTACTGTGTGTCGGGATGGAAAACAGGAAGTGCTTACAGTGTGGACTGGCATTTACTATGTGTTGGGATGGAGAAGAGGAAGTGCTTATAGTGGGAACTGGCATTTAATGTGTGTCGGGATTGAAAACAGGAAGTGCTTACAGTGGGGACTGGCATTTACTGTGTGTCAGGATGGAGAACTGGAAGTGCTTAAAGTGGGGACTGGCATTTACTGTGTGTCAGGATGGAGAACAGAAAGTACTTAAATTGGGGGCTAGCATTTACTGTGTATTGGGTTGGAGAAGAGGAAGTTCTTAAAGTGGGAACTGGCATTTACTGTGTGTTGGGATGGAAAACAAGAAGTGCTTACAGTGGGGACTGGCATTTACTGTGTCGAGATGGAGAACAGGAACAGCTTACAGTGGGGACTGGCATTTACTATGTGTCAGGATGGAGAAGAGGAAGTGCTTAAAGTGGGAACTGGCATTTACTGTGTGTCGGGATGGAAAACAGGAAGTGCTTACAGTGGGGACTGGCATTTACTATGTGTCAGGATGGAGAAGAGGAAGTGCTTAAAGTGGGAACTGGCATTTACTGTGTGTCGGGATGGAAAACAGGAAGTGCTTACAGTGTGGACTGGCATTTACTATGTGTTGGGATGGAGAAGAGGAAGTGCTTATAGTGGGAACTGGCATTTAATGTGTGTCGGGATTGCTTGGGAATACCCCTTTAACCTTATGCACATGGCCATTGTACAACTCTGCAGTAGATTACAGTAATACAGGACCTCTATAGGTTATTGTAAACTTCTGTTCTTCAGGAGACATATTACAGTATTTGATTGTGTAAGAATCTGAACAAAAAAGCATTGCTACCGAAGGAGAATAATGGGTCATACAGACACATCATAAAAGCGCACAGTAGTACGGAGACATAGTAACTTTTTGTGTCCAAGCTCCATGCACTCTCCTCTGGCTAGGCATCACTATGTACAGTATATTAAATATACTGAGCTGCATCTTAATTCGAAAGCTTAGGGATATTAAGCACTTGTTGGCAAAGTGTTACATGTTGGGAGACATGGTGACTTAATGGTAGGCATAGCTGCCTTATCTCACCACAGCCAGGAGTTCTAGTTTAACCAGTGCCAACTCTACTCAGAGCTTGTATATTGTGTCTTCCTTCCACAATCCTAAAACGGTTACATAGCAAATGGCGTATGTGTCTGAGATAGGGAAATGAGATAGTGAGCAGTACTGTGTGCGTTCCATGTACATCTCTATGGAACATGCCCCTGCTCAGTGAATGACAGATAATAGGTAAATAACAGCAGAAGTGATCTTTTCATCTATGGGTAATGTCAGGAGAACTGGCTACAGCGCAACAGCTAGACAGACAATTGGCATGTGAAGAGGAAAAGAACCTCTCAGACAGCAGGAATCTGACATGGGGTGAGGGGGAAGAATAGAAGGGAAAGTGAGAGACAGGCTCCAAGTGTGGGAAACTGGGGGGAGGGAGTTAAAACCACACTCAAAACAAACATCATCGGGGGCAGAGAATAAGAATCAGTCTGGGGGTGTGCGGCAGGAGGGGGTGACCGGGCCTGGCGGTGGGAAGAGATGCATACAATATGAGGGATGAATAAAGAAATCATGGGCAGATGTGCAGACTGCCGTTCCCAAGGATCAGGCTAATTGTATTATCTGCAGGTTTAAATGACTGGAGCTCAGTGCTGGAGGATGTGGGCATACATAGAGTCCTATGCTAATATCTGATGGACTGTCAAGACGTTACATAGAAAACCAGGGTAGAGATGCACACAGCTTTCCGATAGAAGCCATTGTCCTTTTCCAGATTTCCAGACAGAATTCTATAGGACACAGCATGAAGGCTGTGAGCAGAAAAATGTGATTGCAGGACTCGGGCAATAAAGTCTTGTGTTATACAAGGTCAGAAGCACCACGGATATATGAGAGAACTGCCCCAATAACACATTTTTAATGCAATGTGTTATTGAAATGATTCCCTTTGGCAGAGGGCATTCCCGTATTACAAATATAGGACTGTGGCCTTATAGTTTTATTACAATCTGAGTCCATTCACCACTGAGCGCCCTGTTTTAGGGGAGATGAACACATATCACCCTTGTTATAGGCCCAGGCGAATGAGCAAACACTTATTTGTTGACTGATCACATCTTTCATGCATGTTTAAAAATCCTTGTCCATTGGATGCCCGTGTAAGGCCATGTTCACACAATGTATGTGTTGTAGAAATCATGGCTGTTGTTGCAATTTGCAACAACGGCCGTGATTTATGCAACACATACGTTGTATGTGAATGAATGGAATCCCGGCCGGAGCGTATACACATAGTATAGGGATTCCATCTGGCCACACGAGAAACTGTCATGTCAGTTTTCCACTGGCGCTATTCATTGGCCGCAAGCTCCATTGTGTGCAGCAGTGAATTCGGATGCGGGCTCCAACATGTGCGCCCGCATCCGAATTCAGCAGAAATGAAGATTATCCGGCTGGTACTGCAGCCACAGAACGGCCGGTGTGAACATGACCTAATAGGGGATGTGCAACCAACGAATTATATAAGTAAACACCTGCATATGTCCCTGTTGGATAGGGGATGTGCAACCGAAGAACTATATAAGTAAGTAACGGCTGCAAACATGAGAGCAGAGTTGTGTAATAGACTCCTTAAATGAGTACCAATATACTTGTATAAAGCAGCAAGTGCCTATCTAATACAGTCATTAGAACCTTTTGTTGTTCAGTGTCTGGGGTGGTATACATCAGGGTACTCCTCAATGTATAACTTTGCCATGTAACTTTCCCTCTATGTGTGGAACCGTCTATGCAGCTCAATCTTACATTAGGTTCTGCTGGCTGAGATGCTGACCCCACTAAGAGCACAAAAACACATGTAATTTTCAGAAGGTCACTGTCACGTGACCCAAATGAAGGAAAGAATGTAGTCACAAAACATGAAACAATTAAATGTTATAGTACTATATGAACCATATGTCTTGGCTGACTAGTCAGTGAATAATAATAATAATAATAATAATAAATGCTGGAGTGCTTCTTTACAGGGTTGAATTGTGTATTTGTGAGCTAGAATAGAAGCTTGACTACTGCTGGCTTCTTTGTATTAGGGCTGAAGCGATATTATATTCATACTGTGCTAGGCATAACACAACATAAAGGAAAAAAATGTTTTGTGCAGCAGATCAACATCACTGAGCAATCTATCCACTGATAATACTTTATTACTCTTTACAACTCTCTTGGCATATCTATTACCTGGTCATATCTGATTGGAGAGACAAATGGAGAAGTTGGCAAGAATTCTTCAAGGTAGTTACATTTACTCTGACACCTTTATTTGCTCTGTTGCTACAGTCAGCCTATTCCACAGAGCGCTTCGGCCGATTATCGCTCCGTGGAATAGAGACAACGATCAGCCGATGATCGTGTCATCGGCTGATCGTTTATTTAGGTTCAAACCTAAAATCATCGGGCACCCACTGCGCATCATTGTGTGGAATAGCAATGACCGACGATCTCACAAACACCATACATTACCTACACATGTTGCAGGGCTTCTCCTGCGCTCCTTCTTCCTCCCGGTCCCGTGCGCGTGTGTGTAGGTAATGTATGGTCTTTAAACAAGGGCTGCAAGGACATCTCTAACAATGTCCCTGTAGCCCTCGCTAAACGATTATCGGGCTGTGGAATAGGCCCAGTAAACGAGCGCCAATCTAGTAGATCGGCGCTCGTTTACATTATTGATCGGGCCCCCATCAGCCTGTGGAATAGGACCCTTAGTTTTTATGATCCCCTCTTCTAAGCTGAGATGCACAGTGGTGGGTAGTCTGAACTAGGCCAAAGCTACACCACAGTACTGGAGCCGTGGTGCAAATATCACAGGCTGTTCACTAACAGCTCATATGCATCTGTATTGTATCTATGCGCTAAGGATAAGCGCACAATTTGGGAAAGACTTTCCTGATCTTGGAAGTATGCATGACAGCTCCAGAAGGAAGAAAGCTGTCTACTCTTTGGAGGTAGCTACCCTGTAAGTCAAAGTCAAAACTTTGAAACTTGACATTACCAGAATCTCAGCCAAACCAGAATCTCCTCCCAAAGGAAAAAGACCCATCTGTAGACAGCTGTTCTTGCCCCTTGTCAGTACATGATGGCTGGCTGGGTGGAAAGCTTATGACACACATTCTTCCTTCGAGAGTAGAGCAAATTTTCATTTCCAAGACATCACTACCTAGCCAAGAAGACTCCCTGCACCAGTACAGTATTGACAGTACACACACAATATATAACTAATACTCTGTATAGAAGCATTTGTTAACAGTTTAGTACATAAGAAGGTGGGTGGGGAGAAGTTTTAATAACAGAGCGAGGGGTTAACTCGGCGGCAGGCCCTCACTCATCTGCTTCCACAGAAAATAGATTATAGAAAATCCTACAATTTGGTGGAGGCTTAACACGCTAAATCCAAGAGCATGAGCTGCAGGGCTGTCTCGGCTAGAGATAAAGCTGCAATTGCTGGAGCAGCGGAAGGAGGAGGACAGGAAGGGGGCATAAGCAGATTTCTCATACAATGTTTGGGGTAAGAAAGAAGTAAGGAGCTGTCATGTCTGATTTAGGAGAAGTCTATGCTGAAATGATCATTAGATAATCAGCAGATGGAAGGAGCTGTGGTGGAAAGTTAAAGCTTTAACGGAGACAGAACTTCCCTGAACAGTAGTGCGAGTAGGACCACAGCCCAAATCCCCATAGGTACAGCACTTAGGGTCCTATTACAAGGAGCGATTTTTAATGACTAACGATAAACAATCGCAAACGAGATTGTTTATCGTTAACCTGAAACCGTTCACCATATTACACAGAACGACAATCGTTAGTTACGATCGTTATTTTGATCGTTACTATGATCGTTTACTTCTTCTGATGCCAGCAAAACAATGAACAATGCAATTACACTGAATGATTAGTGAAAAAACACGGAACTTAGGCGAACGAATGTGGAATTACAGCAAACGATTAACAATAATTTAAGGTTCAGATCTAAATCAACGACATACGAACGATTTTTCGATCATTGCCTGCAATTACACAGAACGATTATCGTTTAAATATGAACGATTTAACAATTTTTCGCATGATAATCATGATAGGGCCCTTAGATTATACAGAGGCAAAGATTTAGTGGCTGCTTTCTATTTAACCCCATGTAATCTATTGGTCTGCCTAGACCTCTACAGAGGGGTTTTATGATGGGCCTTAGGCTAGGTTCACATCACAATTTTGCTATCTGTTTAATGTATCCGCTCTATGAAAAAAAATGGATGGTAAAAAAGAATGCTGTTGTATGCTATCCGTTTTGATCCATTTTCCATTGACTTACATTATAACAAAAACAGATCAAAACAGATCCATTTTTTTTTTACATTTTGAAATGTACACAAAAATATGGTTCACCACGTTTTTCTGTACGTTTTGCAAAATGGATACAGTGAGACGGAATTGTGATGCGAACCAAGCCTTACATAGTCATCAAGCAACCTGGATTATGGGAAGGGAGGGAGGGAATATTCTTCTCTCCCCTTCCCTTTCCTCATTGCTTAGACTTTCTATGGAACTATCTTCTGCTCCATTAAGTTGGCGGCGAGAGAAGCAGTCAGCAGAGCTCTTTTCTCTGCACGTTGTAGTGATTGGTGTTGGTTTTATTGCTCAGATCAAAATTTTAATATGCGTCTATTGCATGTCAAAAGTTTTTTTGTAAGCCAGCACATAGTTCCCGTTCCTGCGGGAAGTGGTATATTCTTTCCAGTGTGACACAGTCCTCTCTGCTGCCACCTCTGTCTGTGACAGGAACTGTTAGGAACTCACCTGCCAGCGCTCCTGCGGCGTCCTCCTCGGTCCCGGCTGCTTCTGTCGGCGCTAGGATCCTGCGCCGAGGCAGCCGGCCGAGCCGGGTGACGTCACGGAGACCCGACGGCGTCCCTGGTAACCAGGGACGCTGCGGCTCCGCGTCACTCCTGCCGGCCGTCCAGCCTCTGCAGCTGAACTGCATCAGGCTCAGGCTGAGGGGCGGATTGCTCCGCCACTCGGTCTGGAGCAGACCAGCTGCTAAGTATCAGGAATCAGGGGGTCGGACCAATGGTGTACTGGTCCGGCCTCCTGACCCAGTATAAAGTGTCATCACTACCAGCTCTCTTTGCTGGTTATTAGTTGTCCTGATCCCAGCTCTCCAGTTCCCTGTTCCCTGCGTTGTTCTACTATTCTGTCTTGCCTGGATTCTGACCTTTTGCCTGTTCCCTGACTATCCTCTTCTCCCTGATTTTGGTACTGCGTTTGCTCGTCTGGTTCTGACTCGGCTAGTTGACTTTTCTGCATTGTGTTTGTCTGTCTGTCTGCGTTTGATGTTTTGCACGTATTTAGCGTAGGGATTGTCTTCGTGGTTGTCCGCGACCGCCTAGGGTCGGCCGAGGCAAGTAGGCAGGTGACAGCGGGTGGGGTCTAATTCAGGGCCCACTGTCTTGTGTCTCCTGTCTCAACCATAGCCCGTGACAGAATAACCAGCCTTAAAATTATATATATACATCTCCCGAGAGTTGTCATGGATCCCATTAAGGCGTTAGTTGAGCAGATGCAAAGCCTGAACACGTTGGTCCAAGGACTTGCGGAACGTGTTCAGGAACAGGAGGCTGCTCCCCGTCAAGTGACTATGACGACTCCTTCCCCGCCCGAACCACCTGTACAGCTCCCGAAGAAGTTTAAAGGGGATAGAAAGGAGTTTCGGACCTTCAGGGAGGGATGTAAATTATTTTTTCGGTTACGTCCACGCTCCTCTGGGGACGAGAATCAAAGGGTGGGAATTATCATGTCCCTTCTGCAAGGACCACCACAGGAATGGGCTTTTTCTCTACCTCCCAACGCCATTGAGCTAAGTTCTGTTGATTATTTTTTTTCAGCTCTTGGCTTGCTATATGACGACCCTGACAGGACCGCAGTGGCCGAGCGCCAATTAACCTCACTACAACAGGGAAAAAGACCAGTGGAGGACTATTGTGCAGAATTTCGCCAGTGGTGTATTCCCTCCGGTTGGAATGACTCTGCACTACGGTACCAATTTCGTGTAGGTCTCTCTGACCAATTAAAAGATTTATTAGTGGCTTATCCGCCTCCTGAGTCTTTAGAAGAGACCATGACCTTAGCTATAAGGGTAGATAGGCGCATGCGAGAGAGACGTAGAGAGAAATTAACCACTGGTCCCTGTAAATCCTCTTCCTCTGTCTTTTCTCCCCCTAAACCTACTCCTTCTCTGTCCTTGTCCCAAGAAGAACCCATGCAGATTGGAGCCACGGATGCTAGAACAAGGCGAGCCTATCGTTTACAGCACAATCTGTGCCTATACTGTGGCAAAGCTGGACACCGTGTTCGGGAGTGTACCTCCAGGCCTGGATCACCGCCGGAAAACTCCAGCGCCTGAGTGACTATCGAGGGGGTCATTCAGGCGCACAGGTACCGCTCGATAGTAAAAATAAGTTGATGGTGCCTATTACTCTTTCCTTAGGGGAAAAGAGTATTTCAGGATCGGCTCATATCGATTCTGGGGCATCTGCTAATTTTATTAATTCTGGTTTTTGGTCCAGTCTGGGGGTATGTCCTCTTCAGCTTAAGTGCCCGCTGAGTATTACTGGAGCAGATTTTACACCACTGGCGCAGGGTAAGGTGAGATATATCACCCCCCATTTGGAGGTAAAAGTAGGGTCTATCCATTCGGAGTTCCTTGATTTTTTGGTTATGGATAATTTGTCCTCAGATATTATTTTGGGGTTACCCTGGTTGACTCAGCATAACCCGGTGTTTGACTGGTCAAGCCGGGAACTCATTCAATGGGGTCCGGGATGTGCTTCCCATTGTATTTCTTTGCATCAAACGGAATGTTCTTTGTTGGAAGGGGAGATCCCCGAATTCTTATCTGATTTTGTTGATGTGTTTGATGAAAAATCAGTGGACGAATTGCCGCCGCACCGTCCATATGATTGTGCCATTGATCTGATTCCTGAGTCTAGATATCCTAAAGGTCGAATGTTTAATTTATCTAGGACAGAAAGGGAGGCTATGCGTGAATATATCAAGGATAGTTTACGCAAAGGTCACATCCGTCCTTCCTGCTCTCCACTAGGAGCAGGATTTTTCTTTGTTGGTAAAAAAGATGGCGGTCTACGTCCCTGCATTGATTATAGGGAACTGAATAAAATTACCATTAAAAACCAACATCCTCTTCCATTGATTCCAGAGTTGTTCAATCAGATTGTAGGGGCTCAATGGTTTTCTAAGATTGATCTGCGTGGAGCCTATAATCTGATTAGGATAAAGGAAGGGGATGAGTGGAAAACCGCATTTAATACCCCTGAGGGCCACTTCGAATATCTAGTGATGCCCTTTGGGTTATGCAATGCCCCGGCCGTGTTCCAACACTTTGTAAATGACGTGTTTCGTGAGTACTTAGGTCGTTTCTTGGTGGTGTATTTAGACGATATACTTATTTACTCTCCTGATTGGTCGTCCCACATATATCATGTGCGTAAAGTTATGGAGCTACTGAGACTAAACAATTTGTTCGCTAAGTTGTCGAAGTGCCAATTCGGTGTTCAGGAGATATCATTTTTGGGATATAAAATCAACCCCAGTTCTTTTGAAATGGACCCCCTTAAAATAGATGCTATCAAGAGGTGGGAGCGTCCCAACAGTCTCAAGGCGTTACAGAGATTTTTGGGGTTCGCTAACTATTATAGGAAATTCATCCAGGATTTTTCCATAATTGCTAAACCTTTAACTGATATGACTAGGAAGGGAGCGGATTTGGAAAACTGGACTCCTGAAGCTGTTTTGGCATTCGACAAACTTAAAGAGTGTTTTTCTGTGGCTCCAGTATTGATTCAACCAGACTTCGAGCAACCCTTCATTGTTGAAGTAGATGCCTCAGAGGTAGGGGTGGGAGCTGTGCTCTCACAAGGTTCTCATACACTCACCAATCTCAAACCCATAGCGTATTTCTCTAGAAAGTTCTCTAGCGCAGAAACCAATTATGATATAGGCAATAGAGAACTTCTTGCCATAAAATGGGCCTTCGAGGAATGGAGGCATTTTTTTAGAAGGGGCTAAACATAAGATTAAGGTATTGACTGATCACAAGAATCTTGTTTATTTAGATAAAGCCAAACGTCTTACCCCTCGACAGGCCAGATGGGCACTTTTTTTCACACGATTTGATTTTGAGGTAACTTTCAGACCCGGCTCCAAAAATGTAAAGGCTGACGCCTTATCACGTAGTTTTGAGATCAGTAATGCTCCCACAGAGAATCCGGCAACTATTTTGTCTCCTGGAGTGGTAGTGGCCATTTTACAGCCCGATCTGGCTGCCCAAGTGATAGACTCACAAGCCATGGCCCCTAGGAACACTCCAGAAGATAAACTTTTCGTTCCCCCTAATCTCCGTCTCAGAGTCCTTGAAGAGATTCACTGCTCTGTACTAGCAGGTCATCCAGGCATTGCCGGAACGAAATATCTCTTAGCTCGTCATTATTGGTGGCCATCTTGGGCCAGAGATACGAAATTGTTTGTAGAGGCATGTGAGATCTGTGCTAGGTCAAAAGTATCTCGTAGGTTGCCAGAGGGACTTCTTCAACCTTTACCTGTACCTACCAAACCCTGGACACACATCTCTATGGACTTCATAACTGATCTACCAATCTCCAAGGGTAAAACGGTGATTTGGGTGGTCATTGATAGATTTTCGAAGATGTGTCATCTTATTCCTCTTAGTAAACTCCCTACTGCTCGTAGTTTGGCCTCTCTATTTATTAATCATATTCTCCGCCTACATGGGGTTCCCGAAAACATTGTCTCGGATAGGGGGGTACAATTTGTATCCAAGTTCTGGAGAGAGTTCTGTGGGCGTCTGGGTATATCCTTGTCCTTTTCCTCAGAGTTCCATCCTCAATCTAATGGTCAAACGGAGAGAGTAAACCAGTCATTAGAGCAGTTTTTAAGATGTTTTGTTGCTAGTTCTCAGGACAAATGGAAGGAATACTTACCCTTGGCTGAGTTTGCACTAAATAACCGTGAAAATCAGTCTCTCAAAATGTCACCTTTCTTTTGCAATTTTGGGTTTAATCCCAGGTACTCTTCCGTTCATGCTGCTGAGTCGGTCAACCCATCCGCTGAAAAGATCTATAAAAGACTGTGCACAGTCTGGGCCCAGGCTCTGCAGAACCTGGTTAAAGCCCAAGAAAGTTCTAAAAGACAATCTGATAAAAGACGCATATCTGGTCCAGAGTACAAGGTGGGAGATAAGGTATGGCTCTCGACCAGAAATTTGAAATTAAGAACGCCATCCAGTAAACTATCACCCAAATTTATCGGTCCCTATGTTATTCTTAAGGTCATCAATCCTGTTTCTTTTAAGCTGCAATTGCCTAAAAGTATGAAGATCTATGATGTATTCCACAAATCACTGTTGAAGAAATATGTTAACCCGGTGTTGCCTTCGGTCCTCCCTGCTCCCTTGGTTGTTCAAGGAGAGCTGGAATACGAAGTAGAGAGAATTCTGGATTCTCGTTGGGTCCAGAGTTCTTTGCAGTACCTGGTTCATTGGAGGGGATTTGGTCCTGAAGAGCGCACTTGGGTCGCAAGTAGGGACATGCATGCGCCGCGTATGGTTCGACAATTTCATTTATGTAACCCTCTCAAGCCTGGTCCTTTGATTAAGGGTCCTGAGGCCCCTCATAAAAGGGGGGGTAATGTTAGGAACTCACCTGCCAGCGCTCCTGCGGCGTCCTCCTCGGTCCCGGCTGCTTCTGTCGGCGCTAGGATCCTGCGCCGAGGCAGCCGGCCGAGCCGGGTGACGTCACGGAGACCCGACGGCGTCCCTGGTAACCAGGGACGCTGCGGCTCCGCGTCACTCCTGCCGGCCGTCCAGCCTCTGCAGCTGAACTGCATCAGGCTCAGGCTGAGGGGCGGATTGCTCCGCCACTCGGTCTGGAGCAGACCAGCTGCTAAGTATCAGGAATCAGGGGGTCGGACCAATGGTGTACTGGTCCGGCCTCCTGACCCAGTATAAAGTGTCATCACTACCAGCTCTCTTTGCTGGTTATTAGTTGTCCTGATCCCAGCTCTCCAGTTCCCTGTTCCCTGCGTTGTTCTACTATTCTGTCTTGCCTGGATTCTGACCTTTTGCCTGTTCCCTGACTATCCTCTTCTCCCTGATTTTGGTACTGCGTTTGCTCGTCTGGTTCTGACTCGGCTAGTTGACTTTTCTGCATTGTGTTTGTCTGTCTGTCTGCGTTTGATGTTTTGCACGTATTTAGCGTAGGGATTGTCTTCGTGGTTGTCCGCGACCGCCTAGGGTCGGCCGAGGCAAGTAGGCAGGTGACAGCGGGTGGGGTCTAATTCAGGGCCCACTGTCTTGTGTCTCCTGTCTCAACCATAGCCCGTGACAGGAACTGTCCAGAGTAGTAGCAAATCCTAATAGAAAACATCTGCTCTGGACAGTTCCTGTCACAGACAGAGGTGGCAGCAGAGAGCACTGTGTCAGACTGGAAAAAATACACCCCTTCCTGCAGGACATAGAGCAGCTGATACTGGAAGACTGGAGATTTTTAAATAGACGTAATATATAAATCTGTATAATGTTCTGACACCAGATGATTTGAAAGCATTTTTTTTTCCATTGGAGTACCCCTTTATCAAGAAGTAGTACTATTCCAACATAAATCTTGGCAGATTTGTAGCACACAAAGGATTATCCTCAGGAAAATGTAATTGTGCTGTTCTCCGGACGGTGTTTCCCCCAGTATCTAGCACTATTATACTGTAGCTACCAATATTACATAAATGTTCGCAAATCAGACCCTCTATATGGTTTACCAATGTTGTGAAATATTGGTGATATACAGTTTATCATGGGAACCCAGAGGCTATTTAGGAGTTCCTAATTCTTATTCAAGGCAAGCCTATTCATGTTTCTGAAGGGGCAGTGATATCTCGATTTTATGCCTTTCATTTGCTTAGAACATTAGGAGTAAAATCACTATGTCAGGTATTTGCACACAGCTGCACCGCTGGCACGCTGCTCGTATGCAGCTGGACTTCATAATTCCTGTAAATCTGGGTAACCGTTATGCCATGTTATGTAACCGCCGAGACCAGCGCTAACACCTAATGGATACTCCGACTGAGTCACAGACTTGTTATTAACACAGCTGCCACTGAATGTCACTAAGATGCCCGAGTCACAGAGATAACACTGAAAACCATTTCTATCCCCCATAGAACGGGAGGAAACCTGACTGCAGAGAAGGAATTGGAAAACAGTTTGCTTTAAACTCTTCTTGTTAAGCCAACCTTGAAATTAAACTGTGTAATTTCTCCCACTCTTCTCCCGCCACTCCCGCCCACAGCGAATCATTTCACTCTCATACTCCATCTTTTTAACACTTTGTTTTATGACGTATCGCATAGTTTGGAAAAAATCTCTTCAAATGTAAAAAACCTCATATCTTTCATATAACGTAGGTCTCATTTTCATTCATGCACATTGTGACATTATAAACATCTGGCATCCTACATGCACCAAATATTCCATCAGGGGTCTCTCATCCTGCCCCCCCCCCCTACTCATTACGTGATCTGTAACAAATTGACAGATTCATATAGTATTCTGAGATAGAACACATGGTCTTTCCATCAGATAGGGCATGTCTTAGCTGACAGGCCGCTCAGCCAATCACTGGCCAGGACCGCCACAGCCGGGGAGAAGCGGACTGCAAGAGTAGCCCTGGACCATGGATAGGTAATGTATGCCAGTTTAGCAAGGGCTGCAAGGACATCGGTAATGTCCATGCAGCCCTTGTTAGACGATTATCGGGCCGTGTAATAGGCCCAGTAAACGAGCGCTGATCTAGCAGATCGACGCTCGTTTACAGTTATTATCGGGCCCCATCGATAATAACACCCTAATGGAGTGTCGTACTCCGCTATCTCCAGCAGCTCCATAGAATGAGTGGTGGCATGCATGCACAACTCATTTCTCCATTCATAACAAATATTCAGGGCCTACTTGTTGACATGATCCCCTGTTAGTGTTTTATTTTGGAATACCCCTTTAAAGGGGTTGTCCAGAGTTTTAAAATGTTATGGCAATCCTCACTTCCCAGCTCAATACTTTCATACTTGTTCCAACATGACAGGTGAAGCCTAGCACATACCCTATTGACACAGCCAGTTTGGAAATCATATAACGACAGACTAGATGCACCAGGTGGTCTTTTTCTGCTGACAATGTTCTATGCTTCTAATATTTTTAGCTGACTATGGTGTAAAATATCAACTAAAGCTGTGATGCGTCAACCTTTCTGCCGTCACCTCTGCAGCCATCAAAATTCATGTTATCAGGGATTGGAAAAATAAAGGCTCTATGTAAAGACCCCTTCTATAATGGACATGTAATCCTTAATTCCTTTACATGATGCAATGGTGTTAATGTGAAATGTGTGAAGGTAGTGATTTGCTATACTTATATATATTGGCGGCAGGGAAGGTATTATGTTAAAGAGCTTGCTTTTCGGCTTTGTGGTAAATCCTTCCTCAGTTCACTCTCTGGGAACATTAAAGGTTTATGTTTTCCTGGGGTAAATAACCAAAGGCCATACTTTATATCAGCAGAAAACTCCTATGTATTGAGTAATGTTAAGCGGTCTTTCCAAAATTTTATTAATGAATTGACAACTGGGCGTTACCATAATTCAAAGGGTCAAAGGGGTGTGTCCATAGACCTTCTATCACTGTCCAATGAGAATGTACATTGTCTGACAATTTAGGAACCCAATGGTAATGCCCAGTTGTCAACATTTATACACATCCAGGAGAAATAACAGAGGAATAGCACAATGCAGACTTTTTAAATGTTTTACCTTTTTCCCCTCACTGTAATAATAATAGTAACCCATTTGCAGAGCTACATTGAGGGTTAATCAGCTCCCGTGAAGCATATTCCAACCATATATGTTTTAGTAAGAGTAAACTCTATTCTCTTATTATAATAACACTTAGAGAGAATTCTAATATTATATGAGCAAGGTAATCGAATAAAGAAAGTATTCATCCATGTGGAGCCTTAGTATCTAATCATAACATGAGAAATGTCTCCTTCTTGTGACTTGATTATATAATATTTCCACCGCTGTAACTTCAGTACAAAGTCGCAGCATTCAGAATCTCATTTCCATATTCATTTATTACTTTTTTTTACCACTCACATCTACAGAAGCGTAGCATGAAGCACAATACAAAGGGGGAGATTTATAAAACATGGTGTAAAGTGAAACTGGCTCTGTTGCCCCTAGCAACCAATCAGATTCCACCTTTCATTTTCCAAAGAGTCTGTGATAAATGAAAGGTGGAATCTGATTGGTTGCTAGGGGCAACTGGGCCAGTTTCACTCTACACCATGTTTGATAAATCCCCCCCCAAAATCTGTAACATGACCCACCAAACTATTACACGTCACTTATAGTCATCACCCCCTCATATGGGGCACTGAAACTTTATAATGCAGAACCCAGGTGCAGCTACAGCCTTTGCACCCCCTATAGCTAGGCTGCTGCGTTTACTTCAAATATTGGTTCTTTGGGAGTTTGCTAGTGATACACCCTATACAGTGGAACCCAAAGTTTCATTGAAAAGTGGTTTTCTATGGGGATGGTGCATTGAAAATTCTGTGAAATAAAATCAGTTCTGTACTGTATATGTTGCGGCCTATGGTGAGAATAACAATTCCTTCCATACTTATCTATTATTATTATCTATTCAGTCTTCTTCCCCCAATTCTAAGATACTCCTTTGTGCTAAAGAACTCCGTCTCCCCCTTCTCCACCCTCCCTTCTGAGACAGCTGATGTAACAAGTCCCTATCTGCATTTTTGTAATGGCGGGAGGGATAATAACAGTGAGTTCATCAGCAACTTGACCTCGGTCTAACCCTCCCAGCATTACAAAGAAGCTACAAAGTTGCAGATAAAGCCAGCCAGGGACTTGTTTACATCAGCTGTCTCAGAAGGGAGAGGGAGGAGTGGGAGACAGAGACGGAGTGAAAAGCTCACACTCAGTTTTTTGTGTTTTCAGCAGCTCAAAACAGGAAGGAGAAGACTGAATAGATGATAATAAGCATGGAATGAATTGTTAGTCTAACCACGGGCAGCAACATATGAAAGGTTATGTTTAAGTGGAATACCCCTTTAACCCCTTCTCATGTTCTAATATACATGTACATATATACCGCGCTTCTGAGTCCCACCAATAATACAGTATAAGCACACATCATAGTGCAGAACATAGTTTTAGACTATGTTCTACACATCGAATGAATGGATCTAGCGGAGGCACACCATTCTTTCAGGTTGCTGCTGGCACTTACCATTCTATTAAGTGTGAACCTAAACTTCTCTGTAATTCCTCTATGGGAGTGAAATGTGTTCATATTGCTCAGAGTTTTTGGTACCTCAGGGCAGCAAGTACATGGAGGAAGGAGGAATCAGGTCTACAGGAGGCACACCACAGACAGACTGATACAGCACCCATGTCTGCAGTCATCATCCTCCTCTTCTTCCTCTTCCTTTAAACAAGGAACATTGTGTGAATAAAAGTTACTGTGAGGTTGAGCTGTGCTTTCAAGTTAAGAGGTACTCCTAACAGGCATCATCCCATACAGTCTGTGGATAACTGCAAGTGTGATTAACATGCAAGCTACGTGAACCCCCCTGGGCTGGTATAGGGGATTCTGTGCCAGATACTCCTGGAGGCTGGTACAAAAATGCGAATAATACCTAGGTGTCAGCCATCTTGGAGCACAATCTTACAAGTAACTGCAACTGTTCTTCTATTAAAGAGACTGTGCCCATTGTAAGTGTGGGAAACCATCAAGCTGTGTACATTGTATAGGGATTATAACCACTGTGCTTATTAACTTACTCCAGAGATTAAAACATTATGCTCAAACCAACTGATTCCAGAAAGTTGTACAGATATGTAAATTACTTCTATTTTAAATCTCAAGTCTTCCAGTACTTATCAGCTGCTGTATCTCCTATAGTAAATGGTGTAGTCCAATCTAACACTTGCTCTCTGCTGCCACCTCTGTCTCTGTTGGGAACATCCAAAGCATGAGAGCATAGGTTTTCTCCTGCTCCCGACAGTTCCTGACATGGACTGAGGTGGCAGCAGGGAGCATTGTGTTGGATATTCTAAATAGAGGTTATGTACAAATCTGCATAACTTACCGGCACCAATTGATTTGAATACAGTTTTGTTTCGCTGGAATACCCCTTTAAAAAGCCAGTATCCGCCAAGTGTGTTGTACCGTTCTCATGAGAGAAAATAGAGGTTTTACAGCACAATGTATGTGCGACATTCCAGTGGGGTATAGTACACCCCTTACAACCTTACATTCAAACTCAAGAAATGGGTTTATTGATACGCAATGTGAAAAGGTTATTTGGAATTCAGTAAAATCCTTTTCATTTTAATCGACCCTTCTCCCAATTATTTTAAAAGACCCCTCAGAGACAAGATAATCCCTCCATTTTTTAGGTTACTTAGATAAGTAGATTTTAAAGGATCCAGACTAATGATCTTATTCTCAATATTTAGCTGACTCAGCACAGAACGATGAAGAAACGCTAATGACTTAATTCACGGAAACACATCTTAGGATCATGTGACTTTGCATCTTGAGACTGCAGCAAATTTCTAGGCAGACACAAAAATTCTACACAGTTAGAAAGACCATAGTCCATTTGTATCTAGAAGTGTTAAAGAGAGATCACACAGGACTTGACTGACAGCCCTCCCTACTTTGTAGTTTAGAATAACCTAAAACTTCTTACAGGTTTCCTTATAAAATTTTCCGTTTTAGACTGTTTAACTGTATCCCTGGAGGCAAATATAATATATTTAACCCCCTAAAGAGATAGAGATATATCAATGATTGGTTCTAACCTTTTATCAGAAGCTGACTGAGAAAAGGTCATGTGACCAAGGTTCCATACATCCTTAAGACATGTGATGCACTAGTAATAATAATGCTTTTATTTGTACAGCGCACACAGCTTCCGCAGCACTTTACATCGTTTTTGCCAATTATTGATCCCTGTCCCCAATAGCGCTCACAATCTTAAATCACCTATCTGTATGTTTTGGCTGTGGGAAGAAACCAGAGTACTCGGAGGAAAGCCACGCAAACACAGAGAAAACATACAAACTCTTTGCAGATGTTGTCCTTGGTTGGATTTGAACCCAGGACTCCAGTGCAACAAGGCTACAGTGCTAACCACTGAGCCACCAAAAGGGAATTTCCATCTTAAGAAGGTACATCCCATCCACAGTATCCACAGAATTGGGCATTACGGGGACAGGGGACACCCAGTAGTCGGACCCCACTGAGATAGTGTGAAGACCCCAAAATACCATCTGAAAGAGACTGCAGGCCGTGTGCACGCCGTTAATCCGTTCTCTATGGAGCCACCAAATAGCTGTCAAATGGGAATACCCTTTTGAAAACAGTGTATGCAAAAATGTCAGTGTGCAGACTAAATAACAGTGTTTGAATTTTAAACACAGACACAAACTTAGACAATTTGAGAGGGATTCCACAGCCACACAAAAAGCGTATAGTTGGAGCTGGTACCAGGACACTGCAATGGCTTACCGAATCAGTGTATTACATATTTATACATTAAAGCAATACATTATGAGCAACCAGTGTAGTGTCCAGTGTCAACTTTATGTACTAAAGCACAACATTCATTGAATTGGACAGACGTGGCTTATAATACACTATTAGGCTATGTATACACAACGTGACTCATCATGATGCTGAATCCAATGACTCAGCCGACATCGAATGATCAGCCGACATAGTGCCTTTTAACATTACCAGAACACCAAAAGTTTAGCGGCCATAACGGCCGATAATTGGCTGAGTATGGCCTATGATCACTTGGTGTAATAGGGCCTTTAGGTCTTCTGCTAAAGAACCGCCCTATCTTAAAGGGGGTCTCTGTGTAATACTATATTTCTCCCTTAGCAACCTGGCAGATTGTGTTAGGTGATGAAGCATCCCCTTTAAGAAATCTTCCCTTTTTTTCCAATGAGATATCTACAAGAGTGACAGAAAAGGTCAAGTGTGCCACAGGTGTATACCACAGGTGTCAGGCCCTCCAGCTGTTATAAAACTACAATTCCCATCATGCCTGGTCAGCCAAAGCTAAAGCTTTGGCTGTCCAATCATGATGGGAATTGTAGTTTTGCAACAGCTGGAGGCCTGTGTTTGACGTCCCGGGTCTATGCTATTTGTACGGTATCCCCTCCAGTGTTTCCAATTATAGTATCCATTGATGTTCCCAAGTCAGGTAAGACAGCGATAGTAGATTACAGAAAGAAAAAATGTACATGTAGTTAAATTCCGACAGACTAAACCTCGCAAGAGACAAACTAGGCAGATTTGTGGCTTCACAGTCAAGGCAATGAATATTTAATGGCAAATTCTTCTGCTCAATAAATAGGTCTCCAATCTACGATAAAGATGAATGTGTTGTAATAAGCTGCCTTGGCTGCTAATCGATGTGCAGAGACGGATCTTACATGGATGACCGCACACTCTTATTGCCCCCTAAATATCCCCCCGCCTATAATTCTGCATGGGGGTTTATGGCCACATAGTTGTATGGAGACACTAAATCCATGGACAAGCCATCGTGCCTAATGCAGGTCATGGTAAATTATGATGGCTCTGAAGATGATAAAAAATTTACCTGAATCCTTTTGCTCCTGATCTGTACAATGCAAAGGGATTTTGCTTGCATTGTGAGGTCTGAAGTTACACACCTAACAATAGGTTAGATCCTATTACGTTTAGATCAGTTTCCTTTCTTTCTAGGATCAATAGAGGGTTTTCTGTTTCCAGGAGTGTGTATTACATTACTGCTGGGCTGCAGGGTGACCTGGCGTGACTTATCCGCTATCAATCTAACTACAGGAAACAGACTCGTACAAACAGGTGTATTTCCTGAGGGTGATCCTTTACATCCTACCCTATAAATACCATAGTGTACTATATATAGAATAGGGGCATTTGTCCTGGGATGCCAGGGAAGGAGCACCAACAAGCCATTCTGATTTGACCAGGGTATTCAGATACAGGCCTACTGCAGGAAGCTGGAGCCTAACTACCACTACATCTGGCTATATAGAACTACTTACAGCATACTCTACATACAACCAGATGTGTACAATAAACAGACAGACAGTAAATCTAATTTCCCAATAAATCAAAGTCATACAGGTTTCAGTTTTATCCCTTTTTGTGTGACAAGTAGTCTGACCCCCACTTCCACAAGGGTTGTCATCCAGCTTTACTGGCAAATCTGTGTAGTTCTGCACAGCTATGCTCTATTCAATAGCCTGTGGAAAGCTACATGACAATTCCTATAGTGCTGTGATGGCAGCCATATTGTTAGCTATGGTTACTTGCATTGTCAGAAACAGATAGAACTAACTTGATGGTGTTTTTACAAACCTTAGATAAAAACACGACTGAAGACATTAGACCTTGTTAATTTTTTAATATTTCATCTCCCTCCTGTTTGTTGGCATACAGATAGTAATAAGGCTCCAATCTCCAGCTGGTTTATGGTCTGAACTGTCTTTTTCGGCTTACAAACTATGTTAGAGTTTTTGGGCCCTAATGAAAAATATATAACCTGAGTACTATGAGCATACAAGTCAATGAACCTCTTCAAGGTACCAAGGTCCTGGCTACTTCTACCCCCCTTGTTCGCACCAATGCCAGCCTTATTGGCTTATGATTCTTAACTAAAACATGGGCGGCTTATAAGTTATATTAACCCAATTAAGTAAAGATTTGGTAGCCCACGGCACCTGCCACTTGACATTTTGCCAGAAGGCCAGTCTGGGCCTAGTCCTACAAGATGACACTGAATGTGATTTACTTGTGAGTCTCTAACAGGTTATTGCATGAAAATAGCCACATTTTATACTATATAGCACCAGTTATAGACATGTTGCACACAACATATTTTACTATTACTGAAATACATGTAAAGTTGTGCCTGGGCTCTACACTCTTCACATACAGCAAGAAAAAAATAGTAGGTGTATGTGTCAGTGTCCCCATATACATTATCAGCCAATTGTATGCCTGGGAGGGGACACTTTGGCATTCGTTCAGAAAGTATATGTTAACGTATAAAAGTATTCAATGCTATATATATATATATATATATATATAACAGATGCAAATGTCTATTGTATACACACTGATAACATGTGTGCCATATGGCCCAAATGACCAGAACTGTAAATTTTGTGTGATAAATGATAAAAGTTTATAACTGTATGTGCAGAACATCGTTTTCCCAAACACATATAATATAGCAGGCACGAAAATACAACCTGTATGATAAAAAATAAACAAACAATTAGCACCGCTACAATACAACGATAAAATTACAATGCAATTATTATTAGTGTTGCTATCAGTAGTAGTAATATTAGCATATTTAGAACATATATATATATATATATATATATATATATATATATTTACTACTGCTACTAACCATCATCATCATCAATCCACATCAGCACCACCACCATCAATATTGGTACCACTGATCATAAAAAGCCATCACAGAACATGACTGTTACATATAACATACTGTATAACTTGCAATAATGTCGCTTTGTGCCCCTGCAAGTGTTAAACTTTTTCTCATTAAAAAATGTCCACAATTGTTCTAAGTAACATTGTTATTGATTACAAAATAATTGGCAATATTGACGTCTGCGTCTGTTCAACTATTCGATGTGAGACCCTCAAATAGATTTAGCTGCGGTCTATTCATTCTACACGTATATTCCTAGGTAGAAAACTTTACGTTAACCCCTTTGAGTCCTGCCTCTATGTCGTCTGCCTCTGTTATTGTTGATGCACCTGCTGTGCTATACGCTATACTGCATTTTCTCACTCTTACCTGCTGATAGTTCCATTCCTGGGGAGCAAAATTGCTGTCCACCACCTCAAACTGGAAATTGGTATGTGGCACCTGGTGCAGAATGTAAGTCCACCAAGAAGCCCTGTACCCATGACTTAGGCTCATGGCTCCTTTGCAACCACAAATAAATAAAAGGAGGAAAAAAATGCAAAAAAATGAAAAGCAGCAAAACTAAGAATATAGTCCTTAGAGGATGCTGTGTTAATGGCGTTATGCTGTTTTCATTGCTCTGTATTCATCTTGTTAGCAGCAAATCCAACCAGCAGACATGGTGGGAACTGATGCATCTGGAGTGTAATTGCTTAAAGCAGGCAGAGGCAAGAAACATAGGGGGGAGGAGGCAAACATGTAGGTCTATCCCTATCCATTGACATGATATGGAGGAATATGGAAGGGCGTAGCAGCACCCCCCAGTGGTTTACTAACAAATTTTCTATTAATTAGTTTGTCTCTGTGGTCTTTCATACCAAGTTACAAAGACCATTTAGGAAGACATCTGACCTCTCCCAGGGGCTGCAGAACAAAGTCTCAGCAGGAGTTTTATACCGGAGACTGAGGACTGAATGAAACCTAGCAATGTTCAGATGCACTAAAAGTCTTAGAGCACAGAATGCATTTCAGATCCTTAGAAAACTCATTAGAGCTGACTGCACGGAGCTCAACAATGAGCCGTCACGTAGGAACGGCACATGAAAAGGGTGAACGTGGAGTAGAAAGGTATAGAAAAGAGCACATGAAAAGAGGATATTCACACCACCTTACAGGCGTTATCCCCCAGGGGTCTACACAGGAACCACAGGGCCCCATATCTAATCACAGAATAGGCCCCAGCCCCAAAAGGGAATAAAAGATGAAGGAAAACATTGTGATGGGCTGGAATTTCCCAAAATCCAGCACCAAAGGTGCCAAGGATGCTAGATTACTGGAATTTTATAAAGCTACAGTGAACTTTGCAGAATTTAATAGTGTTAATGTCAGGATTGCCATTCAATCTCCCAAATGCTATATGATCCTGATCCCACCTCAGACCTGCACCTTAGGGTCCATTTACACAGAAAGATTATCTGACAGATTATCTGACAAGGATTTGAATCCAAAGCCAGAAACAGAGATCAGGTCATAAAGGAAAACCTGAGATTTTTCCTCTTTTCAAATCCATTCCTGGCTTTGGCTTCAAATCTTTGTCAGATAATCTGTCAGATAATCTTTCTGTGTAAATGAACTAGGCTACCTAGCCCAAGGTGCAATCTATCTTTCCATTTATCTTTATTTAAATTACTTAAAGGGGTATTCTGAAGATTTTTGCTAACTAGCTGTGCCCAGGGCACTGTAGAGCAGATCTGTTACCCTTGAAAATGTTATAGAGCTGGCGGCACTCTGGCATAGATCTTAAAGGAGAACTCCACTTACCTCCCCGTCTCCAACACTGGTGCCCGCAGTTTGCCACTCTGGTCGCCACTTCCTGGTCTAGAGACGGGACTTGGGGCATAATGTTCCAGGCCTGCTCAGACAGACATCGACAAAAACGGGGCACCACATCCGGCTCTTACTGGCTCCGTGGGCCTGGAACGTCACATTCCAGGTCCCTTCTCACCACCTGAATGACCAAAGCGGCCGACTGCGGGCGCCAGTGCTGGAACCAGGGAGGTAAGTGGATCTTATTTTTTTCACCCACCCTTTCCCCAAGCCTTTTTTTTTTAAAAAAGTATTCCTGCCCAGAGTCCTCGTTTAATAAAAACTTTTCTGTCACATCTGTACATGGTGTGTCTGTGTATTGATTAAAAAATTGCTTTTGTTCCCATCAGAACAGTGTCAAAGAGGCATAGCCTTGGTGCCTTGTGTGTCTTTGTTTATTATGCCTGCCCCCTTCCATTTGGGTGACATGCAGGGCTCAGCTCGAGATATATGCAATCCTGAACCTGTCACAGCAGAGAGCACCATATCAGACTGGAAAGAAAACGGCACTTCCTACAGGGCATGCAGCAGCTGATAAGTACTGGAAGACTTGAGATTTTAAAATCTGTATAACCTGTATAGTCAAAAGTTTATGGTAAGTTTGTGTAACATTTGCCACTTTTCAAAATGTGAGCAAGATCTAACAACAAAGCAGGTTAAGTCACCGCAGCCCACTGCATTTACTATAATTTACACCTGTAACTGGAGTAAATTACAGTGGAAATAAGCCAGCTCATAGCGGAACCCATGATTTACTGAGATGACAGCACGTGTCAACACAGCTGACACAGGCTGGCTTTTACATATGACTGCCATATGAATCACCACTCCTAGTAACCCTTACCCTAATGGGTTAATGATCTGCATTTCATAATTTTGCGGTGAAATCAGTGTTTCCATAACAAAATCCACAACCAAATGTTTTAAAGCATGATAACTAGGAAAAAAAAACTATGAATGTGTATTGCAAATTTGCTTTATATCACACCCCTGTTGGTTTAGACCAGGGGTGTCAAACTCAAATACACAGTGGGCCAAAATGAAAAAATGGGACAAAGTCGCGGGCCAACCTTGAAAATTATCGAAGCACGAATAAAGCGGTCCTGGCACTGTCAGTGGTGTGCGTCTCCCAGCACTGTGCACTATGATAAATTACATGATAAATTGCTATGATAGGATTACACCCCAACCCATGTAATAGCCAACCCCCCCAATATTGTCCCATGTTGTAGCCAACCCAACCAAAATTGCCCCACATATTAGCCAACCCTCCCAATAGTCTCATATGGTAGCCACCCCCCCCCCCCAAGTGTCCCATATAGTAGCCAGCCCTCCCCAATAGTGTCTTTTATACTAGCCAGCCCTCAACTGTAGTCTCATATAGTAGCCAGCCCTCCCCAATAGTCTCTTTTATAGTAGCCAGCCCTCCGCTGTAGTCTCATATAGTAGCCAGCCCTCCCCAATAGTCTCTTTTATAGTAGCCAGCCCTCCGCTGTAGTCTCATATAGTAGCCAGCCCTCCCCAATAGTCTCTTATATATTAGCCAGCCCTCCCCCATAATCTCTTATATAGTGGCCAGGCCTCCCCAGTAGTCTCATATAGTAGCCAGCCCTCCCCCATAGTCTCTTATATAGTAACCAGCCCTCCCCCACAGTCTCTTATATAGTAGCCAGCCCTCCCCCATAATCTCTTATATAGTAACCAGGCCTCCCCAGTAGTCTCATATAGTAGGCAGCCCCCCCCCAGTAGTCTCATATAGTAGCCAGTCCTCCACCATAGTCTCTTATATAGTAGTTAGTCCTCCCCCATAGTCTCTTATATAGTAGCCAGCCCTCCCCATAGTCTCTTATATAGTAGCCAGGCCTCCCCCAGTAGTCTCATATAGTAGCCAACCCTCCCCATAGTCTCTTACAGTGGCGTAGCTACCAGGGTCACTTATGCGCGGCGCTGCCGGGGGTAGAACAGGACACCCCCGGCAGCCAGGGACCAGACGGAGCCTGAAGAAGTAGAGGATCGTCGTGGGAGCGGGTTGTTAGGTGAGTTTGTGTGTGTGTGGTTTTTTTTTTTTTTAATTCTGCTTAGCATAGAGGAAAGGGAGGGGGGGGCATCTATAAGGGATGGGGGAGAAGAGGGGGCCATCTATAATGAGGGGGGCATCTATAAAGGGGGGAGAAGAGGGTGCCATCTTCAAGGGGGGGAGAGAGGGGGCATCTATAATGGGGGCGGGGAGGGGGCCATCTATAAGGGGAGGGGGGAGAGGGGGCCACCTTTAAGAGGGGGGAGAGGTAGGCATCTATAAGGGGAGGGGGGAGAGGGGGCATCTTTAATGGGGGGAGAGAGGGGGTCATCTATAGGGAGAGAGGGGGGCATCTATAATGGGGGGAGGGAGGGGGTCATCTATAAGGGGAGGGGGGAGAGGGGGCCATCTATAAGGGGGGCAACATGCAGTGGGGGGCCATCTATAAGGGGGGCCATCTTTAAGGGGGGGAGGGGGCCATCTATAAGGGGGGCAACATGCAGTGGGGGGCCATCTATATATACTATAAGGGGGTCACATAGTGTCAGGGCTACCCACTAAATGAGGATGTAAAGGAGCCAATACAGATGTGCAGTGTGTCGAGAGATGAGGAAGGTGCCAGTATGAGGAGCCTAATATGTTTGTCTGGCAGATTCTGTGGATTCGTGGCTCGGAGAAGTTCTCATAACGGCCCAGGGCAGATGGAGAAGAAAATGAAAAGGGAAGAACTCCGATCAGAGAAGACGTCCCCTGTGAGTCACCTGATAAATTTGCACTGTAATGTATATGGTGTATACAACCTGTGTGGAGCTGCGTCCACCTCTATATGACTGGATGAGGTGATAGTGATCTGTGTACAGTGGATGTTATTCAGTAGCAGTGGTGGTGTTAGTCAGTATGTGGTGGTATTAGTCAGTATGTGGTGGTGTTAGTCAGTATGTGGTGGTGTTAGTCAGTATGTGGTGGTATTAGTCAGTATGTGGCGGTGTTAGTCGGTATGTGGCGGTGTTAGTCAGTATGTGGTGGTAATATTTGTTACGTGTTATCTGGTACTGTGTTTTATTGGTCTCAGTATACTGGATTTGGTCAGTAACAATATGGTGGTGATGGTAGTGGTTGTGGTGTGGCTGTAATATTTGCCTCTTGTATACTCGTATTATTGGCAATATTGGTCTCAGTATACAGTAACAGTATGGCGGTAATATATATAGTGATAATATTTTCTCTTCCTATATGCTGGTGTTATTGGTAATATCTGTCTTGGAGTGTGTGTATGTGTATATATATATATATATATATACATACACCTACCAGTAGCATCACTGGGGGGGGGCCAAGTTGACCTCTCGCACCAGGGCCCAGGAGACATTAGCTGCGCCCCTGGTATCTTATATAGTAGCCAGCCCTGCCCCATAGTCTCTTATATAGTAACCATGGTGGGACAGATGTAATTAAGGGTACAAACCCACTTGACGTATTTGCTGCGTGAATCAGTCTTAAAAATAAGCAGGCAAAACGCAGGTTGGCTTTATACAATTGTTCTGCGTTAAAATACGCAATTGCGTATTTTTGAAGTGTAAAGCTTGTTGTTAGCAAAGCATCAGTTGTTAACAACCTGTGCGAAAAACGCATGTAGCTTCACGCTTCAAAAATACGCAATTGCGTATTTTAACGCAGAACAATTGTATAAAGCCAACCTGCGTTTTGCCTGCTTATTTTTAAGACTGATTCACGCAGCAAATACGTCAAGTGGGTTTGTACCCTAAAACTCTAAATTGCCTGGCAGGACAAAAATAATGGCACCCGCGGGCCAGAGTTTGACATGACTGGTTTAGACTTTGAGAGACATGTAAGAAGAAGTGACAGCTCCTGTGCAGGGCAGGGTTCACAATATGGGGGAGAATTATGAAAGGGTGTAAAATCTACTCTGGTGTAAACTGCCCACAGCAACCAATCCCAGCTCCTCTATCATTTTATCAGAGCTAAGAGCTGAGCTGTGATTGGTTGCTGTGGGCAGTTTACATCAGTGTAGATTTCACACCCTTTGATAAATCTCTCCCTATGTTCCTATTTCGTAAATGTGATACTAACCAGTCCGTTTGAGGCTATGTTCAAACAATCGGTATTTGCTGTTGAAAGACGACCATCCAATTAAAATGGCTGTTACTTTGACGATGTCTGAGCATAGCCTAAAAGTACAAATGGATGTTTCTATTCCTCAATATATCATTTTATTTTGCAGAACTCAAAGTGTGAAAGTGTGGTCTGCTATGTTTTGAATCCCATAAAATGAAAGTATATGTTCAGGAGAGAGACTATAGTCATGAGGAGACTACATTGGTCTATTGTACTTAATAGACCTACTGCAGTACATATCAACCTAGCTTGTTATTAGTATCCTGTAATATACCAGCAACATCTACTGTAGTCTGAGTGTGGTGTAAATCCAGCCTAATTGCTATATAGGCTTCCTGTGACTGTGTCTGATCGCTGCTATATTTTCTTCTGTCCCCCGCGGTTTAGTAATTCTCAGTACAGCCTGTGTAGACCTGCTGCCTGACCACTATATGTGGTATCATTCAGATTCATACTTGTCCCTGACCATATGATTAGCCGTTTCTATGTTTCACTATTAGGCTAGGTTCACAGTATGCAGAAATGACGTCCATCTTTCATAATATTGTCCGTTATTTCAAAAATACCAGGCGTTATTTGTGAAATGATGGCTGTTGTGAAAGATAACTGTAATTTTTATGCAGTGTGAGCCTAGCCACAGCCTATGTTCCCAACACATCTTTTTAGCAGCCATTATTTTATCTTGGCGTATGTAAATAATGATCATGATAGTTTTAAATGCTTTTTTTTTGCAGTTGGGGGGGGGGGGGCTGCTTTTAACTATTTTCATGTCTGTAGTGGGTCTGTATCTTGCCATTGCGGTGAGCTGTTACATTTTTCTGTGTTTTTGTGTGTTTGCAACTTGAGCCATAGCAACGTGATCCTGCCTAGTGTGAATGCTGTTCTAGGAGAGCTGACCAGATTTGTCTTTTTTTTCTGTGTTCCAGATTGGGGAGTGGCTGCCTCTACTTGGTCGTGCACTCCACCTACCCCACCCAGGTGGTGTAATTACTTGTGCCGGTATAAGACTGGATCTTGCATGCCCAGAGCATAGGCGTATTTCATGCCATGGAGAGGCCATAGTACAGTGTAGGACTGCCACGTGTATGAGGCCACTGTAACGTGGTGGGGTAGTTTACACCATTTTCAAGTGGTAACCAAGAGCCTCATTATTTTTGTGGAAGTTTTTTTAGCAGTTGGGGGGGGGCTGCTTTTAACTATTTTCATGTCTGTAGTGGGTCTGTATCTTGCCATTGCGGTGAGCTGTTGCATTTTTCTGTGTTTTTGTGTGTTTGCAACTTGAGCCATAGCAACGTGATCCTGCCTGGCGTGAATGGTGTTCTAGGAGAGCTGACCAGATTTGTCTTTTTTTTCTGTGTTCCAGATTGGGGAGTGGCTGCCTCTACTTGGTCGTGCACTCCACCTACCCCACCCAGGTGGTGTAATTACTTGTGCCGGTATAAGACTGGATCTTGCATGCCCAGAGCATAGGCGTATTTCATGCCATGGAGAGGCCATATAGTACAGTGTAGGACTGCCACCGACTGCCCCGTGTATGAGGCCACCGTTACATGGTGGGGTAGTTTACACCATTTTCAAGTGGTAACCAAGAGCCTCATTATTTTTGTGGAAGTTTTTTTAGCAGTTGGGGGGGGGGCTGCTTTTAACTATTTTCATGTCTGTAGTGGGTCTGTATCTTGCCATTGTGGAGAGCTGTTGCATTTTTCTGTGTTTTTGTGAGTATTAAATGTCCGTCATTATGAAAAAGTCATTTTTTGGCTTAAAAAAGTTGTATGTGAGAATAGCCTAATGCTTCTACTTCGGCCTGCTCCCCGCAGTTTCTGAAGTGACAGGCCGCTCAGCCAATGACTGGGACCAAAGTGGCTCCTGTGTATAAAGTAACCACCAGGCCCAGTGCTTTACCAGTACAAGCCTGTGGGAGATATCAGCACCACAATGAATTGTTACATGAATTTTAAAATATACAGTATTTACATTAGGACGATTGTAAGACATATCATGTTCCACTATTATAACACAGTATAGCTTGCCACCTAGTGGTGAAGTAGAAGTCACACTGTTCAATGTTTCCTGTGTTTGTAAAATGAATGTATACAGGGCCGTTTCTAGTGGCGTGCGGGCCGGGCAACCACACGGGGCGCCAACAGCAAGGGGGCGCTGTTGGCACCCCCGGGACCTTACTCCACTACCCCCCGGCGCTCACCTGACCGGCCCGCCGCCGCCTCCCTTGGTGTTTACCTGACCGGCCCGCCGCCTCCGCTACCACCAAACCCCCCCCCCCCCCCCGCGCTCACCTGACCGAATGCCGACTCCGTAACATTACTTCCCTCCGGCGATCACCTGACCGGCCCGTCGCCATAGCAACCTCCCACCCGCGCTCTCAGCTGAGCGCTCGGCACCTCTTCAGGCCGCCGCCCGCATCTTCTCCCAGAGCCTGGCCGCGCACACTCCATCCAGCAGGCGCAGTGATATGACGTCACTGTTACTGCTGGAGGATGTGTCCTGCTCCGCACAGGCTGAAGAGAGAAGATCCGAAGATAGAGGGACCCACTCTATCAAAGCATTATGTGAGTATAATGTTTTGTTTTTTTTGTGTGTTGGGCAATACAGGGGGGATTATTATGGCGCACAGCACAGGGGGATTTCTATGGGGCACAGCACAGGGGGATTATTATGGGGCACAGCACAGGGGGATTACTATGGGGCACAGCACAGGGGGATTATTATGGGGCACAGCACAGGGGGGATTACCATGGGCACAGGGGGATTATTATGGGGCACAGCACAGGGGGATTATTATGGGGACAGCACAGGGGGATTACTATGGGGACAGCACAGGGGGATTATTATTATGGGGCACAGCACAGGGGGATTACTATGGGGCACAGCACAGGGGGATTATTATGGGGCACAGCACAGGGGGATTATTATGGGGACAGCACAGGGGGATTATTATGGGGCACAGCACGAGGGGGAATACTATGGGGACAGCACAGGGGGGATTATGGGGCACAGCACAGGGGGATTATTATGGGGCACAGCACAGGGGGATTACTATGGGCACAGCACAGGGGGGATTACTATGGGGCACAGCACAGGGGGGATTATTATGGGATAGAGCACAGGGGGGAATTACTATGGGGACAGCATGCAGGGATTACTATGGGGCAGAGCATGGGGGGATTATTACTATGGGACAGAGCACAGGGGGAACCATTACTTAATGTGGGGGCACAGCAGGGCTGGGGGCATTATTACTATATGGGGGTACAGCAGGGGACATCATTACTATGTGGGGGTACAGCAGGGGACATTATTACTATATGGAGGGTACAGCAGAGCAGGGGATATTATTACTATATGGAGGCACATCAAGGGGCATTATTACTATATGGAGGGTACAGCAGAGCAGGGGACATTATTACTATATGGAGGCACATCAGGAGTCATTATTACTATATAAGGGCACAGCAGGGCATCCTATATACAGGGGGCAACCCACATACCTACTGACTTTACTGCCCATAACACACAAAAAGTGTAAGGAAGTTTCTGGAAAAGTGTGGAGCCTAAGATGTTTGTCTGGCAGGTTCAGAAGAGATGAATTGTTGCTGCAAGAAATCTTCCTGGAGGTCTGGGCTGGATGGAAAGAAAAGTGACGCCTCAGGTCCAAAAAGACATCACATGTGAGTGACTGAATGCCTTTTTTTTTCAGCTTATAAAAGTTATATATACATTCTCAGTGTATATTCACAGGGCAGAAACAGCAGAAACACCAACAAACATTTTCTTAAAGTGGTATATTTACCGTCTTGTATTTACTTAAAAGGGAAGTCCGGGCAAAATAATTTTAGGATATGTTATTGCTCAGCAAAAGTTATGAAAGTTACTAATAGACACTTGTTATGGGAAACACACCTAGGCTATGTTCACACTACGTAAAACTACGGCCGTAGTTCTCGCCGAAGAACTACGGCCGTAGTTTTGTGGTGTGAGACATAGCTTGGGATCCCGGCCGGAGCGTACACACATCGTATACACTCCGGCCGGAATCCCATGCGGCGCCGGATAAAACTGACATGTCAGTTTTCTGCGTCCGGAATTTAGTGAATTCCGGACGCAGAAAGACCTGTCAGTTCACACAGTGAATCGAGCGGCTCCGGCCGCTCGCTTCACTGTGTGCAGGGGGAAGCTCTGATGTGGGATCACGCTGCTGTGCCCGCATCAGAACTCCGCTGCCGGAAAGATCACCCGATCACCAGATACTTAAGTACCGGCCGAGATGCTCCGGCCAGAGACCGGCCGTTCAGTGTCCCGGCCGGGGTCAGGGAACGGCCGGTCTCATACGTTGTGTGAACATAGTCCTATAGTGCGTTTTCCCTGCACTTACCACAGCATGGCGTGTTCAGGCCTCTGTAAAGTTGGTGATGCCACGTCACATAAACTGCCAATTCCTCCTGCAGCGGTGGGACAGACTGGAGGAGCAGGTGACGGCAGTTGATGTGATGTGACATCACCAACTTTACAGAGGCGTGAACACGCTATGCTGTAGTAAGTGCAGGGAAAATGCACTATAGGTGTGTTTCCCATAATATGTGTTTATTAGTAATTTTCATAACTTTTTTTGGGCAATAACATATCTTAAAGTGACTGTACCACCAGGCCCAGGCTAAAGCACTGGAGGCGGGCCGACCCACCCTTAGTGGGAGGAAACCCTAAGCCCTCTATGATAGGGTTCCATTGATTCTAATGGAGTCACATCATGGAGCTGGGGTTTCTTCCCACTGGGGGTGGGTCGGCCCGCCTCCAGTGCTTCTGCCTAGGCCTGGTGCTACAGTCACTTTAAAATCATTTTGCCTGGACTTCCCCTTTAAGGAGGAAATATAACTTTTACCCCCCTTACCATCAGGACCTTGGGATATATTGTGTGGTGTCCCACCACGAATGTTACTGGTATGTTACACCCCTTGCAAAAGCCAGTACTTCAAGTAATTGTGGTAATGAAGTAGTACCTAAGTTTTGCCACAAGATGCCACTATTGTATGTAACTGTGCTTGTATTTTGCACAGCTGCAGGTAACTAAAGGGTTATTTGTTGTCATCTGTACACCAATGAGGACATTCTCTTCTTCTCTACCTATGTCTAAGCTTCTTTCTTTCTATGCTTTCTTCTCCACCACTTACAGGGAATACTACACCTCCTGTAGGAAGTTGTCCCATGTGGAGAGGAAGTTTACACCCACTCTTAGTCAGTCTTAGTCTGGTTGTTGAGCAGAGAAGACGCAAAATAGGTTGGTCCCTGCTGTGGTCCAACTAGTATGTAGTCTTAGCCAGGTTCCTGTGTAGATGCACATGGGAGATGCAGACACCAGTTTCTTAAAAACAGCACTTCTACACACTATGTAGTGTTAAGCTACTCAAGGGAGAGGACAAGGAAGAGAAACCCCAACCCACGCCGAGAACGAGTCTAAAAGTGCAGGACAGTATCCTGATAGCAAGAGGAACTGATCTGGATAAAGCAAAGTTGATAGAAGCCTACGTACTCTATCTGGCAGCGCAGGTGTAACCTTGGCCACTCTGCTGAACCCAGGTAACGAGGTCTGGGGCTTGTGTCACACTCATAGGGCGGGTCACCCGACACTGGTGGGCAAAAGGTGGTACAGTGACAAAAGTTGAAACATTTTCAAGTCTTCAGTATTCTACTACTTCTTCTCTTGTAAAGTTATGGCAGAGCACTTTACTACTTGGGTTGGGACTCTCACGACCTACTTCTCTCTACTACTCTGAACCTGCAGTACAAACTTCTCTTTAGAACTCGAGACTCTCCGTGCTCACAACAAACCTCTTCTCCACTACTCTGAACTTGAAGCACAAACTCCTTTCAACTATTCTCAGCTCTACTACTCTAAAGGTCCTCAGTGCAGCTTCTCTCTTGTCAAGTTTACAGTCTGCTGTCAGCTATTGTATAAAGTAATCTTTCAGTAAAGGATATCTATTTATGCTAAGGGTTAGTTCACACTGCGTTTTTGCAATCCGTTTAACGGATCCGTATTTTTTTAATGGTCAAAAAAGTAGTTTCAACAGTACTTTATTGTGCGTAAAAAAAAACGCATCCCTTTTGATCCATTTTTTTTTTTATAATGGAAGTCAAGGGAAAAAAGGATCAAAAACGGATGCACACAAACGGATGCTGAAAACGTAGTGTGAACCTAGCCTAAGTGGACTCAGTAATTATTACTCAAGCACCTACACAGTAGATACCACAGTGGTACCGATAGTCCGGGTGGACCACCGTGTTAAGTACCCAAGGGACTCCCTCACCGACCACAGGGGAAAGGGTATAGCTCTCCACTTTAAAATAAAAGCAGGTGTGCCTCCATACCTGTGTGCCCACCTGGCACTGGCGCCATGACAGTACCATCTGGCAAGTGACTGGTCGAGGCTCAGGAGTTCATCTCATATTGGACCTGTTATAGGAGGCTGTGGTGAGATGCTAAGCGTTTTAGTCATGTGTATGTCTCCTTGCTCCCCTTCCCCTCCCTTGTTTTCCTTCATTGACATACAGGATTTGGCATTCACTGCTATTGTAAGTATAGGGATGTGCAGACAAGGATCCACACAGTAAGCCCAGCCCTGTATAGAAATCAAGAAAAGCCAAGAAGGGAAAGGAATAGAGATGAGCGAACCTGGAGCATGCTCAAGTCCATCCAAATTCGAACTTTCGGCATTTGATTAGCGGTGGCTGCTGAAGTTGGATAAAGCCCTAAGGCTATGTGGAAAACATGGACATAGTCATTGGCTGCAGGCCCGGACTGGTAATCTGGCAAGCCGGGCAAATGCCCGCTGGGCTGGCCAGATTACCAGGCTGTGGGCCGCCCGGGCTGCATAAAAAAAAAAATCACCGCCGCGGCCCGTTTCTCTTTCCGGTCCGCTTCTGGCCGCTCCGGTCACTGCAGCCCGCTCTGTCCGCCACCTGTCACCGGATCACAGCCTCTGCCCGCTCCGGTCACTGCAGCCCGCTCGGCCCGCCCCTGACGTGCTCTGCTAATCCAATCAACGTGGAGCAGCGGCCGCGGCCGGCCATGGAACGCGCGTTACGTGCACCGCAGCGGCCCCACGCTGCTCCACGTCGATTGGATTAGTGCACGTCAGGGGCGGGCCGAGCGGACTGCAGTGACCGGAGCGGGCAGAGGCTGTGATCCGGTGACAGGAGACGGACCGAGCGGGCAGCAGTGACCGGAGCGGGCAGAGGCGGGCTGCGGTGACCGGAACGGGCAGAGGCGGGCTCCGGTGACAGGAGGCCACAGGAGCGAGCTGCGGTGATAGGAGGTAACAGGAGCGGGCTGCAGTGACCGGGGGCCATCTATAAAGGAGGGGGGAGAAGAGAGAGGGGGACATCTATAAAGGAGGGGGAGAAGAGAGAGGGGGACATTTATAAAGGAGGGGGGAGAAGAGAGAGGGGGGACATCTATAAAGGAGGGGGGAGAAGAGAGAGGGGGGACATCTATAAAGGAGGGGGGACATCTATAAAGGAGGGGGGAGAAGAGAGAGGGGGCCATCTATAAAGGAGGGGGGAGAAGAGAGAGGGGGACATCTATAAAGGAGGGGGGAGAAGAGAGAGGGGGACATTTATAAAGGAGGGGGGAGAAGAGAGAGGGGGGACATCTATAAAGGAGGGGGGAGAAGAGAGAGGGGGGACATCTATAAAGGAGGGGGGACATCTATAAAGGAGGGGGGAGAAGAGAGAGGGGGCCATCTATAAAGGAGGGGGGAGAAGAGAGAGGGGGACATCTATAAAGGAGGGGGGAGAAGAGAGAGGGGGACATTTATAAAGGAGGGGGGAGAAGAGAGAGGGGGGACATCTATAAAGGAGGGGGGACATCTATAAAGGAGGCGGGAGAAGAGAGAGGGGGCCATCTTTAAAGGAGGGGGGAGAAGAGAGAGGGGGCCATCTATAAAGGAGGGGGGAGAAGAGAGGGGGACATTTATAAAGGAGGGGGGAGAAGAGAGAGGGGGGACATCTATAAAGGAGGGGGGAGAAGAGAGAGGGGGGACATCTATAAAGGAGGGGAGACATCTATAAAGGAGGGGGGACATCTATAAAGGAGGGGGGAGAAGAGAGAGGGGGCCATCTATAAGGAGGGGGGAGAAGAGAGAGGGGGGCATCTATAAAGGAGGGGGGAGAAGAGAGAGGGGGGCCATCTATAAAGGAGGGGGGGAGAAGAGAGAGGGGGGACATCTATAAAGGAGGGGCGAGAAGAGAGAGGGGGGACATTTATAAAGGAGGGGGGAGAAGAGAGAGGGGGGACATTTATAAAGGAGGGGGGAGAAGAGAGAGGGGGGACATCTATAAAGGAGGGGGGAGAAGAGAGAGGGGGGACATCTATAAAGGAGGGGGGAGAAGAGAGAGGGGGCACATCTATAAAGGAGGGGCGAGAAGAGAGAGGGGGCACATCTATAAAGGAGGGGGGAGAAGAGAGAGGGGGACATCTATAAAGGAGGGGGGAGAAGAGAGAGGGGGGACATCTATAAAGGAGGGGGGAGAAGAGAGAGGGGGACATCTATAAAGGAGGGGGGAGAAGAGAGAGGGGGGACATCTAAAAGGAGGGGGGAGAAGAGAGAGGGGGTACATCTATAAAGGAGGGGCGAGAAGAGAGAGGGGGGACATCTATAAAGGAGGGGGGAGAAGAGAGAGGGGGCACATCTATAAAGGAGGGGGGAGAAGAGAGAGGGGGCACATCTATAAAGGAGGGGGGAGAAGAGAGAGGGGGGACATCTATAAAGGAGGGGGGACATCTATAAAGGAGGGGGGAGAAGAGAGAGGGGGCCATCTATAAAGGAGGGGGGAGAAGAGAGAGGGGGGACATCTATAAAGGAGGGATGAGAAGAGAGAGGGGGGACATCTATAAAGGAGGGGGGAGAAGAGAGAGGGGGGCATTTATAAAGGAGGGGGGAGAAGAGAGAGGGGGGACATCTATAAAGGAGGGGGGAGAAGAGAGAGGGGGGACATCTATAAAGGAGGGGGGAGAAGAGAGAGGGGGCACATCTATAAAGGAGGGGCGAGAAGAGAGAGGGGGCACATCTATAAAGGAGGGGGGAGAAGAGAGAGGGGGGACATCTATAAAGGAGGGGGGAGAAGAGAGAGGGGGGACATTTATAAAGGAGGGGGGAGAAGAGAGAGGGGGGACATCTATAAAGGAGGGGGGAGAAGAGAGAGGGGGGACATCTATAAAGGAGGGGGGAGAAGAGAGAGGGGGTACATCTATAAAGGAGGGGGGAGAAGAGAGAGGGGGGACATCTATAAAGGAGGGGGGACATCTATAAAGGAGGGGGGAGAAGAGAGAGGGGACATCTATAAAGGAGGGGGGAGAAGAGAGAGGGGGACATCTATAAAGGAGGGGGGAGAAGAGAGATGGGGAAATCTATAAAGTAGGGGGGAGAAGAGAGAGGGGGCCATCTATAAAGGGGGGGGGGAGAAAAGAGAGGGGGCCATCTATAAAGGAGGGGGGAGAAGTGAGGGGGGCCATCTATAAGGGAGGGGGAGAAGAGAGAGGGGGCCATCTATAAGGGAGGGGGAGAAGAGACTGTATGAGGTGATAGTGATATATGTACAGTGGAAGTTATTTAGTAGCAGCGGTGGTGTTAGTCAGTATGTGATGGTATTAGTCAATGTGCGGTGGTATTAGTCAGTGTGCGGTGGTATTAGTCAGTGTGCGGTGGTATTAGTCAGTGTGCGGTGGTATTAGTCAGTGTGCGGTGGTATTAGTCAGTGTGCGGTGGTATTAGTCAGTGTGCGGTGGTATTAGTCAGTGTGTGGTGGTATTAGTCAGTATGTGGTGGTGGTGTTAAACTGAGCACAGTGACCGAGGGCAGAAGCAGTCTGTCTCTGTACACTGTGTAGTGGTGACAACCTGTAACTGCAGCTCAGCTACACAGTACAGAGACAGAAGCTTCTGACCCCATTTACTGTGTTATTATCTGTAATTCCAGTCATGGCCGTGATGATACAACATGTAGCCGCGCTGCACTCACAACATCGTCTCATAACTTATCACCGCACGGCGAGTGGGCCTGTGTGCTCGGAAATGCCAGGGCTGATTTTTAGTCCCAGTCCGGCCCTGATTGGCTGTATCCATGTTTTCCAGACTACCTTAGAGCTTTATCTAAGTTCAGCAGCCCCAGCTAATCAAATACCGAACGTTCAGGTTCGGATTGACTTGAACCCGAACCCGGTTCGCTCATTTCTAGAAAGGAAGCAGGGAAGCGTGCCAGGCTGATTATAAGTTATGAAAAAACACCATCGCTTATTAATCAGGTACTATTTGTTTTATTGTCCTATGAACTGTCCACCGATGTCTCAATTTTATAGCATATTATAAAGCTGACAGACTCCCTTTAAGCATTTACAGGGAGTGGAAATGCTATGGATATTAAAAGTCTTCAGCCTACTAGAGTGTGAACAAAGTGAATGAGAATTGTAGAAACCTTGTATTCTAGTCTCTGACTATAATTTATTTTTATTTATTTATTATTATGGGGGCTGCCATCTTGCATGATATTCTTTTAACAGCATAAATTATATACTTTACAGCAAGCCTCATTGCAATAAGCACAATGGATCGGACCCTATTGTTTGTATGGGGCAGGTTTGTAAGCATGCTCTGTGACCTGTGCATAGATAATTCTACAGGGAAGGCTAACTGATATTGTCTGATCTATATACTGATGTCACCTTATGCTGTAATTCTGTACATATCACTTTACAGCAGCCTCCTTATCATCACAGACAGGACAGGAAGGCTCATCAAAGTTCGTTTTCTGAAAATTCTTACTACAGTATATTATAGAATATTCAGGCCATTACCACTGTAATATTCATCTTGAAGAAGAGATCTATCCAACCCATAGAAGTAACAAGGATAGCAGAGTTTGCAGTTCCAGTACTATGCTTTGCTATGTATTACAGGAATGCGCTAGGAAAATACTAAGTATCTTTTACTTTCACTATGCTTAACACCCGACTGTGGACTGTGATGTTTCGTTTCAGATCCAGACCATAAGATCTATGTGGTACAGTATATATACCGGATATAGGGAAGGTGGAGAGAAAAAAAATGATGCAATGATTTAAGATCTAGTTCTCTCTTTGAATGAATTATTTTACATCTGCAGTATTACTGGTGGAAGCAACATGGGTCCAGTCGCTTACATCTTCTTCAGGATCATCTGTAAGTACAGAATCAGGGGTGAAGCTACATCAGTGCAATAACAGCTGCTGATACATTATCCTATTTTGGGGTTACTTACTAATTGGCCTTTGGGTGTGTCTTTAATTGAAAAGTCCATTGAATTTAATAGTAAAAAACTGAGAAAGAACGGTGAAAAAACAAAAAAAATAATGTCTGCTGTTTGCAAAAGACATCCGAAAATAATTGTCATGATCATTATTTTGACGTCCGCGCAGATAACGTCCGTTATTTTATACATTGTGAGCAATGGACGTCCATCATTACATTGACTTCAATGCATTGCAGTCATTTAAATTGCAGCAATAAAGGCCGCCTTTTTAAATAGAAAAAGCAGACGCCTTTTCTCTTTTTTTTGACATTGTGTGAACATAGCCTTACATAGATTTTTATATAAATATGTGTAATACTATTTTTTTGTTGTTGTTTAAATAGATGAACGTGTACACAAAGCTAACAGAAGCTAATAGAAATCTATTTCTGCAAGTCAAGTATCTGATTCTGATTGATTATTGTTGGTTTCTGATTAATTATTCTATGTTGCTGGGCATGATGTAAAAATAAATAAAGGATACTTACCTACCTACTTTCAGTCACTTGCTGCTCCTCTCTTAACCCTGCTTCAGAGCTCAGGATTTGATCAAGGACTTGCTTGCAAAGTCAATCACTGGCAGCTGCGGTGTCCAGTTCCACTCAATGATTGGCTGAGCGTGCAGGTCCTGAGCCTAACAAGCAGAGAAAAGAAATGAGCAGCAGGGAACTGGGAGAGGTAAATATTGTTTGTTTGTTACTGCAGCTGTGTATGTCCATAAGCATAGCTCCACTGTAGTTTGGGCTTCCTGCTACCTTTAACCTCTGTCTAAATGTCTTTAAATCTTGCTGTACTGCTCTTTGTCTCTAGCATAGGGGTCAGCATGGACAGTGCAAAAGAGGGCCTATTTAGGAATTGTGGGCACACCTGCTTAAGAGAGCTTCTTTCATCTGTTCTTCATGTTCCAAACTGCTGACACTGTTAGATACCTGTTAGAGACACATGGTACCTTTCATATATCCGTCTGTGCTTCCGGGATGCAGAAAAATGCTTTTATTCTCCAGTAAAAAGTGTCAGAGAAGTTTTGCCAAGTTCCTGATCTGTTGCAAGCTGGCATACCTCCTCTTTTCCCTCCCACACCTGATCCTGCTTGATTGACAGTCAGCTGCAAGCTGAGCTCCATGCAGGGTAAGAGAAGGGAGAAGAGGAGGTATTACAGCCATCTGAAGACCAGGAGCTACGGAAAGCCTCTGATACTTTTTACTGGAGAATGAAAGCATTTTCTCTGTTCTGGAAGCACAGCTGGATATATGAAAGGTACAGTGTGTTTTCTAGTCCTAACAGCTCTATAACGGTGTCAGCAGTTTGGAACGTAAATTGCAGCTGACAGATTCTCTTTAAGCTCATATTTCTTCTCAAAAGTTGACCAAAGATAACTTATATTTAAAAATGCATGGGAGTCTTTCTATGTTCTTTTTCATTTTTCTTTCTAATTCCTTTCATGTAACCAACTCTTCCCCTTTTACCATGCCGAAGCCTTGCAACAAAGTGGTTTACACAGTTCTGTTTTCATGGTGATGTTTTCATCAGGAAACTGAATCATCAGCTGTTGGATTTTCTAGATAAAAACTGTGAAAACCAAAAAAAAAAAAAAAACTTGAGCTCTGATTAGCTGCAAGGAACAGAATCGGACAGCTTTGGCTTTCACAGTTTTTATTTATTCTCCCCTATGTTTGTTTAAACCATACACTGCAGTTATATGTTTCTTTTATTTGTTACATACTATATTACTTCTATAATAGAAATGACCCAATAAGGAGCAATTCTTCACTGCTCTACAGAGTCATAACTCCTCTATACGTGTCCAAAATTGCATAGCTATTGCATCAGGGTAATTGCTATTGTCATAAGAGAGGTTTTTTTTTTTTAAATAAAACTCAATGGAAAAACAGATCAAAACACAATGCAATCTGTATTTTTCAAAAAACGGTTTGCAAAAATGTAGTGTGAACCCAGCCTTAGTGATCAGCCTTGCTGCACTGGGATAAAAAATCACTAAAATGGGGGCTGGCATTGTTTTTTCTTGAAAATACTGTGTAAAGTAAAGAAACCATATGCAAGTAGACAGGGTTGGAGACCCTAACATTTTATACCAGATGGTATCTGCAACCACTGCTGTGTCTGTCAATTACTTATATTATCAAATATAAGTAATTATCAAATAAACTATTTTCCTGGTGTTCTGAATCTGGACTACAAACTAGAGATGAGCTAAGCAGCATTGTTTTGTTTCGTATAAAGCAAGACTGTTCAGCTTTTGCATCCCGCAGGCTGGCGGCTCAGTGAAGAGGGTGGATACAGCCTGAGGACCGCCTGGAAAACATGGATGCAGCTATCCAACACACATTGGTCCAAATTTATCAATCTGAGTGTAAAACTGCCTGATTTGCCAAAAGCAACCAATCATAGCTGAGCTTTCATTTGTCAAACTGCTCTGGTGAAATGAAAGCTGAGCTGTGATTGATAGATTAATCAGGCAGCTTTTTGTCCTTAGAAAGATTGATAATTCTAGGCCAAAGAGATAATAGATAAAGAGATAATACCACCATTATCACGAAGCTGCACGAAGATGGCAGCTTGACAGATAAGAGCACAGGTCAGATTTACATCATACGAAGCAAAACAAATCTGGTTCGCTCATCTCTAGTTAAAATCATGCAATTAGCCTGTGATCAAGTGTTTGCTGGTTTGACACTTGACCCCTGGGCATTAGCGCCTAAGGCTAGGTCCACACTGTGTTTTTAACGGATCCGTTTTATGAAAAAAAAAAAAAAAAAATGAATGAAATTGTGTGCATCAGTTTGGATCCGTTTTTCCGTTGACTTTTACTATAAAAAAAAATCCAAAAATCCAAAATCTGTTGTTTTTTCATTTCAAACCAGGGGTTCCTTAGACTCTGCTCCTTGCTGTTAGATGGGGAAAATAAAGAAACTGACTCAATCAACTTTGATAATTTTTCTCCCCAACAAATTTCCCTGTCAATTATGCAAAAGCGGTTAATCAGGGGAAGAAATAACAGGGTGCGTCACACACATAGAATAATCGGTAAAGTAAGACAAAAATAACATTATTCATTCATCAGAATATGTTGACCAGTTCATATTGGGCTTCTTATTGAGTTCATTTTGCCATAGTTGTGGCTCTCGGAGAGTAACATATTTAGCTGTCAGGGCTGAAAACCCAAATCAAAAAGAAAATTGTAACACATGTGAAACACTAAAAAGTGAGATAAAAAACACAAAGAACAAGAAAGGAGGAAAAGGGAAGGCAAGGAGGGGGAGAAGGAGAAGTTCTCCCCATGTTTATGTGGGTTTCCTCCCACACCCAAGAACATACAGTACAGATAGGTGATTTTAGATTGTGAGTGCTAATGGAGACAGGGACCAAAACTGGCTATGTGAAGTGCTGCAGAAGTAGTTGGTGCTATTATTATTATTATTATTATTATTATTATTATTATTCTAGGGCACAGATGCAGGAGAGGCAGAATTAATCCTAGATTGGGGTCTTGAGAGATAAAAGAGCCCCAGTATAGATCCCAACTGTCCAAACTTTTTGCAATAATTTCAAGGTGTTGTTTCATTTAGCAGTGGGGAACTCCATATGCCCCCGCCCCCCCCCCCCCCCCCCCCCCCCCCCCCCCCCCCCCCCCACACACACACAATGTCTTGGATGATTTCCTTTTAATTTCCCTTGATGTTAAGTAAAGAGGCAAGTAGGCCTTGAAATCTTGTCACAGGTCACCTTCAATTAACTCACATGATGTCAGTTAGTCTATCAAAAGCTTTTAAAGCCATGGCAATGTTTTCTGGAATTTTCCAATCTATTTAAAAGCTCTGTGATCTTGGTGTATGTAAACTTCGATATGGTGAATTACAATTAGCTAAAACTATAGTTTGTTGCTATGAAATCTTCAGAGGGAAATATGAGTTTTAATCACTTTAAGTGTATGTAAATGTATTGACTTCAGCTAAGCCCATAACCAGCTAAAAAAGACAAGTCTATATGCAGATTTTCCATCACCACGCTTTATATCACATGATGTGTATTAAAAATGAAATCCTAAATGAAGAAGTAATACGGGAATCTATATTTGCATAATAGTTTATATCATTGCAAACTATGCACCAAGTAATCTACTTTTCTGTTTGTTCAGCTTTTTACTTGGTTTGTGTTTTTAGCCACAACCAACTGGAAACTTAAAGGGAACCAATTAGCCCAATCGGGCTGATATGGTTCCCTGAAGCGCTGTATACAGCTCCTGCAGCAGCTGCGGCACATACTGGCCGTGGCTGCAGCAGGAGCTGCATAACCGAAAAAAAGCACTGTAATCGCCCGGGCGCGTGACAGGCAGCGGCGGGGAGGTAGTCATCTGGGCGGCTCCCCGCCCGTCACTAGCCATTGCTCTCCGCGCTCATCTGGGCGGCTCCCGGCCTGTCACTAGCCATTGCTCTCCGCCCTCCGAGGGATGATTGACAAGTAGAGAGACCAGTAACGGACCTCTCTGCCTGTCATTCATCCCCTCGGAGCGTGCTGACAGGCAGAGAGCGGTGACTATACACGGGCAGGGAGACGCCCAGATGGCTTCTTCCCCACCTCTGCCTGTCACGCGCTTGGGGGATTAAAGTGCTTTTTTTCGGTTATGCAGCTCCTGCTGCAGCCACGGCCAGTATGTGCCGCAGCTGCGGCAAGAGCTGTATACAGCGGTTCAGGGAACCATATCAGCCCAATTGGGTTCCCTTTAATCAAAATGCCACTGAAAAAATGTTTTATCCCAAATAATATGTATACAGATAACCAAATTTTTCAAGCATATATTATGTTCTTGTGCCCTAACAAATTGACAACTATTTTCCTACTACATTTTCGTGTAATTCTTCCCTCCCTAAACAGGTTATATATTGTATGGTAGGTTTACTGTTGTGTACCTACAAAGTTCCTTAAAGGGGAGTAACGTAACACCATAGAATCAAACTAAATTATTAATATAAATGTATTCTTTTTTTTTAAACAATATTTTATTAGTGGCTTATGTAATATTTGAACATACATATTGAAAATTCATTACATATTCAAAAAGAAAGTCGCTCACAGGCAACAAAGGATTGTATGTTTACAATATCCTACAGATACAATGAGCCTTTGTAATAACCTTAAAAGATATATTATCATATACAATACAACGTAGTCTTACCAAAAACATAAGTAGAAAAACAGTAATTTATAATATCACCTTAAAACATGGTATAGATGTCAGATATTCAAATATGCTACCAATAGAATGGAGAGAATTGTCTTTAACAGAGAAAGGGAAAAGCTTAAGATATTTGGAGTGCTCCCAGAGTTCCCTTTTGGGCAGCCATGCAATACCAATCAGTGTCCTTAAATTGATTTATGACAGAGTCTCTCTCTTCTATAGTAAAATCATGAATTAGAAATTGTGTCCATTTGGACATAAATGTTTTTGTTGATTTTTCTTTGGTGCGCAATACATCCAAAAGTTCCCAATGAAAGATCGCCTTCAGAAATGTCTGGTAGAGTATCCAGTATCCGGTGTCTTAATAAACATTTCAGGGAAACTAATAGAGTACAATGAATTCCTTTAGAAGTAAGTAATTTAGGAGAGGGAGTAGTAGAGTCTATATCAATAAAATGAAAAAGATAACTAAGAGGGAGAAGTGGTATGGCATGGCCCCAAGTGGACAAAAGATAGAGCCGCACAGAGTCCCAAAATTCCTGCACTCACGTGCAGGCCCAGGCACAATGAAACAAGTCTGCTTTAGGAAGTGAACATTTCGGGCAACTGTTTATGTGAGCAGTGTGGGAGTTGGAAAAAGGAATATTAAAGGCATATATAGCCTTGTGTATAAAGCGGAAATGTATTTCACGTAGAACCACATTGGGAGTGGCAGAATGCACTAGTTGAGATCCTCTCAATATTTGTTGGGTCAGATCCTCTGAAAAAATTACGGAGGACCATTTTTTAAAAAAAATTTGTCTAGATAAATTCTTTTGAGAGCGTGCTCTAAGTTCTCCATATGTATGTGATAAAGAATTATGAACCGGTGGTGTTGGGAATAGATTATCAAATTCTATATCACTTTCTGCTTCTGCTATGTCCCGCACTCTGGAAGTAAGAAATTCAATTATAGAATCGTATTGAGGTAAATGAAATGAAGACAATTTAAATCGTGTTCTGACGATATCCCATGATAAGAAAGTGTTGGAATTAGTATCCAGCAGATCCCCAACAGAAGAAACATGTGAACTCTGCCACTCTGAGTAGTCCAATTTGTCTGAGTCAGGTGGGTAAAGTGGTGAATGCCACAGAGGAAATCTTTTCGATAGGCAAAAGGGTAAACCATATAATTTTCGTATCACCTTCCATGTGGCAATGGTGTCTTTAAAGATAACACTTCTCTTAATTTCTGGGGGGAGTTCTGGTAATTTAGCATGTAGCAGGGTAGGTAAAGGCCAAGGTGCTGCTAAAGCTTTCTCAATTAAAATATTGGAGAAATATGACGTGTCCATAATCCAATCTTTAGCATGGCGAAAGAGAGCGGCTAAATTATATAATCTAATATCTGGGCATTGAGCGCCACCTTTAGAAGTAGGGAGACAGAGAGTGGAATAGGCAATACGAGGTCTCTTTGATTGCCAAATAAATTTAGTGAAATATGATTGGAGTAGGGAAACGTCAGAATGTTTGAGTAAAAGGGGTATTGTTTGCATTGGATATAACAGTTTTCCAAAACACATCATTTTGATTAAGTGGGTATGGCCTAGAATTGACAATGGTAGAGATTCCCATCTCTGGAGATCTTGTTTTATTCTCTTAATTATAGGGCGATAGTTCAGGGAATATAGTGAGGAGGGAGTTCTGCCAATCTGGATTCCAAGATAAGTAATATAGGATTTAGCGATGGAGACCCCCGCAGGACCCGAAGTAGACCTCTTATGTGGAGTTAGGTAAAGAAGTTGACTTTTATGTATATTGATTCTATACCCAGAGAAGGAACCAAAAAATTTTAAGGCATCTAATACTGCCGGAACATGTAGATCTGGGTTATCTAAATATATTAAAGTATCATCAGCAAAGCATGTAACTTTGATGACTTGGGAACCAACCCGTATGCCTGAGAAAAAGTCAGAAGAAATAAGATATCTAGCAAGAGGCTCCATCGCCAAATTGAACAATAGAGGGGATAGGGGGCAACCCTGTCTGGTACCTTTTTGTAAGGGAAAGCTATCTGAAAGGAAACCCGGGGTATGAATTCTAGCTTTCGGAGATGTGTATATTGTGGAAATAAAATCTTTGAATTGACCTGTGATACCAAATTTTGTTAAGGTCATGTCCAGCCACTCCCAGCTGATATTATCAAAAGCCTTTTCGGCGTCAATTGCCAACAGACCTGGAGAGTGGCTGGAACGACCCCCAGATTGGACACCAGACTGGGCCGCTAGTACCGTTCTTATATTAGTGACACCAGAACGTCCTTTTATAAAGCCAACTTGATGGCTGCCTATTAGTGATGGTAGGATGTCTGCCAATCTATTGGTCATAATCTTTGCCAACAATTTTAGGTCTAAATTTATTAAAGAGATTGGCCTGTACGAATTAGGAGATGTCGGATCCTTCCCCTGTTTATGTAGTATTTTGATATATGCAGTATCTCCCGAGGGGAGCATGTGATGGTCAGTCAGAATAGTTTGGAAAGTAGAAAGAAGGGTAGGGGAGATGACAGAAGACATAGATTTATAAAATTCCGCACTATAGCCATCAGGGCCTGGAGCTTTGTTATTTTTAAGTGTAGAGATAGTGGTAGTAATTTCCTCCAATGTGACTGGGGCGTTGAGAGAATCAAGAGAAGGTGTATCAAGAGAAGGTAGAGTTAATGACTCTAGAAAGTTCTTACCAGCAGCTAGATCAAGCCTATCTTTGGAATATAGTGAGCGGTAAAATTGTTGTAAAAGTTGTGATATGACTTTAGGATCTTTTTGTATATTACCCGCTGTATCTTTGAGAGCAGGGATATTTGTAGTAGGTCTACGTCCTTTAGCAAGGTTAGCTAACATTTTCCCAGATTTATTACCATAGCGGAATAAACGGGATATGTATTGATCTCTATATATAGCATTGAGTTTTTCCTGTGCAATTTCGAAAGCTTGTCTAGCTGCTGTCCATTTAGATTTATTGTCATCTGTAGGGGAAGACAGGAAAAGAGTGTATGTAGAGCGCAGATCTTGGGAAAGTTGAAGATAGTTTTTACGTGCTTCACGTTTCTGGGCAGCCACATAAGAAATTATTTGGCCCCTTAGAACTGCTTTTGCAGTCTCCCAGAAAAGTATTGGGGATTGGGTATGTTGAGCATTGTTAGAATAGAAGTCTGACCACCATTTTTTTTAATAGTTTGATAAATGATTCATCATTAGCTAAATGAGAAGGAAATCTCCAAATAATATCGGATCCCTTCTGAAAAATATCTCTTAATTGTAAACTAACAGGGGAGTGATCCGAAATTACTATATCATGAATTTCAGAGTCTTCTACTCTGCCAAGAGAGTCCGGTGACACTAAACAGTAGTCTATTCTTGACCAGGCAGTTTGGGAGTGAGAGTTAAAAGAGTATTCTCTACCATCTGGGTGTAGATGACGCCAAGAATCAGATAGGGAGGTAGAATTAAGGAAGTTGGATAAAACATTATCTGATGAAGTATATACAGAAGGGGTCTTAGTTCTTTTTCTATCTTCAGTTGTATTAAGAACAGTATTTAGGTCTCCACCAACTATTTTAAGATTATTGTCATCTTGCAGAATGAGGTTTTCCAATTTTTAAAAAAAATCAGGTCTCTGAGTGTTGAGACCATAAACGTTATATATGCTATATTTGCCCGCTGGAGTGTCAATAAGAAGATGACATATCCTGCCTTCATCATCTTGATATTGAGATAATACCGTACAGGCTAAATTTCTATGTGTAAGAATAACTACCCCGCCTTTACGGTTAATAGCTGGTGAACCATAAACTGCACCCACCCAAAAACGTTTGAGTCTGAAATAATCCGATTCAGTTAAATGTGTTTCTTGCAATAATACTATATCGGCCCTAAGTCTCTTAAGGTGTTTCAGTATAGAAGTCCTCTTAGATGGGGAACGTAGTCCCTTAACATTCCAAGTGATTAATTTCATACAATATTAATAGAAGAGGAGGTGTTGAGAAGAGACCCTGGAAGCACAATAACATAGTGGGTAACCCTTTCAGGCAGAAAAAGAGGATAGCATGTAGCATTTTCAGACAAACTAAAGGTGATATACCTAAGAATAAAACAGTTAACAATATAAACTAAGCGAATAAAGTGAGATGTGGACTTCACTTTTTTCGTATTGTCCAATGTTCGGAGCATTCGCAAACTCCGCATTATGGAGAAGAAATAAAGAGAAAGAAATAACTGGTAAAGAGGTCACATCAACCTCCGCTCCACTAAATGAGTATATATTAAAATTAAAGACATACACATCCCTACCCTCCTGAGAAATGTGTGAGTTGTCACAGGGAAGCAAATAAATAAAATAAAATAAAAGGAAGAGCCAGTATATAATGATTAGTACTTAAAGAAGTTGTACTTAAACCTAAAACCATACAAGGTGGAATTATACATATACATACATATACACGCACACACACACACACATATACATATATACATACATAAATACATACTTACACAAAGACACACACACCACCAAATGCATTACTACCTAGACTAAAGAAAATAATAATGTAGTAACAAGGTGTCCCTAATATAGTATTTAGTCAACATATATAGGGCTAAATAGAGAAAAAATACTCAGTTTTAATGAGCAGCATAGCGTCCAACAGAATAGAGATGGAGTTCATAATCATTCCATTTTTTCTACCGTGTCAGTAGGACTATCCAAACGTCGTCTCTTGTGCTTGTCTTGAATAGGTGGAGTGAGACCCTTTACATCTTTAAGGGAAGAAATGGCTTCCTCAGGAGAACTGTAAAGAGAGGCTGAACCATCCGATTTGAAAACTTTCAGTATGGCAGGATAAAGAAGAGCAAATCGTATTTGATTTTTTACCAATGTCGAGCAAATGTGTGCAAAAGCTTTACGTTTTTGAACCACTGCTGCGGAGTAGTCATTAAACATGAGGATTTTGTGGCCACGAATTGCAACATCAACTGTAGATTTCTTAAAGCTTTGTAAAATGTTGTTTTTATCATTATAATTCAGATACTTGACAATCACTTGTCTGGGTTTCTGTTCCTTTTGATTTGCATCTTGCTTTCGTTTCGCTGGTGGGGGTCCCATACGGTGCGCTCTTTCCACAGTAATGTGACCTGGGATACCCAAGGCTTGGGGAATTTCTAGAGAACATATAGCATGTAATTGCATGGCTGGAATGGATTCAGGTAAACCTATAATACGTAAATTGTTGCGCATAGAGCGGTTCTCTAGATCATCAGTCTTTGTTTGCAATGAAGCTGTGACATTCATATTCTGTTGTAGTTTTATTTTTGTAGAATGTATTTCATCTTCTAACAGGCTGACTCTCTCCTGAAGTTCAGTAATCTGTGAGGTATGCGTTGCTATATCTCCCTGTATGGTTGCTAGGGAGGAAACTATAGTGGCCTCAAGAGAGGATTTTATGTCATTTAATATCATCTTGGACACTTGAATTGCCAGTGCCTTGCAAGACATATTTAGTCCTGGTATTATGGTGTCACAGAGGTCCGGCACTGGGGTTTGTGAGGTATGTGTTTCCTCTGTGTGTGCCTCAGCAGCAGCACCTCGTGTCGGCGCCATCTTAGGTGTCCCTGTGACAGAGCTGTGAGGTAAATGAAGGAGGGCTTATGGGGAGGTGTATAACTGGTTCCCAGCTTAATGAAGTGGTGCCTCCGACTCCTCGGCACTTAGAGAAGTCAGAGATGTGGTCCGGCAGGGCCGGTAATGTCAGGAGTCAGAGCGGGGAGCGATATTATGAGCGGAGGGTGGAGGAGCTCACTCACACTGCTGCCATCCCATACACGCCGGAACTGGAAGTCTAAATGTATTCTATACAGGTTTGTATTTGTCTTTTACTTGTCAGCCTTCCTGTCTGTTTGGTTAAAGGGAAATTATCAGCAGGTTCATAGGTACATACCTCCTGATAGGTACCTGTAGCTGCAGAGTTCCTGATCCTGGCACCGGTCATCTTCTTTTCCTCCTCAGTGCCATTTTCTGTATTTTGATGATAAGGAAATACAGTGGTGCCTTGGATTAAGAGCATAATTCGTTCTGGGGCGATGCTTGTAATCCAAATGTACTGTTAAACCAAAGCAAAATTTGCCATAAGAAATCACTAAAATGCTGACAATTGGTTCCACACCCCAAAAATAATGATTTATTATTCTGAATTACATGTAGAACAGATGAAACAAACATTCAGAAACAGCAGAATACGTGATATTATAAGTTACTGTACAGTATAGCAATCAGCATGTAGAGTATAATGTATAGTAAGTGCATAAACCTGAAAATATAGCAGCAGTTTGTAGATACAGAATGGAACTGCATATCCCTAAAATGCAGTAGTGTAGTACAACAGGCTAGAATAGAGAAGCAGGGCTGCTGTCAGAGGTCTGTGTGGTCACATGACAGCTATGGGGAAGGGGTGTGTGTTCAGCATGGACCAATCAGGAAGTGAGAATCACAGAGCTGTGCAAGAGCACAGTGACAGAAACTTTTCTATACAGCAGTGTGAATGGCGGCGTGAGTTAAGGTACATTATAGCAGCAGTGTGTATAGCTGAGTGTGAGTGCAGGCACATTATAGTAGCAATGAGCTCTTAAACCAAAGCAATGCTCTTAATCCAAGTTCCAATTTTGAAAAACTGAGCTCTTCTTGCAAAACACTCTTAATTCAAGTTACTCTTAAACCAAGGTACCACTGTATATAAATTAGCCCTTTGGTGCACTGGTTGGCATCCCACCCGCTGGCTTCTACTTTTCGCCCTACTTGTGTATAATAACATATTCATAAGTAGTCACATCTCTCTGCTCTCACCAGATCTCAGTAACGGCCCCATGTACAACGCCAGGCTGCTGCATGAGATCTGGTGAGGGCAGAGCTACTTGACTAGTTATGCATATATTATTGCTCCAAAGGGCTGATATGCATATTTGCTTTTCATCAAAAAGAGTAAAACAGAGCTGCGGAGGAAAACAAGTAAACTGGCACTGAGATCAGGAACTCTGAAGCTACGGGTACCTAGCAGCAGGTTCGTATGTACCAACCTGCTGACAGTTTCTCTTTTTTTTTTTTTTAAACTCGTTTTATTGAAGTATGTACACCATCAGATACAAACATTGGCATATGCAGAATACATGAGAAAAATCAATAAAGGTGGCATACAACAGCAGAAATCAGTTTGCCGTTGTCAATGTTCATATAACAAGTCTCTCCTCAAACACACAAAAAAAAAATAAAATAAGGAATAGTATCATAAGCAACACAGAACGTAAATAAAGGGTGGGCGGTCAACCACAGATAATATTCCAAGCGTCAGAGCTACGATCACACTGAAGTCTCACCTCCTACGCCTCCTGTCTCGCTCTCATATATTGATTGGGAGAGTAATTTGTACAGGGTGACGAACACCAGTCTCCCCACACCCTATTAAATTTGGATACGCACCCCCTATTTTTATATGTCACATACAGATATGGTAGCATTGAGTTCACCAGCGCCTTCCATTTCCGCACAGTAGGCGGCCTCGTATCCATCCACCTGATGGCCACAGTTTTCCGTGCCATGAATAAGGCCTCCCGCATAAATATTCTCTGGTGGTGTGACCACTGTTCCTCATCTAAAAGTCCAAATAAGCAAGTTGTAGGGTCATGTGGCACAGCCACCGTTAACACCACCTCAAGCACCTCCAACACTTGCCGCCAGAAGTCCTGCACCGGTGGACAATCCCACAACATATGCCAAAAATCGGAGGAAGGCATTCTACAACAGTGGCATTCCGTCCCAGGGCATCTACCCATCTTATGCAACCTAATAGGGGTCAGATAGCTTTGATGCGTAATAAAAAGTTGTGTAAGTTTATTAGTTGCAGCAGGAGAGACTAATACATGGGAAGCCAACATATCTGACCATATATCATCTGTGATGCCAGATATCTTAGCCTCCCATCGGGCCCTTACCGGGAGGGTGTCCAGTTCCAGTTTTGAGCGAAGCAAGTAGGAGTATATAGCGGATATGAGGCCCCTGGGGCCCTGAGACTTAATTATCCCTATCAGTGGAAATTTAGAGAACGGTGGTCCAGTAGGGGGAAACTGAGCCCTAAAAGCGTGCCTTAGTTGGATATACCGAAAAGTTGATTCTCTAGGGAGCCCGAAAGTGTCCTGAAAATACTGAAAGCCATAGAACCCCTGACTCCCATATACATCCCCCACCTTTGTAACCCCACGGTTTATCCAAAATAAAGGCTCTATTGCTCCAGTCATATGAGTGAATTGGGGGTTATACCAAAGAGGCATTTCTAGCATGTTATCTGTAAATGATAGAAGTTTCTTAGTTTCCACCCATACCTGCCTCCCCAATTTATGCATCGGGAGCAATTTAGTACCACGGGGCATCCCTCCCTCCAGTACGGGCCATAAATGTTCAAGTCCCAGGACATGAGCTAGATGATGTTCCCTGTTGGGCAAAACAGCCGCCTCCGCCCACTTGGCAAGATATCGTAATTGCCCGGCCAGGTAATAAATGAGCATATCGGGCAATGCCATACCCCCCAAATCCTTAGGGCGTTGTAGAGTAGTCTGTTTCAATTTAGCCCTATTAGAACCCCACACAAAAGGGTGGAACAGTGAATGGAGCCTTTTAAAGAAATACAGGGGAACCGGGACCGCCGCATGCTCCAAGATATATAGGCATTTGGGCAGAATAATCATCTTAATGAGGTTAATGCGGCCAGCAACTGATAACGGTAGGGAAGCCCAATTGTGGAATTTAGTACGTACATATTCTAATAGGGGAAACACATTAGTTTGAAGGTCGTCTGAGGGATTTTTATTAATTATGATTCCCAAATATTTAAAACTGTGTACTACCTTAAGATCCCGTACCTGTGGCCCCCATCCCCCCTCCTGCAGCGGCATAAAGTAGGACTTGGACCAATTGATTTGGAGGCCAGAGAAAGATCCAAACCTCTCAACGATTTGTATGGCAATATGCAGTGTATTCTCCGGATCCGACATAAATAATGCCATGTCATCGGCATACAGACCGATACGGTCCTCTCTGATGCCATTAACAACTCCCTTGTAGGCCGATGACTGCCTAATGGTGAGTGCCAAGGGTTCTATTGCCACCGCGAACAGGAGGGGCGATAGAGGGCACCCCTGCCTGGTGCCTCTAGCAAGCCTAAAATAGGGGGAGAGCAGACCATTCACCAAGATATTGGCTCTAGGGGAGGAGTAAAGGATAGATACCCACTTAATAAAAATAGGGCCAAAGCCGAACCGTCTCAGTACCTCCATCAAATACGGCCATTCCACGGAGTCGAACGCCTTGGCCGTATCAAGAGAGGCAATCGCCCAGTCCGCCTTCCTCGCTCCCCCCACCTGGACCACCGCCTGTACACGCCTGATATTTTCTGACGTGGATCGTCCTGGCATAAAGCCCGATTGATCACAATGAATGATGCTCAGAATCACTTTGTTTAAGCGGTTAGCCAATAATTTAGCTAGGATTTTATAATCTAGGTTAAGGAGCGATATGGGGCGATATGAGGTACATTCATGTGGGCTCTTATCAGGTTTTAACAACACCACAATAGTTGCATCGTATAGGGATTCGGGGAGAGTACCAGTGCGTAGGGCTTCACGGTACATGGCTACCAGCCCAGGCGTTATCTGTTCCGCATACAGTTGGTATACTTCCGCCGGGATACCATCCGGGCCCGGAGATTTACCCTTCCGGATGTCAGCTATCGCTGCGGATACCTCCTCCACCGTGACATCAGCCTCCAGTGCCTCTTTCTCGTCCGCAGACAAGGTCGGGAAATTAATCTCATCTAGATAGCTATGTAGTGCATTCATACTGTAAGTCGCCCTTGAGGCATATAATTCCTCATAGAAGGCCTGAAACTGAGCAGCAATATCCGTATTTGTACGGTGTGAGACCCCTGTCTGATCTATGATTTTTAGAACGGCCGGAGACTGAGAGTCACGGTGAACCAGGAAGGCCAGCAGTTTACTAGACTGATTGCCCAGTTCAAAGAAAGATTGTTTTGCAAAAAATAATTTCCTATCCGCTTTCTCACGAATGCATAAGAGATATTGTCTACCCACACTCATCCATCGGTTTTTATTTGCCTCAGATGGGTCTGCAACATACACTCTCTCCAGTTCCAGACATGATTGTGCTAGAATCCTCTCCTCTCTGGCACTCTCCCGTTTAATATAGGAAATCGTGGACTGCATGCATCCCCTCAGGTAGGCTTTGAACGTTTCCCATACCACCAGTCTGTCATCGTGCTCCACATGCACCGTGAAGAACACCTGCAATTGGTCGGGTATTCTGTCATGTTCCCCTATTAATTTAAGCCAGAATGGATGTATGCGATGAGATTTAGGTTTAGGGCATTCCCTCAGAGTGATATCTAAAATAACCGGTGAGTGATCTGACGGGCCTCTCACCCCATATCTCATGTGAGATACAAGGGGGATGACACAGGGACTGCTGAATATATAATCTATTCTAGATAGGGTATTGCAGCCAATATTATGGCAAGAATATGTACGTTGTGTAGGGAATAGAAAGCGGAAAATGTCCACCCAGCCCATATCAAGTAAGAAAGTTTGTAATGGGGTTACTGGTTGAGGAGGGACGCTGGCATGTCTATCCATTAAGGTATCCCTTACCATGTTCATATCTCCCATACAGAGAACCTTGGCACCCGGATGGGAGGCCGCAAATAAAGCGGCTTGATGTAGGATGCTCATAGAAGCAGGAGGAGGCAGGTATACCCCCAGCAGGACATATGGGTCGTTATCAATCGTAGCAGAGACAAATACATAGCAACCATTGGGATCACTCTAAACTGTCTCTGGATTCCACTTAAGGGATTTATGTACGAGGAGTGAAACCCCCCTGGAGTGTGATGTCCCACATGAGTGCACCGCCCACTGAACCCATGGTTTTTTAAGCCATTTAGTCGTTTGTGGTGTGAGATGAGATTCTTGTATACACACTATGTGAGGATTGTACTTGCGTATGTGGGAGGCTATAATCACCCGTTTCCTCGGACTGCTCATCCCCCTGATGTTCCAGGACATCACCGTTAGAGATGCCATGGCACTGTTGATGACTTATGCGGCATATGAATTAGACCAATCCACCCACCCCACATCTCGAACCATCCATCAGAGAAACTGCAGAAGAGAGACCTGTATAAACAAATACAACAGAATAGTCGGCAAGAATATAGGGCAACGGCGCCCTCTAGTGGCAAACAACTTCCACAGCCAACCGGGCTGTAACTTGAGTATATTGCTAGAAATGGTAAGGCACACGAACGGCACCACAAGGTCTGTGCCTTTGTGCCACTTGATGTAGTCAAAGGTGGCATCCTGGTTACAGGGGAAGACCCCGGCACACACACAAATAAAAACGTTCCAATCACGCAGTAAGGATGAACCACAAGGGATATACAGACAACAGCGCCCCTGGTGTCTACATAGATATGGACCCCGGGCAGCACTCACAAGTAAATAGAATAAACCGAACAGAACTTTCACACCAATAAAACATGGAAACCTCTCAAAGCTGTTAGGTACATAAGATTGGAAGAGCATAAAAGTAATTGTGGCTCAGTCATACCAAGACAATGCATACACCCTTCCACCATAGCGGTGACTAACAGGCACTCAGTAGCAGAAGAGGGAGAGAAGGTGCCACTCATCTATCTCCAACTGCCCCGTCATAATACTAACACCTAGAACAGGAGGCAGACATAGTCCTCAGTCTCTTCCTCTGCGGGCCGCGTTCCCACGTCGTGAGGCCCACTCCTCAGCTTCCTGCGGCGTAGTAAAGAACACCGAACGATCGCCATCCACGACCCGCAGACGTGCCGGGTACGCCATGGAGTATGGGATTTCCATCTCACGTAGGCGCCTCTTCACTGCAGTAAAGGTGGCTCTCTTCTTCTGCAGGTCTGCCGAGAAGTCCGGGAAGATGGATACTGCGGCACCGTTAAACAGAATGTCCCTCTTCTGCCGCGCCATACGGAGTACCACATCTCTATCTGTGCTATTCAATAAACGAGCCAGGAAGGGTCTTGGGGCAGCCCCCGGAGGCAATGGCCGTGCCGGAACCCTATGCGCACGCTCGACGGCGAACGCTGCAGAGAAATGAGCTTCAGGGAAAAGCTCGCGTAACCATTGCTCAGTGAATGAAACTGGGTCAGGGCCTTCGGCCTTTTCAGGTAAGCCCAGTATTCTCAGGTTATTTCGTCGCAGTCTATTTTCCAAATCATCGGATTTCTGTCTCCAGAGCTCGGCAGCTCTCTCCAATGATGCAATAGACTGAGGCACTGGGTCAAATCTATCTTCCATATCTGAGATGCGATCCTCTGCCCTTTTCACTTTCTCTCTTAAGTTCTGCATATCTTGTCTTATGAGGCTAGCATCTATTTTTACCTCATCCAATTTAGCAGTCAGCGTAGCTTTGCAAGATGAGATTGCATTCATCAGGTCTTTCAGAGTCAGCTCTGGGGCTTCCTCATCCTCCTGTTCCCCCATGTCTGACCTGCCAGCCGCCACGGCAGCCCTGTTGAGCTGTGTCGCAGGCATGCGGGCGCCATCTTGGAAGTCCGGCTTGACAAATTCTTGCAGCTTTTATGTAGCTGTCCGGGTCCGTTTGCCCGTCATCTTAAGCAGGGGCACGCAGGGGACACTCCGGTCGTCGGGTGAGGAAGAATTTCCCTTAAGGATATCTGCAGGATGTGTGTATGTGCCGCGTCTTGCCGGAGCTCCGCTTACATGCGTCCGCTCCCGCTCGTCTCTCGGCCACGCCCCCGACAGTTTCTCTTTAAATACTTTTGTTAACAATGCCAGAGCATCTTTTTTTGCAACTCTGTATTGTGCAGTCCCTCCATTACTCCTCCTGATAATATGCTGCTAAATTGATCATTGGGTGTTACCATTAATCTTGTCAATAGGGTGTATCTCCACCCACCCAGCCTGAGAATATCTTTATACACTTTGAATTGAATTTTTTTTTTAAAGGGGGGGGCCCGGACGCGGCTGCAGTGAGGTTCTCGGCTCCAGTACCGCTGCAGGGCTGATGGGGCCGAGGGGCTGCGGGCGCCGGGGCTGATGCGGGCGGGGATGCGGGCAGCTGGGCTGCATTGTGGGCGGCAGGGGGGTTAAAGCACATACTCACAGCGAGATGTCAATCCCGCTGCAAGTATGTACTATCATAGAAGTGAATGGTACTGGATCCGCAGCTGATCTCGCTGTGGATCCGGTAGGTGTGAAACTACCCTAAAGGAGTTATTCAGGGTTAAAAAAAAACATGGCCACTTTCTTCCAGAAACAGCATCACTCTTTAAGCTCCATTTGCTTCGATGTAACTGAGTTGCAAAACCACACAAAAAACTGAAGACATGAGAGGTGCTGTATTTGAAAGAAAGTGGACATATTTTCTAAGCCTGAGTAACCACTTTAAAATCGTACATTGTTTTTTTCCTGTGGACACCCATGTAAAACATGAAATTACAAGAAACTGTCCAGAAACCTATAAAAGGAACTAAAAATGAAGAATAGGAAGTTTATTAATTGTGAAATCAGACATGTCAGCATGAATATTGCCAGTGCTTATGATGTAGTGAAGGAATTTACAAAATTACATTCCTAAAAATAAAAACAAGAACATTTCCCATCAAAGCTCTAATGCATTATGTAACTATGGCATAACATGATTAAAGGGGTTGTCCAGCGAAAATCTTTCAAATTAACTGGTTTCAAAAAGTTATATAGATTTGTAATTTAATTCTATTTAAAAATATCAAGTCCTTCTGTACTTATCAGGTGCTGTATATCCTGCAGGAAGTGTTGTTTTATTTTCATTCAGACACAGTGCTCTCTGCTGCCATCTCTGGCCGAGACAGGAACTGTCCAGAGCAAGAGAGGTTTTCTATGGGGATTCCCATAGAAAATCTCTCCTGCTGTGGACAGTTCCTGTCTCGGCCAGAGATGTCAGCAGAGAGCACAGTGTCAGGCAAGACATACAGCAGCTGATAAGTACGGAAAGACGAGATTTTTAAATAGAAGTAAATTACAAATCTATATAACTTTCTGACACCAGTTGATATATATATATATATATATATATATATATATAAAAGATTTATGCTGAGCAACCCCTTAAAGGCCATGTTCACACACTGTATTTTGGCATTTTGCAGGTTGCAAAAACAGCCGTTGTTTAATAACATTGATCAATTACATTACTGTGTATGGAATCATGGCTGTAGTGTATACACCCTGTATACACTACGGCCGTGGTTCTCTGCGGCCGCACACAAAATAACTGACAGGTCTATTTTGTGCCGCCGTTATTGTTATGCTTGTCAGATAAGAGCTTCTTTTGCCTATGTTCATCCATCTGATATATGATATCCCATTTAAGGTCCATTATGTTATTATACATTCAAGCCTAAGTTTGTATTTCTTTGGTTTTGGTAAAACTCTAAAAAGTTCTATTTCTTATATTTTAGGTTGCAGTCTACTGATAATGCAAAGTTATGTGCAAGGTGAGTAGTGATATGTTTGTAACATGGCAAAGATCTAGTTGTTTCTTATAGATGGAGTGGACTGACCCTTTGTGTATTTGGCCCAGGTAACATAACCAGAGATGCCATATAGGCTTCTGTATATAGGGACGTGTTAAAGTCATTGTGCAGCATGAGAAAAACATGGCTGCTTTCTTTCAAAAACAGTGCCACACCATCCTGCTGAACAGGGATTAATCATTGTAACCAGAAAACCCATATGATATTTAGGGGTCAATAATGTTGACTACTACTTTATACTAGTGGCACTTTATACTATTACTTTATATGAGCAGCAGCTGGAATTTTACGTTTTCATTTCCATCTATCCATATAGTTACTCAAGGCCGGATTCACATTACGTCTTTGCAATCTGTTTTTTTTTTTTCATGTTTTTTTGCATTTGTGTGCATCCGTTTTGATCCCTTTTTCAATTGACTTCCATTATAAAAAAAGGATCAAAATGCATCCTTTTTTTAACATAGACAAAAAAGTGGTCGACCACCTTTTTGTGTACGTCAAAAAAAAGTATGCGTTTTGATTGATTCTTTTTATAACAGTCAATGGAACAACGGATCAAAATAGATGGACACAAATGCATCAGTTTTTCCATCCTTTCTCATCCGTTTAACCCTTAGTCGACCCAAGACGTATCCGTACGTCCGGGGATGTCTCCATGTTTTCAGAGCGGGGCCGCGCACCGGCTGCACTCTGAACCGCCGCGTTCCCAGGTGCCGCTCGTAGCTGGGACCGCGGCTATTAGCGGGCACAGTCCGATCGCCGTGCCCGCTAATAAAGTCATTGGATGCAGCTGTCAAAGTTGACAGCTGCATCCGATTACTTGAATGCAGCCATCCCTGGTGTCTAATGGGGTGAATCGCTCCTCCGGGAAAACGATCCACGCATCTTACTCCGTCCGGGGTCTGTGGCATAATGGAGCTGATCCTGGCTCGGCACTCGATTGCTTCCGGCTTCAGCAGCCGGAAGCAATCAATGTGCCTATCTCATCGATCTATGCTGCATATCTATGCAGCACAGATCTCAATGAGAGATCAGTGTACTTATACTAGAAGTCCCCCAGTGGGGGCTTCTAATATAAGTGTGTAAAAAAAAAAAAGTGTTATTATCAATAAAAAACCGCCTCCCCTAATAAAAGTCAGAACCACCCCCCTTTTCCCATGTTATAAATAAAAATAAATAAATAAATAAACAAACATGTTTGGTATCGCCGCGTGCGTAATCGCCCAAACTATTAATTTATCATATTCCTGATCTCGCACGGTAAATGGCACAAAAAAAATCCCAAAGTGCAAAATTTCGCATCAAATCCAGAAAAAATTGTAATAAAAAGCGATCAAAAAGTCACATATGCGCAATTAAGGTACCAATACAAAGAACACATCATGGCAAAAAAAAATTACACCTCACACAGCCCCATGGACCAAAGGATAAAAGCGCTATAAGCCTGGGAATAGAGCGATTTTAAGGAACATATATTTGTTAACAATGGTTTGAATTTTTTAAAAGATACAATAAAAGTTAGACATGTTACATATCGTTGTAATCATTACAACTTGAGGAACATATGTAACAAGTCAGTTATACCCCAGGGCGAATGGCGTAAAAACGAAAAAAAAAAAAAACAAATAAAAGAAATGCGTTTTTCAATTTCACCACACATTGAATTTTTTTCTGGTTTCGCAGTGTACTTTATGAAAAAATTCAGCCTGTCATTGCAAAGTACAATTAGTGGCGCAAAAAAAAAGGGCTCATGTGGGTTTCTAGGTGAAAAAATGCAAGTGCTATGGCCTTTTAAGCACAAGGTGGAAAAACGAAAAGGAAAAAATTGAAATTGGCCGGGTCCTCTAAGGGTTAAAAAAAAAAAAAAAACGGATTAAAAAAAAAAATTGATTGCTAAAAGGTAGAGTGGACCCACAAACATTAGTGATCCTTACATATTTTAGAACATACTTTCATGGTTTACTTAGGTCTGACTATTAATATCTTTCTGTAAAAGAGTCTAACTAAGGTTTTGCTTTTCTTAGGAAAACTTCCTAAACCGATTTTAGAAATAGACACAGAGGATCCCACTGAGTACTATATGGTTGGTGGGACAGCTTCATTATTTTGTGGAAATTCATCCAATGCAAAACGATTCACTTTTAGAAAAAATGGAAGTAAAGATATAATAAAAGAACATTTAGCTGCATTATTCACAATTTCAAGCTTAAGTGAAAGTGACAGCGGATTCTATACCTGCCAATACGAAACCGATTCTGAATTATCAGAGTTCAGTGATCCTGAGTACCTGTATGTGAGCGGTAAGGCATTAATAGCTTTTTTTATATTTGGCTAAATTTGAAAGATAATATTATATGTTTTATAATGGCACATTGTGTCATACCTTGGGCAAAACCTAGGAGGCAGTGCATGACAATGACAATCTACATTACCAGTCTTTGTGCCAAGAGCTAAAATTGTGATAAAAGTAAGCTAAACCTTTGGAATTACTTGGTTATCTAAGTTGTTAAACTGCTTGTGTTGATAGTTTTTTGTTTGTCTTTTATTGAGCACATTGAGTAAACATCCATAGTGCAGGGATAAGCGGTAAGCAAACCCTAGAATTTAAACACCCTTTTTAGTAAAAATTACCTCCACCAAATGTTTCCTGTAGTTGCTGATAAGATGTACACAACATTGAGGGTTTAGATTCTTGGACACAAATCTTCATTGTAAACCACTAATTACTTCATTTACTTGGGTCATTGCCTTGATGGATCACCCAACATCTTAACTTGAGGTTATGGACTGTTGCCCTTACATTACTGTATTTTGGTACACCTTTAGGCTATGTTCACACAACGTATCAGACCGGCCGTTCCGTGACCCCGGCCGAGTCACGGAATGGCCGGTCTGTGCCCGGATCATCCGTCCGGCCGCAGAGCTCTGATGCGGGTGCATCAGCGCGCGCCCGCATCAGAGCTTCCCATAGCGCACAGTGAAGCGAACTGACACGTCTCTCTGCGGCCGGAATTCACTGAATTCCGGCCGCAGAAAACTGAAATGTCAGTTATTTGCAGCCCCGTATGGGATCCCGGCCGGAGTGTGTACAATGTGTATACGCTCCGGCCGGGATCCCATAACAGATAAGGTTATGTTGCACTCCGCGAAAAGTACGGCCGTTGTTGCCGATGGCAACAACGGCCGTACTTTTACGTAGTGTGAACATAGCCTTAGAGTAATTTTCCCTCAATAATTGCAAGGTGTATGGCCAACATTTTCTAAGTACTTTTAGGACATAATTTGTTGAACGACTTTTTTGGAGAAACCTTTTTTGCACAAATGCACAACCTGAAGGGGGCGCTGCACTCAAGGCTTCCCACAGGTATTGCTGAACTGAAACACATTTGAAAGGAGAAATAGTCCAACGTTGCCCCTTAATGTTGGACAACTCTGATTACAGCTACATGAAATCTTTGGTGGGGGTGATCGCTGCTAAAATGGATCTGTATGAAAATTGAAGAATTTTCTTGTTTTTTTTTCTCCCTGCACTGTGGAAGTTTACTCAATGGGGGACATTTATTAAAAGGCCAAAATGCCTTTTTTAGGTGCATATGGGCTTAATCAGCGTAAAAATATTCAAAAATGGTCTATTTGCAAATATTTCACTTGCATCGGGCCCATCTGCCCCTCCTGCACCAGTGGGGCGGGGAAGGGGTGCTACAGGGGGTGCGGCAGCACGCAGAGGGGGTGCGGCCTCTGCGCACGCCACATTAATCATTTTTCCAAAGGAAAATCTATAGTGCGTACGTTTCAATTTATTCGCACGGACGGGCTATGTGCGCAGGGGATTTATGTAAAAAACGCTGGACTTAATAAATGTCCCCCAATGTGCTCAATAAAGGACATAAATAGCACAAATGTTTGTGTTATTAGTATTATCTATATTGTCTATTATTGTGACTTAGATAACAATCAGACCACATTTTATTGCTGATCAAGCAGAAATCCAGAGAATTTCAGAAAGGTTCACTTACTTTTGTATTGCAATTGTAGCAAAGCAAACATATAACATATGTGCTCACCCCAGGGTTACATATACATAAAGCATGATGGCATCTTTCACCTATTTCCGACTGTTTTGCAATTTTAGGGGAAGGAGTATTGCCAGCAATAACCTACATGGAAGGATCTAGTCAGACAGAAAAGATCTCAGATGTGCTGCTTTCTACAATAATTATTCCAGGATATGTATTCTCCATGGGGATAGATGGATATGTGAAAGGGTCCAAGCCATACTGGGGTCAACCTGACCATAAAGTAATCAAGTACCTACTGCTACCCTATATCTATGACCGTGCCATCAAGGTTACCAAGTAACTTAGGTTAGCAGGGACAAAGCAATGTATCCTATTAGATAAGGTCTACAGCATGGGTCTCCAAACTGCGGCCCTCCAGCTTTTGCAATACTACATTTCCCATTATGCCTGGACAGCCAAATCCGAAGCTTTAGCTGTCTGGGCATGATGGAAATTGTGGTTTTTCAACAGCTGGAGGGCCGCAGTTTGGAGACCCTTGGTCTACTCTACAGCAATAGTTTTTGTAAAACATACCCATAATCTCGTAATGTTTATGTCATATTATACAGAAAGCTACCCCCAACCAACAATCATTGCTGAACCACAGAACATTGTCCAGTCGGGACAGAATGTCAAAATAACGTGCACTTCTCCATATCCAGAGATTTATTTTACCCTTTTCAAGGGTAATTCTGTAATAGCGGAAGATTACAGCAATCCATTCATCCATGTTATCCAAAACATGAATAAGGAGCATGCTGGGCAGTATTCTTGTAGGTACAGGAAGTCAAATATGCAGTCGCATTTCAGCTCCCCACTGATGATTGATGTTAAAGGTAAGACTATATCCATTCATATTAACTTCTTTGACTTAAAGGGATACTCCAGTGTGGGGGCACTTTTTTACTGGGACCGGGGAGGAGGTGGCCGAGGGAAAAGACGTCCACTCACCTCCCCGGTTCCAGCCGCGAGTCGCGCATCGCGGCGCTCCGGTGCCCGGCCGCTACCCTGTGTTTCTGACGCGGTCCTGAGACGTGACGTCTCAGGTCCGCTCAGCCACTCAGTGAAGGAGGCAGGATGCGTTTCAAGTCCGATCAGATCCCGCCTCCTTCACTGAGTGACGTCACGTCTCGGGCCCGCGTCAGACACCCAGAAGCTGCTGGGAACCGGGCACCGGAGCGCCGCTATGCGCGACTCGCCGCTGGAACCAGGTAGGTGAGTGAACGTCTTTTTCCTCGGCCACCTCCCCCCCGGTCCTAGTAAAAAAGTTCCCCCACACTGGAGTACCCCTTTAAGCCAGGCTCACACATAATATATTGTTCAGTTTTTGATACTCATTTTGGTCAGTATTTTTACCAAAACCAGGGGATAGCTAAGCTAATCAGTAGGAGTCCGACTTCTGGAATATCTTCTGATGCCAAAAATGGAGGATATTGAGATCGACAACATTGGAACATTAAAGTGCTGGTCTTTCTAGGGGCAATTATCCCCTGTTCTCGAGATTATAGAGGTACAGGGGAGACACATTAACCCCTCCCAAAAAGTGACATAAACGATCTCACACCTAGCCAACTAGTACCCTGATCTGGACTGAGGAGGAGCAAGATCAAAGAAACAAAAAAGTTATCTAAGGATGGATGTTCTTTACTTTTGGAGGAGATTCTGATTTGGCTGAACAAGGAATGCTGGGAGCTGGAGATTTTATGTCTGATTTGGCTGAGTTGTTAATACTCCCTTGGGTCATGATAGAGGCAGTTAAACTACTAGCATTGTATCATTGAGGACATTTACTGATCAATCAGATGATGTCACTTATATCCTTTATATGTATAAATTCCACAGATCTCCCCCAACCTTCAATCACTTGGGAGCACTATGAAGAAGGACTACTGAAAATCAACTGCACGGCACCAAACCCAGAGAAGAGGATGTGGTTCCGTTTATTTAATCAAAGCAAAAGTATCATAGATGAAATAAACGATGTGAGAAAAAATCAAGTCGATTTTATAGTGCCATACCACAAGCAGTCTTACCCGAGATACTACTGTATATATCGCATACGGATTGGAATGGACTTTGCAGATTCTCTCATCAGTGATTCAGCCGTCATAAGGGAAGGTGGGTCTAAACATAAAGTATTGCAAATCCTGTAACCATTTTTTAGAAGGGGCTGATACAATTGTGGTGAACTACCAGTGTGGTGGACGACCGGTCACTTGCCAGATGGTGAAGTGAGACTCCGCTACAGTAGTGGTTGGTCAGGGAATAGCTCAGCCAGGTGTTATGTTGTTGTGACGCCAGTGCCGGTTGGGCACACAGGTATGCTGCCACATCTGCTTTTATTTTAGTGAGGCTGGCTATACCCTTTCTCCTGTGGTCAGTAACCTGGATGTGAGTGGGTCTCTTGGGCGCTTATCACGGTGGTCCGGAGTGGAGTTGTGACCCACCCGGACGATCAGTACTGCCACCCACAGAAAGTGGAGATGACCCAAGCAAGATGCAATGGCTGTGTAGGTGCTTAGAGAATAACCACTGAGTCCATTTAAATAAATAACTTCTTCTTTACTTTTAGAAACACTTGATACAGTAATATACAGCAGACTTCTGTCTTGACAATACACTTTAGACTTTGGAGACAGGATTTGTGCTGAAAGCTTATAGCGTAGTTTAGCCGTGCTGTCTGTGTTGCGTGCTGAGAGGTAGAAAAGGATCAGTAGAGTGTAGTACTATGCTCTGCCGGAACTTTAGAAGTAGAATAAGTACAATACTTGAGGGTAGATAGAATACTTGTGCCTGTGTTTTGACTCCTTGGTCTTTGCACCACCTATTGCCCCCCAGTGTCGGGCAACCTGTCCTAGAGGGTGACACAAGCCCCAGATCTTGTTACCTGGGATGAGCAGAGTGGTCAGAGCTTTCTGATTACACCCGCGCTGCGGGAGTATGTAGGCCTCTAGCAACTTTGCTCTATCTGGATCAGTCCCTCTTTCTTTAGGGTACTGTCCTGCACCTTTAGACTTGTCCTCTCTGAGAGAACTTAGCACTGCATAGTGCGTGGAAGTGTTGCTTTCAAGAAAACAGTGGCCCTTCCCATATACGTCTGCTCTGTACTACACCTCAGACTACACTGGACTTGTCCTCTAACAGGGGACCTGGCATAAGCCAGGGCCCAACTTGACTGCTTCAGGGACAGTTCCGGCTTGCGTACTCTCACCAAAGGAACGAGACAAAGACTCCCTAAAGATGTAGCTACACTTTCACTCCCCATGTGACAACATCTTACAGCATGTAATATGTGCTGTGAGTGGGTGAGAAGAGAGTGCAAGAGAATAAAGGAGATAGGTAGAGAAGAGAAAGTTCTCATTGGTGGACAAATCACAGAAACAATAACCTTTTAGTTACCTACAGCTGTGCAATACTTAAGCATACAATATACATACTAGCAACATCTAGTGGTAAAACGTAGGTACTACTTCATCATCGCTACTACTTTGAAGTACAGGCTTTTGCAAGGGGTGTAAAGACAAGTAACACCCGTGGTGGGACACCACACAATGATATCTATTAACAGACGTCTTTGTCATTTTTAAGCTATGTTCACACAACGTAAGTAAATTATTGATCACGGCCGTTGTTGCTGATTTGCAACACGGCTGTGATTAAACCTTTACCTACATTGTGCTGCAGGCTAAGGGAATCCCGGCCGCAGTGTATACACATACACTCAGGCCGGGATCTTTAAGCAGTGCCGCAAAAAACTGACACGTCAGTTTTCTGCGGCTGCTATTCAAGAATAGCAGCCACAGAGAACCTGTCAAAGTACACAATGGAGCATGCGGCTCCAGCCGCACGCTCCATTGTGTGCAGCAGCGAATTCGGATGCGGGTGCGCACGGATGTGCCCCCATAATAATTCAGCGGCAGGTACTGCGAGATGATCTTCTCTGACACCCGGCCGTTCCTTGATCCGGCAGGGTCACAGAATGACCAGTGTCTTACTGCGTGGGAACATGGCCTTAGGTATTACACTTTGTGTCTGTGTAGTAGTGAAGTGAACATAAAACGGATTGCTTCATTACTAAATGCCTATTGATTAAATCAGGTTTTTATATAAACCCCTTCAAAACACATAACCTTGTATTTTACATCATTCACCATGGGGTAGATCGGCAATCTATTTAGATGGACTGCAGCAGACCATTATAATAGAGCACCGATCTGATGGATCATTGCTCTATTATATACACAGCATTGATTTCAATGGGAGAACCCCCAGGGGGCTTCTAATTACTGTTAGTGAAAATAAAATAAAGTGTTTTTATTAATAAAAAATCCCCTCCCCTAATAAAAGTTTGAATCACCCCCCTTTTCCCATTTTATAAATAAAAATAAATAACATAATAAATAAATAAACATGTTTGCTATCAACGCGTGCGTAATCGCCCGATCTATTAATATGTCCCATTTTGGATTTTGTACGATAAACAGCTTAAGCGCAAAAAAATCCAAAACTGCTAAATTGCGCATTTTTGGTTGCATCAAATCCAGAACAATTGTAATAAAAAGCGATAAAAAAGCCGCATATGCACAATCAAGGTACCGATAGAAAGAACACATCATGGAGCAAAAAAATGACACCTCACACAGCCCCATAGACTAAAGGATAAAAGCGCTGTAAGCATGGGAATGGGGAGATTTTAAGGAACATATATTTGTTAACAATGGTTGGAATTTTTTACAAGCCATCAGATACAATAAAAGTTATACATGTTACATATCGTTGTAATCGAAACGACTTGTGGAGCATAGATAACATGTCAGTTTTTCCATAGGACACACGGAGTAAAAACAAAGCCCCCCCCCCCCCAAAGAAAAAGAATTGCGTTTTTTTTTTTTCAATTTCACCGCACATATAATTTTTTTCTGGTTTCGCAGCATATTTTATGGAAAAATTCAGCCTGTCATTGCAAAGTACAATTAGTGACGCAAAAAATAAGGGCTCATGTGGGTCTGTAGGTGTAAAAATGCAAGTGCTATGGCCTTTTAAGCACAAGGAGGAAAAAAAAACGCAAGAACGAAAGTTAGCCCGGTCCTTAAGGGGTTAAACAAATATCCGCATTTGCAATTGCCTAAACTAGTAAATTATCACATTCCTGATCTCACACAGTTAACTGTGTAAAGGCAAAAGACCGCCAAAGTGCCAAAATGTAATCAAAAAGTCACATACATGCAAGTGTGGTGTTCTCACCCAGTGCTACCTACTGAAAGATAATAACAATAAAGGAGTCAGAATAAGGCAATTTTAAGCTTTTTTTTTTTTTAAGTTCACATTTTTTTAAAGTAGTAAAAGAAAAGAAAAGATAGAAATCATTGTAATCATGCTGACATATTAAATAAAAAAATAATAATTTCAGTTTTACCACATGGTGAATGGCATAAAGACAAGACAACACCTTCACCACTCAAAACTCAAAAATTAGCTTTTTTTATTTCACCTCCAAAATAATGTATTCCCATTTCGCAGGATATTTTATGGAAAAATGAAGAGAGTCATTACAAATTACAATTGGTATCACAAAAAAAACCCCATGTGGGTCTGTAGATGAAAAAAAATCACTTTTTAACCCCTTAAGGACAGAGCCTGAAATGGCCTTAATGACAGAGACAAATTTTATGAATATGACCAGTGTCACTTTATTCATTAATAACTTCGGGATGCTTTTACCTATCCGGCTGATTCTGAGATTGTTTTCTCGTGACATATTGTACTTCCCATTTCTAGTAAATTGGAGTCGATACTCATAACAAATCTTTATGAAAAAACCCCAAATAATGTGAAAAAATGCATTTTTCCAACTTTGAAACTTTTTTGCTTATACAGAAAGTGGTTATACCACATAAATTATATATTAAATAGCATTAGCAACATGTCTAATTTATGTTGGCAGCATTTATTAAACGATCTTTCATTTTTTTTAGACAATAGGGAGCTTAAAACATTAGCAGCAAATTTCCAAATTTTCAGTAAAATTTCAAAATCAGATATTTTTAGGGACCTGTTCAGGTTTAAAGTGTATTTGAGGGGCCTGTATGTTAGAAAGCCCCACAAAGCACCCCATTTCAGACACTGCACCCCCCACACTCTGCAAAAGCATATCCAGAAAGTGTTTTAACCCTTTAGGGGAGTCACAGAAATAAAAGCCAAGTGTGTAAGAAATTAGAAAATTTTAATTTTCTGTGCAGAGATTTTATTGTAATCCAATATTTTTCATAATTATAAACCTATTACCAGAGAAATGCACCCCAATATTGATTGCCCCGTTTCTGCAGTTTATAGAAATACCCCATATGTGGCCCTATTGCGCTATTTGACGCAACCACAAGCCTCAGATATAAAGGAGCGCCTAGTGAATTTCAACGCCTCCGTTATATTTGGTCATTTCTGACTGTACCACTTCAGGTTGGCAGAGGCTCTGGGGTGCCAAAACCTAAAAACACCCCTAATGGGACACCATTTCGAAAACTACACCCCTCAAGGAATGTAACAAGGGGTGCGGTGAGCATCTGGACCCCACAGGTGCTTCACAGATTTTCCGAACAATATGGCGTGAAAAAAGAAAAAAATATTTTTTACACTAAAACGTTGTTCTAGCCTTCAATTTTTCATTTTCTTAAAGGGATAAGAGGAGAAAAAAGACACAAAATGTGTAGCGCAGTTTGTCCCGAGTACGGAAATACCCCACATGTGGCGATAAAGTGCCAAGGGGGCGCAGGACGAGCCACTACACCCCTTGTTACATTCCCTGAGGGGTGTAGTTTCCATAATGGAGTCACTTGTGGGGAGTTTCAACTGTCTTGGCAACACAGGGGCCTTTTGAATGCAACATGGCCCCTCGAAATCCATTCCATCCAAATCCAGCCTTCAAAAACCAAATGGCGCTCCTTCCCTTCGGAGGCTTACCCTGCACCCGCACGGCGCTTTATGTCCACATGTGGGGTATTTCCGTACTCAGGGGAAATTGCTCTACACATTTAGTGTTTTTTTTTTTATCTTTTAGCCCCTTGTCAAAATGAAAAAATCATGACAAGATTAATGATTTAGAGTAAAAATTTTACAAAAATTACACTAAATGTTGGTCTAGCCTTGATTTTTTCCATTTCCACAAGGGGTTAAAAAAGAAAATGAACACAAAACGTGTAGGGTAGTTTCCCCTGAGTACGAAAAAAACCCACATGTGGGCATAATGGGCCATATGGGCACAGGGCAAGCCACCAAAGGGACAGAGCGCCATTTAAAGGCTGGAATGGAGGATGGAGGCCATGTCGCATTTACAAAGCTCCTGTGCTGCCAGGACAGTAGAAACCCCCCACAAGTGACCCCATTCTGGAAACTACACCCCATAAGAAATCTAACAAGGGGTGCAGTGAGGATATGGACCCCACTGGTGACGGGCACTTACGTAGAACATGTGCCGAGAAAATAAAAAATACCATTTTTTTCATTTTCACGTCCCAAATGTGGCCGTCACCAGGGGGCCATATACCCGCTGCCCCCCTTGTTAGATTCCTTATCGGGTGTAGTTTCCAGAATGGGGTCACTTGTGGGGTTTTCTACTGTCCTGGCCGCACAGAGGCTTTGTAATTGCATCATGGCATCCTCTAATGGGAATGGCGGCCATACCTATTTAGCTGGGGAAAAGGGACAATTCTAATTTATTTGGGGGTATTAGGCCAATTATTGGTTTATAAGGTTGAAAATGACAGGTGTCCATCAAATTCAACCTGTGTTGACCCAGAGGAAGGCAAAAAACCCTCGTGAGGCAGACGACAGTAGCCTCATCACAGGGGAAAAATTCCTTCCGGACTCCATAATAGCGATCAGAATAATCCCCGGATCAACGTGACCCCTGAAATAGGAATAAGGGACAGAATTTAGATAATGTAGAACCCCAGTGACGTGTGGTACGCCTTGGAGCGATCCTGTATGCAGAGGCCGGGGGGATCAGGACAGGTGTCACACTGGAAAATGGCGTCCTTCCTGATCTCCCTGTTACGCCACACTCTGCACTTCTTCTGGGGTCTCCTGTTTTCTAGTGTGGGGGACGTCACCTGGAAAATGTTGCCCTGGTGCGATACGGGGTCCTTCATATCCAGAAGCGCTGGGTCCGCTCCATGGCTGCTAAATATTAGGGCTCTATTACTGCTTCTGATATGTTCGGATCGTGCCGCAAGCTACAGGGCAGCGAGGGACCAGAAGAGGGGGTGCTGGTATAAAAGTTATCCCCGTACAGGTGGTAACCTTTATCCAGCAGTGGGAAGATCAGTTCCCGGACGATCTTCCCACTTGTTCCGAGGATGGGGGGGGAGGGGGCATCTGGGGGCTGGATTCGGGTGTCCCTTCCTACATACACTCTAAGGGTACGTACACACTGCGGAATCGCGACAGATAACCCTTCGTGCACTCCGCAGTTGGCACCCGCCGGCGGAGTGATGCAGGCACACGTCTTCACACGTGTCATAGACTCCATTCTATGCACGGGTGGATTCTGCTCTCCGACCAACGTATTCATTCTTTGGATGGACGATGGAATCCGCCTGTGCATAGAATGGAGTCTATGACACTGGTAGAGACATGCGCCCGCATCAGTCCGCCGGCGGGTGCCAGCTGCGGAATGCACAAAGGGTTATCCTTCGCCATTCCACAGTGTGCACGTACCCTGGATCTGTAAGTGTACCCAGAGGTACGCTCACAGAGTTTGTAGAATTTCACGCAATACCGTCATCTCTTATTGGGACGGTACTAGCGGAAAAGACGTGTCTGGGGGGCAGCGTACGCTACGCTACCCCCAGACATGTCACTGGATGATGAGGGTGATGAGGATGAATGGAGGAAAGAAGGATCCCCCCATTCATCCTCACTGGCTGTTTCGGTGTTGGAGGCAATAGTAACGTATCCCTCTGACGCCGAAAACACCCTGGGGGTCATCTTTATACGGGGACTAGTATATGGGGTATGTAGTGGTGTAGTGTCAAACTTTATTCAATGTAGTGTGGTGTAATGTAGTGTTTTTTACATGTTTTTTTTTTTACAGTAAGTATAAAAAAAACCTACGCCAACAAAGGCGTTGCTGATAAATGCTGCACTTATGTGTGGCACTTATCAGCAGACAGTGGCAGTAGGATATAGAAAAAAAACACCCTACGCCAAAAAGGAGGAGTTGCTGATTAGCAGCGCACTTTCGTGCGATGCTGATCAACACTCAGCGGCGATAGGGTGCGGAAAAAAGAAAAAAAAAATTTTGAAAAAAAAAAAAACTTTTTCTACATTCTGAACATCCCTGTAGCTGCTGATAAGTGTATTAGACATATCAGCCGCTAGGGGGCAGCAGAGCGCAAAATCCGGAAAAAGACGAGGCTGGAGCCGAAAATAGCCGAAAAAAAGCCGATGGGGACCGCCGGAAAGAGCCGAAGACCGAATGAGAAGACGGAGGACACCGCGAACCCGTAAGACGCCGATCAGGACCCCGGGACAGGTGAGTAATGTACAAATACCTGCTCTGGACCCCTCAGCTACCTAGCTTAGGGGTCCAGAGCAGGTATTTACTATTTTGGGGGACTCTGATCGCCGTGCCACCGGCCCGATCGCCGTTCACGGCGATCGGGCCGGTGGCACCATGACCACCATTACTTTTTACAGTAATGGCGGTCGGTGCCGTCCTCGTTTCCCGATGACCCGGAAAGGTTCTGATCGCCGCTATTGGCTGATCTGAATTGATTGATTGGCTGAACTGAATTGCGATCGTAAGCACGGGGGGTGTTAACCACCCCCCGTGCCGAGAAGCTAAGATGGCCTGCTATGATTTATAGCAGGCCATCTTCCCCGATCGCTGTGTGCGAACACGCAGCGATCGGGGAAACATCGGGCGTAAATTTACGCCCTGATGCGCTAAGTACCCCAAAAACAAAACAAAAATAAAAAGAGGTTGTGACATGAAGGGGTTAATAACTATTTACTGTGGAAGTGTCAGGGGGTACATGTTCATCTGCTGTGTAATGATAATCCCGGCTTGTCAACGGTCCTTTACTACCATATCTCCCGTACGACTCCCTTGACGTACCCCGGTAGGAGCTGCGGTGCCTTCTGATTGTTTATGTTCTTCATAGAGTTGTGCCTATCATTTAGCACAACTCTAATAGGTGAGTGTCACTCATCCCCCTCCCCCCCCCTACATACCCCTTACTATCTTTTATTGCACCAGGAAGCGCCCCTCGCTTTCTCTCTTTTTTATCTCCTTTTGTGTAATGATAATGTTTTCCTGTTTCCTTTTCCATGAAGCCTATACGATGGCAAATATTATCCGACTCCTTCTGTCAGCGGTAATCCTCATTCTCCTAACTGTTATCGTTATGAAACATTTCAAGAGTCCTCGAACAGGTAAATCACATCCACCAGACCTACCAGCCCTTCGGAAACAGCTGGCGGTGGACTCTGACTATACTAAGGTAAAGCTTAACTTCTTTTCATGTTCATGTATACATTTTTGTCCCAGCACTGGAATTACTCTTATTCAGAACAATCAGAGCATTTTCCGGAAACCACCACTAGAGGGCGCTCAGAGCTTATGTTGGTACCTTACCTTGTACTTTCTGATCGTTCAGGTGGTTATGTCTTTTGTCTGGAAAAGTTTGAAATTCAGGCCGAGAACTGTATTTAAAGGGTAGCTTAGGTGAAAATGTTTTCTTTCAAATCAACTGGTGTCAGAAAGATATATAGAGTTATAATTTACTTCTGTTTAAAGATTTTCCTGTGCTTATCAGCTGCTGTATGTCATGCAGGAAGTGTGACACAGTCTGACACAGTGCTCTCTCCTGCCGCCTCTATCTGTGGCAGGAAGTGCCCAAAGCAGTAACAAATCCCTCTCCTGCTCTGAACATTTCCGGACACAGACAGAGGTGGCAGCAGAGAGAACAGTGTCAGACTGGAAAGAATAAACCACTTCCTGCAGGACATACAGCAGAAATCAAAGAGCTATGACTTTTACTGGAGTACCCCTTTAAAAAGCATCTGCTCCACTTATTCAATAGTGTGTAAGGCTTCAGGATAACAGGGCAACCTGTTTAATGAAAAGAATCCATAAATATCATGTGGATAATAAGTTACTCCATTTAATTATACCAATGGTGAGAGTATAAAATATTGATGTGTATGCTTGCAGATGGAGGTTATGAAGACTGAAGTTACAGAGGAGAATAACATGGCATTAGCTGTAAGGACAGATAACATAGAGAATACATGTGACAGAAAGGAAGCTACAGAGGTAATAATAGAGACATGAGTCATACCTACTGAATATAATATAATATATCCACAGGTTACATATACTTTTCAGTTCCTTCTCCTACCTGTCATTATGCCATAAAAGTCACAAAATTCATCCAGTACTTATACAGTTTTTTTTGTAAAAGGAGCAATAGAAATAAATGTGCAACAAGCTCCCCCTAGTGGCCATTATCATTAGGTTTTGTGCAGAAGGCAAAGCTTTATACATGTAGTATATTTACCACTGGAGCAGCTTCTTTTTAATCAGCTTTACTGAAAACAAGTCTATGTAACCCAATAGACCAGACTCTGCTGTAGAGGACCCCCACAGATTTGGCAAACTGCATTGCCATTTAAAGGAGAAGTCCGGCCAAAATTAATTTTTGATATGTTGTTACTTATGAAAAATTATACAAATTTCTAATGTACATTAATTATGGGAAATGCACATATACTGCTATTTTCCTGAATTTAGTGTATCAGGAAGTGTTAAAATTCTTTCAGATCCAGTGACGTCACAACGAATTCCTATGTAATTCGGTGTAATTCCTATGGAGTGTCCAGCAGGGGGCGCTCTCTATATAGAAGTCTATAGGACTTTATTGTTTCTATGGATTTCTATATAATGTGATGTAATGTAGTGTAGTGTACAGTGCTTTATTGAATGAATACATCTATGGAATACTTTGGGAAGCAAGTGTCCCTGCTCCCCAAAGTATTGCATAAATGTATTCATTCAATACATTAGGATATCACAGTAAGCCTGCCAATCCGCCGCATTCCCGCCGCACGCCGATCCGCCACATTCCCGCCGCACTCCCGCCGATCCGCCGCATTCCCGCCGATCCGCCGCATATACACTGAACTAACGCTCCCATCATCTGCTTATAATATGAACAGGTGATGGGAGCTGTAGCTGGGTAATGGATATCACTTGCCTGCGATGCCACTGCTTATGCCGCCGGGCGCAGGGGGCCGCCGGGCGCCGCTCAGTACACAGGAGCGCTCCCCCTCCTCCTCCTTCCGGGATACCTTCCCCCTATACCACTGCTGACTCCCTGCCTGGCCGCCGCTCTCCGCTCTCATATACCGGCTCACGATGCTTCCTGGTGTCCGCACTGATGCATCGGGAGCCGGTATATGAGAGCGGAGAGCGGTGGCCAGGCAGGGAGTCAGCAGTGGTATAGGGGGAAGGTATTCCGGAAGGAGGAGGAGGAGGGGGGAGCACTCCTGTGTACTGAGCGGCTCCCCCCCTGCGCCCGGCGGCATAAGCAGTGGCATTGCAGGCAAGTGATATCCATTACCCAGCTACAGCTCCCATCACCTGTTCATACTAAAAGCAGATGATGGGAGCTGTAGTTCAGTGTATATGCGGCGGATCAGCATGCGGCGGATCGGCGTGCGGCGGGAATGCGGCCGATCGGCGGGCTTACTGTGATATCCTAATGTATTGAATGAATACATATCAAAAATTAATTTTGGCCGGACTTCTCCTTTAATGAAGAAGACTTTATGCACAGATAAGTTGCTGTTCGGCAACCAGGAAAAAAACATTTTGTGTAATGTAAAATAGACTGTACTTACTCCAGATGAAGCCTATACAATGTTGCAAGAGAGCCTTTAAAGGAGAAGTCCAGCCAAAATTATTTTTTGATATGTTATTACTTATTGAAAGTTAGACAAATTTCTAATGTACATTAAATATGGGAAATGCACATATAGGGCTATTTCCCTTAATTTAGTAGATCAGGAAGTGTTAGAATTCTCTCAGATATAGTGATATAGATATAGGGTGTAATTCCTATGGAGTGTCCAGCAGGTCTATGGGACTTTATTGTGTCTATGGATGTCTATGTAAATTAAGGTAATGTTATATACAGTGTGCTTTATTGAATGAATACATTTATGGAATACTGTACTTTGGGGAGCAAGGCTGAAGGCGGGTATCATCAGAGGGTTAAAGTATAAAATAATGCACTACCCCCCTCCTTCACAATTCAATTCACAACATTATTCCAGACCCCTAAATACAGACCCCGGACCCCAAAATATATATTTTTTTGCAAATCATGCCAGAACTGTAGCCAGGAGACAATATACCACTGAAAGTATAAGTCTGTTTGGACAGCTATGGGCCCCCAGGAGCTCAGGGCCCCGGGCTATCGCCCGAAATTGAACTATTGTGACCAGGGGGGTAGCTAGGGGTTCAGCCTAGGATGGGCGAGTGAGTCTCAGTAGGCCCCCAACAGATTATGTTACCCATAGAGAACCTCAGCAGATGACAATGTTTTCCGAATAATTAAGGGTATTTTCTACAACATTATTCATAGTGAACAGGGACTGAGAACAGTGGAAAAGACTTTCTACATTTCACATATATAACCATGTAAAAATTAAAGGGGTTATCCAGCAATACAAAACATAGCTGCCTTTTTCCAGAAACAGTGCCACTCTCTGCCAAAGCTTGGATATGGTAGTGCAGCTCAGTTCTACTAAAAGAAAACAGAACCAAGTTGTAATACCACAAACAACATGGAGAAAGCTGTGGCACTGTTTCTGTTTTCTAATTAGCCATCCATCCATTCTTCCATCTCTTTATCTCATATTTATCTGTCTAATATTTATTGGCCAGCATAATGACTACACCATAGCTGATGGTCAATAGCCAAAAAGGCAACATCTGAAGGCTATACCTGCAGAACCAATACAGGAAATGTATAGTACAAATGCTGGGTAATAACAATAAATAGTCCCATGGAGTTCAAGGCAACTATACTAAATAACCCATATACAAAAAAGCCAGATTACTGCAACATAAATAAATGGAATAATTACTTTACTAATTCATTGAAACAATACATGACAAAACATTAAAAATGTAGGAGACATTAGCATCAATAATCATGGTGTACAGGGTATATGAGAGCATGCTTCCATGTAGTATTTAGACCCAGTTTTAGCCCTCATATAGCTCGCAGGGTCCCTCTATGCTCTCAAATAGTAAAAAGGCCACCATCTATACCCTAACATAGTAGATTATCCCCCCTTGTTCCTCCTTATAGAAGACAGACCCACCTGTGCACCCCCATACAGTAGTGAGCCCCTCTGTACCTTCATGTTGAAATGCAGCTTCTCTGTGTGTCCATATAGTAGTTAGGCCTTCTGTGCCCAAATATAGTAATTATTTCCCTCTGTTTCTATGTAGCAGTAGTTAGGGCCCTCTGTGCCCTCATATAGAAGTTAGACTCCCCTCTGCGCACCTATCTAGTATTTACACCTCTCTGTGCAGGCAACCCCCCCCCCCCCCCAAAAAAAAAAAAAAAAGTTAGCATCCTCCATGTACCTCCTCCATTTTAACCCCCTCCAGCACCATCTCATGTAGGCAGTGTCAGACTGGGGTATCTGGGGCCCACTAGAGGAAATGATTCTGGGGGCCTACCCATGAAAAATCTGTACGAAACGACATGTCAGTCAGTGTTTGTGCAGGCTCTACACCTGGGGGCCCTCCGGAGGATCTACGTAATGTAGGTAATCCCCCTGGTATGTATTCCTTAAGCAGCTACCCCCTTCCCCAGCAGTAATCTCCCTGGTAATCCTCCTGGTAGACCCCACCCAACCACTGTGAGTAGACTGTACCTCCAAATTAGGTACCCCCTTTTCAGTTAGCCAGCACATCCTATACCCCAACCCTCATAGATAACATCCTTTCCAGGAGTTAGCCCTACCCACTCACATAGGTTTCCTCCTCTATAACTAAGATAAAAAAAAGCCATACTTACCTGCTGTGCGGTTGCAGTACTGTAGTCTTCTCATGTCAACTCTCTCTCTGCTCTCTGAGCACACGAGTGACATCACTCATGTTCCACAGCTCTAAGGGAGGGAACGGCCTCTTGTGGCCACAACAGGGATTGGCAGGGTGGGGAGCCAATGCTCTCCTCGCCTTGTCAATCACCCTGCTGCATTGAACTGTATGTTCTCCTCGCATAAAAGGGCATACAGCTAAATGGTCAGACACAACATTTGATAGGCATGTGGGCCCCCTAGGAGCACTGGTTGCTGGCCAGGGGCCACCTACAGCCGATAGACATTTGTTAAGTCTGTCTGCAAAAGCAATAGCTTTTGCGGCCAGCATTAACTGCTCAAATCCTCAGTGGGCCCCCTGCCTGTGTGGGCCCGGGGGCGCCCGCCCCCTCTTCCCCCACCAAATTACACTACTGATTGTAACCTACTACTGTGTGGATCTGATGCTGTGTAAATGGATGTAACTAAATGATTAAACACAGACTCAACTTTGCAGCCTCCATTTTACAGTATGTGTGAATGTGAATATCTCCCTGTTCATTTTTAGGTTTTACCGTCAAAAAATAATGATTCAATTGGAAACAGCTCAGATCTGACCCCAGCAACCACTACAGTCTATGCTGTGGTAGAGAAGGCGATTGATGAGCAGCAAACTTTCCTGTAAGAAGAGTGTTCTTTCTAGGCACAAATAACTCCAGCTTCATGAAGATATAAAAGACATTGTGCAGAATATAATAAAGAATTATAAGCATAATTACCAAATTCTCTAGTGGTCTTAATTATCTGTACCTCAGGAGTGTGGCTTCTTTTGATATGAAAGCATATGCTGTACTGATATCTTCTTGTACATTGTACACTTTACACAGTTTTAATGCCACCAGGCCCACCAATAGATCCAATCTTCGTTGTCTGAGGTTACACATCTTTTTCTAACAGTATACAGTGGTGCGTTGGATTACGAGCATAATTCGTTCCGGGACTGTGCTTATAATCCAAATCACTCTTAAACCAAAGCAAATTTTCCCGTACAAATTCATTGAAACGCAAGCAATTTGTTCTACAACCCCAAAAAATATGATTTTTTATTCTGAATAACATGTAAAACAAATGAAACAAACATTTAGAAACAGCTGAATATGTTATATTATAAGTTCCAGAATCTGCCAGAGAAACATTTTAGACTCCTTGCTCCAGCACATATAATAGTTAGATCCCCTGTGCCCTATATAGTAGCCTGACCCCTTTTTAAAGACCTTATATAGTAGATGGCCCCCTCTGTGCAGTTTGTATATAGTAGGTGCCCTCCCTTCTGCGCCATCCCCATAGTAATCCCCCACTGTGCTCCCCTTAGTAATCCCCCCTGTGCTCCCCAAAGTAATTCCCCCAACATAATATCAGAAACAAAAAAAAAACTCAAACAAAAAAACTCACCTAGTACAGTCTCCACCGCAGCAGCGCCTCTCCCAGCAGCCGGCGCTCCTCTCCTCTCTTCCTTTCTCCTCCGGTACAGACATTGTGTCGGAGACGCTGCCTGTACCGGAAGTCCCAGATGCTGCTGCTGCCGCCGTACGCCCAGCTGAGTGGGATGCTCACCCTGGAATCCGGGACAGGTGTCCTGGATTCCTGGGATGCCCCTGTAGCTGTTGACGCCCACTGGAGGCTCCTCTGAACCTCCAGTTGGCCTGTCCGACATTAAAATGGGGCGCCGCTGTGTTCACCCTGCGGCGCCCCCTTTGACTGATGGGGTGATGCGCCCTGTGCACAGGTTGCACACCCCTAAGGCCGGCCCTGATAGTAAGTGCATAAACCTGAAAAAAAAAGCAGCAGCTTGTAGATACGGGTTGGAACTGCACATCCCCATAATGCAGTAGTGTAGTACAACAGGCTAGAATAGAGAAGCAGGGCTGCTGTCAGAGGTCTGTGTGGTTACATGACAGCAATGGGGTGTGTTTATCATGGACCAATCAGGAAGTGAGAATCATAGAGCTGTGCAGGAGGACAGTGACAGAAACCTTTCTTTACAGCAGCAGAGTGGCTGAGTGTAAGTGCAGGCACATTATAGCAGCAGTGTGTATAGCTGAGTGTAAGTGCAGGAATGAGTAGGGCATTTATGGCCACAGTGAGCTCTTAAACCAAACCAATGCTCTTATACCAAGCTACAATTTAGAAAAACTGTGAGCTCTACTTGCAAAGTGCTCTCATTGCAAGATATATATATATATATATATATATATATATATATATATATATAAACCTCTTTAAGACATAGTAATAATAGACTATTGTAGACTATTCAAATGCCAGCGGAGTAGGTTGGAGGGGGAGGGTGTCAAATATTAAAGTCCAGCAAGGCTACAAACTTGGTTGCATAGGCATTTTAAACATTTTCATAGAGAGAAGTAAATACAATACAGGGCTGTGCAATGATTGGCTGCTATAGAATGCTATAATAACATAATATCATGTTTAATAAATATTGCATATAATTTAAAGTAATTGACAACATAATTGAATCCAGTTAGCAGGACCTAAAGAGGGCTGGAGGATTGGGGACAAACTGACCACTGTGCCTCAGGGCACATAGCGAGGGGTCAGGACCATAGTGATAAGTGCTGTTGAACTTATTAGCCCACCTCAAGCCCACATCAAGTATTCCCTGGATATAGTGTTTGGTAGGGAGCCCACAGTATTTAATACCCAGGGGCCCAGATTACTTTCAGTCCATTGCTGCTCCAGATTATTAGAATTTCTGAATCATCAGATGTTAAGGTAATTTTATATACTAATAGTCATTATTCTATACTAACCAGTAGAGATGAGCGAACTGGGTTCGGGTTCGAGTCCATCCACGTTCGGCATTTGATTAGTGGTGGCTGCTGAACTTGGATAAAGCTCTAAGGTTGTCTGGAAAACATGGATACAGCCAATGACTATATCCATGTTTTCCACATAGCCTTAGGGCTTTATCCAAGTTCAGCAGCCACCGCTAATCAAATGCCGAAAGTTCGCTCATTTCTACTAACCAGTATTCATATAATTTACAGGATCTCATACTATACGCATGTTTTCATGACCTGCCAGGCTGGCAGTGTCTGAGTGGTCTAGGACAGTGTATATAACAGGTTAAATTTGGGTGCTTAAATCATCCTTCCCTTTCTCAAAGAAAGGGGAAGGATGAGGTCAACCTCCGTTGACGCCTTTCAGGACAGCTACATAGTTATTTTGAGGGCACTTAGTGCTGGTGATGTTTTTGATGAAAATATTGCTTTAACAAGTACACTGGCATCTTCCCAAAAATGTGGTGTGTGAAATGGGTCTTATACAGTAATATGTGAGTAATGCTGATTCATCACACAGTATATTGAATAGCGAGGCATTTCTCTAATAAACATTGCTTTCTGTCATTTCTCACGCTCAAGGGTGCAAGGGGGCCTAAAATGTCATATAACATGGCGTGTGGTAAATAAGAGCCCTGTGACAGATTTTGCATTGGTGCCCATGAATTTTGTTTGGCCTCTGTTTACAATGTCCAGATCCCAGCTTACTTTTAGTGCATGGTACCTTAGGGGGCTGATCATATTAAGCATCTGTGTCAGCCTTCTCCCTTTAAAGGGGTTATCCAGCGCTACAAAAACATGGCCACTTTTCCCCCTACTGTTGTCTCCAGTTCAGGTGCAGTTAGCAATTAAGCTCCATTCACTTAAATGGAACTGAGTTTCAAAACCCCACCCAAACTGGAGACAACAGTAGGGGGAAAGTGGCCATGTTTTTGTAGTGCTGGATAACCCCTTTAATGGCAGATTTGTCCAATTCAACTGGGGTAATTGTCACTCAGTATGTTCCTAACCAATAGTGATATGTTACTAATTCTGGTGTATTTGTAATGTGCATCCAAGAAATACACACCACAATTCAGTGTGAATTGTAGCGTATAGTCAATGTAGACAATAGGGCACACATTGAATGCATTTAATGTCATGCGCACTGAACCTGGCCTTAGGACACAGGCCAAAGCAGCAAAGATCTTTATAGTAGTATACAATCTGGATGCGTAAAAAAAAAAAAAAATAAAAAAAAATCAATTTACAATAAGCAAGCAGAAATCCTGAAAATAGAGTGTGTGTGTGTGTGTGTGTGGGTGGGGGTGGGGGGGGGCTAAATATAAAAGGGCAGATTTATCACGGCTATAAAAGACAAAGGGAGAGATTTATCACACTATCTTACTGTAATATTCTCCTTGGTGCCCATAGCATCCAATCACAGCTCAGCTTTCATTTTATCAGAGCAATATAAGAAATGAGAGCTGAGCTGTGATTGGATGCTATAGGCACCAGGGAGAATATTACAGTAAGATAGTGTGATAAATCTCTCCCTTTGTCTTTTATAGAGCCGTGATAAATCTGCCCTTTTATAATTACCCCCTACCCCCCCCCCCCCCCGCACTATTTTCAGTGAAATGAAAGGTGAGCTGTGATTGGTTGCTATGGGCAACAAAGAAAATATTGCTATAAGACTGCTTGATGATAGCAACCAATGAAGACACAGCTTTCTCAAACTGCTCTGGCAAAATGAAAGCTGGGCTGTGATTGGTTTCTATGGGCAAAGATTTGATATATGCTTCTCAGTAGCTCAGTAGAAACTGTTGGGGAGATTAATCATGGTGTAAAGTGAAACTGGCTCAGTTGCCCCTAGCAACCAATCAGATTCCACCTTTCATTTTCCAAAGAGTCTGTGAGGAATGAAACGTGTAATCTGATTGGTTTCTAGGGGCAACTGAGCCAGTTTCACTTTACACCATGTTTGATAAATCTCGCCCTGTGTTTCTTTATACAAGGACTAAGGCAGTTATTTTGAATGAGGGGGGTGTAGAAGATAACATCCTTTGGCTATGTTCACACAACGTTTTTTTAGCTCCGTTTAAAATTATGTCCATCATTTTGAGTCTAAAATGACAGACGTCATTTAGCTATGTGGACTCCCCTTAGTGTAATGACTGGTGTTGATACATTATTCTAGTTTGGGTTACTAATTAAACTTTGGGTTTGGCTTAACTGAAAAGTCCATTCAATTTAATAGTAAAAATGGTGAAAAAACAAAAGAAAAACTGTGTGTGAACAACTAATAAAAAAACGTCTGCTGTTTGCAAAAGATGTCTGACAATAATGATCATGTTCATTATTTTGACGTCCGTGGTAAAAACGTCTTTTATTCAATACATTGTGTGCATTGGATGTCTGGCTGTCTATTGACTTTAATGCATTGCCATTGCAGTCAGTTAAATCGCAGCAATAATAGACGTTTTTTAAATATCAAAATCGCCCACCTTTTCTCTATTTTTGATGTTGTGTGAACATAGCCTTTGTCATATGCTTCCTCTCGTGGGGTATGTGCACACGACAGAATCCCGACGGAACAACCGCTCATTCTTTGGGCGGACGGCGGAATCTGGCAAACCATAGAATGAAGCCTATGGTAGCAGCGGAGATGTGTGCTGCTGCCATCATCCGTGAATGGGTGAGAGCTGTGGAATCCACAATGGGTGTTCCCTTGGGATTCCGTAGTGTGCACATACCCTGAGATAGGGCAAAGGAATGGAGAGCTGTGCCCAACTGGTTTTATTATGTGCTATTGAACACTTTCTTCCTCCTGTATGGCTGTGAAGATCAGGGATATTACCCAGCAATCCTGGCAGTGGAGCTCCTGTCTTCTGCTTATCCATTGGGGCCTTTAAACATGTTACCATAATGATTGTGACCTTGTGAACCTGTAAAATACATGTTAAAGTATTAAAGACTGTAAAAACAATGCCTAACATGATATAAATTAGATACATCTTAATAAATTCAGTGCAATACATCTTGTCATTATTTCACATGTGTTACATAATCAGACAAAAAGACATCCACCACAAAAACAAGTGAAATGTATATCGAAACCTCACCAAACCAGTATGGATCTAATAGAAAAGGATCATATCTATCCTGGATGCCGTAAAGAAAGATCTGGTGTAGTTTATACTAGTTTACACAGGTTACTGCAGATAGCGTGCCTGTAAGAGCCCACTCACCTATTGTGGATTTGCAAATTATAGCCACAACACGACTAGCGACTAGAAGTGCTGGTGAACGAACAGAAAGTGGCCTGGATTCTGGCAAATGATGGAAAACTCCCTTTAGTTTGGCCCCGCAGATGACCCGATTAAAAAGATTTCATGGTGACCATGGTACGGCCAACATAAGAAAATCCAGACAATCAGTTAATCCAAGCAAATATTCTATTTATTAAGTGACGCATTTCGGCTCTTACATAAAAGAGAATCTTTCTCAAGCTGAACAGAACATGGAAGTTCATAAATAGCTTACTCAATGTTCACATAGGGGTATATTAGGACAGCAGTATTTTACATTAAAATATATAAGCAAAAACTAGACATGGGTCCAAAACACAGAAGGGCTGTGTTCACACATAGTATTTCCCTCAGTCTTTTGGTCAGTATTTTCTCAACCAAAATCAGGAGTGGAACTAACACTGTAAAATTATAATTTAAAGATTTGCACACTACAGGATTTTTCAGGCGTTAAGCAAATATCATATGACAGCCATCTATTATATTCATGATCATTATAGACAGCCGTCATTGACAAAAATCGAACGATTTGTTGAGCAATGATGGACGAAAAATCCTGTAGTGTTAACTTAGCCTTTCTGTGTTTTCACCCCACTCCTGGTTTAAGTTGAAAAAATACTGACCAAAACACTGGCGGAAATACTATAGCCCAGGCCATGATGGCCGCCGTAGCACAAATAACGTCCATTATTTTTTAAAATAATATGTTTTTTTGCACAATGACAGCTATCATTATATAAGACAGCTGTCGTTTTTATGGGTTCTCCTCCTAGTTTTGGCTTATAAATAACTGACCCAAATACTTTGTATAAAAATAGACTATTTATCCCCTTCATGAAAGAGACAATATCACTTTTTGCACTTATGTTTTGTCCTCCTTGTGTTTGAAAGGCCATAGCACTAGCATTTTTTCACATACAGACCCATGTGAGGCCTTATTTTTGGTGACATTCATTGTTCTTTGTAATGACACACTTAATTTTTCTATAGAATATGCTGAAAAACAAAAAAATTTTGGGAAATGAAATTAATCCCTTGACGACACAGGACGTACCCAACCTTCCTGGGGCGGGTAGGAGAGTTCAGAGGAGGCTGAACCATGTGGCTTCCGGATGCTATTAGCTGGGCGAAGGATCACATTTAATTAGCTATTTAGATGCAAACTGTCAGCTGCATTTGAAGGGCTTTTAATCCGCATCCATGGTGGTCTAGGGGCAGGATCACCACTCCAGCAGCCCATAGTAATCAAATACTGATCTCATTGGTCATTGCAGTAAATATTATTAAATTATTATAGAAGTCCCCCGGGAGAGCTACAAATTACTGGTTAAAAAAAAATCAATAAAAGATCCCATCCCATAATAAAAGTTAAAATTCCCCCCTTGTCCTATTTTATAAATAAAAATAAATGAACATATTTTTTGTAAAAGTTATATAAGTTGCCTATCGTTGCAATCGTACTGACTTGAGGAACATAGATAACATGTCAGTTTTAACATAGAGCTAGGGAAACCCCCCCCCACCACCAAAAAAAATAAATAAATATATATATATATATATATATATATATATATATATATATATATTTCTATTTCACTGCTCACTGTGCAATTTTTTTTCCTGGTTTCGCTGCATGTTTTATGGAAAAATTAAGTCCGTCATTGCAAAGTAGTGTCACAAAAAATAAGGGCTCATGTGGGTCTATAGGTAATAAAATGCAAGTGCTATAGGAGGTAAAACCAAAAGTGCAAATAAAACTAAAATTGGCCTGGTCATCAAAGGGTTAAAAAAAAATTTGTTTTGATGTGTGTGTGTGTGTTATCTATGTTCTTCTAGTCAGTTAAATTACAATGATAGGCAATGTATATAACTTTAATTTTATCCTACAACTTTTAAAACTGTTGAAAAAAGTAAACATGCCTAAATTTGCACTATTTAGGCTATTTTTATTTTTTGGTCTCTAGAGCTGTGTGAGGGCTCATTCTTTGTGCCATGCTCTGTCATTTTTATCAGTACCACACATTTTTTCTAGGTTGTGATGTGACCAAAAGTCAACAATTTTGCACTTTGATGGTTATGCCATTTACTGTGCGAGATCAGGAGTGTGGTAATTTAGTAGTTTGGGCGATTCCACATGTGGTTATACCAAATATGTTTAAAAAGATATGTAAAAAGGGGTGGGATTATGGGATGTAGTTTTTATGTATTAAAAACTTATTTAACGGGGCGGAGTCTGACCGCGCACCAGAGCGGACGCATGTGAACCTCGCTCCGTCTGCCTGTGCAAGAGATCTGCTATTAAGACCACTTTCAGCACTAATAATGAGCAAGGTCGGCAGGGATCTCTTCAGAGAACCATACCACACACCCGGGAAACTCAGAAAGCAAGGAAATCTCACGAATTTCCTGAGGAAAAAGGGCCCACGTTCTCCTGCTGCGACATACAAGATGGCGCTGGACACTGTCTCTCAGCAAGGAACCGCTGACGACTCAGACCGCGAGAGCGTCGCTGACAGTGACCAAGGCGAACCCCTTACCACATCCTTCTTAAGATCCTTCATGAAGAAGACGCTCACTCAAGCCCTCAAACCGATGCTATCCGAACTGGCTGACATTAAATCTGAGGTACAGGCGGTGGGTCACAGGGTGGAAGCGCTCGAACACTCGGTCTCAGAGGTCACTGCTCACGCAGCAGCCATGGCCGCCAACCTGAATGATCACACCGATCAAATCAATAGAGCCCTAACGCAACTAGAAGACCAAGAAAACAGAAGCAGACGCAAAAATGTGCGATTTAAAGGACTTCTGGAGTCTTGGTCTAGAGACGCCCTACCCAAATTCGCTAAGGACATATTCACTGAATTATTGGGCCTGGAAAGAGCAGACACCATTATCATTGAGAGGATCCACCGAGCCATTAGGCCTAAACTCAAACCCGCTGACCCGCCAAGAGATGTCATATGTGGCTTATTATCCTTCGTGGACACGGCCGCCATCTTGGAAGCTGCGAGAGATAAACGCCCTCTAAAATACGCAGATGCCGACATAGCGTTATACCAGGACATCGCACCTTCAACGCTCGCTAAGAGACGCATCATGCGACCTCTCCTTCAGCTCCTCAGGGACAACAACCTCCAATATGCCTGGTTATATCCATTTGGTATAGCTGTGATCAAGAACGGGAGAAGAATCACTATCCACACCCCGGAGGACTTAGCTGCAGCCTGGCCTATACTCGGTCTCCAACCTGTTGAGGTCCCCTCGTGGATGCCCTACTCCCCGACAGAACCTCTGCCGCCATTACCGGTATTCACTCCCTGGATAGCGGTTCCCAAGCAGAAGCAGTCCAAGACCAGGAAGACCCCTTCCAAGAACTCCTCACATCCCACCTGAAGAGACACTACTCAGTCTTACCTCACCTGATCTGAAGAGACTTATCGATCCAGTTCCACTACGTTCTAGTGTCAGAAAACTGTGACCGGTTCTCTTTGTTATATGCCTAAGTGTTTAGTATCTGTTACTTATATTTGCTTTCCCTGTGACCTACTCTTTTTTTTTTTTTTTTTTTTTTTTTTTTTTCATTATACATATTTACTGGGTTACAATAAATTACTCAAGTTGATACATAATACACCTACACAGACATGAATCACAAATTTTTAGTCCATCATATCATTAAGTAATCCCCTCAGGAAATACGGACTGTTATCTGCAACCCATACAATCTAAATGAAACTTGAATAGCCCTTATAAAACCCCAAACAGCCCCACCCACCCATCCCACCCATGCCGTGGAGGAAGAAAAGGGGAAGCGGAGGAAAGAAAAAATAAGGATAGCATTAAGTTACACTCCATCAATTAATTCAAGAGAAAGTTCCGGAATCATTACATAGGCTGTTACCACAACTATATGCATAGATCAAGAAACTTGATTCCGAAGACTAACCTCCAACCCACACCCACCCCCATCTTCCACCCACCCACCCCATTATACCCTAGAGGAGCAAGAGCAGAGAGAAGAAAGAGAGAAAAAAAAAAAAAAAACATTCAGGCCTCACCTCTACTTCCACTTCCCCCAAATCCGTTGGAATTTAACCATGCCTTCTTTTTTTGCCTGATACCAAACCAACTCATAACCCCTAACCTCTTCAAGTGATCTTAACCATTCAGCCTTAGTTGGTGCCTCTTGCGAAAACCATTTATTCAAAATCCTAAGTCGGGCGTAAAAGAGGACCCGCAGCATTAACTGCTTGTCTTCCTCCATCCCCGCCGAGAGCCCAAGGATTGCTATCAGCGGATTACGTGGGATGCTGTAATTAAGTTTATTATTTAATTCATCAAAAATTTCTTCCCAATACTCCCGAATAGGGGCACAGGACCAGAAGAGATGTAACAAGTCAGCTCTATCCATTCCACATCTGGGGCACACTGTTGTGTCCCTAATTCTCATTTTATATAGCAACTCCGGGGAATAGTAACATAAATGAACAATGCGAAACTGTGTTATTCTATGCATTTCATTAAGTGAGACTTTACCAATGTTTTTCAGAATATTCTCCCACTGATCAGTCTCGATCTGCCCCATTTGCCTCTCCCATCTGGATCGACTTGCATCAGCCCTACCCTGCTCTCCCAAACCACTCAGCAGTTTATATATAAAGGATATACGCTTTTTCTTAATATCTAATTCCAAAAGTGATTGAAAAATCCCTGAATGTACTATAAAAAATCTTCCTTCCTCCCGTGAGCAAGCTCTAGCATGCAACAACTGATTATAAAAAAACTTGTGCTTAGGTAATAAACCATACGTCTCACAAAAATAGTGAAAAGAGTGCAATTTCCCATCTTCAAATACCTGAGCTATTTTATTAATACCCCTCTGCTTCCAGAACCAACTATTAACAATTTTTTTAAATTCACAAATGTGCAAATTATTCCAAAGTGGAGCAAGAGCTAAGCTCCCGCTTATTCCACACCAGAGTCTAGTCTCATTCCAAACTTTATCCAATAAGTGACATAATGAAGAATTTTTATAAGGCTCCCGTGTCAGGGAGCCAGACTCCAATAATTCATACCAGTGATCAAAAGTGCCCAAACTCAATAAGTGTTCAAAGATAGCCACCTTTACCCCTTTTATAATATTAGCAAAATGTGCTGAAAGAAAATATAAACGCAAGTTAGGAAGCGCGTACCCTCCCTTTCTTTTCGGGGTTGCAAAAACAGAGTATTTCAATCTAACTCTTTTCCTTCCCCAAATTAAATCACCCAACAAATTTTCAATTGACTTAAGCCAAGCATCCTCGATCCAGATGGGGGAGGCCATAAAAAGAAAAAGAAGTTGAGGCAGAACAACCATACGAATTATGACGATTCTATCCGCCATAGATATAGGAAAAGTCTTCCATACCCCTATCCTGCTTTTAAGATTCTTAGCAAATGGGATTAGATTATGATTCCGAAAACCATCCACCTGTCCGGAGATCTTGATTCCAAGATATTCCAGACTGTCCGATGGTCCCAAAATCCTGAGTTTCCCTATAGGGGAACCAATCTCCCCATCAAGAGGGAGAAGGGACGATTTCTCCCAGTTGATGGCGAGACCTGAAAATGACCCAAACTCCTCGATCTGCCCAATCATGTCTGGGAGTACCTTTTCTGGGTCCCTGACAAACATCAGAACATCATCTGCGTATAATAGAAGCTTAGGAAAACCACAACAGCTACCAAAACCACAATATCCAGGGTACTGTCTTGCCCAAGCTGCCAGAGGCTCAACATAAAGCGCAAATAATAAGGGGGATAGGGGACATCCCTGTCTAGTCCCCCTTCCAAGAGAAAAGGGCTCAGAAGGAGAGCCATTTACAATAAGTCTCGCTATTGGAGAGTTATAAAGTGTTTTAGTCCAATTCAGGAAGCGTCCCCCTATACCCATCTTCTCCATAGTGTACCACAGGAACTCCCACTCCACCCTGTCGAACGCCTTAGTGGCGTCTAGTGACAGGATGGAGCGGGCCCCCGGGACACTTAATTGAATGTTGGCAAATACTCTGTTGATGTTATCATGGACTGTCTTGCCTGGCATAAAACCACACTGTTCCTCCCCTATAACCGAGGCAATCACTTTGCCCAGCCGCAAGGCCATAACTTTTGCAAATATTTTTATATCAGTGTTTAAAAGAGAGATGGGACGGTAGGAATCAACCTCCAAGAGATCTTTACCTTTCTTGGGAATTAAAACTATATGTGCTTCTCTCATGGACTGTGGCAAGGAGCCCCTACTACAGGATTCTTTCAAGACCTCTAACAGAATGGGCAAGACAGCACCAGAACACTTTTTATAGAAAAGAAAAGGCAAGCCATCAGATCCCGGAGCCGAGTTACCCGCAAAGGACCCCAAGGACTCCTCCAGGTCCCCTACTGTCAAGTCCTCCTCCAATAAATCCGACTGTTCATTCACAAGTGAAAGCATCTTAACATCTGCAAAAAACTTTTGCATCTTTCCCCTGTCAGCCAGACAGTCAGAGCCATATAATCTAGCAAAAAAAATCTACCAGCACTTTTTCAACATTGTGTCTACCCTGAACTATCTTACCCCTGTGGTTCCTAAGCCCCGTAATGTCCTGGCGCTCCTGCTGGTTTTTAAGAAGATTAATCAGGAATTTATTGGGTTTTCCTCCCGAAAGGAACTTCTGCTGCCCCAGAAAGGATAATTTATGTTGGGCCTTCTGTCTCAACCACTCCCCATATGTGTCTTGAGCCTTCCTAAGATTACTCAATGCCTCAGGAGTGCCTTCCCTTTCAAATTCCTTAGTATGATGTTCCTGCTGCAACCTAAGCTCTCTTTCCTTTATACCAAATTGTTTTTTTTTAATAGAGATCTGCTTCACATAGAGACCCCTGAGATAAGCTTTTAAGGAGTCCCAGACAATTAGAATATCTGCTGTTCCCTTATTTGTGTCCCAGAACCATTTAATTTCCTTACTCATTTCTTCTTCATTATTCAAAATATTGAGCCAGTGCTGGTTCAGTCTAAAAGGTTTAGGAATATAGTCATCCCCCTGGCCCTTTAATTCTAACAGGAGAGGAGCATGATCAGAGATAGTTTTAGGTTCTAGTCTGATATTTTTAATATATTTTAGCCCCATATTGTTAACAAGAGCTAGGTCTATTCTAGAGGCAGACTGGTGCGAGGCACTGAAGCAAGAGAAAGCAATTTTATCCGGATATCTCAATCGCCAGGCGTCAAACCAGCCTACCTCTTTGCAGAATGTCCTAAGAGGAGATGATTGCCCTAAGTTTTGCATTCTAAAACTTTTACGATCTAAACTTGGATCAAACACACAATTGTAGTCACCAAGCGCAAACAGGCACTCATACTTTTTCCCCTTCTGGAAGTTCGTCAGGGCTATCAAAACATCTACCTTAAATGGTGGAGGAATGTAGATAAAAGCAATAACCACTTCCCTTCCGTCTAACTTCCCATGCATGAAGACATAACGACCTCTTTGATCCACTACTGAGGAATATAAGGAAAAATTGACTCTCTTGTGGATAAAGACGGATACCCCTGCAGAGTAGGAAGACAGAGTGGAATGCAGTTCGTATTTCACCCAGAGTCGCTGACATTTATAAATACTATCTTTATCTAAGTGTGTTTCTACAATACCCACTATAGCAGGGAGATGTCTGTTAATTGCGTCAAAAATGGCTACCTTCTTGACTCTTTCCGCCATACCTCGCACATTCCACAAAAGAATCTTAGTAGGGGTCACCATTCACCAACTGGAGAGGAAAAAAAAAAAAAAAAAAAAGAAAAAGGAAAGAAAACCCTCTGCTCTTGCCCCTCACCCTCCCAACCCCCCCTTCCCCCCCATTCCCCCTTCCCCCCCAACCCCCCCACCCCATCTGTCATGCGTACTATACGCATAACTCCAAACTAGGCCCTGCCTCCGCATCTCCGAAGTCCCCCCCGCCCGGGCTTCCCATATTATTCTCAGGCATTGATCCCCTTAGAACAAAACATTTCAAAAGTAGTCACTTTTATTATAGCCCCTCCGAGTCCAGCCATTTAGTCACCTCCTGGGAGTTTGAAAAAAATTGGACAGAATTTTTATATACTATTCGTAATTTGGAAGGGAACAACAGAGAGAAGGCGATCCCTGCTGTCCTAAGTCTTCTCTTAGCCTCTCGATATGAGCTCCTTCTAATCTGAGTGTCACGAGAATAGTCAGGGAATAGTGAAATTTTTGACCCATTGTATTGGATATCGGCCATTTCCCTAGCTTTCTTAAGAGCAATATCTCTATCACTTGAACAAAGAGTTTTAACCAAAAAAGTACGTGGGGGACTCCCAGGAGGTGGCTTCTTGAAAGGGACACGGTGGGCCCTTTCCAACCCAAATAAATGAGAAAAGATGTCTCTTCCAAAAGTGTCCACAAACCATTTAAAACAAAAATCAACTGCATTTCCTCCCTCTACCTCCTCAGGAAAACCAAGTATTCGTATATTACACCTACGGGCACGGTCCTCGAGATCTATGACTTTATCCCTTATGCGAGCATTTTCCCGCCCCAAACCCGTTAACTCCTTTTCCAGCGCCCCCATCCTTCCTTCCATCTGGGGTAATGATTTTTCCAGAGAGGTAAGTCTATCCTTAATAGACGCAGAATCTTGTCGCTCACTGAGAACCGCGTAGCGGGAGCCACCAGGAGAAGCTGCCTTGGCACCTCGTATTTTGGGAGGCATTGGAGATTTCAGAAACTTATCTATCTTAAAGGATGAGTTTAAATCCTTGAGTGAGCTATTGCTTCCTGATTTACGATTTTGTGCTTTAGCTGGCATAATCAACACAAAAACCTTAAGGGGGCAGTAGAACACACAGAAAGACACATAAGTAGATCTTCATATTGGCTGTCATGAAGGACATAAACAGGGTTGCATGTAAAATAAGAAAAGGGAAATATTACGCTTTACGTGGTAAGATACAAGATTCCAATCAATAAAGTTCATAAACAAGGGAGATAGGAAAGTAACAACCGTTAATTCCCCTCCTTTCACTTGTTTGTAGACCTCCACTTCCAATATACAGAGAGGCCAATTTACAACCTGGCCCAGGAATCTTGATGCAAACGGAAAGTCCTCACCAGGTCGAGTTTTTATGCCAATACACTGCAAAACCAAGGAGGGAGTAAAAAGGGGGGTAATAAAAACAAGATATTCAATCTTCAGTACTTTCCGATCTAATAGCCTTTAAACCCAGCATGAGAGGGTAAGCCTGCATACCTGCACCCTGATGTCATACAGTTCTAAAGTATTCCTGGTCTTTCACAATTTTTCCCCTTCTCTAGTGTAGTAATATATCACAGAGCTTGGAGGTAGAAGTCCTGAGGAGAAGGGGAAATAGAAATATACAGTCACAGGGCATCTTACTTTCCCGCCCACGTATTGCTGTATTGCCTTCAGAGTCATTTCACAGGGACTTACTAAGTCAGGTAACAGGAAAAAGGAGCACGGCTTACCCTCACCCAGCAACGTTTGAATAGGAAGGGGACGATCACAGCTTGAGGCTGCATAAACACCAGCAGCAATGGCGCCCTGGCGTCTTGGCTTCAGTCCGTCACATGACCGCATCTGGGCGGAACAGGAGCCTTTTATGGTTTGCATGCCTCGTGTGGTTACCTCCCATATGTTTAACCCCCATCCTTGCTGGATCTCGGAGCCGCGGATCTCGCGGTCCTGCGGTCATCACACCCCCGTCTTTGGCACAGTGCGTCCAGAGGGGAACCCGAAAAGAGAGCACCTCCAAACTCCCGGCTCTGTCCGCCACCTCCATCACCGCACCACCGCGCCTCCCGTCCTCAAACGATCCGCAGCCAGACAGGCCTCCCTTCAAGCCAAGGAGCCAAGAGACCACCGACCCCAAAGCCCCCAGGTCCAGAGACACAGGTATGGCTAATCGGGGTATTCAAGGGGAGAGTTCATGGTTCAGCGCCCGGGCAAACGAGGCTCCGGAGGTGCTGAGAGGCAGGTGCAGCTACGCCATCTTGCTGCTGCTAGCCACGCCCTTCCAGCTCCAAAAAACCAACGAAAATGTCCCTGTGACCTACTCTTAATGTTTAATATGTTCCTTGTTATGACTTCCCACATTGCCTTAGCTACCTCTTACCCCCCCCCTCCCCCCCCACCACTATGTTAGCAGTCATTAATGGCACTCTGTTTAGAGTCTTTATCACTAACTCCCCAGGCCCCCCCCCCTCCCCGCCATACCTTGCTAAACGGCAGACCTCTTTGCACGACGCCAGCGGTCAGTTAACACCACAGAGACCGCCCTCCTCTGGACCAAGAGCCCTCCTGATTAGGACCTCTTGATCCTTATTAAGCCTCTTTTGCACATTTAATTCACTCTTTGCGCATTTCTGCATAGTAGGCATTGTACATAAGTTCTTTACTCTCCCGTGTATATACCTTATCCTCCCCCTCCTCTCCTACCCTCCCCTCCCTCATCCTTCGCCTTCGCTTTATCCCCCCTCCCTATCATCCTCCACCTCTCCACGTACACTCTTAACCCTCCTTTACCTGATCTCTCTCTTCCTATTTTGTGCCCTATACCTCCCCTCCCCCACCCCTTCCCTTTTCCTTAACTCCATCTCCTCTTTTTGTTCCTGTCCTATCCCGGTGAAGCTCAGGTGTTGCGATCACCTTTATAAATCATGACAGATGTTACTGTGACTACGCTCAATGTGAAAGGGTTTAATAGCCCTAATAAGAGACATCATGTACTCTCGCTTCTACGTAAATCTAAACCTTCTGTTCTTTTCCTACAGGAGACTCATTTTAAGCGGACGAAAATCCCTAACTTACCAAGCAGGCACTTCTCCTCATGGCATCATTCCTGCCATCCTACCTCAGCTTCAAAGGGTGTCACTATTGCTCTACGCGGGTCGCTTCCCCACAAGATCCTGCAGCAGCATACAGACGCGGAGGGCAGAGTACTATTCCTGAGGGTAACCATTGCATCTGCACCATACACTCTAGCCAACTTTTATGCCCCCAACACCGGCCAAATTGCTTGGTTATTGAAAGTACTTGATGATTTGAAGCTCTTTGCCCAGGGACCTATTATACTGGGAGGAGATTTCAATCCCCTGCTTGACGCATCTACCAAACACTCCGCAATCTCCTTCGCCGCTCTCAGCAGACTACAAACTAAACTGCATGATCTAGGCCTCAGTGACACATGGAGAATGCTCCACCCGAATGTGCTTGACTATACATTCCACTCCGGAGTACATAACTCATACCAGAGACTGGATTATGTCCTGGCTAGCAGATCCATTATCACCTCCCTAACTAAGGCGCACATTGGGCCCATAACAGTCTCAGACCACACGCCTGTGACGGTATCCTTCTCATTATCTCGACTCTTACCTAAGGAGTAGAGATGGCGACTGAACGAGTCCCTGCTGGACTCTCCCAATACCAGGAATGAGATTTCAAAACAACTCGAGGAGTACTTCTCCATCAATATGTCACCAGACACCCCATGGCCCACGGTATGGGAAGCCCATAAGGCAGTCGCAAGAGGCATATTTATAGCCATTGGCTCAAGAGTTAACAGGGAGCGCCAGAAGGAGATTGACTCCATATTAGCTCAAATTACCACCATTGAAAAAATCCACAAGCGTTCTCAATTAAATTCAATGATGGCAGAGCTCAAAATGTTGAGGGAACGGCTGAAAAACCTTTTATATGCCAGGTCAGCCAAATCTCTCCTGCACCATCGTCACTCTATCTACGCACACGGTAATAAAGGCGGCAGAGTCATGTCCTCACTCATTAGGAAGGCCAAGGATAAGACGCAAATACAGTCCATAACTGACCACTCAGGCCTCACACACACAACAACCCCCAAAATAGCGGAGGCGTTTCAGGGCTTCTATTCGGAACTATACAACCTGTCTAAGTCAGAATAACTACCCCCCCCCAGAAACCCGGCAAACCCTCATAGACAGATTCCTGGCAGACTTAAGCCTTACTTTCCATCTAATTGTTATGGTACCAAGATATGAAAGATTATCGTGCCTAGGCACGAATGTGTATCCAGTCGTTTTGTGTTGACCTGTGACATGCCAGATGTATCTTTACCATATGTTTCTAAATGTGTCTTATATGTGGTTTTTCATTTTCTGTTGTTCCTCTCTTTTTCTTCTCTTGAGAGAAGACGTGTATGCCAAAAAATGAATAAAAATTTATTTTAAAAAAAATGTTACCTCTGTAAGTAAGTTACCTCTTTATGAACTTTGTATTTTGGCTAATTAATAAAAAAGTTTTAGGTTAAGACGGGCAACTAAACTAATAAGGGGAATAGAGCATCTTAGTTATGAGGAGAGATTAAAAGAATTACATTTGTTTAGTCTGGAGAAGAGACGTTTAAGGGGAGATATGATTATTTATTTAAATATATAAATGGCCCCTACTAGAGATATGGGGAAAAGATGTTCCAGGTAAAACCCCCTCAAAGGACAAGAGGGCACTGCCTCCGCCTAGAGAAAAAAAGGTTCAATCTCCAGAGGCGACAAGCCTTCTTTACCATGAGAACTGTGGATCTGTGGAATCTGTGGAACAGACCAAAATAATATAAATGCATATGTATAGAACCTATAATCCCTCCCCCTTCCCTGTATCCATCCCCTCCTTGGTTGAACTTGATGGACATGTGTCTTTTTCAACCGTATTAACTATGTAACTATGTAAGCCAGGAGACGCTGTGTGTAGACAGGGATCACATTGTGAGTCCTCTCTTTACTCTCTAACTGGCAAAATGTCATATGCCCTACATTATGGCTCTGTTCACACTGCAATTGGGGATTTTGTTATATTACAAAGAAAGAATAGTGCAGTATAAAGCGATATTCTTCCCATCAAATTGACAGACACCGCGGTGGAATCTGATGGACACGATAATAATTTGAAGGTCTATCAAGCACTGTAGCAGCTACTGTGTAAATAGGTCCTGCCATCACTCATTTTCCCTTTTCTGCTCTTACGATAAAGTCTTAAAATAGCCTTATAAAGCTTTATGTGAGAAAATGATCACACTGCTTTACATATTCACATAGATACATTGAAGTTGTGTTAAGTTGTTAGGGAAGAAATGTTTTAATAGCATTTATAATTCTGTGACTTCCCCCAGAAATCTGCTATTTGTTCTAATTATTGTGCCCAGTAACTAAACAAATAATAAACATGATTTAAAAAAAACAAAAACTTTTGACATGTTATAATGCTATGTGAGAAGTCCGAGTGGCAAGAACCTCAACAATATCTAAAATGAACAAATACTAAAACAAATGTTTCAGGAGGCCCTCTGGCTTTTGTAATATGAATGTAATATTTGTGGGGTATAATTTATTTGCATTGCATGGCAGTGTTTTTATATTGAATGATGGCATTTGTGATGTGTACAGTATGGAAACGTGGTGTCCTCACCCCCAATAAATCATTATAAGGCTATGTAATATACTATGTGTATACGCTCCGGCCGGGATCCCATAGAAAAACAGGCTGTGTTCCACACCGTGCAAAGTACGGCTGTTGTTGCCGATGGCAACAACGGTCCTACTTTTACGTAGTGTGAACATAGCCTAATAGTGATAACAACAAAATAATATAAATAAATAAAGACAAACCGAGAATGGTAGATAGATTGGCAGTGAATTTCATTTTAGAAAAACTATAAGAAATGCCAATTTAGCAGGAGCCCAGACACCCAATGGATACCAACATCATAACCTGTGCATGTCATTGAATATAGTTTATCCAATCACAGGTAAGTCTCTATTTACCGAAAAGGGAAAAAGAAACACTTGGGTGGGGGAGGGGGGTATGCATCTCTCTGTGGAATAAACCATTTGATATCCACAATCATCACTGCATTAACAGGCTATAACAAATAAAACAAAAAAGGGGGAGCACAACACCCCGAGTGGCCAAAATGGTCACAGGCCACAATGTATTATCAATGTACACTGCATAGTGACTTCATGTATTTCATTATAATGGGAGGAGGTTGCATGTATGGAATGCTGTTACCAGGAAGAATGCCATCAACCTACTTAGCCTAGAGAATTTACATACATTGCTAGGGTAGCTAAATGAACCTTCGCATTGCCTACTGTACACTTACAGATGTAGCAAGCACCAAAAGGTCAATGCATTAACACTGTAGACTTAATAAAGTTGTTTGGTTTTATAACATTGTCTGATTGGTGGAATTTTGCAGGACTCCCTCTTACAAGGTGCTCTGTGGTGGGCACCCCCCATGTTATTACATTGTTACATACAGTAGTAAGATTTAAGAAAGACACAATCAAGTTCTGCCATCGGAATGGATAGATGAAGGGAGTGGGGGAGGGGGGGATGAATGATGGATAAATTCTATATTACATTAATTTCATTATTGCTATCTGTAGCATATTGAAATATACCTTTGATGTTCTCCTGCATGTGTAGCATGCATTTATGTATTGGTCAGTAGGGGTTGTGTCTAACATACATATAGTTTTATCACAATAAATGAATAAATAAATAAATAAAGTGCGTGTGTTTGGGGATGGAAGAGGGGGTGCGTTTCTGATTCAGGTGGAGCAATAGGCTTTTCTTCATGGCAGAGAGTGAAGTCTTTTTTCTGCATTACATATTTAGATGAACCATCCTCTTATTTGGAAAACAGGTTCTGTAAAAAGCGAATATTTTGTAAGATACAATGATAGTGACCCATCACACCATCCCACCAATCACAGGCCAGCCTTAAAGGCCTTCCAGATTCCTCTTTATTTGTTCTCACGCAGCTCCATCTTGGCTATGTCTGGCTAAAAGCTCACAGAGGAGGAGGCAGCTGAGGTAAACAGGGACTAAAAAGGAACAAATTAACGCTGGGGGCCACTCTTTCCTCCTCCTGACAACTAAGACAAAATCTCCAGTCAGTGGCTAGGTAAGCACGGATAGTCAAAATACTCCACTGTATTTCCTATGGGTCTCCTTAATGGCTAGCTCTACCCACAATGTGGCACCTTCGATCCTGTTTCTATGTCACTCTATGCCCATAGGTGGAAGTTCATACCCGTGTGCGTAGGTACTTTTTCTCTAAAGCCCCTACAGCTGAGTACCTTAGGGTCTAGGTAGAGCCCCTAATAACCCTGAAGTAGCCCTCAGCCTGCTCCTCTCCTCCTAAAGTCAGCCTATCCAACTAAGCCAAGTTCCAGTCAACTAAGCCAAACATTTCAAGTAAATAAACTATTATTCTGTCAGGGCTGCGGCGGCATCCCGCGCTCCGCACCGCCGCCGCACCCCCTCACCCTGTCCTGCAGCCGCCGGTGTCCACATGCAGGAACCTGACGCTGCTGCCACTTTGGCCCCTGGGGGCGCCTTACCTTGCCCCACTCCTGTCCGTCTCCTGCCTACTGCTCTTGCCACGCCTCACCTGCCGTCACTAGCAACCAAGCCAGCCGCAGCAAGTCCATCCTGCCTTGCGGTGTGCTCTGGTGAAAGCCAGCGGCCCCTTAGACTCCGCTCCCTGGTGAGGTTAGTGCCAATCGCTATTGCCGGTTCAGTGGATCCACGACTCCAGGCGTTACAGTAGGCTCCAACCATGGATCCCGGCGAGGTGCCTGACATCCGTGACGTAGCTAGAGTGGTCGCCCAACAGGCTCAGCAGATCCAGCAGCAATCGCAGCACATCCAGCAATTGACTGCCGCCTTACAGCAGCGTACTACAGACCAGCGCACACCACCTCCTGCTGCCTCTTCGAAACTTTGACTGGCTCTCCTGAGCAAATACGGTGGTGACCCCAAGTTGTGCAGAGGATTCCTGACTCAATGCAAAATACACATTGAACTTTTAAGCAGCCAGTTCTCCACTGAACGCTCTAAAGTGGCTTTCATCATCAGCCTCTTGGAGGGTAGGGCCCTGGCCTGGGCCACGCCACTGTGGGACCGAGATGACCCGATTACTGCCAATCTCCGATCCTTCCTGGCAGAATTTCGTTCGGTCTTTGAGGAACCTGCCCGTGCGTCTTCAGCAGAGACTGCTCTACTCAATCTCTCACAAGGGAGTTCCTCCGTTGGCGACTATGCCATGTCCAGTCGGGTAAAGGACGTGCTCTCCGCCCGAGACCTTCCTACCTCCCTGAACGAACTCATCCTACTGGCCACCCGGGTCGATACTCGTTTTTCTGAGAGAGAGGAGGAGGTCTGGAAAGAACGGCGACTAAGCCTGTCCCGTCGCCATCACCAGCTGGTGCCGGTCTTCCAGAATCCTGTCGTTCCGGTGTCCCATCCGACTCCTGAGGTTCCTATGCAGGTGGAACGAGCTCGCCTGACGCCTTATGAGAGAACTCGTCGTCTGGAGCTGAATCTCTGCCTCTACTGCGGTGACCCTGATCACTTCCGGTAGAGATGTCCCCAACGTCCTCAAGCGTCCGGGAAATGCTCGCACCTAAGTCCGGTGGGATAGGCCTCCTTAGGTGTGAATGCCACCTCTCCAAGGTTGTCTATGCCAGTGTCCATCCAGACACCCTCAGGACAAACTCACCAGACTACTGCCTTCATAGACTCTGGGTCTGCAGACAGTTTCATTCCAGCCACATTGGTCCAAAGATGGCGGCTACTCTCACCGAAACTGTACACTACCATACTGCACCTCTAGTCCTCCAGGTAGGCGCTTTACATCAGGAGAAGATCTGCTTCTACGTCTTGCGCCATTCCTCTTCTGGCATCCTCCTGGGCCTTCCTTGGCTGCAATTACATGCCCCTAAGCTAGACTGGAGAACCGGGGATATTCTCAGTTGGGGTCTGGACTGTCCAAACCGGTGTCTGAAGCCTCCTCAGCCCAAGTGCTCTATGACGTCACCTGACTTCGTCAACCCTCTACCCGGCCTATCGGCGGAATACCAAGACTTGGCTAATGTCTTCTCTGCCAAGGTGGCGGATTCTCTGCCCCCTCAACGGACGTACGATTGTCCCATAGACCTCCTTCCTGGAACTTCTCCTCCACGAGGTCGGGTGTACCCTCTCTCTCCGTACCCGAGACTGAGGCCATGTCCTCCTACATCCGGGAAAACTTACAGAAGGGTTTCATCCGCAAATCCACGTCCCCTGCTGGCGCAGGATTCTTCTTTGTGCAGAAGAAGGACGGTTCTCTCCGCCCATGCATAGACTACCGGGGCCTAAATAAGGTGACTGTCAAGAACCGATATCCTCTTCCGCTTATCCCCGAACTGATCGACCGTCTGGAGCCAGGATCTTCTCCAAGCTGTATTTCAGGGGAGCGTACAATTTAATCCGTATTCGTGAAGGAGACAAATGGAAGACGGCTTTTAACACCAGAGATGGGCACTACGAATACCTGGTCATGCCATTCGGCCTATGCAATGCCCCAGCGGTCTTCCAGGAATTCGTCAATGACATATTCCGTGACCTCCTTTATGTCTGCGTCATCGTCTATCTCGACAACATTCTGGTCTTCTCCCCTGACCAGCAGACTCACGTGACCCAAGTACGTCAGGTCCTACGAAGACTACGGGCCAATCGTTTGTACGCCAAGCTGGAAAAGTGCGTTTTCCATCAGCGCAGCCTTCCGTTTCTTGGCTATATTGTCTCCGATCGAGGTCTACAGATGGATCCAGCCAAACTCTCAGCTGTTCTGCAGTGGCCACGTCCCATGGGACTTAGAGCTATCCAACGCCTCCTAGGATTTGCCAACTACTATTGGCAGTTTATCCCACATTTCTCTACCCTGGTCGCACCCATCGTGGCTCTCACTAAGAAGAAGGCAGATCCCAGGCATTGGCCACCTGAGGCCGAGCAAGCCCTCACTAGCCTAAAGTCTGCCTTTGCCTCTGCCCCTGCTCTAGTCCGCCCGGATGCCATTAAACCGTTTTCACTTGAGGTTGACGCATCTTCAGTGGGCGCTGGAGCCGTCCTCTCGCAAAAGGACGCATCAGGCAAGACCAGAACCTGTGGGTTCTTCTCAAAGACTTTCTCCCCTGCCGAGAGGAAATATACTATTGGCGACCGAGAACTCTTGGCGATTAAGCAGGCACTGGAGGAGTGGCGTCATCTCCTAGAGGGGGCTAGGCATCCGGTCAACATCTACACGGACCACAAGAACCTTCTCTACCTCCAATCTGCCCAACGCCTCAATCCCCGGCAGGCCAGGTGGTCGCTTTTCTTTTCACGTTTCAACTTTGTTATCCATTTTCGTCCGGCTGAGAAGAACGTGAAAGCCGATACTCTCTCCCGAGCATTTGATGTCATGGGACAAGAGGACTCTCCTCGCCACATCATACCTCCCGATCGTCTGATGCCAGTCGCCACTTCAGCTCTTAAGGGAGTACCCCCCGGAAAAACCTATGTTCGCCCTGCGCTTCGAGGAAGGATTCTGAAGTGGGGACATTCCTCATTGGTGGCCGGGCACCCTGGAGTCCAAAAGACCGGGCAACTGATCTCCCGCCACTCGTGGTGGCCCAGCCTTTTCCAAGATGTCAAAGACTTTGTGGCTTCCTGTACAATCTGTGCCAAAAACAAGTCCTCCCGACTAAGGCCTGCCGGCCTATTACAGCCCTTGCCAGTTCCAAGCCGTCCCTGGTGCCACATAGGCATGGACTTTGTCACAGACTTGCCTCCATCTGCGGGAAACAGTCATTTTGGTGGTCACTGACCGCTTCTCCAAGATGTCTCATTTTGTGGCTCTTCCTGGACTTCCATCTGCTCCCCGTCTGGCCCAGTTGTTCTTTCAACACATCTTCCGCTTACATGGTCTTCCCCTTCACATCGTGTCAGACAGAGGCTCACAATTTGTCTCAAAGTTTTGGCGTGCCCTCTGCTCACAGCTCCAAGTGAAGTTGGACTTCTCGTCTGCCTATCACCCCCAGACCAACGGGCAAGTGGAGAGGGTCAACCAGATCCTGGGCAACTATCTACGTCATTTTGTCTCAGCTCGCCAAGACAACTGGTCCAGCCTACTTCCATGAGCAGAGTTTTCCTACAACCATCTGGACTCGAGTTCCACAGGCAAGTCACCCTTCTATGTGGTTTATGGGCGTCACCCTCGTCCTCCTCTGCCTCTCTCTCCATACTCCGAGGTCCCAGCAGTGGAGGAATTGTTGTCTGACCTGCAGTCGATCTGGGAACAGACTCGACAATCTTTGCTCAAGGGCATCTGACCGCATGAAGGACCAAGCGGATAAGAAAAGGAGACCTGCCACAAACTTTCTCCCAGGTGACAAAGTCTGGCTCTCGGCCAAATATGTCCGACTCAAGATTCCCAGCTACAAGTTGGGTCCTCGATTCCTCGGTCCTTTCTCGGTGCTAAAATGCATCAACCCAGTCACCTACAAACTCTGTCTACCCCCTACTATGCGGATCCCGAACGCCTTCCATGTTTCCCTCTTAAAGCCAGTGGTCCTCAACCGATTCTCCAATAAATCTTCGTTCTCTGCTCCACAAGCCGTCTCAGACGACGTCTACATTGTTAAAGACATTCTGGCCATGAAAACTGTCAGAGGAAGACGTTTCTTCCTAGTGGACTAAAGAGGTTTTGGTCCTGAGGAAAGATCCTGGGAACCCGAGTCTAATATCCTGGATCGGGAGCTTCTCAAGGGATTCTTGCAGGCTAGAAAGAGGGGGAGGCCAAAGGGGGGGGGGGGTACTGTCAGGGCTGTGGCGGCGTCCCGCGCTCCGGACCGCCGCCGCACCCCCTCACCCTGTCCTGCAGCTGCCGGTGTCCACATGCAGGGACCCGGCGCTGCTGCCACTTCGGCCCCTGGGGGCGCCTCACCTCGCCCCGCTCCTGTCCGTCGTTGTGCCGGCCGGCGCGCGCGTCCCCGCCTCCTAGGGCGCGCGCGCCAGCTGTCTCAGGGTTAAAGGGGCAGTCCGCCCCTAATTGGTTGCTGCCCACACACTCTCCTATAAATTCCAGCCCTGCCCCACCTCAGGTGTTGGAGCCTCTACATGCTTCCCATAGCGTTTGGCCCAGCTCCCTGTTGTTCCTGACCTCAGTCCTTGTTCCTTGTTCCTGTTCGCTACCCGGTCCCTAGTCCCTGTCCGCTGCCTTCCTGTTGTTCCAGAGTACTGTCTGCCTCCTGCGATTACGCCTACAGACCTCTGCCTGCACCCTGCATCTCCTGCCTACTGCTCCTGCCACGCCTCGCCTGCCGTCACTAGCAACCAAGCCAGGGGTAGCGACCTGGGGGTCGCCTGCCGCAGCAAGTCCATCCCGCCTTGCGGCGGGCTCTGGTGAGAACCAGCGGCTCCTTAGACTCCGCTCCCTGGTGAGGTTAGTGCCATCGCTAGTGACGGTTCAGTGGATCCACGACTCCAGGCGTTACATATTCCCCCAGTGAGAGGCTGTGAAAAAGAAAATATTATACTCCCTAACCCAAGTATCCAGCTCAGGGATTCTTGAGAAGAGTTTGCCTATTCCTATCTTAGTTGAACCAGTGAGAAACTGAATCTGTTTTGGAGAAAAGACTTTATCTTGTATGCTGCACTACAAAAAAGGATTTACAGTAAATTTATTCTTGTTTAACCCTTAGAGGGCCGGGCCAATTTCAATTTTTGCATTTTCGTTTTTCCCTCCTTGTGCTTAAAAGGCCATAGCATTTGCATTTTTTCACCTAGAAACCCACACGAACCCTTATTTTTTGCGCCACTAATTGTAATTTGCAATAACAGGCTGAATTTTTTCATAAAGTACACTGCGAAACCAGAAAAAAATTCAATGTGTGGTGAAATTGGAAAAAAAAACGCATTTCTTTTGTTTGGGTTTTTTAGTTTTTACGCCGTTCGCCTGGGGTAAAACTGACTTGTTATGTATGTTCCTCAAGTTGTTATGATTACAACGATATATAACATGTATAACTTATATTGTATCTGATGGCCTGTAAAAAATTCAAACCATTGTTAACAAATATATGTTCCTTAAAATCGCTCCATTCCCAGGCTTATAGCGCTTTTATGCTTTGGTCTATGGGGCTGTGTCATTTTTTGTGCCATGATGTTTACTTTCTATTGGTACCTTGATTGCGCATATGCGACTTTTTGATCGCTTTTTATTACAATTTTCCCGGATTTAATGCAACCAAAAATGCGCAATTTTGTACTTTGGCATTTTTTGGCACTTACTTGGCCATTTACTGTGATTAATTAAGAGTTAAGGTGATTACGAACGTGACGATAGCAAACATGTTTGTTTATTTATTTATATTTATAACATGGAAAAAGGGGGGTGATTCAAACTTTTATTAGGGGAGGGGGCTTTTTATTAATAACAACCCTTTTTTTTTTCTTTTACACTTATACTAGAAGCCCCCCTGGGGGACTTCTAGTATAAATACACTGATGTCTAATACAGTTCTATGCTGCATAGATATGCAGCATAGATAGATGAGATAGGCTGCAGCCGGAAGCAATCAAGTGCCAAGCCAGGATCAGCGCCATTATGGTGCAGACCCCGGACGGGGTAAGATGTGTGGATCTACTCCACTAGACACCAGGGAACGGCTGCATCAAGTAATCGGATGCAGCTGTCAACTTTGACTGTTACTATTACTATATTACTGTATTAGCAGGCACGGCGATCGGACCGTGCCCGCTAATAGCCGCGGCCCCAAGCTACAAGCGGCACCCGGGACCGCGGCGGTTCAGAGTGTGGCCGCTGCGCGGCCCCGCTCTGAACACATGGAGGCGGCCCTGGACATACAGGTACGTCCAGGGTCGCCTAGGAGTTAAGTTCACCGGAGACTCTGTGTTTTCCTAACACTACACCTGCACTAACACTCGCACCAGTTCCAACTAAAAAGTGTGTGTTGGTACACCCAGGGGTGGGCGCATAACACTGCTGCTAAAGCCTCAAAAGAGGAATATATGCCAAAAATCTGTTAAGAAGGGGAATAAAACCAGTGACAAAAAGAAGTAGGGAGAATACCTTCATTGATGAAGATACGGCAGTCACTGACCATTTGAATAGTTACCTCTGCTGAGTATTTTCAGAAGGAGGTTTTCCAAATCACAGTATGGTTAGACATTGCATTGCCTCCAAGTATATGGCATCAGCTCCAGTGCTTTTAGAGGAACTTGCCTGTTTAAAGTTAAATAAGGCAAGGGCCCAGATGGTGTCTACCCCATCTGAGTTGTGTCAATGGAGTGTATTCTGTAGTGGGTCTACATCTTGCCATTGCGGTGAGCTGTTGCATTTTTCTCTGTTCTTGTGTTTACAATTTCAGCCATAGCAACCTGCTCCTACCTAGTGTGAATGGTGTTGTAGGAGAGCTGACCAAATTTGTCTTTTTTTCTATGAGTAGCCCTTTTTCCCTCAGTAGTTACAACAAGAATAATGCACTGAATTTAGTTAAATAGAACCAATCACAGACAAAATAAAAAAAAAATTTATTCCCTAATTCAATGTAAATTATTATTTTATTAACATTTGTAAATATATTAAATTATTTTTACGGCCGTGTTTTTTAATTATTCACTTTTCACTTCACTTTCTCGCGCCGGCTCTTTTCAAAGAGTCAGTGCGAGACAGGAAACTTCTGTCATGCAGAGCGGACGGATAGGTTCCCATGAATCTTTGCCCGCCGCTCCGTTAGTACACAGTGATCTTGCACTATACATCGCAAGATCGCTGTGTATTATCTAAAGTGCTTGTTCTCTGACCTTTTCATGAAGGTACAGACTGCCTTTGCAGTCTGTATCTTATTTTTTACCTAATCCTCTTCTTGTAGGCAGTAAGGCCGGGCGCCGCCATCCTTATTACTTCACTTGCGTTTCAGCGCTGGAACGCAAGTGACGTCATCAAGATGGAGGCGCCCAACCTTGCTGCACCAAAGCAGAGCATAGGTAAAGTATAAGATACAGTCTGTATCTTCATTTAGTCTATTTATGAAGATATAGACTGCCTTTGCCATCTTGATGACGTCACTTGTGTTCCAGCGCTGTGTTCCGGTGCTGGAACGCAAGCGACATCATCAAGAGGGCAGCGCCCGGCCTTGCTGCACTGAAGAAGAGGATTAGGTAAAGTAAAAGATACAGACTGCAAAGGCAGTCTGTATCTTCATAAATAGACTTAGGGAGAGATGAACTTTCATAATAGGTCTTAGGTTCTCTTTAAAGGGAACCTGTCACCCCCCGTGCCGTGGTAAAGGCCGCTTGATCCCCCCACTAGAGCCCCGGATACTTACCCCATCTCGCCAAGTCCCGCTCCTGGAGCCAGTCTCGGGACGGAGATATCATTGTCGAAAGCCCAGCGCACGCTGCAGAGATGAGTCCGACGCCCATAGAGAATGATGGCTCCATTCATTCTATATGGGCATCGGACTCATCTATGCAGCGTGCGTGCCGGGCTGCCAACAAGGATATCTCCATCCTGGCATCGGCTCCAGGAGCAGGACTTGGCGAGATGGGGTAAGTATCCGGGGCTCTAGTGGGGGGTCGGGCAGCCTTCACGGCCTTCACGTGGGGTGACAGGTTCCCTTTAAGTGAACTACCAACTCTAAATTGATTAATCTGGTTTTGCTTAGACTACTAAGACAAGTGTAAAGGACATGGTCTCATCTAGTTGGCTATTAAAATTGGCTCCAGGTGGCCATAGTTATGTCACTCTTTAGTGGGTGACCTTGGAACACCTCAGCTTACAGCAGTGCATATTCACCATATTTAGGGAAACAATAGAATGGCTCATAAATCATTTTTCTTTAGTCAATCACACAATGCCATAGCATTACTGGTACTCTCACCTGTAGAATTATTCTAAAATTGTAATGGGAAAAGGGTTTCTGAATCTTCCACAATGTAAAGAGTGCTCTCTCTGTACATTCTCTTATTATGACACCCACTTAGTGTGTGTCATCTCTAGCATTGCATAAATAGTAAACAGAAAAGCCAAATTTCATTTTCCTTTTTAGTGTCAGTTCCTCTACAACCAATTAGGTTTTAAACCCTTCCTCATCAAGCAGATTTTCAAGAGCAGCTCAAGATTTAGCAAGATGAATTCTGCAGTGCTCTCCATTTTCACAATTACTTGTAAGTTAAATATTTTTTCTTCTTTTTGGCGGGGGTCATCCTGGGAATTGTTAGAAGTAAATCAGCAGTCTGGAAGTACTAAGTTCTGTCAAATGTCTAAAGATTATATACTGGATAACCTTTACATTTCATGTAAAGATATAGCCACAAAATTTTGGGGACTACAGTATGTCACATCAAAATCTATAGAGACATAAAGAGATTTCACTTCGGGGACCAATTATTTAAGGCACTAAGTTTGTATTGACAGCAATTTGTAAAATGCAAGACTGTTGCTGAGCTCAGCAGAAAAAGTCCCATAGAAACTCATAGAAAGTACTTCTTCATTTTTGCTTTGGATAACAAAAAAAAAAAAAGATCTCTGCAACAAAAATTATATGGTCAAAAAAGAAAGAAGAGCAGCTTTGCTTTGGGTCTTGGTACTCAGCTGGGCATAGGACTTCAATGGGAAGTAGATCTCTGAGGGTTATCTCTGGATTAGTGTAATTATGATTGGGGCAACAAAACTTGCAGGGCAATGTTAAGGCTATTTTCACATGCTGCACAACAACAACGGCCTTTCTGCTGTCAATGGACGTTGTTTAACTATACCTACGGCCGGAATTAATGATAATATTAACTCTGAACCTGGCCATTTAGTCTTAGATGCTGCTGTCAGTATTGAGGCTCCCTCTGTACCCCAAATCCCAATCCCTACACCAAACCTAAATATTAAAAATATTTAAAATAAATTTAAAAAAATAACCTTTAACTTTATTTCCCCATTAACCTCTTGCTACTGCTGACAAAACTTTTTTTCTTCCCCTCCCTTTTACACTCTTAACTTTTTCTTAACTTAATTGTTCCGTGTAAAAGGACCTTTACTTGCCTTCCCGGTTCATAAGGTACGCAAAATTACAGACATATGAATGCAGCCTAAGGCCATGTTCACTCAACGTAAGTTTCCTATTACTCACGGCTGTTGTTGCCAATTTGCAACAACGGCCGCTATTAATAGGAAATTTACATTGTACTGCAGTCTATGGGATCCCGGACGGAGTGTGTACACATAGGGGGACATGTATGAAAAGGAAAAATGCCTTATTTAGGCGCTGATGGGGCAGATCTGCGTAAAAATATTCCCAAATGGCAAATAGTCGCAAACAGCCACTTAACTTTTTTTTTTTTTACTTTTTGAATATTGTTCTGTTTGCCATGTGCCAAAAGTAAAGCATTACCTTTATTCTGTGGATGAGTTAACAATTTATCCTGATTTCACACATGAAAGGTTTTTTTTGTTTTTTTTTTAAACTGCCACTGAAGTTTTTCTGCCAAAGCCAGAAGTGGATTTGGAGATGTGTGAAACCAGCATTAGAGTTGTTTTTTTTTATGTTTTATCACATTTAAACTAAAAAAATATTGTGAAAGCCATAACTTTTAATTTTTCATCACTGAAGGTGAGGGATCTTTTTTTGCAATGTCTCCTTAACCCGACTCTATAATACGAGTAAGCATTTTAAAACTCAATATACAGTTAAATTGTTTTGCAGGAATGGGTCGAAAGAAATAAAAAAAAAAAAGACACATACTGGTATTACCACCTCCGAGCAACCTGATCTATAAAATCATCATGTTACTTAACCCACATGGTAAACGCCATAATACAAGTGATCAAAATGTCATGTACATCTTAAAATGAAGTCATCTTGCAAAAAACAAGACCTAAAAAATGTTTTTTGAAAAATTAATACTTGGTCCTAATACAATGGAAAAAAATCTAATTATAATCATATGGACACACATAAGAAAGATGTGTAATGCCTTCTGCATGGAGGATGACAACAAAACATACAGGTGCTGAAACTGCACTTGAATTGGTCGGTGAACAAATTTGTTTTGAAAACTTTTATAAAATGTGGAGAATTGCTGGTAGATGTGTAACATCCAGACGGCATTTATCAAATCATGGCAACAGTAAAAGGTTAAGTATATGTGAGCAGTGGCGTAGCTACCATAGAGGCAGGGTAGGCAGTTGCTATGGGGCCCGTGCAGGAGGGGGGCCCGCGGGAGAAGGTAAGATCATGTGTCCTGCTTAACCCATTATGTACTGCAGTGTGTAAGTGACCCAATGTTTACTTACATGCTGCAAAACAAAAAAGGGTTAACAAGCAGAAGACAGAGATCTCTGCTTCACTGCACTTATAACCTCTGACATCTGTTCGCCAGCTGGCAATCAAGTAGGAAAATGTGCAGAGCTCCATGCAGAGGTCAGGGGGGTTATCAGTGCACCACCAGTAAAGCACAGAGCATATACTGTATATATATCCATAAGCGCAGTGCTTTGTGTTGTGCATAGGGGAGGGGGGCTTAAATATTTTTTGCTATGGGGCCCTGTGAATCCTAGCTACGCCCCTGTATGTGAGAATTCCTATTTAAATCATTGTGAGTCATGCAAACTGTTTAAAACAAGCGGCTCAGTTGTTTAACCTCTCAGTAATTTACAGTCACATATTTCATTGAGAGCAGAATCAAGAAAGGGATTTCCCTGTTTTAGGCTATGTTCACACAACGTCTTTTGAGCTCCGTTTGAAATTACTACCATTATTTAGCTGTCTAGCCTTCCCTTCGGCTGTTGGTACATTATTCTAGTTTGGGGTTACTAATTGCCCTTTGGGTGCGGCTTAATTGAAAAGTCCATTGAATTTAATAGTAAAAACGGAGAAAGAGCAGTGGAAAAAGAAAAACTGTGTGTGAACAACTAATAAAAACAACCGCTGTTTGCAAAAGACGTCCAAAAATAATGACCATGTTCATTATTTTGACGTCCGTGGTAAAAGCGTCCGTTATTCAGTGCATTGTGTGCATTGCACGTCCGTCTTCTCATTGACTTCAATGCATTGCCATTGCAGTCAGTTAAATCGCGGCAAAAACGGATGTTATTTTTAATATCAAAATTGGCCGCCTTTTCTTTATTTTTGACGTTGTGTGAACATAGCCTTAGGAAGTGATTTCACTTTTTAGGAAGGGATTTCCCTGTTAAATAACTCACTGATACAACTATGTGCATACCCCCAAAATAATAAGAAAAGGGCGCAAGAATTACAAAGTACTGCCCTCCTGGATAAGTTATACCTCTCTATTAGAATAGATAACAAGTATCTCTATGGCTATGTTCACACAGCGTCCAAAATATTGAAAAGGCGGCCGATTTTCATATAAAAAAAAAACGTCCGTTTTTAACTAACTGCAATAACAATGCATTGAAGTCAATGGGAAGACGGACGTCCTATGCACACAATGCATTGAATAACGGACGTGTTTACCGCGGACGTCAAAATAATGAACATGATCATTATTTTCGGATTTCTTCGGATTTGCAAACAGCGGACGTTTTTTATTAGTTGTTTACACACAGTTTTTCTTTTGTCACTGTTCTTTCTCCGTTTTTACTATTAAATTTAATGGACTTTTCAATTAAGCCGCATCCAAAGGCCAATTTGTAACCCCAAACTAGAATAATAGTACAAACACCAGTCATTGCACTAAGGGGAGGTCAGACAGCTAAATGACGTCCTTTATTTTCGACTCAAAATAAGGGACGTCATTTTAATAGGAGCTGAAAAACGCTGTGTGAACATAGCCTATGAGAGCGAGCATCAGGGAACATCCTTTTAACTCCTCCACTGCCGGTATCTCACACCAGAGCACATGACTTGGATTAATATATTATATAAAGTGGGGAAAATAAGTATTTAATACACTGCTGATTTTGCAAGTTTTCCCATCTACAAAGACTGGAGAGGTCTGTAATTGTTTTTTTTTTTATCAGAGCTACATTTCAACTGGGAGAGACAGAATCTATTAAAAAATGTAAGAAAATTACATGGTAGGATTTTAAACCCTTCCCTCTCTGGCTAGTTTTCATTATTGCGTTTTCGTTTTTACCTTCTCAGATTTAAAAGACCATAACGTTGACATTTTTTCACCTACAGACCCACATGAGTCCTTATTTTTTGCGACACCAATTGTATTTTGCAATTGAAGATTTAATTTTTCCATATAAAATGTTGCGAAACCGAAAAAAAAAAAAATGATTTGCACAGTAAAATTAAAAAAAAAAAGGGATTTTTTTTTTCATTTTGGGGATTTTGTGTTTACGCCATTTGCTTTATGGTAAAACTGACATATTATCTACTGTATATTCTAGAGATGAGCGAACGTCGAGCATGCTCAAGTCCAGCCAAACCCGAACGTTCGGCATTTGATTAGCGGGGGCTGCTGAACTTGGATAAAGCTCTAAGGTTGTCTGGAAAACGTGGATACAGCCAATGACTATATCCATGTTTTCCACATAGCCTTAGGGCTTTATCCAACTTCAGCAGCCACCGCTAATCAAAAGCCAAACGATCGTGTTCGGATGGAGTCGAGCATGCTCCAGGTTTGCTCAACTCTACTATGTTCCTCAAGTCAGTACAATTACAATTACTTTGTATAACTTTTATTTTATCTTTAAAACTTAACTAAAAAAAAACTAAACTAAACTAAAATGTGTTTAAAATGTCTCTATTCCCAGCCTTATAACACTTTTATCCTTTGGTCTATGGGACTATTTGAGGTGTCATTTTTGGCCCCATGATCTGTACTTTCTATCGGTACCTTGCTTGTGTATATGCGACTTTTATTACAATTTTCTGGATTTTATGTGACAAAAAATCAGCAATTTTGCACTTTGGCATTTTTCCACACTTATACCATTTACCGTGCATGATCAGGAATGTAATAATTTAATACTTCTGGTGATTACGCATGCGACAATACCAAATATGTTTGTTTATTTATTTTTCTTTTCTAAAATGGGAAAAGGAAGGTGATTTAAAGTTTTATTTGAGGAGGGGATTTTTTTATTAAAGGCGTTATCCAGCAAAAATCTTTTTCTTTCAAATCAACTGGTGTCACAAAGTTATATAGATGTGTAATTTACTTCTATTAAAAAATCTCAAGTCTTCCTATACTTATTAGCTGCTGTAAGTCCTGCAGGAAATGTTGTTTTATTTTCAGTCTGACACAGTGCTCTCTGCTGACATCTCTGGCCGAGACAGGAACTGCCCAGAGCAGGAGAGGCTTTCTATGGGGATTCATATAAAATGGAGACAGAGTTCCTGTCTCAGCCAGAGATGGCAGCAGAGAGCACTGTGTCAGACTGAAAATAAAACAGTTTTAATTAAAAAAAAAGAGTTTTTTTTAATAGAAGTAAATTACAAATCTATATAACTTTCTGATATCAGTGAGGCCTGGCAAGATGAAGGGATCACCCCTCTGCGATGGGGGGGGGGGGGCGGGTGAACTGCTGCCGTCGCCGGCTGCTGATAGTGGTTCAAAGCGGGGTCACAGCATGACGACTCTCTGAACCCCACCTGCAGCATAACGTGCCAGCACATCATTATGCGGGAAGGTGTTAAATAATTCATTTGCATTTTATTGCATGAAATAAGTATTTGATCACTTCCCAACCAGGAAGAATTCTGGCTCTCACAGTCTTTTTATTTAAGAAGCTGTATTAATTGCACCTGTTTAATTTGTTACCTTTGTATAACCTTTGAATTTGTATAAAAACCCACCTGTCCACACACTCAATAAATCATACTCCAACCTTTCTACCATGGCCAAGACCAATGAGTTGTCTGAGGACACCAAGGACAAAACTGTAGACCTGCACAAGACTGGCATGGGCTACAGGACAATAGGCAAGCAGCTTGGTGAGAATTGGTCAATGACGTCATGGATTAAAATTCTGCAGATAATAATAAAGGAAATAATATAAGGGCGGACTAGATGGATTAGTTGGTCATTCTCTGCCGACAATCTTCTATGTCTCTGCCAACTACCACAGAGGTGTAGGGGAAAAAATACCAATTAGGTAAAAGGTAACTGGTATTATGTTCTGATATAAAACATTCAGTCAGATAGTGAAGACAGGTGGAACATTTGCTTATAATAAGAAGTTCATAGGGACCAGTCATTGGTGAAATGATTGGACGAGCGGGTACACTATGCTCGTGATTTTGAGATTTTTACATATTGCATATTGTATGCTGCTTATACTGTATGCATTAATCCCGTAATAGGTAATTTAATAATGAATTTCCATGTTCTTGTGATAACCAGTCTTTGGTGTAATAGGAAAGAAGCTTTGTCAGGAAAGCAGAGAGCTATAGCTGGGTTAATAGGTATAGGATTACCCGTCAAATGTGGGCCCCCTTAGAAGTATTTGTTATGTATTTTAATACAGTAGCTAGAGGGTAACACTTTCCTGAGGGTCAGTAGTTTGTAATTCTTGCCCCCGCTTATTGATATAAGGGGATTTGAGCTATGAACATAGTTGTTTCGATGAGTTATGAAATAGAAAAATCCTTTTTAATGAAAGAAGTATAATATTGGAATGTGGAAGGGTTGCGGTGTTGCAATCTTAATTCTGTAGAGCCTGACAGATTTGTAATTATTTATAGAAATGGTTACCAGTAAGAGAGTATTCATGAGAATGGTTTATAAAAAGATGCATAGGTCATGAAGTAGTTGCCTTATATACATTAGACTTGTGGATTCCCATCTTAGAGCCTAGTAAGCTATGAATGCATTTAGGTAGGGTACCAAGTGAGACCAAATCTTCTAAAGCTGCATGCTATGCCTGACTATTTAATTTCTGTGCATCTCATCTAAAGAACACAGTCCAACCAGGATCTAGTTTTATCCAACATTGCTGATTTAGTTCAGATCAGCAACACTCATTGTTATAAATTGTTACTCTATTTTTAGAGCCTATTATACGTACAGATCAGGGAGGACTCCATGAATGATCACTGGATTGTTCATGTGGCTCTTTCCTGCAATCAGCCATTGGCTACATATTTCCTATTACAAGGGAAGACGTTTGGCCGATGGCCAATGATTTTTACGAAAGTCAAGACTACCTGAACTGTCGACAAACAACCAATGCGGCCAATACTTGCTTCCTGTTATAGGACGCCAACCCTTTATGGCAATAGTAACCGAAAAAAGGAATATTCTCACAGACTGTGTCTGCTCGTCTGCTGCCCCACCGCAGCCACTGATTGGCTGAGCGGGACGTCCAGCCGTGAACCCCTGAAGCAAGCCAGAGCGGGGAGCAGGTGATGCATGCTACAGCATCCGGTTCACTCATCTCTAATAATTAGTGATCAGATCATGCAATAATACCAATACTGCATTGGATTGTAATACCTTTAAATTCATTTTGTCAGTACTCTGGAAACAAGGAGATGCCAGTGTAGGTAGATGCCAATAGACCAGGTTTACGGAATTTAAAAATGATAGAACTCTTTAGAACCCTATGTACTTTATAAGTTGAGGGGTACTCCCAACTTTATTAAAAGGGAGATGACCCAAGGAAGGTGTATTTACTGTGCAGGTGCTTAGTAAGGAATCACAGAGTCTCTTTAGCATAAATAAAATCTGGTTTACTGTGCAGATACTTGGGATAGGCAGCAGGTAATACAGCTTTTCCTTGATACAATACTTTACACTTGATAAGTTACTTAACACTTCAGAGTTCAGATCTGTACTGAGAGGAGAAGGAGTGGTGCAGCCATGCTGGCTGAGTTGCGTGCTGAGAGGTTAAAACTTCAGAGCAGTAGAGACAAGGATGTCAAGAGAGTCCCAACCCAAGTAGTACTGTGCTCTGCCGGAACTTCAGAGGTAGAATAACAAGAATACTTGAAAGTAGAAAGAGAAAACTTGTGCCTGTGTTTTGACTCACTGGTCTTTGCACCACCTATTGCCCACCAGTGTTTGGTGACCCGTCCTAGAGGGTGACACAAGCCCCAGACCTTGTTACCTTGGATGAGCAGTATGCTGAGGGTTCCCTGCTTACACCCGTGCTGCAAGATAGAGTGCCTAGGCTTATAGCAACTTTGCTCTATGTGGATCAGTTCCTTTTTTTTTTATGGAGACTGTCCTGCACTGTGTTCCTCTGGTCCACGGTGTGGGTTAAGATGATCCCTGACTTGTGCTCTCCAATAGCAACTTAACACTGCATAGTGCTTAGTAGTGTTGCTTGAGGAGAAACTGTGTCTAGTATATATATATACTTGGGTTCTGCTCAACGTCTAGACCACAACACACAGAATCCAAAGACAAAAGAACTTACACTTCTTCCACCCATGTGACTTCCTTCCTACAGCCTGTATAAACTGTGCTGTGAGTGGGCGAGCAGTGCGTGTGAAAGATGTAAAGAAAAAATGATAGGTGAAAAGAAGAAAAGGACTCTCATTGGTGTACAGATCCATGTGATACACAAACAAAACAATAACCCCTTAGGTACTTCAGCTGTGCAATATCTGGATATACATAGCTACAATAACGACATCTTGTGGTAAAACTCTGGTACTGCTACATTACCACTTACTCTTAAAAGTACAGGCTTTTGCGAAGGGTGTAACCAATACCAACACCCATGGTGGGACACCACGCAGGGTGACCAAAGATCTAGGAAATGCTGCAAATGCTGCTCCTCTGTTTGTGGGCAACAGGCCAATTGCAGGTTGGGTAGTCACCGCACTGGATTCTGGATAGATCCAAAAGTCATAGTGGTGGTGGTGTGGGGGGGGGGGGGGGGGGGGGGGGTAAAGGGTTGGGGTCATCTTTTAAAAGGCACTGCTGCAAACAACTTAATGGCCACCACCCCAGCAATCTGAGCCGGCCCATTCAGTAGAGTGGAGAATGAGAACGAGTCAAAGGGTTGTTCTTGTCTGAGCTTTGCCCCTAAAGCACATTATTATTAATATTATCATTACATCATCACCACATATAAAAATGTTCTCTGTTTTTGATCGCCTTGTTTTAAAAGGCATAATCATTGTGAATAATTGTTAATTATAATGATAATTGTGTGACATTTCACACCAAGAACCAGCTTACTAGAAATTCAAGATTATTCTGTAACCTCTAACAGAAATAGTTACATGTGTCAGAGATGACAAGGGAAATGATGGTGACAATTATAATAAATGATAAAACTTGCACCCTGCCCACAGCTGTACATGTAGATGTCTATGGTTAATGCTTGTCCAGACTGTGGTTGGTCTCTGCACAGCAATGTACCCTAGCACAAGTCTCTTCTTGTCATAAACACATTAAAGAACATAATAACCTCAAGGGCCGTTCAAACCAATATTTGACAATACATTTGTGGTTCTATCTTACCAAACAGGAAGCTGACACATGCTGTAACGGGCTGTCTGTGGGACCAGTGAGCTATTGGATCTGAATTCACTTAGTTAAAGGGGTACTCTGGAGGGGGGAATATTTAAAACAAAAAACAAAAACAGTCAGTTATATAGATTTGTAAATTACTTCAATTAAAAAAACCTCAAGTCTCCCAATACTTATCAGCTGCTGTATGCTCTGCAGGAAGTACTGTATTCTTTCCAGTCTCACACACTGCTCTCTGCTGCCACCTCTGGCCCTTACAGGAAGTGTCTAGAGGAGGAGAGTTTTTTTCTCAAGAGTACCCCTTTAACCCTTTAAGGACAGAGCCAATTTCGATTTTTGCGTTTTCGGTTTTTCCTCCTTGTGCATAAAAGGCCATAGCACTTGCATTTTTCCACCTAGAGACCCACATGAGCCCTTATTTTTTGCATCACTAATTGTACTTTGCAATGACAGGCTGAATTTTTGCATAAAGTACACTGCGAAACCAGAAAAAAATTCAAAGTGTGGGGAAATTGAAAAAAAAAACGCATTTTGTTTATTTGGGGGAAATGTGTTTTTACGCCATTCGCCCTGGGGTAAAACTGACTTGTTATGCATGTTCCTCAAGTCGTTACGATTAAAACAATATGTAACATGTATAACTTATATTGTATCTGATGGCCTGTAAAAAATTTAAACCATTGTCAACAAATATACGTCACTTAAAATCGCTCCATTCCCAGGCTTATAGCGCTTTTATCCTTTGGTCTATGGGGCTGTGTGAGGTGTCATTTTTTGCGCCATGATGTTTACTTTCTATCGGTACCTTGATTGCGCATATACGACTTTTTGATCACTTTTTATTACAATTTTTCTGGATTTGATTCGACCAAAAATGCGCAATTTTGTACTTTGGGATTTTTTTGCGCTGACGCCGTTTACCGTGTGAGATCAGGAATGTGATTAATTAATAGTTCGGGCGATTACGCACGTGGCGATAGCAAACATGTTTGTTTATTTATTTATTTATTTATTTACTTTTATTTATAACCTGGGAAAAGGGGGGTGATTCAGACTTTTATTAGGGGAGGGGGCTTTTTACTATTAACAACACTTTTTTTTTTACTTTTACACTTATACTAGAAGCCCCTCTGGGGCTTTGATCTCTCATTGAGATCTCTGCAGCATAGATATGCTGCAGAGATCCATGAGATCGGCACTCGTTTGCTTTCGGCTGCTGCAGCCGGAAACAAACGAGTGCCGAGCCGAGGACGGCGCCATCTTGGACGCGTCCCCGGCCGGCATCAGTAACGGAGATCGCTCCTCCGGGATAACATCCCGGAGGAGCGATCTCCTCCACTAGACCCCAGGGAACGGCTGAATCCGGTAATCGGATGCAGCTGTCATGTTTGACAGCTGCATCTGATTACTGTATTAGCGGGCACGGCGATCGGACCGTGCCCGCTAATACCTACGGTCCCGGGCTACAAGCGGCACCCGGGACTGCCGCGGTTCAGAGCGGGGTCGCCGCGCGGCCCCCGCTCTGAACTTCCTTACCGGCATCAGGGTGTAAATTTACGCCCGATGTCGTTAAGGGGTTAATGACTATGTTCAGTTCTTTGCCTGTACATACACATTTGTCTTGTTGGTCTCAAAAACATAGGCAAAATTTTTTGGGCGCACTAAATAATGTATATGCTACTAGTTGACTGTGGCTGGGCTATTAAACTTAATAGACCCCACTGACAGTATGCAGCTAAATGCAGTAAGATACCAACATATACCCTAAATGTATTGTACAAACAAGACTTACTCCCTTACTTCCATAGCCAATGATAGCACTGGCTATGAGCCGGTGAGCCAGCCATTCTGACAAAATCCCCTCCCCTCTGTGACACAGCTCCAATAGAATCAGTAAAGCCTCGTCAAAGAGGGGAGGGGGATAAAAAAACACAAAGCAATGTACCTAGTGGTACATTCGCTTTAAGGCTTCCTGCTACTTGCACAACCAGTAGTAGGCATCTACAGTACCTCAAGTCTAACCCACTATTATTTCTTTCAGGTTGCTTGCTGGTCAATGAACAATGGGCGACAGCCAGTAAGTATGGTATAACAATAACAAACATTAGTGGCTTGTGTTTTTATTTTTTTATTTTTTTATTTTTTTCAATATAGTTGAAAGAGAAGATCTCTAAAAATATTATCTGATCATATTGCTTATTCATAAATGTCTTTATTTGAATGTTCTGAATTCACTCCAGTCATCAAAAAGATCTTATTTTAACTCTTAAACAATGTTTCTGGGCTTACTAAAAAATTGCCAGGAGGCAGGGATTGGGGGAGAATATAAAAAAAATTATACTTACCCCTCTGGTTGCTCCAAGTTCCTACTCTGGAGTCAGTGGCAGAAGTACCTAGTGACATCCCCATACCCTGTGCTGTGGACTGCTAAAGCCAGTGATTGGCCACAGTCCCCTATGCACAGTAAATGGTGACATCACTGGGGACTCTGGAGCAGTGGATCTGGTCTGGGGGTAACCATGTTTTTCTTTTTTTTTTTTTATTCCCTCTCAATCCTGTAGGCATTTTTTGTTTAATTCAGAAAACCCATCAAAGCAAAAAAGGAGGAAGGGAAGAAGTTGTGTGCTACAAAAAGTCTCTGTGTAGCCTAGGCCTTCTTCTGGAAAATAGTGTTTGAGGAGCAGCAGCTATTTGAATGGCCCAGAAGACAGTACAGCGCATCCAAAATAAGCGGGGTCATCTGAACATTTCTGTCAATGCAATAGGTACATGTTTATCACTTTCTTTTAACTTCTACCTATTTTATTATCCAGCTCTTCCAAAACCAGTCCTCAGATTATTTACTCAGCATCCCAAAAACACCATTGTGAAAGGTGACACCATTACTTTAAAATGCATGGGTGGATTAAAGGAGGCAGATGAGTTTCATTGGCTACATACAGATGAAAGTGGCGGTAACGAAACTAAGAAGAGCAGCGGCAGTGAATTTCAGTTGAAGGATGTTCAGTCTGCACAAGATGGCTTATACACCTGTAACTACTGTGTTCAGATAGACTGCTCTGAGTTCAGCTCTCCTTGGAACATTTTTGTTCATAGTAAGTTGTGTACTGGTGACTATTTCATTTAGGTGTGTGTGTGTTTGGTTAAACACCTTGGGAGACATTTATGAAGACCAGTATACGAGTACGTAAAAAGAAAATTGCATTGATGGTGGTTTTGGTGGTTTCCCTACAAGGGCCCCCCTCCTTGGCTGGGTCCTTCCCAGAGGGATATCTGGCTAGACCTGTGTTTTGAGACTCTTAAATGAGGCTCCATGGGCTCTTCTTTTGCATATTTATTATAAAATAACAGACGTTATTTGGGGTTAAATGATGGCCATCCAATTAAAATGGATGGTATTTTTACGGTTTGTGAACATAGCCTTCATAACCTAGTATTTTAGCTCTGTTGTAGTTGATTATGTGAAGTTACTATTACGGGGAGGAGGTACGGGGGCTGATGGGGCCACTGTGCCTTGGGCAGGATATATGTAACAGGGATAAGATGGCAATCCAAATCTTTGTCCACCGGTGAAGAGAAATCAAATTCCGACTGTGTTCTTATAGCCGACACCCTCAGTTTACTGGATTGCTCTCTATAAAAAGGTGGGGGTCCCTTGTAATTAAAAAGTATGTTTTGTTTTCCGGTGATATTATGGCTATATTCACACACTGTCAAAATGATGGGTGCTTTTACTGTAAGGACGTCATTTAACAACAAATGACGGCCCTTATTTTTTTAACAACATTGTATAACAATGGCTGTTATTTTTTGGTCAATGATGTCCGCTCAGTAAAAACGCTCCATCATTTTGACAGTGTGTGTGTGAACAAAGCCTAACAATGTTTCTTATTTCTACTCTATTCACAGACACATTCCCAAAGCCACAGATTATTGTTAGCCCACGAAGAGTTGTCCAGCCAGGAGCCACCGTCACTGTCACCTGTAATGCATACTATTCAGATGTTGAATTTTCAATGCTAAAAAATAATGTAATTGTAAAAAATGGCGGTGGAAACAAGTTTTCATATGTGATCAACAATGCTAACCAAAACAATGTGGGATTATTTTCATGCGAGTACCAAAGCAAAGCCAGAGGCATAAAGTCTAGTAGAAGCAATACAATGAAGATATCAATTCTAGGTAACAAAGCTAAATAAAATTAGTTTTGTTCTTTGTTTTCAGGATTGATTTTAAGAGAATTTACCATCAGGTACATTGCTTTTTTAAAAAAAATTTTTAAGTGAGCTGATCAGAGCCGGCATGGGGATGCAAATGGTGTGGTCCTATACACTGGGGACCTGTGTTTGACGATATCCCCTCCCCTCTGCGATGCGGGTCTATTAGTATCAGCCATGTCACAGAGGGGAAGGGATATGGTCACACTGAGAGGGTGGCAGTGCATAGAGCCAGGCCAGTGCATGGCTAAAGAACAGCGCCAACCGCAGGAAATGGGCAGCATTTTTAAAATCAAACAACCACACCACCGGCATCCCAGCGATGGCGCCAATCAGCTCACGTTTAAAAAAAAAATAGATAGATGATTGATAAAACAGGATCATTTGTTTTTAAAGAGATACTGTCACCCCCCTTATTCTCCCTTCATTTTATTCAGAGGACAGTGTCACCTGGGTGGGGCTTCACAACAGTTGGGCCCCATCTTGATGATGGAGAAAGTGCCAAACTACCATGAAGCCCCGCCTAGGTGACACTGTCCACCAGTGAAGTTTAAGTTATGAAAGTTATTTAAGCAGAAAAAAGACACAGACAAGTTTTATATAGGTATATGTCAAATGGCGCAGTATCTACGCTTTTAGGTGGTGCGTGGAACCCCACACAGAGGAGGGAGGGTGACAATACCACTTAAATTTAGTATGAGTTTAATCCATAATATAAATCGGTCAACTGATGCAAAGCAAATCTTACTATTACCTTTACATGTAGAAGCAGGCCACATTCCTGCATGGGATCTGGAGTTGGGGAGTAGGGAGAGAAGCATGCAGAAGTGTGTCACTTTCCCCACTAGTTCTACTCCTCTGTTTTGGTCGGAGCACCTGACAGATAAACACTTTTCACCAGTTTTTTTGAGTTGTCAAAAGTTTTTTTTCTCAAGACATAAGTGTCACTGTCGTATTTATTTATTTATTTTTTTTGCAGAAATCAATAGTCCAGGCGTTTTCAAGAAACTTTGTAATTGGGTTAATTAGGCAAATATGACATTATCTGCATTCAAAAAGACTTTCCCCAGGTCCCTTCCCCCCTCCTTCCTCTCTCTCATTCACTGCTCATTATCAGGAAATCCTGACTCTTTTGCATCAGTCGAGTACTGTGTAACCTATGGAGAGGGGAGGGGGGAGGAGGGCGATTAGTCAGCAGCAGAGAGCTGAGAACAAAGGATTACACAGCGGGACCTGTGTGAAAGCCAGTATTCAGAGTTCAGAGAGGTCAGTGATGACTTCAGAGGAGTGATGTAGCTGTAAATTAACTTTTTGTTGTCCTGTTTTGGTGCCTCATATCCCTCAACCCCTCCCCTCTCTATAGGAGAACCATGAAGACAGGGGGGAGAGCTTCAAACTGCTTTTTCATGATAAAAATGCATTTTGGGCTAATTAAACCCAATTACAAAGTTTCTTAAAATCGCCTGTACTGTTGATTTCAGCAAAAAAAAAAATAAATTAAATGACAGCAACAGTTTAACCCCTAGACGACCAAGGATGTACCGGTACACCCTGGAAGTCTGTGCCCAGATGACCCTAGGCGTACCGGTATGTACTTTGCTATGAAGCACGCTCTGTAGCGGAGCACGCTTCATAGGAGGTGGGGACCGGGTGCAGTGAGCAGCCGACACCTCACCGTTAATGACAGGCTAAAGCGATCACGCTGCAGCGAGTCATTAACTCCTTAAACGCTGCGTTTTAGTGTAAGTGACGTTTCAATCATCAAGACCCCTCGCAGTCACACTGCGGGAGTCCCAAACGGTAAGTGACAGGGGACTCCCGCAGTGTGACTGCGAGGGGTCCCGATGATTGAAATGGACTGCCGGAGGTCTCTCACCTGCCTCCATGCAGTCTGATCGGCGATCTATTCACTGAGCCTACACAGGCAGGCTCAATGAGCAGAGCGCCTATTACACTAATCAATGCTATGCCTATGGCATAGCAATGATCAGTGTATGCAATCAAACTAATGTATGTAAAAGTCCCCCAAAAATCACTATTCCCCCCCTTTCCCATTATAAAAATAAAACATATAAAAATAAATAAATAAACATATGATATACCGTACGGTGCCTTATTGTCAGATCTATTAACCCTTAGGGGACACAGCCAGTTTTCATTTTTGCGTTTTCGTTTTTCCCTCCTCGTGTATATAAGGCCATAGCGCCTGCATTTTTCCACCTAGAGACCCAAATGAGCCCTTATTTTTTGCGCAACTAATTGTACTTTGCTAAGGCAGATGTAATTTTTGCCTAAAATGTGCCGGGAAACCAGAAAAAAATTATATGTGTGGTGAAATTGAAAAAAAAAACGCATTTCTTTTATTTGGGGGAAATGTGTTTTTACGCCATTCGCCCTGGGGTAAAACTGACTTGTTATGCATGTTCCTCAAGTCGTTACGATTAAAACGATATGTAACATGTATAACTTATATTGTATCTGATGGCCTGTATAAAATTCAAACCGTTGTTAACCAATATACGTTCCTTAAAATCGCTCCATTCCCAGGCTTATAGCGCTTTTATCCTTTGGTCTATGGGTCTGTGTGAGGTGTCATTTTTTGCGCCATGATGTGATCTTTCTATCGGTACCTTGATTGCGCATATATGACTTTTTGATCGCTTTTTATTACAATTATTCTGGATTTGATGCGACCAAAAATGCGCAATTTTGCACTTTGGGATTTTTTTGCGCTGACGCCGTTTACCGTGTGAGATCAGGAATGTGATTAATTAATAGTTCGGGCGATTACGCACGCGGCGATAGCAAACATGTTTGTTTATTAATTTATTTATTTATTTTTATTTATAAAATGGGGAAAGGGGGGTGATTCAGACTTTTATTAGGGGAGGGGGTTTTGTGTTATTAAAAATACTTTTTTCTTTTACTTTAGACATATACTAGAAGCCCCCCTGGGGGACTTCTAGTATATGCACTCTGATCTCTCATAGAGATCCATGCAGTATAGTTATACTGCATGAATCCATGAGATCGGTGTTCTATTACTTTTGGCTGCTGCAGCCAAAAGCAATAGAATGCCGAGCCGGGATCAGCGCCATTACGGAGCAGACCCCGGCCCGGTATGGATGCAGGGATCGCCCCCCCGCAATCGCGCCGCAGGGGGGCGATCCCCCCACTAGACCACCAGGGATGCATATCAGGAAGTATTTAGAAGCAGCTGTCAACTTTGACAGCTGCTTCTAAGTACTTAATTAGCGGGCACGGCGATCGGACCGTGCCCGCTAATAGCCGCGAGCCCGGGCTACACGCGGCACCCGGGATCGCGGCAGTTCAGAGGGTGGTCGCCGCGCGACCCCCCTCTGAACTCCCATAGCGGCACGAGGACGTTAAATAACGTCCTGGTGCAGCTATGGGTTAAAGTATAACAAACGTCATCGTGATCGGCAAATGGTGTACAGGAAAAGAGGGAAAAAAGTGCATGGATTACCGATTTTGTTACATCATATATAAAAAAAAAAATAATAAAAAGTGATTAAAGCATCCGATCTTCACAAATATGGTATTAGTAAAAACTAGAGATCATGGCGGAAAAAATTACACCCCATACAGCCCCATAGGTGTAAAAATAAAACCGTTATAAGCTTCACAATAGGCCCATTTTATTAATAATTAATTGCTAAAAAAAAGGATTTAATTAGAGATGAGCGAACCGAGTCGATCCGAACCCGAACGTTCAGCATTTGATTAGCTGGGGCTGCTGAACTTGGATAAAGCTCTAAGGTTGTCTGGAAAACATGGATACAGCCAATGACTATATCCATGAATTCCACATAGCCTTAGGGCTTTATCCAACTTCAGCAGCCACCGCTAATCAAATGCCAAAAGTTCGGGTTCGGATCGACTCCAGCATGCTCCAGGTTCGCTCATCTCTACATTTAATTAAAAAAATATATATAACATTAGAGAATCTGTGTAACCTGCATATGGTTGTGTTCGGACTGACCTATAGAATAATAGTGTCATGTCGCTGTTACCATATAGTGCATTACGTAGACACAGGATCCCCCCCAAACGTTACCCTATTGCATTCTTTTTTACGATTTCACCAATTTATATCTTCATAAATAATATATTTGGGATTCCGTCATACATGTTATGCTAAAATGAAAGACGCCATTACAAAGTACAACTATTCCTGTAACAAATAAGCACTTACATGGCCCTGTAGATAGAAAACTGAAAGTGCTAGAGCTTAGAAGGAGAGGAGGAAAAAACGAAAACAAAAAGATCAAAATTTGCGCGGTTCACTGGGTCATTTTGGGCCTGGTCCTCAAAGGGTTAAGGGATTTGTTAACATAAGCATCGTCGGGTCTATGTTACCACCCATTAGATTGCATCAGAAGGAACTGGAGGGACTTTTCAGGAACGTTGTGTTAGTTTTGTAAGTTTCTTTTGCTAGGATTCATTCTGATTAACATGATCTAATTTTGATTAATAATGCACTTACAGAACTACCGGCTCCTTTAATGACCTTGGAAGAAAATCCTAGTGAAAGTACCATGTTAAGAATCAACTGCACCGCAACTGACAATAAATACAATGAGTTTTCCTTCGTGCTCCTGGATGGCAATGAAGAAATTAATAAGGCTGAGGAAATACAAGGAAGTGTAGAATTTTCCATTACCAAACCTAAGTACACAATCAAAACATATCAGTGTTTGTATCGGGTAAAAATCGGTGATGATTATGCAGATTCACCTTACAGCTCTGTGCAATTCGGTTCATATGGTAAGTGTTACAATAAATGGTTTCTTATTCACCTTCTCTCTGTCAAATACCTGCTCTATTCCCTTTATGTGATTGGATAGACATACTCAATATACAGTACTATGTATTTGGTCTAAGCCATAAACTTCACATGGGAGTTTAGCTTTAGGACATCTTATTTGCACAATGTAAGGGGAGCTATTTGATTTTAGGGAACCCACCTTTAGAGAGAGTGGATATAGCCTGGTCTAAACCCTTGGTGGCTTGGTACCGTATTGTGGTCCTGGTGGTACCCTAGTTCAAGTCTACAAGAGGAGAAAGAAGGTAGAATGCAGTAATGCAATTTTTAGGGATAAGTTGTACAAGGGCCCCATAGAAATATACTAGGATCATTCAGGGCTTTAGACCAGGCCTAGCACAGCATAGCCAGTAAAAACTACAAGGTCTGCACTCTGCAGATACACTTTAACCAATAGGTCACTTTCTGATTACATGTTTCCTTTTACATACTCATTTTCTTAAATTGAATGTCATTAACTATTTAATGTAACCCCCATATAGTGAAAGGTTACACCTGTATATAGATAACACAGGAATTATATCATTCACAATGGAGAGTTCTTACAGCTACTCTTCTTCCTATTCCTGCACACACCTCAGAGCATGCCTAGAAACTCTCCCATAAAGGTCAGCCCCAGACTAATTTTTCCCACGGTACATGTGGCTTCTGTAAAACAAATGTCCAAATGCTGCCATAATCATGTTGAGAGAAGACAATAAAAATATCAATTATCAGAAAATAAAACCAGATAAAAGGGAGTCTGTATAACTATTTGGTTTTAATTAGAAAAACATACTGATTACACATTCCTTAAAATATATAGCTAATAAAGTACTGTATAATGCACTTGCATATAATATTTCTGGCTACTTTATTTGTTTCAGGGTTCCGGATGTTGCTGTTTATCCGACATATAATATCTGCAGTCATTCTCATACTGTTGGGCATCATTGTATTAATGCACTTTAACTGTATTACGGCACTTGACAATAGTGAGACACCACCGGACCTGCCACCATCTCGAGTCAGCTACAGAAAAGGGAAGGAAGATACTGAGGTCAAGTGGTGATGAATAAGAGACAGACACTGCCATATAATGTCCAGTGTACCTGCTTCAAGAGCCATAAGGTGTCAATGCCTTACAATGTTGATACAAATGCAATACATTCTTTTATCTGCAATAGGACCATTAAATAGATCTATTCTATTAGGCCATAAATTGGATAATTTGGTGCATATAGGCATCATTTTATTAAGTTATGGCATGTTTTCAGCTAAACAAAACTTCTAGGGCCTCTGGGGGGAGTGTTTTTACTGGGCTTGTATGTATAGTGGAAGGTTGGGGCCCATAATTCTATCTCCTTCCATATAGTCAGCAGTCAGCTTAGGTGTTACCATCAATCTTATCACTAATTATACAGTAAGTGAGTAGAGATCGAACATCAGGAATTTTCAGGTTCGTTCGAACTCAAACCTTCTTGAACCTAGGTAATAGGCTGTATCCCTGTTTTCCAGGCGGTACTCGGGCTGTCTCCACCTTCCCCACGAAACGGGAAGGCATCGAGAATCAAATGACGAAGGTTCGAGTTCGAACGAACCTGAAAATTCCTGATGTTGAATCATCTCTATAAGTGAGCCCTGGGTGAGAATGGCAAGAAAACCTCATGAACCTGGTGTAAATTGTGACTATTGTATGACTTAGGTGAGGAAACTGCTTATGTATAGGGCCCAGACAGGAAGCAATTTACTGTCTGTTTTGTTATGTTACAAAGTGAATAGTATATGCACAGCTTTGCAGCAAGATTTTATTTTCTGGCCAAAAAAAAAAAAGCCAAGGCTGGATATATAAATCTGTGAAGTCTATTTTCTAGATATTCCTACGTATATTCTATATTCTCTAAAGATTGTACATCAAGTTTCCGGTCCACTCATCTGCCATTGTAATTATTCTCATATCCCATAATGACAAAGAGTTTAATAAACACAAAAAAGACATCAGACTTCCACAACCTATGCCAAACATTGCCTGAATCCTAGGAATAAGTGGTTTGAGCTGGAGTACCTTCCAGAGGGTCTGATTTCAGGGGTCAGTCACTTTCCCCCTATTTTGTAGAGGTGCTCCATTGATTCCAAAGGAGCCGCATTACAGAGGGGAGGGCAGATCATCACCCTGGGGTCCCGTGGTCCTGCCCAGAGTGCTTGATGCCCGGCCAGTGCTTGGTAATAGACCATTATCGTGCATGGGAATCAGGCAGCAGTTTAAAAAAAAAAAAAAAAAAAAAGACCATGGCCCCAGCATCCCTGTGCCGGTGCCAGTCTATTCATGTAAAAAATGAAAAAGAGTTGTACTAGCGGTACATTGGATTTTATAATCATGATCAATAATTCTGGCCGTAGGTAACGTTAAACAAAGGACGTTGACAGGGAACGGACGTTGTTTGTACAGTGTGTGAACATAGCCTTAATAAGATTTCTAACTGTTTTCACATATCAAATAACTGACTTCAAAATATCCTCCAGATATTAAAGCATAGTCATCTTTTTCTGATTGAATAGAGTAAGTCATTTCTTTTCTTTACCTTTACAACAAGCCTTATGGATATAGGCACAGAAGACTGGAGCAGACCCTATTCATTTGTATTGGAGAGGTTTCTAGGAATGCAGAAGTGTATGTGCACTGGGGAGGAGTGTGAACTTTAAACATCAGCTGTATTGTGAATGTGGGTCGATCCTTTGTGACCTATTGGAGTCACCTTTCTATTTAACCCCATTTGTAATCATAAGAAGGACCCTGCTGAAAAGTGACCTTAGAGTAGAATTGAAAATTAGAAAAATCACAGAAAATTCTGGTTTGGTAAAATACATTTTGAATCATCCCCTCTCCTGGAGACTAACAATTCATTAAATACATGTCTTTACCTTATCAGTCTCCTTCCCCCCACTTCTAAGCTGCTGCTTTTTGCTGAAGACTCAGAAAATTGTATGTGAGCTGCTCTCTCCGTCTTCCCCTCCCTTTCGAGGAAAGTCTTGTAAACAGTGTCCCTCATCAGCTGATTCTGCAATCTGTGAAGCCGGGAGGGTAATCTAAGGTCAAGTTACTTTTGACCTTACCGTGATTAACCCTCTCAGTCTCACAGAGAGCAGAAACAGTGCAGAAACAGGCGGCCAGGGATACTGTTTACATGAGCCATCGTGGAAGGGGGGGGGGGGACAGTTCACTTTCAATTTTCAGTTCAGTTAAATTTTTTGTGTCTTCAGCAAAAGCAGCAGGCTCAGAACTGGGGAAAGGAGACTGGTAAGGTAATGACATGTATCGAATGAATTTTTATTCTCCATGAGGAGACTGAATCAGAATAACTCCTTTAAAAAAATATGTTTAAAGATTTACTGTTATTTAAATTAATGTTTTACATGTCAAATGTCAAGATCAGTTATGTTATGGTCTTGATGCTGAAACCCCCTGCTATCATTAGTTAAGTGAAGTGCACAGCAGCATGCTTCAATCCCAGGCTAGCCACCCTATACAATAAGACATACTCCAAAGGCTTATAATGGATCCTGTCTCTTGTAATGAGTCTTATGGGGCAGCTAGCTCACAGTTAATCTAGGAGGTAACAAATACAAGTGTGTTTGGAAATACTATTGTAACCAAGACCATATGGCTAAATGTCCAGTAGATGGCAGCATTACATACTGTGACATCAGAAATTTCAATACTGTGTTAGCATTTGACAGTGAATAGCTTAATGGTCTGTGCTTTGCTCTGTACTCATTACATGTATACACAATTACAAATAAATTAAAGTGTTCATTTCTGTGTTTTTCTATAATTCATAGAAGCAAGTTACCGTTAAAGAGGAACTGTCACGGAAAAAACTTTTGACTTGTCCGAGAGACATGTCAAATGTTGTGATTGGTCGGGGTCTGATTGTTCAGGGTGTGACCAGTAGCAGACCATAACAGGTCAGTTTCGGGCGGTAGCCCGGGGCCCTGAGCTTCTGGGGGCCCATGGCCACCCAAAAAAGACATACTTTTAGTGGTGTAATGTCCCCTGGGTACAGTTCTGCCATGATTTGCAAAAAAAATCGCTGCTTTTTTACAACAATTTTGCACAATTCAGGGCATAATGACATTATCTATCCTGTTCTACGAACATTACGCTAGTTCTGCCATAGTTACAGTGGGTCGTGGGTGGCCCAGGGTTCGTGAACAGCCCGGGGCCTATGGTAAAGTTAAAGCGTCATGTACCCACAATCTGAACCCCCCCCCCCCAAAACAGCTTGTGCCTTCAGATAGCTGCTTTTAATGCAAGATCTGTCCTGGGGTCCGTTTGGCAGGTGATGCAGTTATTGTCCTAAAAAACAACTTTTAGGCAATGTTCACACTACATATATGTCCGGCCGCATATTTTCGCGGCTGGACATATACGTGTTAAACTCCGGCTGGGGATTTACGTAAGTTGCGGCTGGCTACGTACGGACCGCGAACTTACGCCGGCAGTCTACTTACGCTTCCCGAGCGCCCTACGTAGCAATCTGACAGCGGTCTTTTACTTGGAAATCTTCGCCTAGCCCCGGACACCCCACAGAACCTTTTGGATCGGCAAAGAAAAGTGAAAAAATGAAGAAATCACCACTACGTACGGGACCACATGTTATGCAACGGGCGTAAGTAACTGCATTTTCGTCCTCAAACAATGGTCTGGTTCATTTTTTATGGTGCCGCGTACGATCCTGGCGTAAGTTCTTACGTAGTGTGAACTGTGCAGCCGTACACAGTATACTTTCCATTGTACGCAAACTACGTAAATCTCCGACCGCTTATTCACGGAACGCGCTACGCCCGGAGACTTACGTAGTGTGAACATAGCCTTAATCTTGCAGTCCCATGATAAACGGCCGTGGCCTAGAGCCGCGCCCGGCTTCGGACGGGGATATCTCCGTCCCAAGACTGGCTGAAGAAGCGGGAGTCGGCGCGATTACGTAAGTATAAGGGGCTCTAGCGGGGGTCGGGAGACTGTCACCCCGGCACCGGGGGTGACAGGTTCCCTTTAAGGTGTGCAGCAGTAGAGAGAGATGTTCCAATGCCACTGCTGCTTGTCTCCACCAATAAACACAGTGTGGACTGGGCCTGGGAAGGCTTTAGAAACAGTTCCTGTGCTGTGGCCATTCAGCATTGCGAAAGCCAGCGCGCCATTGTGAAGGACCACCCACCTCATTGTTGCGAATCCTCCCCTTTTCTTTCACTGTGGAAGGTACAGGAAGAGGAACAGACGCGTATTGCTGGCTGGCACACTGACTCTGAGCTTTCTTGGGGAGGACTGGGGGTGGGGGTCAGTCACACAGTGCAATGTCACTGGTCGTTACCTATAGTATGTATTAACTCCAAAAGCAACTCACATTATGTGAGGTACTTATTTCGAGTTACTAGTAGCTCATGAGGCTCAAAAAGTACTTCATAAACTTTAGCTGAACTTTGCTCTTGCCATTCCACTCAGCAGTGGCTAAAGCTTCGAGGGAACATTGTATATGAATGGAACCTTACCTGAACAGGTCCCTAAAAATATCTGATTTTGAAATTTTACGGAAAATTTTGAAAATTGCTGCTAATGTTTTAAGCTTTCTATTGTCTAAAAAAAAATGAAAAATAGTTTAATAAATGCCGCCAACATAAAGTAGATATGTTGCTAATGCTATTTAATATATAATTTATGTGGCATAACCATTTTCTGTATAAGCAGAAAAGTTTCAAAGTTGGAAAAATGCATTTTTTCACAATTTTTCACATTACTTTGGGTTTTCTCATAAAGATTCGTTATAAGTATCGACTCCAATTTACCAGAAATGTAAAGTACAATATGTCACGAGAAAACAATCTCAGAATCAGACGGATACGTAAAAACATCCTGAAGTTATTAATGAATAAAGTGACACAGGTCATATTCATAAAATTTGTCTCTGTCCTTAAGGCCATTTCAGGCTCTGTCCTTAAGGGGTTAACATGGTTGGATATGTGATTTACCAGGTCAGTAGTTAATTCCCATAGAAAACTTCTCCTGCTCTGGATAGAGGTGGCAGCAAAGAGCACTGTGTAAGATTGGGAAGAATACACCATTTCCTGCAGGACATACAGCAGCGGATAAGTACAGGAAGTCTTGATTTTTAAACAGAAGTAAATTACAAATCTATATAACTTTATGACAACAGTTGATTTGACGGCTTTTCCCTTTAAATGCACTGTTATCATTGCCATTACTTCATGTGTTCTCTTTCCACAGCAATCAGAGCTAAAGCATGGAGAATACCAGCAATGATGGGGACACGATGAAGGAAGACGACAAAGTAGACAATGGGATCATTGCAGAAAAAGTGGCCTCTAAGAATGAGGACAGTGTAACATCAGAGTGGGTGGAAGATACACCTGAGAATACCATATGCCAATTTTTCCTTGTAGGACGCTGCAGGTTTGGGGATAAATGTAGAAACACCCACAAAGGAGAAGCTGCAGCTTCCAGTCACCCTCATGTGACAAAGGATAAAGGAAAGGGCGACCAAACATCTAAACCAAAGGGTAAAAAGCCTCCAATGAAGACAGCCGAAGATGTCATCTCCCGAATCCAATGGGACTCGCACTTGCCAAAAGAACATTTTATAGTTGGTTACCTGGATAGATTCTTAGGAACAATTGAGAAGCCTTTCTCTGCTTTTTGTTGGGAAGATTTATCATCGGTAGGAGTAGATGTTCTCGCCATACCCCAACATCGCATTCAGTATTTCAAATGTCAGGAAATGGTGTAGGCAACATCTTCGGGTCTACAGGAAGCGGTCTGACAATCTTGGACATTATTCATCAGTATGAAACATTGGCACTAACAGAAGAGAACAATCCGGAAGCGGACAACGGACAGGGACAAGGAGATGCGACCACTGATAATGATGAAGAAGAAGAAGCTGAAGAGAAGGACTGTAATTCTTTACACCAAGAACATAATAAAATATCAAGGCCTACACATTTTATTTGAAATATTCTAGTGTAAGAACTCAACCTAACAGTACTGTTAGGAAGAGGGGTGTACAGCGAGTGCACTACTTGGTTGGCACCAAGAACCAGCAAATATGAGTAATAGAAGTAGTAGGTTCTCTAGCGTAACTCCCCTTAAATTATCCAAGTTAATATGTATAGTCTTAGATATATATCGTTTCTGGTTATATCATAAATGAGTGATTATAATAAGTCAGAATTGTGTATAGAGATAAATAATTTTTATATTCATAAGATGAAACAAATAAAAAATAAAATTAACCAGTGAAGAATACAAGCAAAATTAAAAAAACACACCTGTATCAAGATTCATAAGGCTCTATAGCAGGGGTCCTCAACTGGCGGACCGTGGTCCGAACCCGGACCGCGGAGGCCACCTGTCCGGACCCCGTCTGCAGCGGGAGAAGAGGGAGAGCGGGGCGGCTGGGAGAGGAGATCGCTGCAGAAGGGTTGCTGTCAAGAGAGAGGGGGAGGAGATGCAGCTGTGAGATGGGGGAGGCCGGGACTGTCAGGACCCTGCTGGTGCGGAGATCAGTGATAGTGCGGTGGGAATCACATATCACCACACTGACAGGGAAGCAGGGTCTGTGAAGAGAACGCTGCTGAACTGTGTGCCGGACAGGTCATCCAGACATGAATCAGTCTGCTGTGTGTGTCAGCTGCGGCAGCATTCTCTGTAGAACAGGACGTGCTTCCCCATCAGTGAGGTGACCTGTGACCTGCCCACGCCGTGTGCGTCCTCCCTCCTCTTCAGCCATCGTGCACCCAGGATCCTCTGCACCTGCTGTAAGCCTGATGATTCTTCTCTCCCTCCCTTCTATCTCCTGTCTTCTATCTATCTATCTATCTATCTATCTCTCTATCTATCTATCTATCGACCAACCTACTTACCTATCTCCTGTCTATGTCCCAGCATCCCTAGCTGAAACAGTACATACTGTAACTACTGCCCCAGCACACCCCAACAGCTGAAACAGTGCATAACTACTACTCCCAGCATCCATCATAGCTGAAACAGTACATAACTACTGCCCCCAGCATACCCCAACAACTGAAACAGTGTATAACTACTGCCCCCAGGATACCCCAACAGCTGAAACAGTGCATAACTACTACCCCCAACATACCATGTTATCTGAAGTGTTATTGTCGGAACTATAAAAGGATCTTATTCCCGATTTTGCACGGTAAACGGTGTAATCGCAAAAAAAAGGCAAAGTCCAAATTTCCTAATTGTTAGTGAAATCACATCCCAGATAAAAATTCAAAAAGTGATAAGAAGGTCACATATAACAGCCGGGAAGGGGGGGGGGATTATATTTCTATAGTTGTGTTTAGTGTTACTAACAGTAACTATGAGCGCTCGTAACGAGCACTCATAGTTACTGAGCATCAGCAGCACTGACAGAGAGGGGGCCATTGGCTCCCTCTCTGTCAGTCACTCTTGTGGCCGCAGAGGTCACATGAGGCTGCACTCCCCTTCTGATGTCGGCGCTCAAGTGATGTCACTGTGCTGGCGCCAGGACAAGGGAAGAGTGGCCTTTTGTGACCGCTGCAGTGCAGCCACAAGAGGGGAAGAGAAGAGGAGACGCCTGAACCCAGGTGAGTATAAGTGTTTGTTTTTTTATTTTATATGCTGTGTGGGAGGGGAGAGCGCACAGGGGAGCTATATACTACTGGGGGAGAGCGCACAGGGGGCTATATACTACTGGGGAAGCAACAGGGGTGCTATATACTAATGGGGGAGAGCACACAGGGGGGCTATATACTACTGTGGGAGAGAGAGCACACAGGGGGCTATATACTACTGGGGGAGAGCGCATAGGGGGGCTATATACTACTGGGGCAGTCATCCCCTTTGTATCTAATTTCAAAGGGCCGGTGAGAGAGAAAAAATGCCAGTTTTCCCGCTAATAAGCATCAATTCTGTATGTAAATAGTTCAACGTCGTTTGTGAAAAGTAACAAAACACATTTACTACTGATGTTCAGCTTGGACCTTCACCTGTCAATAGACCCCGGTAACTGGACCCTCACTAAAAGTTGTTGAGTACCCCTGGTCTGTAGGCATATATATCAGTATATATCTTCATAGTATGATAATCACAGGAGTATATATATATATATATTAAAATTCTTAGTGTAAAACACATATAAATAAACATAGCAAAGCTTGAAGGATGTTTCATTTAAAAAAAAAGGTATCTTTGTGTAGTATATTTCATAAACGACTATTTTTCATAAACGATTATAGCAGTACAATCTTGTCCATATGCGACTCTGCAGGGCCCTTGCAGGTCGCAGTGGTTTGTAGTCACTGTGCTTATGGTAAATATAGAACTGTTCCTCTGTTAGTTGATTTGAGATATATTATATCACTTATTCTCGTATATGCAGAGGTAATACAGTTAAAATAGAATAAAAGCGGTGAAAGTACACCTCTCACCAGTCCCAAGTCTCTGTGTTTGTAGGATCTGCGGCCGCAGTTAGTGAGGAGCATGTAGATGGATATGGAACTTCTCCTGCTCAGAGATCCTTCATTCGGGAGGTTCTCCACAGAGTATTCCGCAAAGATCTTGTCTCTCACATTTGTGGAGCTTTAGGAGGTATGTTTCATGTCTGATTGCCTCTCCCAATGTGGCTGGGTGCTCAGATCTGAAGTGCGGACTGGTGATATATTGTGCACAATGCGTCTTTCTGCTATATATAACGTTGCAACTCTTATTATCGTTTATGAAAAATAGTCGTTTATGAAATATACTACACAAAGATACCTTTTTTTTTTTTTAATGAAACATCCTTCAAGCTTTGCTATGTTTTTTATATGTGTTTTACACTAAGTATTTTAATATATATACTCCTGTGATTATCATACTATGAAGATATATACTGCCTATAGGGCTTTATGAATCTTGATACAGGTGTGTTTTTTAATTTTGCTTGTATTCTTCACTGGTTAATTTTATTGTTTATTTGTTTCATCTTATGAATATAAAAATTATTTATCTCTATACACAATTCTGACTTATTATAATCACTCATTTATGATATAACCAGAAACGATATATATCTAAGACTATACATATTAACTTGGATAATTTAAGGGGAGTTACGCTAGAGAGCCTACTACTTCTACTACACATTTTATTGCAGTCCGAATAAGCGATAAAGATGTGAGACACTCGGTAAAGGAGGTACAAAATTTCCTCTTAAACCCCTTAAGGACAGAGCCTGAAATGGCCTTAAGGACCGAGACAAATTTTATGAATATGACCAGTGTCACTTTATTCATTAATAACTTCGGGATGCTTTAACCTATCCGGCTGATTCTGAGATTGTTTTCTCGTGACATATGATACTTTACATTTCTGGTAAATTGGAGTCGATACTTATAACGAATCTTTATGAAAAAAAAAACAAAATAACGTGAAAAAATTTGAAAAAATGCGTTTTTCCAACTTTGGAACTTTTCTGCTTATACAGAAAATGGTTATGCCACATAAATTATATATTAAATAGCATTAGCAACATGTCTACTTTATGTTGGCGGCATTTATTAAACTATCTTTCTTTTTTTTAGACAATAGAAAGCTTAAAACATTAGCAGCAATTTTCTAAATTTTCAGTAAAATTTCAAAATCAAATATTTTTAGGGACCTAAAAAGGGACCAGGTAAGGCTGGGTTCACACTACGTATATTTCAGTCAGTATATGTGTATTTCAGTCAGTATATTTCAGTCAGTATTGCAACCAAAACCAGGAGTGGATTAAAAACACAGAAAGGATCTGTTCACACAATGTTGAAATTGAGTGGATGGCCGCCATTTAATGGCAAATATTTGCTGTTATTTTAGAACAACGGCTGTTATATTGAAATAATGGCCGTTATTTACTGTTATATGGCGGCCATTCACTCAATTTCAACATTCTGTGGACAGATCCTTTCTGTGTTTTTAATCCACTCCTGGTTTTGGTTGCAATACTGACTGAAAGATACTGACTGAAATATACGTAGTGTATTTGAGGGGACTGCATGTTAGAAAGCCCCACAAAGCACCCCATTTCAGAAACTGCACCCCCCAAACTCTGCAAAAGCACATCCAGAAAGTTTTTTTAACCCTTTAGGAGAGTCACAGAAATAAAAGCTAAGGGCCACATGTATCATCCGGCGAACGGATGATTTTCGGCGGAAAGTGCCGATTTGCGTATTTTTTTATTCGCAAATGGCCGATTTGCGAATAAAATATTTGCAAATCGACACTTTCCGCCGAGTACGCCAGGGGGCCGGAAAGGGGGCGTGTAGTGAGCGGAACGGAGGGCGCGGACTCAGAGTCCGCGCGATTTACCATCCGTTCCGCCCAAATGTACGCCGAAAAACCTACCTCAGCTGGCGTAGGTTTTCGGCGGTGCGCACCGGCGCGCACGGGATTTATGTAGAGGCAGTCCGCCTCTACATAAATCTCCGTAGCGCCGGAGCTGCGGGGCATTTATAAGTCCGGCGTAAAAAACGCCGGACTTAATAAATGCCACCCTAAGTGTGTAAGAAATTTGAAAATTGTAATTTTCTGTGCAGAGATTTTATTGTAATCCAATATTTTTCAAAATTATAAACCTATTAGCAGAGAAATGCACCCCAATATTGATTGCCCCGTTTCTTCAGTTTATAGAAATACCCCATATGTGGCCCTATTGCGCTATTTGACACAACCACAAGCCTCAGATATAAAGGAGCGCCTAGTGAATTTCAACGCCTCCATTATATTTGGTTATTTTTGACTGTACCACTTCAGGTTGGCAGAGGCTCTGGGGTGTAAAAAAGGAACAATTTTATTTTTTCCACTAAAATGTTGTTCTAGCCTTCATTTTTCATTTTTACAAGGAGATAAAAGAAAAAAAAAACACCAAATGTGTAGCGCAGTTTCTCCTGAGTACAGAAATACCCCACATGTGGACATAAAGTGCCAAGCGGGCGCAGGACGAGCCTCCATAGGGAAGGAGCGCCAATTGGCTTTTGGAAGCTGGATTTCACTGGAATGGATTTCAAGGGCCATGTCGCATTTACAAAGCCCTCGTGCTGCCAAAACACTGGAAACCCCCACAAGTGATCCCATTCTGGAAACTACACCCCTCAAGGAATCTAACAAGGGGTTCAGGGAGCATATGTACCCCACTGGTGACGGGCACAAATGTAGAACAATGTGACCTGAAAGGGAAAATTTTCATTTTTTCACTTTCACGGTGCAAATGTGCGCGTCATCAAGGGATCCATATCCTCACTGCACCCCTTGTTAGGTTCCTTGAGGGGTGTAGTTTCTAGAATGGGGTCACTTGTGGGGGGTTTTTACTGTCTTGGCAGCACGACGGCTCTGTAAATGCGACATGGCGTTCATCATCCATTCTGCCCAAATCCAGCCTCCAAAATCTAAATGGCGCTCCTTCCCTTCGGAGGCTTGCCCTGCACCCACATGGTGCTTTATGTCCACATGTGGGGTATTTACAGACTCGGGGGAAATTTCTCTACACATTTTGTGTGTTTTTTTTCTCTTTTAACCCCTTGTGAAAATGAAAAATTTAGGGCTAAACCAACATTATAGTGTAAAAAATGTAATATTTCATTTTCACGCCATATTGTTCCACATTTGTGTCCGTCACCAGTGGGGTCCATATGCTCACTAAACCCCTTGTTACATTCCCTGAGGGGTGTAGTTTCCATAATGGGGTCACTTGTGGGGGGGTTTCAACTGTCTTGGCAACACAGAGGCCTTTTAAATGCAACAAGGCCCTCGAAATCCATTACCCTGCACCCACATGGCGCTTTATGTCCACATGTAGGGTATTTTCGTACTCGGGGGAAATTGCTCTACACATTTTGTGTTTTTTTTTTTAATCTTTTAACCCCTTGTGAAAATGAAAAAATCAAGACAAGATCAATGATTTAGTGTAAAAATTTTACTTTTTTTTTACAGTAAATGTTGGTCTAGCCTTGATTTTTTTCCATTTCCACAAGGGGTTAAAAAAGAAAATGAACGCAAAACATGTAGAGTAATTTGCCCTGCGTACGAAAATACCCCATATGTGGACATAATGTGCCATATGGGCACAGGGCAAGCCACCAAAAGGACAGAGCGCCATTTAGAGGCTGGAATGGAGGATGAAGGCCATGTCGCAATTACAAAGCTCCTGTGCTGCCAGGACAGTAGAAACCCCCCACAAGTGACCCCATTATGGAAACTACACCCCATAAGGAATCTAACAAGGGGTGCAGTGAGCATATGGACCCCACTGGTGACGGCCACATATGTAGAACATGTGCCGTGAAAATGTAAACGTGTTCATTCTTTGGATGGACGACGGAATCCACCCGTGCATAGAATGGAGTCTATGACACGGGCAGAGACGCATGCCTGCATCAGTCCGCCGGCGGGTGCCAGCTGCGGAATGCACAAAGGGTTATCATTCGCCATTCCGCAGTGTGCACGTACCCTAAATCTGTAAGTGTACCCTGAGGTACTCTCTCAGAGTTTGTAGAATTTCATGCCATACCGTCATCTCTTATTGGGACGGTACTGGCGGAAAAGACGTGTCTGGGGGGCAGCGTATGCTACGCTACCCCCAGACACGTCACTGGATGATGAGGATGAATGGAGGAAAAAAGGATCCCCCTATTCATCCTCACTGTCTGTTTCGGTGTCGGAGGCAATAATAACGTATGCGTCCGACGCCGAAAACACCCTGGGGGATATTTTTATATGGGGATTGGTGTATGGGGTATGTAAATGTGTACTGGTGTAGTGTAAAACTTTATTTCATGTAGTGTAGTGTAATGTAGTGTTTTTAACAGTAAGAAAAAATAATAAAAGAGCTGACGATTTTCGACGAAGACCGAAAAAACCCGTAAGTCGTGCCGACGAGAAGAGGACGTGTGGACCGCCGATCTTCGCTCCGGACGCCGGGATCAGGTGAGTATAGTGCACCTACACTATACACACCTGTTCTGCACCCCTCAGCTATCGCCATTGCTTTCTGGGTCACCTGTATTGATCAGCCGATAGCAGCGATTGTCGGCACGGGGGGGGGGGGTTGTTTAACCACCCCCGTGCCGACGAGCAGAGATGGCCTGCTATACATTATGTACACACAGCAATCGGGGAAATCGTGGGCGTAAATGTACGTCTATTTGCGTTAAAGCCCACCCTGTGGGGGCGTACATTTTTGGCTGCGGTCGTTAAGGGGTTAAGCACAACCCAGACATGTCAGAGTATTGTATACAATTGCCAGAACTTCATTTAACATTGTGCCTTTTGCATTTGGAATCTCCAGAGGACATTGATGTCGCCTACACAGTGCTTCAAGAGCTGAAAAGTGACATTCAGCATATTCTTCCTCCAAGTCTTATCCTAAGCTTCGATGGAGTGAAGGACTTCCACTCACGTGTGCTGTATTTGGAGCCTGCACACGTCCCGGGCTTAGGAAGTTTCGTTAACAAGCTAATCCAAAGTTATTGACCCTCCGCAATCCAACAGCTTCCATCTGACAGTAGCAAAAATGCCTAGGAACGTGGCAAGCAGAAACCCCAGCCTTCTTTTCCGACCAGAGGTGTACAATACTGTCCAGCTCGCCCATTTTGGGGCACAACATATGGATTGCCTTAGTTTTTGTTATGCTGGAAGCTCAAGATGGACTGATGGCTTTTATACAACGCTATTAGTATTACCTCTGTACTGATTCCATCATGTATGCTGTAACTGCAAAATAGCTACTTTTCAATAAGCACCTTAGATGAGTGCAACTTGAAAATGCTTGGTCCGTCCAAACCCAAGCCTACAGCATTAGATTACCGGAGGCTGAAAAAGTTTGATGCTGCCTGGATAATATGGATACAGACAGACTGTATCCATGTTTGCCAGGGCTCCATCCAACTTCTGCAGCCACCACTAATGAAATGCCTCATTCTCGAGCTAGGAAGGACACGAGCATGCTTGAGTTGCCCTTATCTCTACACCTAACCTATATTAGCCTGTTCCAATCTGTGCCCTTATTTCCTCAAACCCAAACATTAAATAAGCATGATCATTTTGCTCTCTCTCTCTACAACATAAGTTATGATTGGTCAAGGTGTTATGGTCCCCATACAGTTTTAGTAACTGATGGGCAAACGGCCATTAGTTATGTCTCCCGCCTACAGTCCGTCCTTCCCCCATACTGGAACGTCCAAGCGCTCCTGTATTCTCTTTGGGAGGGGTAGGCTGCAGCGAGAGAGCTCCTCCAACATCTAAATTTCTCCTGGAAAAGAAAAAAAAAAAAAGTTGGTTGTGATTTTCTATCATGCTCGACCCCTATCACCACCAACATCATCTGTCAGTGGATGGTCTGGAGAGACTCTTAGGGTAGGTTCACACTACGGAGCCCGCACGGATAAGTTCTGGCTAATTCCGTTGCTCCTACCCGTTCACGGCGGCGCGCCCATCCGCCCGTTCCATAGACACCATTCTATAGCCGGGCCGATTCTGTTGTCCGCCAAAAGGATAGACATGTCAGTTCTTTCGGTGGAATGTGGATTCCCATAGAATGGTGTCTATGGAGCCAGCGGAAACGAGTGACGGAATCCGCCATAACTTATCCCCACGGGTTCTGTAGTGTGAACCTACCCTTACACTGAAAGCAGGGCCGTTTTTAGGGGCGGGCGAGCCGGGCTACCGCACGGGGCGCCCACAGCTAGGGGGCGCCAGGCGGCGCCCGAGCCCCCGCATCATCAGGACTGGCCCGAGGATCTGGAATCTAAGTTCCAGATCCCCTGGCCAGAGGGACCTTTAGCTGTGCATACAGCAAGCACAGCTAAAGGAAACAGCAGCCGGGGCAGAGACAGAGGGGCTTCCTGTGCAGGCGGCTGTGTATGACAGGTGGCTGCCTGCACCGGAAGCCAGAAGAGGACGGACTCACCAAGAAGAGGAGCTGGAGGCAGCAGGGGGAGAGGTGAGTAGCTGGTGGGGGATCCTGCACAGAGGGAGCCCCGATATGTCCCGATAAGCCCGCCGCCCCCCCGCGATAAGCCCCGCCCCCGACGATAAGCCCCACCCCCAGAGCTGACAAGTCACCCAGCTCTCCCCTAATCCTGAATGTCAGTGTAATGGAGGTCACCCAGCTGTCCCCTAATCCTGTATGGCAGTATAATGGAGGTCACCCAGCTCTCCCCTAATCCTGTATGTCAGTATAATGGAGGTCACCCAGCTCTCCCCTAATCCTGTATGTCAGTGTATAATGGAGATCACCCAGCTCTCCCCTAATCCTGTATGTCAGTGTATAATGGAGGTCACCCAGCTCTCCCCTAATCCTGTATGTCAGTGTAATGGAGGTCACCCAGCTCTCCCCTAATCCTGTATATCAGTGTAATGGAGGTCACCCAGCTCTCCCCTAATCCTGTATATCAGTGTAATGGAGGTCACCCAGCTCTCCCCTAATCCTGAATGTCAGTGTATAATGGAGGTCACCCAGCTCTCCCCTAATCCTGAATGTCAGTATAATGGAGGTCACCCAGCTCTCCCCTAATCCTGAATGTCAGTATAATGGAGGTCACCCAGCTCTCCCCTAATCCTGTATGTCAGTGTATAATGGAGGTCACCCAGCTCTCCCCTAATCCTGTATGTCAGTGTATAATGGAGGTCAGGGCCGCCGATAGGGCAGTACAAGTGGTACTGCCGTATGGGGCCCGGACCCTAAGAGACACGGTAGGGGGCCCGGCGGGCCCGCCAGCCGCCCCCCGACCGCTGCGCTAGGGGGGCCCGCACGGCCCCCCTTGCCAACTGTTTTTGAGCATCCCGAAAAGCTGCGGCCACGCAGCTTCTCGGGATGCACTGATCGCTTTAATGTTCCGCCCGCACAGCGGGCGGAACATTAAAGCGATCAGAATACAGGAGAAGGACCTGTCAGCGTCCTCCTCCTGTATTCTCTCCCATAGGCTGCCGGCACTTCATACCAGCAGCCTATGGGAGGCCGGGCCGTGATCATGTGCCCCTCCGGCAGGCGTGAGGATGTGACGTCATCACGTCTGCCGGAAGTCCCGTCCCTGCGGCTCGCAAGATGGAGCCCGAAGAGGAGGAGGAAGAGTTGCTGCCTGCACAGCGCGGATTAGGTGAGTAGGATGTTTTTTTTTTTTAGGGGCACCTCTGGGGGCATTATTAGTGTATGGGGGCACCTCTGGGGGCATTATTGGTCTACGGGGGCACCTCTGGGGCATTATTGGTGTATGGGGGCACCTCTGGGGGCATTATTGGTGTATGGGGGCACCTCTGGGGGCATTATTAGTATATGGGGGCACCTCTGGGGGCATTATTAGTGTATGGGGGCACCTCTGGGGGCATTATTGGTCTACGGGGGCACTTCTGGGGGCATTATTGGTGTATGGGGGCACCTCTGGGGGCATTATTGGTGTATGGGGGCACCTCTGGGGGCATTATTAGTATATGGGGCCACCTCTGGGGGCATTATTGGTCTACGGGGGCACCTCTGGGGGCATTATTGGTGTATGGGGGCACCTCTGGGGGCATTATTGGTGTATGGGGGCACCTCTGGGGGCATTATTAGTGTATGGGGCCACCTCTGGGGGCATTATTAGTATATGGGGGCACCTCTGGGGGCATTATTAGTATATGGGGGCACCTCTGGGGGCATTATTAGTATATGGGGCCACCTCTGGGGGCATTATTAGTATATGGGGCCACCTCTGGGGGCATTATTGGTGTATGGGGGCACCTCTGGGGGCATTATTAGTATATGGGGGCACCTCTGGGGGCATTATTGGTATATGGGGGCACCTCTGGGGGCATTATTGGTGTATGGGGGCACCTCTGGGGGCATTATTAGTGTATGGGGGCACCTCTGGGGGCATTATTAGTATATGGGGGCACCTCTGGGGGCATTATTAGTATATGGGGGCACCTCTGGGGGCATTATTAGCTCATGGGGGAACCTCTGGGGGCATTATTAGTATATAAGGGCACCTCTGGGGGCATTATTAACTCATGGGGGCATCTCTGGGGGCATTATTAGTGCATGGGGGTACCTCTGGGGGCATTATTAGTTCATGGGGGCCACCTCTAGGGGCATTATTAGCTCTTGGGGGCACAGCTGGGAATCCTACATACAGGGGGCACAGCAGGGGATCCTACATACAGGGGACATCCCACACAGCGCAGTTACTATGGGAGCCTACAGGGGGGAGAAAGGAAAGGAAGTTGCTAGAAATGTGCGGAGCCTAAATTGTTTGTCTCGCAGGTTCTAAGGGGATGAAACGTATCTGGAAGGAATCATCATGGAGGTCTGGGCCGGATGGAGAGGAAAAGGGAAAGTGACGCCTCAGATCAAAGAAGACGTCACCTGTGAGTCCCTGTATGACACTTTTCTTATTTTGTAGAACATCATTTAGTAGGGGCGCCCCGAGGTGACAGCTACTACATTATCTGTACTCAGAGATATCACTGTGTTATCTGTTGTGTTACATAGGACTGCAGGTGACAGCTACTACATTATCTGTACTCAGAGATATCACTGTGTTATCTGTTGTGTTACATAGGACTGCAGGTGACTACTACATTATCTGTACTCAGAGATATCACTGTGTTATCTGTAGTGTTACATAGGACTGCAGGTGACAGCTACTACATTATCTGTACTCAAGAGATATCACTGTGTTATCTGTGGTGTTACATAGGACTGCAGGTGACTACTACATTATCTGTACTCAGATATCACTGTTATCTGTGGTGTTACATAGGACTGCAGGTGACATCTACATTATCTGTACTCAGAGGGATATCACTGTGTTATCTGTGCTGTTACATAGGACTGCAGGTGAAATCTACTACATTATCTGTACTCAGAGATACCACTGTGTTATGTGGTGTTACATAGGACTGCAGGTGATATCAGGTGATTTCTCCAGGTTGCAGAAGTTCAAACTTCATCGTGCCCTGGTGTGCTGGTGTCTGTATGTGTGTATACACGTGTGCTGGTGTCTGTATACATGTGTGCTGGTGTCTGTATACATGTGTGCTGGTGTCTGTGTGTGAGATCAATTCTAGAGAACTGGCTCATATACCCCATTTTCCCCAGTGGCTTAAAATGTAACCTCTGTTATACAGTTATAAAATTGTAGAAATTAAATGTGAACAAGGTGCAATTCAAATAGACACTTACTTGTATAGCTGTCTCTTGTGCTCTGTATGCAGTGCATTATATTCACCCTTGCAACGTACAATTTATAGCGTGTCTACAAGCCCAGCGGGGCTCATTATGATGGAGACTAAAACTTATACAAGAGTGGGGTAGGGGTTCCCCTGTATTCAGAATGCTGTTGAGTGCTCGGCAATGCCCCATCTGGGATTATTGAATTTCGAGGGTCTATGCAGAGCAGGATAAAGACACCTCTGCTGCACAAACAGGATCTCCTAGAAAGCGTTCTCACCGCCATGTATTCGCAATCACTGGCTTGGGTGAGCTAAACTAGTCTGCCTGGGGGGGGGGGGGGGGGGTGATTTGTATATGCTCACTAACATGGAACAGCCTCATTATATTAGCCTTATCAACATATTCTATGTTAGTGAGCATACCGGGGGGGATATTGGTGAACATATACAAATCAAACAGCCCCCCAGACCCTCGAAATTTAATAACCCCAAACGGGGCATTGCCGAGCACTCAACAGCATTCTGAATCCAGGGGAACCCCTACCCCACTCTTGTATAAGTTTTAGTCTCCATCATAATGAGCCCCGCTGGGCTTGTAGACACGCTATAAATTGTACGTTGCAGGGGTGAATATAATGCACTGCATACAGAGCACAAGAGGCAGCTATACAAGTAAGTGTCTATTTGAATTGCACCTTGTTCACATTTAATTTCTACAATTTTATAACTGTATAACAGAGGTTACATTTTAAGCCACTGGGGAAAATGGGGAATATGAGCCAGTTCTCTAGAATTGATCTGAACCAAATTATACCTCCCAGCAAGGCGTGGGGCAAACACACAATTTTTTTTTTTTTTTTTATTAATGTGGGGGGCCCAGACACTTTGGTTGTATGGGGCCCCGAAATTTCTGATGGCGGCCCTGATGGAGGTCACCCAGCTCTCCCCTAATCCTGTATGTCAGTATAATGGAGGTCACCCAGCTCTCCCCTAATCCTGTATGTCAGTGTATAATAGAGGTCACCAAGCTCTCCCCTAATACTAAATGTCAGTATAATGGAGGTCACCCAGCTCTCCCCTAATCCTGAATGTCAGTATAATGGAGGTCACCCAGCTCTCCCCTAATCCTGTATGTCAGTGTATAATGGAGGTCACCCAGCTCACCCCTAATCCTGTATGTCAGTATAATGGAGTCCACCAAGCTCTCCCCTAATCCTGTATGTCAGTGTATAATGGAGGTCACCCAGCTCACCCCTAATCCTGTATGTCAGTATAATGGAGGTCACCAAGCTCTCCCCTAATCCTGTATGTCAGTATAATGGAGGTCACCCAGCTCACCCCTAATCCTGTATGTCAGTATAATGGAGGTCACCAAGCTCTCCCCTAATCCTGTATGTCAGTGTATAATGGAGGTCACCCAGCTCACCCCTAATCCTGTATGTCAGTATAATGGAGGTCACCAAGCTCTCCCCTAATCCTGTATGTCAGTGTATAATGGAGGTCACCCAGCTCACCCCTAATCCTGTATGGCAGTATAATGGAGGTCACCAAGCTCTCCCCTAATCCTGTATGTCAGTGTATAATGGAGATCACCCAGATCTCCCCTAATCCTGTATGTCAGTGTAATGGAGGTCACCCAGCTCTCCCCTAATCCTGTATGTCAGTGTAATGGAGGTCACCCAGCTCTCCCCTAATCCTGTATGTCAGTGTATAATGGAGGTCACCCAGCTCTCCCCTAATCCTGAATGTCAGTATAATGGAGATCACCCAGCTCTCCCCTAATCCTGTATGTCAGTGTATAATGGAGGTCACCCAGCTCTCCCCTAATCCTGTATGTCAGTGTATAATGGAGATCACCCAGCTCTCTCCTATTCCTGTATGTCAGTGTATAATGGAGGTCACCCAGCTCTCCCCTAATCCTGTATGTCAGTATAATGGAGGTCACCCAGCTCTCCCCTAATCCTGTATGTCAGTGTAATGGAGGTCACCCAGCTCTCCCCTAATCCTGTATGTCAGTGTATAATGGAGGTCACCCAGCTCTCCCCTAATCCCGTATGTCAGTGTATAATGGAGGTCACCCAGCTCTCCCCTAATCCTGTATGTCAGTATATAATGGAGGTCACCCAGCTCTCCCCTAATCCTGTATGTCAGTATAATGGAGGTCACCCAGCTCTCCCCTAATCCTGTATGGCAGTATAATGGAGGTCACCCAGCTCTCCCCTAATCCTGTATATCAGTGTATAATGGAGGTCACCCAGCTCTCCCCTAATCCTGTATGGCAGTATAATGGAGGTCACCCAGCTCTCCCTCTAATCCTGTATGGCAGTATAATGGAGGTCACCCAGCTCTCCCCTAATCCTGTATGGCAGTATAATGGAGATCACCCAGCTCTCCCCTAATCCTGTATGTCAGTATAATGGAGGTCACCCAGCTCTCCCCTAATCCTGTATGTCAGTGTATAATGGAGATCACCCAGCTCTCCCTCTAATCCTGTATGGCAGTGTATAATGGAGGTCACCCAGCTCTCCCCTAATCCTGTATGTCAGTGTATATTGGAGGTCACCCAGCTCTCCCCTAATCCTGTATATCAGTATAATGGAGGTCACCCAGCTCTCCCCTAATCCTGTATGTCAGTGTATAATGGAGATCACCCAGCTCTCCCTCTAATCCTGTATGGCTGTGTATAGTGGAGGTCACCCAGCTCTCCCCTAATCCTGTATGTCAGTGTATATTGGAGGTCACCCAGCTCTCCCCTAATCCTGTATATCAGTGTAATAGAGGTCATCCAGCTCTCCCCTATTCCTGTATGTCACTATATCAGTGTATAATGGAGGTCACCCAGCTCTCTCAGCATCCTGTATGTCAGTGTAATGGAGGTCACCCAGCTTTCCCAGCATCCTGTATGTCAGTGTAATGGAGGTCACCCAGCTCTCCCAGCATCGTGTATGTCAGTGTATAATGGAGGTCACCCAGCTTTCCCAGCATCCTGTATGTCAGTGTAATCGAGGTCATCCAGCTCTCCCAGCATACAGTTTGGGACCTTATAGGTGGGAAAGGAGAAGGAAGTTTCTGGAACTGCGGATCCTGAGATGTTTGTCTGGCAGGTACAGAAGAGATGAATTGTAGCTGCAAGAAATCATCATGGAGGTCTGAGCCGGATGGAGAGGAAAAGTGAAAGTGACGCCTCAGATCAAAGAAGACGTCACCTGTGAGTCCCTGTATGATGAATTTGTATTAAGTAGAACATTATCTGTTAGGAGCGCTGCACTGCTCTATGCTGCAATACACACACTGCTTCTTCCTAGTATCCTGAATCTTGATAAAAGCCCCCCTTTCTTCCCCAGAGCGGAACTGAGTGAGGTGTGTGTGTGTGTGGGGGGGGGGGGGGGGGCACTTTTATCAAAATTCGCCCTGTTGCCAAAATGACCTAGAAACTGCCCTGACTGAAAGCAAGGATTGGATTCAGCCAATTGAAGTCTAAGATGTATGGGAACCTTTAAACCCCATCTGATTGCTAGATAAAGCTGGAAGAAATGCATGCTAAGCACATTCTAACCTGGGTTTATACCATGGGACCAAGATGGTCTTTTAATGCAAGTCTCATCACTTCTCTCCCTGTTCTCCAACTATTGGTCTGAGCACTCAGACTTCTAACCATCAAAACTTTTTCGAGAGGTATGCCTCTATATAAATCTAGTGCAATTATACACTGTTGGGGGTCTTAGTAAATCCTCCTTTATAGACCCTTCAATCTAGATGCTATGAAATATCATAAATTGTATATCAATAAAATACAAAAATTTCTACAAATAAACTTAACAAATGTCTTAAAGTGAAAAGTTTATCTTCTGCCATGGTTGTGAAAAAGTGTGGTAAGACACAAAACACAGTCCTCTCAGTTTATATGTACAAAACCTAGATCGCCATAATGTTCTAGTGAACTAAGGAAGGGTCCTATTACACCAACAGATGTCTATTTTCAGCCAAGGCCAGGAATGGACTATAAACAAGGAACAGGTCGTAAAGGAAAGACTGAGATTTCTCCCCATTTTAAATTCCATTCCTGGCTTTGGCTGAAAAAAATCTATAAGAATTTGTCAGACATCTGTTGGTGTAATAGGGTCCTAAGGCTGAGTAACCCACTTTTTCATTAACACCAGTGAAACAGGTCGATAGTACTGCCACCAGCTCCTCCTGCAGTCAGGCCTGTATTTAGAGTTCATGCTGCCCTAGGCACTTTGCATGCTGAGGCGGGCGCCCCCCCCCCCCCCCCCCCCCCCCCCCCCCGGCACTGGCTGGTTACATGCATGATATATACCCTGGCACTTGGCTGCCGATCTGCTTGATGCCCGCTATTCTCATCAAACAGACGTGATGGAGGAAGGAAGGAGGCCGGGGACGTCTTAGTTTGGGGACCGCTTCTGTCCAGTGTGGGACTGGGGTACCTGGGGCCCACCAGAGGAAATGATCCTTGGGGCCACCAATATAGAACCAGTGAGACACAACATGCTGACCCGCTCCGTTCCTGGATTCATCTGTATCTGTGACAAATCCCTTGTGAATAACATTTTCAGTCTAACTAAAACTCTTAGAATACCCTACATTTATACAGCTCTCAGGGTATGCTGGGAGTTGTAGTCTCTGAGAGGACAACCCTATAATAAATCACTGTGTGCAGAGTCTACTGGTGGCTGCAATCTGTGGGTGACAACCATCAGCCCTGAAGGTCCAGCAATACATCTGTCCAGGGCCGGATTAAAGGGAGGGCATAAGGGGCACGTGCCTAGGGGCCTCCACCACTAGGGGGCCTCCACCAGCCCAAACCCAGAAGTGGTGTCTGGGAGCCAGTCCCACGCGCAAAAAGCATGTGGAAACCCTACCTGGACACAGCACTGGCCACACTGCAGGGTTAATCCTGTGTAAGCATCCTGTTACATGAAAATGAGTGAATTAAAAGTATAGGTGGACTCTCACCTTTTAGCCCCTTGGGCTTTGTGCGTATCACCCCACTATGGGGTAACTTGTAGCGTCGGATGATGGCTGCCGGCCGAAGGATCCAGGAAACGGGACTCTCCCAGTGTCGGGACCCGTGGTTTCATGCAGTAGACAGAAGAAAAAAGTACCTGGGTAGGTATCCTGGCGCTGCCAAAAAATCCTTCACAACGAGTAGAGTATAAAACATAAAATGGCTGATTTATTGGATAAAATCAGTAAAAATGTACATAAAATAAGCAATTACGCGTTTCGGGAGTTGCATCTCCCTTCATCAGATTGCATGTATGCCATGTGCCAAACAGCTTGTTTATATGAGCTGAAAAAAGGCGCCAATCCCGCCTAGGGGCGGGGCTAAGCAATAGTAAACAGTGAACAATAGTAACATAATGCATCAAAGGTGGACCAAAAGAGTGTGGTTTACACTACACAGCATGAGTGGTTAAACATGTATTCATTCATAAACAGGCAGGAAAAGGGGGTTTGAAACATAAATAAATAAATGAATGAATGAATGTTTATAGCAGTAACAGTGTAATTAAGTCCTGAGCAGCTGCCAGCTCCTGCTGGCCAATGGAGAGAGTGAGTGTCCCGTATCCTAGTAACAGGAGGCGGGCCCTGAGTGGTGTGCTCAGAGGTCTGGTCACATGATATGGAGAGGCCAATGGAGAACAAGCAGAGGGATGTAGCAGAGCTGATTCAGAGTAGTGGAGAGGAGTGGGTAAGAAAAAGTTTCTGTCAGCAAAAATAATGGGAGGAGAAGGAGGAGGATAGACAGTATGAGGAGGACGACAAAATATGGTGTAGATGGGACACTGGAAAAAAAAGAGGAGTGAGTGAGTGAGCAACTGGACGGGGTAAAATGGAAGGAAAGTGTATTTTGAATACATCAGGAGAGATAAGGTGAGTGCAGCTATATGAGCAGTTGAATAGGGTCAAATAGTATGTGGCAGCTTAATGGAATATATACTAAAATGTTATAACAGATAATGTATAGGGTATACAGTGAAATGAATTAAATATGGATATGGTATCAAATATGTGTGGGAGTTTATAAATGGTCAGAGCTGGTATATATAAAGAGGGAGTGTGTGGGGGGGGGGAGAAATGAACAGTCACAATATGCAGTAGATACAAGACATATAATCAACCCATGTTTTCAATGCATTCGTTTAGTCCAGCGGGTACCAGGGTTCGCAAGGTGTAAATCCAGAAATTTTCCCTTTGTTTTAGTTTTGAGAATCGTTGACAATTGTCTTTGTGTATTTGTTCGATTGGGGTAACTTTGAATTCGGAGAAGTCACTGTTATGTTCTAGTGCTGCATGTCTGGAGATGCTGTGTAACATGAATCCATTGTTGGTGTTGGCTCTATGCTTGTTCAGCCTGTTTCTCAGGGTCTGGATGGTCCGTCCCACATACTGTAGTCCGCAGGTACATTCTATTAGATAGATGACATAATCTGAATTACAAGTCATATGAGATTTTATTTCGTAGGTGGTACCTGTTTGATTGGATGTAAAGGATTTCTGTTTATGATTTATGGTGCTGCAACATTTACATGTGGTGTGGCCACACTTATAGCTCCCAGAAAGTGCAAGGAAGTTATTGTAATTTCTCTGGGAAGGTTTGTTATTTTTGAGTTTACTGGGGGCTAGAAGGTTTTTCAGCGTGCGTGCTCTCCTGAATGTGATGCAAGGTGCTGCAGGGAGAATGTCCTTTAGATAGGGATCTTGTTTGAGTATAGGCCAATGTTTCTTTAGAATGGCTTTAATGGCTTTATTTTCATTGGTGAAAGTAGTGGCGAAGTTACAGGTTGTCTCTATAGGTATATTGGTTCGTTGCTGCTGTATGCTGACTGAGTGTATTTGCCCTCCTTTGTGCCTGTGTGCAGTGTATGGTATATAGTGCACCTACAAGTCCCAGAAAGGGGTCAATGTATATGAAATATTCACTAGGGGTGAAGCCCACAACTAGCTAATAACACCTATAATGTTCACCACCCATAATAACCACAGCAGAATACAATAAATAATGTTAATAATTCTTTATTTCACACTAAATCCATTATTAAAAACACCCATTAAAAATAACAAAACCAAAACAAAAACTTGGAGAGAGAACTTGGTACTGGTTAGAAGTAAAAATATAGGTAAAGTACTACAAAAATCTAGTGCCAGCTGCATAACATGGAGACATGATTAGTTAGATAGTTAATTCGTCACACTAGACAGTAAGCAAAATAAATACATTTGGGAGGTAAAAAAATACAAAAAAACAAGTAAAGTGCGAGTGCAGAGAGCTATATCCCAATTATTTAAGAAAGATGGCAATAAATATAATACATACACAAGCATTAATTAATATAGTACAGCCCTGCAGTCAAAAACACCTCACCAAAACCTATTCACTTACAGGTACAAAGTAAACCCATACCAGGTGCGCCTCGACGCACGTTTCGCTGCTCGCTTTATCAAGAGGCTACTGAATGACTGTATTGCCGACCATTTTATATCCCCACTAGCCAATCGTATCCCTAATGCGGTAACAACAAATCAGTATCACCTGTATGTCCATGCCGCATGTTGCTGCGCCATATAGCTGATGTCAGACGCGCGCGTCTAGTCCACCCCACTGGGCCACGTCATCAGTCAGGGCCAAGTGGAGATGGGACAGCGCAAATGCAAGTCCAGGCGCATGCGCATAACAATCACTATATCATCAAACATGGCTAAGTCCTGGTGAAGGTGCGCGCAAAGATAATACGAGTCGGCGGCCGCCTGCGCACGATAATACGAATCCCACATGCGCCATCTTAGAACCGGGCAATTGGCCCACAGACCACTACAGGGATTAAAGGTTACTCTTATGAGATCCACATCAAGAAAACAACTACGTACCGCTTCATTAGAATCATGCTCATATGTACAGGTGTTCGAATGGCCTTAGATATACCAAGCTAGGTTTCTAGTATAGATAACTAAAAATGCACGCTCAATACAGTGTATCGGCATAGGGCATATGTGTCTATCGACCATAACTAACACCTTAAGCTTTAAATAATATAAAGTATATAAAGTATATTAATACAATCACATTACATAGACATATGTGTGCACACATATATAGATAACACAAGACAACATAAACCATATAACACTATTAGTATCATGACACTAAGAACCCATATCATTGATTACATTATAATATATATAATATAAAGTGCAAAAATCCATAATTAGTGTGGAGATGTGCGGAAAAACGTATTGTCGCCGCACATCTCCACACCAAGGTGTCAATAGTGCTTAGTGCATGCAAAGTGCCAAGTGCGTGTGCAAAAAGAACTAAGTGATAAAGTGACGTGAATCATATAATGTGAAGACATGTGAAATTATATAAATACATCTAAAATAATCAAATATGTCTCTGATTCATGTGCAAGAGAAAAGAATGTATGATAATAAGAATCAAATTCGAAAATCAGTGTGTGAAAAAGGAATATGTGAGTGTGTGTAATAATAATGCACAAATGTGCAGGTGTACTTAAAGGGGTAGTGCACCAAAAAAAAATTTTCTTTCAAATCAACTGCTGCTATGAAGTGCCAGAGATTTGTATTTTACTTCTATTAAAAAATCTCAAGCTTTCCAGTACTTATCAGCTGCTGTATGCCCAGTAGGAAGTGGTATTATTTCCAGTCTGGAGTGCAGGAGAGGTTTTCTATGGGGATTTGCTCCTTCTCTGGACAGTTCCTGACATGGACAGAGGAGGCAACAGAGAGCACTGTGTCAGACAGGAAAGAAAGCACCACTTCCTGCTGGACACACAGCAGCTGATAAGTACAGGAATGCTTGAGATTTTTTAATAGAAGTAAATTACAAATCTCTGGCACTTCATGGCAGCAGTTGATTTGAAAGAAATTTTTTTTTTGTGCACTTCCCCTTTAAGTAAGAAAGTATACATGATATTATAAATATGAATATAGATAAAGCATAGTGTCCACAAATCCATGGTCAACGTAATAAGTATATAGGTGTATGCACGGCTGCCAAGGAAGCTTCTGAGTATTCAAGGTACTAACAACATATAAACATGTAAGTGATGCCTCTTATTGTGAAGTGCATGAAAGTGATGTATATAGAGGTAAGTACGAGATAAAGATAAGGCTAATAGGGATATAAAAGAACAATAATCAGTAAATATAATGAGGTTCAAGTATAACAAAATAAAATTACATTACTAGCATAAAGCACCTGATTAGAGAAATCCTTATACATTATAATTAGTAATGGAGGGAAACTGGGTATGTGTAATACTAATAATTCTTGTGTAACCTACATATCTAGATTAAAAATATTTGATTATAGGAATAAGGAATTACAATGGCAATATAATAAAGAGATATGTAGTTGATATAGGATAATGTGATCTAACAGAATATCTATAATATTACTGTGAGGTAGTATCAGCCTACAGAGACATCTATGATATATAGAAGACATTCTGAACATGAGAAGAGGATCACCAGAGGGCGACCACACACCAACACAGTGTATATGGGGTCTGCAATAAATATATATCCAAAGTAGTATGATAAGGACTAAAAAAGGTAGAGGTCTGCTACACCTAACCCGTACGAATGGAACTCACCCTCTTCGAGTGCACCACTGTCCCAGCGCTAACGGGATAAAATAAATAACAGAGTATATACCAATATAGTAGGCTCTCCAAAAGTGGGTGATATGTGGCTAAAATAATATTATGTTACTTAAGATGGTAATTGCACACCTGTATAGCTTAATAACAACATTTATTACTCCAATTCATATACAATAACAATCTAAATGCATAGAAAAATTAATAAAATTCATATCTAATAAAAGAGAATAAGACAAAAAGTAAAAGAGTATGTATAAGAAGAGCCTGGTGATGTAAACCGCGCCGGGCCCGGCGCAGACACCTCACTTAGATAGTTTTAGCAGTAATCCCGAATCTCGATGTTTAACATGGGCTCGTATCGCTGTTGAGCCGTAATGCTTATGCTTCAAAAGGATAGTCTCTCCTTTCAGGTTTTTACTCATAGGAGGAAAAATAGAATGGAAGTCAAATAAATGGTGGTGGAATATCCACCTCTCACCCTGTTGGTGGTAACTCCCACGGTCAGATGCGGTGTTGTGGCGGTAGTCCGTGCCTCAGTTTATACGGCCAACATGAAAACTGTGCAGTCGCGGTCTAGCAATCAGTGTGTGACGGGTCGCACTCTTCAAAGTAGTTGCTGGGTGGAAATGATCACTGTATAAGTAACTTTTGCCACCCAAAATCACTAGTAAGTAGATTGTCCACAAAAATTTGCAGATGCTTTGAATATAATTTATTGTGCAAAAGGAAGGGGGAATCCACAGACTAAAGAGTTTAGTCGACGTTTCGGTGCGTCATACACCTTTATCAAGATGTCTGTGTACTGTGAATATGGGCAGTCCTGACGTGTCTCTCAATGTGTGCTGGAGCAGACTGCTGTAGGCAGACTAAGCTGCGTGTGGCTGGCGATGTAGATCCTTGATAAGTTATCCAAAATTCTTTGCTGAGGAAAGGAGCAAGTAGATCTCCTGAAACGCGTTCAAGAATCAAGGATAACAGAGCCTTTTATAAATAAATCGATGTTTTGAGTGCAGATCCCGAACCGGAGCCGTATCTCCCTGGCATCTAACTCAGCAGCAGTTTGAAAGAGCGCGCGCTCTCATACACGCGGACGCCACAACAGCGCAAGACAGCACACCATGCTGCACTAGACCGCGACTGCACAGTTTTCATGTTGGCCGTATAAACTGAGGCACGGACTACCGCCACAACACCGCATCTGACCGTGGGAGTTACTACCAACAGGGTGAGAGGTGGATATTCCACCACCATTTATTTGACTTCCATTCTATTTTTCCTCCTATGAGTAAAAACCTGAAAGGAGAGACTATCCTTTTGAAGCATAAGCATTACGGCTCAACAGCGATACGAGCCCATGTTAAACATCGAGATTCGGGATTACTGCTAAAACTATCTAAGTGAGGTGTCTGCGCTGGGCCCGGCGCGGTTTACATCACCAGGCTCTTCTTATACATACTCTTTTACTTTTTGTCTTATTCTCTTTTATTAGATATGAATTTTATTAATTTTTCTATGCATTTAGATTGTTATTGTATATGAATTGGAGTAATAAATGTTGTTATTAAGTGTAATAAGGATGAGGTTTAAAAAAAAAGGAAAAGTGTGCTTTGGAGGGAAATTTGAATTATCCAGGACGGCAGAAGAAAACTTGTAGGTAAAAATATGGTGGGTTTAATTCTTCACCAAAGGAGGTACAAATATCATATAAGCAGGATATCAATCGTAAGAGAAATAAGGCAATAGTCTTACAAATGTCTTAGAATGTCTCTGTGGTTCAAGTCTCAGAGTCCCAAAAATGATGGGGATGTAGTCTCTTTCCAATGGTGACTGAAGATTTGGCTAGAGAACAAAGAACTTCCTTGGGTGAATTCCTGAGGTGGGGGCTAACAAACCCCAGATGTGCTTGGAGGCTTCTCTTGAAAGATGGTATACAAAAGAACCCCCCAACCAACTAACCGTCTAAGTCTATATACTCTCTTGACCGGAAAAATATATACACTTATGCCCAAATATGGTTACACCCAGTACAACTTATATCCCAAAAATGGTATACTGGCAAAGCTCCAAGTGGATTGGTCAAGCTGGACACGTAGCTATATCTCCCTATGATCCATACATTACCCACGTGACCATTTAGACACAACCATATTAGGACTTCCAGTCATCCACCATTTTGGAGGTCAAGAAATTACTAGGTGAGAGTTCAGCCCTATACTCAATATGAGAGTGGAGAAGAGAATGAGACTGTAATACAGTGTAGATATATCTTGGATGATAATAATTTGATTCCACTAATGCCAAAGATAATATGATCCATTCAGCCATTAATAAGGTTAGATGTTATAGATGGGGTTACAGGTTATTAGTTTTTTACATTTCCCCCTCTTTATGCTTTGGAGATAATTTCCAAGCATAAAATTTTCATGCAAACCCATTCATTCCTCCATTCGTATCACATTCGTATCACATTCATCCGTCACCACATGTCACACTTTGTCATGGATCGTATTATTTTGCTTGGCTTGTGGTATAACTTGTTCCAAATTGTTTACAGACTTAGTATTTTGTATTCTCTTCACCATTTCTCTTATTATATTGTCTGCTTTGTTTACCTCTAATTTTACCTTGTTATACAATTTTTTCATTCTATACATCAGGAATATTTGATAAATAATACATAATAATACAAGAATAGAAATAATAACAATAGGATTAGATAATATGTTTCCTGCAGCAGAATTCACAGAAGTTTTCGACCACATATTTACAGATTTCTTTAAGTTTTTCCACCAACTATACCCTGACATCTGATCCCATTCATGTCGGATTTGTTCCAATTGGCCCTGTTGGTGTTGGAAAGTAATATCAGCATTCTGTAATTGTTTCTGCGACACTTCCAATAGCCCTTTATCCTTCTTTATCTCCTCAGTCCATTGCTGCCAAGGGAACTGATTTACCTGAGTAAGATTTAGTTGTATCGGTAACGCCCTGAGATGTTCTGTAGGGAGAGACGTTACACTGATCTTTTCCCCCTGTATCTCTATGGCTTTTACATCGCCTTCCATACAATATAATCCTCTAGATAAAGTCTCTCTATGGATACAAGTGCTAAAAAATGCTGTTACCACTTCCTCCTCCAACATCACCTGGAAACAGATTTTCCTCGATTCCACTTGAGTTACAAGATCATTGATAGATGTCACCGTCTCAATTCTTGCCTGGCATGATGTCTGATTGTGATAGCAAGAATGATGGATAACCTTGTCTTGACCCATTAAACAAATGATCTTAGAATCAAAGTGCAGACATGATGATAAGTCTAATTGTACCAAATCATCCCCCTCAACTACAAACTGTGTGTATTGTAAGTGATAGAGAATGACCTGTGTATCACTAACAGGAATACCTAATACTGTGACAGGAATGAGTGACTGTTCGTTCCCAGTTATTGGTATTAATGAGGTGCCAATACAAACCTCTTCATCACAGCCGTTCCACTTATTTACCCATAACTCCATGTGTCTTAAGCTGAAGCCATAACGTTCGGGTAAATTTTTCAATAGACCTAAAGGTACGATGCCACCTTGCAAAGCCTGAGTGATCATCTTTAGGTTAGTTGAGTACTCCACTTGGATCTCTAGACAAGCCCTGGAGACTTGCGTCTCTTCTTGACTTTCTATTAATCCAAGCGAAATCTCCTGAAGATGAGACATTGAGGATCCCAATACTTTGGCTGTATCTAGAATCAAACTTTCAACGAGTTGGTTAAACCCTTTTTGTACAGCTACTCCCTTATTACCAATATATCCTATGGAACTCAAATCTGTTTTCAGGGTATTAATGTCCATAGTATTGACCAAACTTCCTATGGTTCCCAAACCTCCTAGAATTCCTTCTACTGCTCCTCGTCTCTTTTTGGTGGTTTTAGTTGCATGTTGTCCGAACCACTGTGCTAAACCCTCTTCCATGTTATGAAGATGTGGTTAACACTGGGGATAAGTGGAAGATATTTTCCAATCAGTGATATTAAATGTCCAAACAATGGTGGCAAACGATCCATTCCGTAACAAAGGCTTGGTTTGGAAATGGTTAATTTGAAATGGATTGGATGGTTTGACCCTTGTGTCAGTACACTTATTATCCTTGGGAGACCATACATTTACATTCACTGTATCACAATGCCTATATGTATCTCCCTTTATAGCACAACATTCATATAGACCTGAATCTTCCTGGGAAAGATGTTCCTGACGAAACATAAGATATTGTCCGTCCCAGCTAACACTTCCAGTTTGACCATTGTGAATTACACCAGTAAGTCTGTTGACAAACCTACCTAAGGGAATTCTCCCTTTTGACCATGTTAATGTTGTGTCACTAGGTAGTGGTAATCTGGTCCCACATTGTAATTCTATTGGTTCTGTGTGTTCTTGAACTCTGATGTTAACTGGACTTACTCTGACTTCAGGTGCTATTTTGTTAGTTGCTATAAATTTGAGATTAATCGTTACGAGGGCATTTCCTTTAACCATCTGCCAATTCCATACCTTTGCCCAATCTTTTTCATCTTCCGATATAAGAAGATCCTTTGGAACCAGGTAAAGTATGTAATTTGAAGATTTGTATAAGATTTTCTCCCCGGATCCAACTCTTTTACCTTTTGCTAACATATGCTTATTAATATCCCCTGAACATTGTGGCTCTTCTTCCCCTTTAACTCTAAAACCCCAAAATAAGGTTCCTGTTGGAGTACACTCCCATGTTCCTGATTGATTATTGTGCATGTAGTTACCCTGAAACTGTGTAAACCCAGTCTTAGGTCCTGCCTTTATATTCATTTCTATGGTGGCATTATGTTCAAAATGGATTTCTACACAACATGTAGCTTCATATCCCACACAAAGATCCCCAACTAAGTCATTGGCAGTATCAATGTCTCTTGTATCCAACAAATCATCAACGATGGTAACTTCTCTAGATTTGCGCGAGATCAGTTCCTTCTGAGTTGGTTCCTTGAATTCGCTTGCAGATCGTTTAGAAGAATAATGATGTACTTCATATATCGTACATATGGATAATATGAGAAATATTGGTGTTAGGAAACACCTCTTCTTCACATCCTGTAGACATCGACTTCCCTCTTGAAGATTTCGCTCCGTCCGGAGATGACTTTTATTCGTCATTTTACTTCTGAGAGGTTTGACCTGTAAAGACAAGCAGTATCATTAATCAGGTACATACAGTTTGCACTGATCAACATGTATCCATAACTTATGCTGTCTACGCTTATTTTTAATCGTCTTAGCTGTTCTTTGAACTAGGATCATAACCTGACCCATTGTGTCAATGATTTCAAAAGGACCTTCCCAGTTACTTTCCCAAGGTCCACTCTTCCTAAAGGTTTTTATCATAACAAAAGCTCCCTTTACAAATTTAGAAGAATGAGGAGGTACCATGCGCTGCATTCTAGATGCTGCATGCGGTAGAATCGTTTTCAGGTTCTCTTGGAGTAACTGTAGCCATTTAGTTCTTGCTATGGCATCTTTCTGTGGTGTCGACAAAAATGGTTCATTAGGAAACACCAGAGGCATTTTCCTACCTGTCATCAATTCAAACGGAGTAAACTGTGTAGTTGAAGAGCTTGACCCTCTGATACTCATCAGTACAAAAGGTATTGCATCAACCCACGTATTACCTCTGTCCAATAACATTTTGGCAATTCTGGACTTAATCGTTCTGTTCATCCTTTCAACAATCCCTGCTGACTGTGGATGATAAGGCACATGGAATCGTTGTTGTATACCTAAGATTGAACATACAGCTTGCATAACTTTGCCAGTAAAATGGCTACCTCGGTCAGAAGATATTAACTTCGGGATCCCCCATGTACAAAAGACATGATTCACCAATGCTCTAGCTGAAGATAAAGCATCGTCTTTCTGGACCGGAACCAGTTCCACCCATTTAGAGAAAACATCCACCACAACTAAGGCGTATCTAAGACCGTTCTTACCCGCAGCTAGAGGTCCGATGTAGTCTAACTGTAAAGATGCCCATGCCCCCTCTGCAGGTGCAATCCTCAGAAGTGGAGGCTTCTGTCCTTTCGGCCTTGGATTCACTTGAGCACAAACAAGACATGACTGAACAACTCGTTGTACAGTCAATTCCATGGAAGTCCAGAAAAATTTTCCTTTAAGGACTTCCATCAACTTCTGTTGACCCAAATGACCCAGACTTTCATGGTTAAAACGAGTGAACTCCATTTGCAAGTGTTTTGGTACAACTGGTAATAAGTTTCCATCTTTTTCATAACACACCACTCCATTTTCACAAACAAATGGATGTGTTATATTGTTCTTGCATTCAATGATGAACTGATCTTTCATCTGCTCCTCACTGAATGATATCACCTTATTCTCAACAATCTTAATTGGTACGGCTTCCAGAGATTGAGTCTCCATCACTATCTCTCCTGTCAGAGCTGCCTCTTTTGCAAGAAAATCCGCCTTCTCATTGCCCACAGCTAAATCACTAGTTCCTTTCCTGTGTCCTGGAACTTTGACAATGGCATATTTGTTAGGATTTTTGGAAGCAAGCTCAAAGATAGTTTGCAATGTGTCTTTGTGGACTAACACCTTGTTAGAAGAATCCACAAATCCTCTTCTTTTCCACACAGATAGGTAATCAGTCAATGATCGAACAACATAAGCGCTGTCACTGTAAATTACCAAGGGACCACCGTTCTCTCTCTCATTGAGCTCCAAAACTGTTTTAACAGCTTCAAGTTCTGCTCTCTGAGCTGAGAAACCTCCTGGTAATCTGTACATTAATTCTCGACTTTGGTTTGGAAACCAGATGCCACATCCAGTATGATATGTGCCTCTTAAACAGAAACGTGATCCGTCAACAAAAACTGGGTTATCATCTTCTCCTGCTTCTCTTCTGAAGAGAATTGGATACTCCCCCTGAAACCTATCAATGCACTCATGACACTCCCCCTCATACTGCATTAGTTGAGGAAGAACGTACTTTGCATTGTGGTCTACTTCAATCTGTTTTGGGGACAAAGATAACAACCAATGTGCAAATCTCTGATGGGAAACACCTGGCACACTCTTTTCAAGAAGAAGTTTCAAAGTAGAGTGAGGAGTTTGCAAAATTAATTTGTCAAATCCCACAATGTGTTCTGTAGCCTTAACTGCAAAATGCACGCCCACTAAATGCCTGGCACAAGTTTCAAATCCCTTCTCCACCGGAGAAAGAAGTTTAGAAAAATAACCAATGATCCTCCATTCATTACCCTGCTGTTGTAACAGGACAGCTGAGACAGCCGTCTCAGACGTATGAACCTGTATTCCAAAGGCCTTTGAGGGATACACTGTAGCCAGAGCTGGAGCTCTCTGCAAATCAAGTTTCAATTGCTCAAAAGCCATCTGCTGTTCATTACCCCAAACAAAGGATTTGTCATCATCAGTATCTTTCAATACATCATACAGAGGCTTGGCCTTCTCTGCAAATCCTTCAATGAACTCTCTGGAAAAATTCACAAGACCCAAAAACTGTCTCAAACTTTTGTATGTTGTAGGGACAGGCAACAATGCAATAGTCTCCACTCTTTCCTGTAGGGGGCGTCTCTGACCAGGACTAATCCAAACTCCCAAGTATCTAACCTCATGTTTCAACAGTTGTACTTTCTTTGGGTTCAATTTCAGCCCAGATTCATGCAACACTCGGAACAATTCATCCAACAAAATCAGATGAGTCTCCCTGTCCTCCGTTGCCAACAAAATGTCATCCACATATTGCAAAATACAATCTGGCCTAGAAAATTTTGACAACACTTTTGCCAATGCCTGATGAAATACACTTGGGGATAGGTGAGCCCCTTGCGGAAGTCTGCAAAAAACGTACTGTTCATCGCCGAACGAAAAAGCAAATTTGTACCTCGATTCTTTTTGTATAATTAATGAATAAAAGCCGTTACTTACATCTAACACGGTAAAATATTTCGCCCTTGCGTTCAACCGTGCCATTATATCAGGTGTGCTGGCCACGATAGGCGCTACATTTGGCGTACACTTATTAAACAACCTCAAATCCAAAAGCATCCTGACTGATTTGTCACTTTTCATCACTGCCCAAATTGGATTGTTTGTTATTGAATTGGCTTTGCAAACAACTCCTTGTTGAAGAAATTCCTTAATTATCTTAGACAAAGGCTCTATGGTTTCTGGCGGCAACTTGTACTGCTTCTGTGGGGGAGGGTCTAATCCATCCACTCTGACTTCAAATCCTTTCAATGTTCCAACCTCATTCCTAAACTGAGCCCATAGAGAAGGATATTTCTGCACAATCTCAACAAGTTCCAGATTATCATTGTCTACCTCTGGCCAAACATGATTTGGAGAAATTTGCTCAACCAAATTAATCCCTGCAACTGAAGCATAATCACTTGGATCAACCACCACAGCTTTACAATTTTTATTGCCTTTCCAGATCACTTGATTTGCTAGATCAATGATCCAGCCTTTGGCTTTCATCAAATCAGTACCAAGAATATTCTGAGAACTAGGACAATACCAAACATCAATCTCTATGCTCAAATAACCAGGAATCTCAAACAAAACACCTTTCACCAAAGTTGCGTCAGTTGTCCCCTTCCCCCTGAAACCAACAATTGTACAAACTGGAGCATTAGGGCTTAACAACACGTGCTGCTGATTAGTTACACTGAGCTGAGCTCCTGTATCCAAAAGGAATGTGACGTCATTACCATCCAGAATCCCCCTCACAAATGGCCTTCCACAATTATCCACTGAGAAAGGGGCTACAAGTTCCAGTGAACAATGGGTTAAAACATTCCTTAGTCAATGGGAGGATGGCACACCCTCCTCAGGTCTCCCTGCCCCCCTGTTGTCCGGAATAGCAGAACCATTCTTTTTCATTTCCTGTATCTGTCTTGTTAGGTCTGCATATGGAGATGTAGAAGTACTTTCTCCAGACACAGAATTTGTAATAGTCGGGGCTGTTGGGACTAAACCATTTTCATGGGACCTAGAAAGTTGTCTACGGAGAAAAGCACGGCACTGATTTTTGATGTGACCAGGCCTCTTACAAAAAAAACACGTGGCCTGAATTCTACCTCTTTTCTGGGTCATAAATTCCCCCTGTCCAGCAGCCTGATGTATCTGTGGCTTGGGTAGGCTGCCCTGGGTTTGCTCTAACTGTTGATCACTTTTATTCTGCACAGTTGCAACCTTAGCCTTCACCTGATTCACTTTGATTGATCTCCTTATGCGATCAATAAAAGTAGCCGCCTCATGCAGGGATGGCTTTTCTGACGCAATATGCAAAGACAAAGAATCCAAATAACCAAACTTTTTCACAAATGCAGCAATCTTTTCCGGAGGCTCCTCCCCCTCCTCCACCTTCATTACCATGCGGTACGCTTTCTCAAATTTCATCAGAAATGAGAACGGGTCCTCCTGTGGGCTAACTTTTAATGATTCCAATATAGACAAAGAAGGGAGAGGCTCTCCTGTCATAAACAGAAGTAATTGCCTCAACCGATCCGAATCCGAACTATGATAGCCATCGCTCCTCGGAGATGTCTCTAATCTTTTTGACATATGGGAGGGTAACCAAACCTTGAATACTTTATTCTTTTGTTCCTCAGTCAGATTAAACTTATTACAATTCGACTCAAAAAGATCAATGTTAAAGAATGCATCAATCCTGTCATTAAAAGCCGGAATATCCTTTGCTATTTTCATCAACTGATCATGAATTTTCAAATTCAACTTAGCAGCTCTCTCATGCAATTTTCTACGTTTTATTACATCTGTAGTAATATCAATCTCTTCGTCATCACTATCTATTACATTTCCGGAAACATTCGGATTTGGCACAAAAGACCCATCTGCAGTAGTTTTACTCTTCTTAGTTAATGTACACACATTTCTGTTATTCCTATGATCAATCCTGTTACCCCTGGATATGTCTGATAACAACTGCATTTTTACATCAATTTCCTGTTCATACAATTCAAGCTGCTGTGCCAAAATGAAACAGTTCTCACAATCTGAATAATCCTTCTCTGACTTTGTCTCTGCCTGCTGAACCACACAGACATTTCTTCTTTGACCGTCCTCTATTAGTATATCATTGAAAATCTTTACCAGATTTAAAACATTTCTAAGTTTTCTTTTCTCTTTATCTATACACAACAATTTCTTGTCAATCAATTTATTACTCTCCAAACATTGCTGATACAATCTCTCCCATAACTGTGCATTTGTCTGACAATTATCAAAGCTAAACTGTACATTGCTTTTACTGGCATAACTATCAATGAAATCCATCCTCTATATATGATATAAAGAAAGAATGAAAATACTCACACTCTGGTAGCTTTTAGATGTTCTCCTCCTGGGATGCTATCTCCGCCACTGCCTGGATGCTGAAGGACGCTTCCGTTGTGACTCCTTTAATAGCCTCTAAATCCCAGACTTTAAACCTCGTGCTTCAGGTCCTTTTCTTTGTTTATTTATTTGTCCGTAACCTTGTACAAAAAACGCACAAGCCTGTCCCCCCTGAACTAGGTGAGGATCCAAAAATAAATAAAGAATCTGGTTGGCTCGCCACTCTGTAATAAGGATGAGGTTTAAAAAAAAAGGAAAAGTGTGCTTTGGAGGGAAATTTGAATTATCCAGGACGGCAGAAGAAAACTTGTAGGTAAAAATATGGTGGGTTTAATTCTTCACCAAAGGAGGTACAAATATCATATAAGCAGGATATCAATCGTAAGAGAAATAAGGCAATAGTCTTACAAATGTCTTAGAATGTCTCTGTGGTTCAAGTCTCAGAGTCCCAAAAATGATGGGGATGTAGTCTCTTTCCAATGGTGACTGAAGATTTGGCTAGAGAACAAAGAACTTCCTTGGGTGAATTCCTGAGGTGGGGGCTAACAAACCCCAGATGTGCTTGGAGGCTTCTCTTGAAAGATGGTATACAAAAGAACCCCCCAACCAACTAACCTTCTAAGTCTATAAACTCTCTTGACCGGAAAAATATATACACTTATGCCCAAATATAGTTACACCCAGTACAACTTATATCCCAAAAATGGTATATTGGCAAAGCTCCAAGTGGATTGGTCAAGCTGGACACGTAGCTATATCTCACTATGATCCATACATTACCCACGTGACCATTTAGACACGACCATATTAGGACTTCCAGTCATCCACCATTTTGGAGGTCAAGAAATTACTAGGTGAGAGTTCAGCCCTATACTCAATATGAGAGTGGAGAAGAGAATGAGACTGTAATACAGTGTAGATATATCTTGGATGATAATAATTTGATTCCACTAATGCCAAAGATAATATGATCCATTCAGCCATTAATAAGGTTAGATGTTATAGATGGGGTTACAGGTTATTAGTTTTTTACATTAAGCTATACAGGTGTACAATTACCATCTTAAGTAACATAATATTATTTTAGCCACATATCACCCACTTTTGGAGAGCCTACTATATTGGTATATATCCAAAGTAGTTCACATGGTGCCAGACATAGATAGAGGTTCCAGAGAAAAATATACATTGGATATAAAGGCCCGTGACCAGTTAATATAGACGGGTAGTTACCCAATATGATATATATGGGGTCCATGATAAATATGTAACTGGGGTGAGTCCCATGATGCCGAACCTAGATATGGGTTTCAAATAATCCCTGTAATGGTCTGTGGGCCAATTGCCCGGTTCTAAGATGGCGCATGTGGGATTGGTATTATCGTGCGCAGGCGCGCGACTCGTATCATCTTTGCGCGCACCTTCACCGGGACTTAGCCATGTTTGATGATATAGTGATTGTTATGCGCATGCGCCTGGACTTGCATTTGCGCTGTCCCATCTCCACTTGGCCCTGACTGATGACGTGGCCCAGTGGGGTGGACTAGACGCGCGCGTCTGACATCAGCTATATGGCGCAGCAACATGCGGCATGGACATACAGGTGATACTGATTTGTTGTTACCACATTAGGGAAACGATTGGCTAGTGGGGATATAAAATGGTCGGCAATACAGTCATTCAGTAGCCTCTTGATAAAGCGAGCAGCGAAACGTGCGTCGAGGCACACCTGGTATGGGTTTACTTTGTACCTGTAAGTGAATAGGTTTTGGTGAGGTGTTTTTGACTGCAGGGCTGTACTATATTAATTTATGCTTGTGTATGTATTATATTTATTGCCATCTTTCTTAAATAATTGGGATATAGCTCTCTGCACTCGCACTTTACTTGTTCCCTGTACAGTCATTTATTGTTTATACAACCAATCATGTTTTTTGTATTTTTTCACCTCCCAAATGTATTTATTTTGACTACTGTGTAGTGCTAGGCATGTGTGACGAATTAACTATCTAACTAATCATGTCTCCATGTTTTTGTTTTGGGTTTGTTATTTTTAATGGGTGTTTTTAATAATGGATTTAGTGTCAAATAAAGAATTATTAACATTATTTATTGTATTCTGCTGTGGTTATTATGGGTGGTGAACATTATAGGTGTTATTAGTGTATGGTATATAGCCTGTGTGCAGCATATGATATATAGCTTGTGTGCAGTGTATGGTATATAGCCTGTGTGCAGTGTATGATATATAGTCTGTGTGCAGCATATGGTATATATAGCCTGTGTGCAGTGTATGGTATATAGCCTGTGTGCAGCCTATAATATATAGCCTGTGTGCAGTGTATGGTATATTGCCTGTGTTCAGTGTATGATATATAGCCTGTGTGCAGCCTATGATATATTGTCTGTGTGCAGTGTATGGTATATAGCCTGTGTGCAGCATATGACATACAGCCTGTGTGCAGTGTATGATATATAGCCTGTGTGCAGCATATGATATATAGCTTGTGTGCAGTGTATGATATATAGCCTGTGTACAGTGTATGATATATAGCCTGTGTACAGTGTATGATATATAGATTGTGTGCAGTGTATGGTATATAGCCTGTGTGCAGTGTATGATATAAACTCTGTGTGCAGCATATGGTATATATAGCCTGTGTGCAGCATATGACATGTAGCCTGTGTGCAGCTATATATGCCATGATCCTTAGGGTATATTCACATGTAGCATATCCGCTATAGATAATACACAGCCTTTAAGTACTTTCTGCTCTTTACTGCTTTAGGTAGTTTATATGGTTGGGAACTGAAGATGGGACCTAGACTTGCAAGTCCAGGTCTGCCTGTGATTCACAACTGCACATGCTAGCTGTGGTGGCTAACACAGTGGGCAAGAGCGCACAGAAAGTGCTAAAGTGCTGTGTTCTCGCATTGAATTAAGTGGGAACACACCGCGATGCTCACCCCTCCCCCATCCTGTCTCTAGGGCCTGGCATCTTCCTCTGGACTGCAGCCTCTAGGGACCATCATATGCAGAACAGAAGAGGATGCTCAGCCATACAGCCAGGAGTTAGGAGGGGTAGATGCTAAGTCCCCTACAGTAATCAGCCACCTGTATAGATCACTGTGTGGTTTATTTGTGGGGGAAGAAAATGGGGGGGGCCCAACAAAATTGTTGCCCAGGGCCTCCACCAACCTTAATGCGGCCCTGCATCTGTATACACTGTACACTACAACTCCCAGCATATTCTGAGGGCTGCAGACTGTCAGTACATGCTGGGAGTTGTAGTTGGGTCCTATACACTGGATGCTTTGTGGAGATCAGAATACATAGATCTGTGGGGGCTCAGTGCAGGGATGTGGCCCCAGAACAGCACTAATAGGGGATAGGGGGAGATGTTCTATCCCCTATTAGTGCTGTTCTGGGGTCACTTCCCTGCACTGAGCCCCCACAGATCTATGTATTCTGATCTCCCACAAAGAATCCAGTGTATAATGCACCTAGGACCCAACTACAACAGCTGCAGGCACTGCAACTCCCAGCATGTACTGACAGTCTGCAGCCCTCAGGATATGCTGGGAGTTGTAGTGCCTGCAGCTGTTGTAATTGGGTCCTAGTTTAAAAGTTTGCGCTCTTGTACTGTAGTGATCGCAGGGCTGTGTCAGTACACTACCACAAACAATACACTGACCCAATGGTACACAGGCTCTGCACATGATAGAAGTGATTACAGTGCAGTTACTAATGACTCACAGGTGACATCCTCTCTGATTGGCGTCGCTCACTTTTTTGCTTTCTTCTCCATCTGGCACAGCATCATGAAGACTTCTCCGACCAAAACTCTGAGAAGCTGGGGTGAGGGGGAGCAGCTAGGGGTGGCAGGGGCAGGGGGAGAGTCTGGGGAGGCAGAGGGAGCAGCTAGGGTGGCTGGGAGAAGATGGGGCAGCTGGGGTGGCAGGGAGAGAAGATGGGGGTCAGGGGGAGAAGCTGGTGTGGCAGGGTGAGCAGAAGGGGGGACAGGCGGAGGAGAAGGGGGCAGAAGAAGATGGGGTGATAGGCAGGGCGAGAAGCTGGGGAGAGCAGTTGGGGGGCAAGGGAGAAGCTGGGGTGGCAGGGGGAGCAGCAGTGGGGACAGGCGGAGGAGCAGATGGGGCAGAGGGAGAAGATGGGGTGACAGGCAGGGGGAGAAGCTGGGGGGCAGGGAGAGCAGCTGGGGGGTGCAGGAGGACAGGCTGGGGGGGGGTGCAGGGGGAGAGGCTGTGGGTGCAAGAGGAAAGGCTGGGGGGTGCAGGAGGAAAGGCTGGGGGGTGCAGGGGAAGAGGCTGGGGGGTACAGGGGAAGAGGCTGGTGGGTACAGGAGGAGAGGCTGGGGGTGTGTGCAGGGGGAGAGGCTGTGGGTGCAAGAGGAAAGGCTGGGGGGTGCAGGAGGAAAGGCTGGGGGGTGCAGGGGAAGAGGCTGGGGGGTACAGGGGAAGAGGCTGGTGGGTGCAGGAGGAGAGGCTGGGGGATGCAGGAGGGTGCTGGGGGAGAGGCTGGGGGGGGTGCAGAGGGAGAGGCTGGGGGGGTGCAGAGGGAGAGGCTGGGGGGGTGCTGGGGGAGAGGCTGAGGGGGGGTGCAGGGGGAGAGGCTGGGGGGTGCAGGAGGAGAGGCTGGGGGGGTGCTGGGGGAGAGGCTGAGGGGGGGTGCTGGGGGAGAGGCTGAGGGGGGGTGCAGGGGGAGAGGCTGGGGGGTGCAGGAGGAGAGGCTGGGGGGTGCTGGGGGAGAGGCGGGGGGGGGGTAGCTGGGGGAGAGGCGGGGGAGTGCTGGGGGAGAGGCTGTGGGGATGATGGGGGTGCAGGAGGAGAGGCTGGGGTGCTAGGGGAGAGGCTGGGGGTGCTGGAGGAGAGGCTGGGGGGATGCTGGGGGAGAGGCTGGGGGTGCAGGAGGAGAGGCTGGGGGGGGGTGCAGAGGGAAAGGGTGGGGGGATGCTGGGGGTGCAGGAGAAGAGGCTGGGGGGGTGCTGGGGGAGAGGCTGGGGGTGCAGGAGGAGAGGCTGGGGTGCTAGGGGAGAGGCTGGGGGGTGCTGGGGAAGAGACTGGGGGGGTGCTGGGGGTGCTAGGGGAGAGGCTGGGGGTGCTGGGCGAGAGGCTGGGGGGATGCTGTGGGAGAGGCTGGGGGGATGGGGGAGAGGCTGGGGGGGGGAATGCTGGGGGAAGAGGGAGCGGCCGGGGAGCAGAGGCAGGTAGGCCGGGTCTGGTGAGCTTCCGGTGGGCACACACTGCCTCTATCACAGGCCGGAAGCTCGTGGTGCACGAACTTCTCTCCTGTTCGGCGCGATGACGTCATGTGCGTCGCTGCCGAGCAGGAGAGAAGGACTGCGGAGCTGCAGCTGTGAGCTTCCGGCATGTGATAGAGGCAGTGTGTGCCTGCCAGAAGCTCACCGGAAGCTGCAACCCCCCCACCCCAACCCGCACCCCCCCCGCCCCCCCCCCCCCCGGCACCCGGGGCGGCGGACTAGGCACCCGTGGTCCGGTGCCTACGGCGGCAGGGGAGAAAAAAAATATTTTTTTGTAATAAAAAAAATTTTTGTTCCCTGCGGGTGCCGCCCCCGGCACCGGACCACGGGTGCCTAGTGGCAAATACGGCCCTGCCTGCAGTGTGTAGCAAATGTGCTTATTGGTTCCCTTGTATGGGATGTATGGGATATCCGCAAAACATGACCTGTTGGTGGGTCTTGAGGATTGGAGTTGAGAAACACTGGTTTATGAGCTCCCTGTACTGGGTGGGAGGTGCATGGTCTGCATAGCGGGGTCCACTGCTAGGGCTGGGCTGGGGCTTGCATCAGGGGACAGGACTGTGGGGGTAATCTCTCCATAGCTGTAACCCCTCTCTCCCCGGACAGACAGTGCTTCATGTATGTCCCCACATCTGCCCTGCTCATTCCTTCATGCTCCCTGCAGTCTCTGTCAGCCTTGTGTTTCCCATCCTCTCCATTACTGTAAAGTAACTTATGCCATTCAGCTGTTTCTAATTTTTTTTTTTTAACTCTTTTTATTGAAGGATAAGGAACAGACACAAGCAATGTGACATATTACATACATCATGTACATGACAGCTCAGCAGAGCAGTTATAAAGGCGCCTGTGTCCACGAATCACAAAAGAAAGCAGAGAAGGGCAGTAGAAAAAAAAAAACACATTACATAGTAAGGAAAGATATCACAAATACCATACAATAATACCATTGCAGACATCTCCACACAGCAAAGTCATGAAATTAAATTAATCATCACCGTGAGGTGAAGGAATATTATGTTCGTCTATCCGTACAAACCTACTAGGTTGGAATGCTGTCAGAGGCGAGTCACACCACCAGCCCCACACTTTACAGAATTTCCCAGGACACCCTCTGTGTTTGTAAATAATATACTCGTAAGACAGTATGGAATTGATTAGCTTTTTCCATTTACTCACTGATGGGGGTCTGATATAAATCCCCCTCATTGCTACCGTCTTTCGTGCCATAAACAGTGACTCTTTCAGGAAAATCCTATGGTAGTCCGGCCACTCCTCTTCATCTAATAAACCTAATAAGCACACTTTGGGCGTGCAGGGTATTGTAATTCCTATAATCTGTGATAATTGAGCAGTCACTTCAGCCCAAAAGGCTCTGACATCTGGGCAGGCCCATATCATATGCCAGAAGTCTGATCTTGGGCAGTGACACCTGTGACATTCCTCTGAAGGATATCTGCCCATTCTATGCATTCGTACAGGTGTTAGATAACTTTGATGAATGATAAATAACTGTGTCAATCTATTGTTAACGGCAGGAGAAACATATAAATGGGAAGATAGGACATCAGACCACTCATCCTCAGACAACTCTCCCAAAGAGCAACGCCACCTATCTTCAATTGGTAGAGGGTTGTTTTCTATGCGATACTGAATGAGAAATGAGTATAGTGTAGAGATTAGGCCTCCAGGACCCTGAGACCTGAACACACCAATGAGGGGATAATCAGAGAAAGGTAAAGAAGGCCGTGGAAACTGGGCATGAAAGGCATGTCTGAGCTGCAAATATCTGTACATAGACCCCCTCGGTAGATCATGTTTGTCTTGCAGTTGTTGAAAAGAACAAAAAGTTTGATCTCTACACACATCCCCTATTTTACAAATACCGTGTTGTATCCAGAAATGAGGCTCCAAGTGCTCAGAAAAATGTGGAAGGCTGGGATGGTACCATAGTGGAGTGTCCACCATCACCCCTTGATAATTCAATAATAACTTTTTAACAGCACCCCAAACTTGTGAGGCCAATTTATGCAGTGGCAGGAGTTTAGATGGCTTTAGGTACCCACCCTCTAAAATAGGCCACAAATGCTGGAGATCCAAAAAGTGAGCCAAATGGTGTTCTCTATTCGGCAAGATCTCCACCTCTACCCATTTCCTAAGATACCGCAGTTGTCCCACCAGATAGTATAAATACATATCTGGGAGGGACATCCCACCGTATGACTAAGGGCCCTATTCCACAGTAACGATAATTGGCCGGATCGGCCCCATTTGGCCCAATTCGGCCGATAATCGTTCGGTGAAATAAAGAGAACGATCAGCCGATGATCGTGTCATTACTGCTGCTGCAAGGGCTGCAAGGACATCGGTAACGATGTCCTTGCAGACCTCGCTCAACGATCATCGGGCTGTGGAATAGGCCCAGTAAATGAGCGGCGATCTAGCAGATCGACGCTCGTTCACATCGTTGATCGGGCCCTCCTCGGCCCGTGGAATAGGACCCTTAGGATCTGGAGGCGCCCCAAACAAAAGAGGGAAAGAGAGAGTGAAGAGTTTTAAAGAAAGATAATGGAATTGGGGCAGAAGCGTGTTCCAGCATATACAGACATTTAGGCAAAATGACCATTTTTATAAGGTTAATACGCCCTGGCACAGCAAGAGGGAGAGTCGCCCAGATCTTGAACTTAGTTTTTATATACTCTAAAAGAGGGTAAATATTCATGGAGGTGTCAAGGGAGTATTGTCTACAGATCGTGATTCCCAGATATTTGAATTGGGACACAACAGGTAACCCATGGGCACTAGCCGCCCAGCCCTCAGGGCACAGAGGCATAAAAACGGACTTAGACCAATTAATATATAAACCAGAATATTTACCGAAGGAGTTGAAAAGAGATATCGCTAGCGGGAGGGTAGTATGTGGGGAGGACATGAACAGGATAGTGTCATCAGCATATAATCCCACCCTATCTTCCCTATCACCATTTTTAATACCTTTATATAACGGGTCTTTCCGTAAACCTCAATGCCATAGGTTCGATAGCCTGTTTCTAAATTTTTGTTTCATTTGTTTTACGATTTACTCAAAATAAAAATAAAAAAATCATTTTTGGGGTGTGGAACGAATAGTCTTCATTTCAATTATTTATGGAAAAATTTGCTTTGGTTTGAGAGTGATTTGGATTACAAGCACAGTCGCGGAATGAATTATGCTCGTAATCCAAGGCACCACTGTATATATTTATTAACCCCTTAGTGACCGCCTTGCTGCCTCATCACGGCGGCCACTAATGGGCTTTATTCCGATGGGTACACCTTTTAACGGCGGGCGCATTGAAATAAATTGCCGCACGGCGGCGGCAGAGCAGGGGATCGGCTGTCAGTGTGACAGCTGACCCCCCCCTGAAACTGCCCAGGTAGTTTGACCCCGTTAAATGCCGCTGTCAAACCATGACAGCAGCATCTAACGGGTCCCGATGGGTCACTTATGTGATCGCGATGTCCCGCGGCGCCGTCCAGTCCTCCGATGTCTCCATAGACCCCGGGGTCACCATGGAGATGCCTCATGCTGACAGGGGTTGCCGTGGCTATTGCCTGTCAGCATGAGGCATGATACAATACACTGCAGTACATTAGGTACTGCAGTGTATTGTATTAGTGATCTAAGTATTTTACACTAGTGTAAAAGTTAAAAAAAAAAAAAAAAAAAGTTTAAAAAAAACGTGCACCAAACACAACACAGCCCCTCCCCCCCCAAATAATAAAAATGCATTACATTCCATATACCAAATAAAACATGACATAAGTGATCAAAAACACAAATCCTATACATATTTGGTATCGTTACGTCTATAAAACTATATAAATAATTATACCGCACGACACATGCTGTAAAAAAAAAAAAAAAAAAAACAGTACCAGAATAGCTGTATTTTATCAATCCACTTTAGAAAGGAAGTCATAAAAGAGATCAAAAACTCATATATACATAAAACTTGGTATCAATAGAAACTACAGATCTTCCCGCAAAAAAATAAGCCCAAAACCAGCTCTGTCCCGCAAAAGATGAGAACGCTATGGATCTTGCAATGTGGCGACAGTTTTTTGTGGGTTTTTGCTAGGAAGATAGTTTCTATTGCGCCAAAGTGGTAATAGTTAAAAAAAAACTATACAAATGGGGTATCGCCGTAACCGTAGTGACCCAGAGAATACATGTATTATGTTATTAGTGGGCTCTATTCTGCTGCCATCAGCTCTTTATGGCGATGGAACAGAATAGTGCAGCGGCGCCGGTGAGGCCCGCAGCCCCCTCCCCTCAGCTATCGGAGGTCTCTGAGGGGTCGGGGCAGAGTGTGGGCTCAGTCCCGGCCAGTCCCCGCAACAGCGATCGCCGTTATTACCAGTATAACAGCGGCCACCGGTAACGGGCATTGCCAGCGCAGCTGAACGCTTTCATCTCTTCTCACTGTGAATCCACGGTGAGAGGAGATGAGAACATGTCCCTACCTGTCCCCAGAATTAACCCTATTGACCTTGTCACTGACCCTCCCCCATCTCATCAAAGATGGCCGCCGCCATCACTGTGAACAGAGTCTGTTTACAGTGATGGATTCCTAAAAATGATCAAAGCTCCATTCTCTCCACCACCGGAGGTGGCACAGAGCATGGGGCAATAATTGGGGACCACCCTGTGTGGTCCCAGTACAAGCGATCAGCGGTATATACTATATACCGCTGATCGCTTGTTCCAAATGGTCCCGGCACTTTTTTACCCCTGTCACCAAAGTCAAGTACCCCAGATTACCTGTAACCACCCCAGATTACTCATAACCACCCCAGATTACCTGTAACTACCCCAGATTACCTGAAACCACCCCAGATTACCTGTAACCACCCCAGATTGCCCGTTAACTCCCCAGATTGCCTCAGACTGCCCGTAGCTACCCCAAATTGCCTGTCACCTCCCCAGATTGCCCGTCAACCTCCCCAGATTGCCCATCAGCACTCCAGATAGCCAGTGAACACCACCAGATTGCCCGTAACCACCCCAGATTGACACAGACTGCTCGTAACCTCCCCAGATACCCCATAACCACACCAGATTGCCTGTCGCCACCTCAAATAGCCAGTAAGCACCCGAGATTGTCCATTACCACCCCAGATAACCAGTAAACACCCACATATTGCCTGTAACTAAAATGACACTCCTTCTCTTCTGAGCCCGGCTGTGTGCCCATACAGTGGTTTATGCTCACATATGGGGTACCATTGTACTCAGGAGAACCTCCGTTACAAATGTTGGGGTGCTTTTTCTCCCCTGTTCCTAGTGAAATTGAGAAATTTCAAACTGAACAAACATGTTATTGGATTTTTTTTTTTTTTTACTGTCTTCTTATGAATACTTTCCTCCAATACCTGTGGGTTAAAATGGTCACCACACCCCAAGATGTATTCTTTGAGGGGTGTACTTTCCAAAATGGGGTGACTTTTGGGGGGGTTCTATTCTGCTGACACTACAGGGGCTCTGCAAACGCACCTGGTGCTCAGAAACTTCTTCAGCAAAATGTGAACTGGAAATGCTAATAGGCACTCCTTCCGTTCTGAGCCCTGCTGTGTGCCCATACAGTGGTTTATGCCTACATATGGGGTACCTGCGTTGCAAAATAAATAAATAAAAAAAAAAAAATGCATAGGGTCCCCCCTATTTTTATAACCAGCCGGGTTAAAAACCAAACGACAGCAGCCTGGTAACACCAGGGTGGGAAGAGCCATTGTTTTAGGCCCTCCCCAGCCTAAATCTTACCAGCCTGCTGCCGCCCGGTCCAGGAGCGCCAATATTGACGCTCCGGGACCACTGGCACCCGGCTCTTCCCAGTACCCCTGGTGGCATTGGGTACTGGGGTAATAATAGGGGGTTAGTGTTAGCCATTTTATACCGGCTAACACTAGGCCCCAACTTAGTAATGGATTCCGTCTATTAGACGGCTTCCACTACTAAGTCTATAAAGTAAAGAAATAAAGACAACACACAAGTTTAAAATATTTTTTATTCAAATAAAAACACCCCCACACCCCTCATTGACCATTTTATTAAAAAAATTCAAAGAACAACCGCTGGTCATCGACGTAGTCCATGGAATCCGACGTAATCCCCAGGATACCGATATCTGAAAAATAAAAAGGGAGAAACACACAAAAAACACACAAACAGGAGCACAACACCCATCATTGTGAGCGGTGTTGTGCTCCTTACAGTATGCAGCATCTTTACAGATCGCTGCTTACAGTCTGACCCCCAAGGGGTTAAGGGAGGATGTATTGCTTCCCCCTTAACCCCCTGGGGGCCAGACTGATGTCAGACTGCACCCATCCCAGCAAGGAAGGGGTTAAGTGACCCCCCTTCCTTGCTGGGAGGGGTGCAGTGCAGGGGAGGGGGTGGGGAGAGCTCTATACTCACCCCGATGTGTCCTCTTCGCTGGTCCACAGCACAATGAAGTCACTGTACTGCGGACCCGCTAATTATATGTGCGCTCAGCCGAACAGCCAATCAGCTGAGCGCACATATAATTCTAAATGTTTCTTCTAATAATGCTATTGTGATAACATAATTAGAAGAAACATTTGATGTTTTCAGTAAAGTAAAGTGATGATTAGTACAGAAAGCTCTATTGCCGGCATATGAATTAACGGCTTATGGAGCTTCCTGTACTAATTAATATTTAATTAATAAAACACATTTTCGTTGAAATAAATACAGTTTCTTTGTTCAATAATTTAATTCTAACGAATCCATCATTGTGCAATTAAATATACTGTCAAAAAATAAATATATATATATATATATATATATAAATATACATTTATTTATATATATATATTTATTTTAACAGTATATTTAATTGCAAAATGATGGAATCGTTTACATTTAATTATTGAACAATAAAAGGGACTTTATTAGACAGAAAATGTGTTTTATTAATTCAATATATTAACCATGAGAGACATCGGCTATAGTGCAGAGGATCGCAAACCCCGGTAATAGCGATTCATGTAAACTGTGTTCCCTGCTTTCCCAGATGCATCCAGAGGTGTTTGCATCACTTTCTTAACATTTTATTTGTTATTTTTAGTTGAACCAGATTTCCAAGTAAATGACCGTATGTTTTGAGCCGCATGTCTATTTTTTCCCACGGCCGGAGTTTCACCCGCACATTTACAGCCGCATAACAAATACAGCCGCACAGTTACAGCTTGTGAACCCAGCCTAATTGTGAATACTTTCCTCCAGCCCCTGTAGGGTCCAAATGCTCATTATACCCCTAGATTAATTCTGGAAGGTGCATAGTTTCCAAAATGAAGTCACTTATGGGGGTTTCCAGTATGCAAGCCTCCAAAATCAACTTAAAAAAAGAACTGGTCCCTAAAAAAAAAATCCGTTTTGGAAATTTCATGAAAATTTGATAATTTCCTGATATATTTCTAAGCCCCGTAACACCCTAAAAAAGTGAGATATGTTTACGAAATGAAATCAGAATAAAGAGGACATATTGATAATGTGACTTACTAACTAATTTTTGTCATGTGACTTTCTTTTTTTAGAAGCAAAGAATTTCAAAGTTCATAAAGTGCAAATGTTTTATGATATTTTGATGTTTTTCACAAAAAAACACAAGACAGTGACCAAATTTTGCCACTACCATAAAGTACCATATGTTACGAAAAAACAATCTCTGAATCGCTAGCATACCTTAACCCCTTGCCGCAAAATGACGTTCCTGGAACGTCATGTAAAGCAGGTAGTTCCCGCAACATGACGTTCCAGGAACGTCATGGCTTCCCTGCCTCCCCCCGCTGTCCCTATAGAAGATCGGGCAGCAGGAGGATGCTATGTCACACAGCATCCCCCTGCTGCCTCTGCCCGGAGGGGAGCCGCGCTCCCCCCGGGCAGTTAACCCCATAAACGCCGCGGTCAATGCGACCGCAGCGTCTATGGGGAGATCGGGCGATCGGGCGGCGGGGGGAGGCTGCAGCACGTTGCCTCCCCCCACCGCCACAACTAGTATGTCCCCCGGCCCCCTCCCCTTGTCCCCCGATACCGGAGATCACCGCTATTACCGTTATAGCGGTGATCTCCGGTACCGGGAATTACCGGCGCCGCCGAGAGCTTTCATCTCCCCCCACCGTGAATCCACGGTGGGGGGAGATGAAAAATGTCCCCTCAGACCCCAGATCAGCCCCCCGATCAGACCCCAGATCCCCGTACCCGGGCGGCCATCAGATCCAAGATGGCCGCCCCCATCCCTGCGATGTTTGTTCGCAGGGATGGATATAAAATAATGATCAAAGCCCCATGCTCTCCGCCACCGGAGGTAGCGGAGAGCATGGGGCAGTGATCGGGGACCCCCCCGTGTGGTCCCGGAGCAGGCGATCGGCGGTATATACTATATACCGCCGATCGCCTGTTCCCAGTGCTGCCCGCCACTTTTTATCCCCTGTCACCATAAATCATTGGTGACAGGGGATAAAAAGTGTCACCGTGCCCCCCCCCCCAAGCCTCTAACCACCGCACGTTGCCTCTAATCCCCGCACGTTGCCCCTGACCACCGCAGGTTGCCCCTGACCACCGCACGTTGCCCCTAACCACCGCACGTTGCCCCTAACCACCGCACGTTGCCCCTGACCACCGCACGTTGCCCCTGACCACCGCACGTTGCCCCTGACCACCGCACGTTGCCCCTGACCACCGCACGTTGCCTCTGACCACCGCACGTTGCCCCTGACCACCGCACGTTGCCCCTGACCACCGCACGTTGCCTCTAATCACCGCACGTTGCCTCTGACCACCGCACGTTGCCCCTGACCACCGCACGTTGCCCCTGACCACCGCACATTGCCTCTAACCACCGCACGTTGCCCCTGACCACCGCACGTTGCCCCTGACCACCGCACGTTGCCCCTGACCACCGCACGTTGCCTATAACCACCGCACGTTGCCTCTAACCACCCCAAATTGCCAGTGACCCTCTCCAGATTGCCCGTAACCACGCCAGATTGCCTGTAACGACCCCAAATTACAGGTATCCATCCCAGATTACCTATAAGCACTTCAGTTTATCCGTTACCACCCCACGTTGCCCGTTACCACCCCACGTTGCCCCTAACCACCCCACGTTGCCCGTAACCACCCCACGTTGCCCGTAACCACCCCAGATTCTCTGTAACCACCCCAGGTTGCCCATAACCACCCCAGGTTGCCCGTGACCACCCCACATTACCTGTAATCTCATTTTTTATTGTATTTTAGTAACTGCGCTATTCTAATAACTATTACTAGCTGCGGTTTTGCTCCAACAAATTGGCGCTCCCTTCCTTCTGAGCCCTGCTGTGTGCCCATACAGTGGTTTATGCCCACATATGGGGTACCGTTGTACTCAGGAGAAATTGCGTTACAGATTTTGGGGTACGTTTTCTCTCCTGTTCCTCGTGAAATTAAGAAATTTTTAACTAAACAAACATATTATTGGAAAAATTCGAGTTTTTCATTTTTACTGTCTTATTTTGAATACTTTCCTCTAATACCTGTGGGGTCAAACCGCTCACTGCACCCCAAGATGAATTCTTTCAGGGGTGTACTTTCCTAAATGGGGTGACTTTTGCTGGGGTTCTATTCTTCTGACACTACAGGGGCACTGCAAACGCACCTGGCACTCAGAAACTTCTTCGTAAAAATCTGCACTGAAAATGCTAATTGGCGCTCCTTCCCTTCTGAGCCCGGCTGTGTGCCCATACAGTGGTTTATGCCCACATATGGGGTATCGTTCTACTCAGGAGAACCTGCGTTACAGATTTGGGCATGCAGCTTCTCCCCTGTTCCTAGTGAAATTGAGAAATTTCAAACTAAACGAACATATTATTGGAAAAATTCTAGTTTTTCAATTTTACTGTCTTATTTTGAATACTTTCCTCTAATACCTTTGGGGTCAAAATGGTCACCACACCCCAAGATGAATTCTTTGAGGGGTGTACTCTCCAAAATGGGTGGACTTTTGGGGGGGTTCTCTTCTGCGGACACTACAGGGGCTCTGCAAACACACCTGGCGCTCAGAAACTTCTTCAGCAAAATCTGAACTGAAAATGCTAATTTGCGCTCCCTTCTTTCTGAGCCCTCCTGTGTGGCGATACAGTGGTTTATGCCCACATATGGGGTACCGTTGTATTCAGGAGAACCTTCTTTACAAATTTGGGGGTACTTTTTTCTCTTGTTCCTCGTGAAATTGAGAAATTTCAAACTAAACAAACATATTATAGGAAAAATTCAAGTTTTTCATTTTTACTGTCTAATTTTAAATACTTTCCTCTAATACCTGTGGGGTCAAAATGGTCACCACACACCAAGATGAATTCTTTGAGGGGTGCACTTTCCAAAATGGGGTGACTTTTGGGGGGGTTTCTCTTCTGCGGACACTACAGGGGCGCTGCAAATGCACCTGGCGCTCAGAAACTTCTTCAGCAAAATCTTCATTGAAAAAGCTAATTGGCGCTCCTTTACTTCTGAGCCCTGCTGTGTGCCCATACAGTGGTTTACGCCCACATATGGGGTACCGTTGTATTCAGGAGAACCTTCTTTACAAATTTTGGGGTACTTTTTTTCTCTTGTTCCTCGTGAAATTGAAAAATTTCAAACTAAACAAACATATTATTGGAAAAATTCGTGTTTTTCATTTTTACTGTGTAATTTTGAATACTTTCCTCTAATGCATGTGGGGTCAAAATGCTCATCCTACCCAAAGATGATTTCTTTGAGGGGTGTACTTTCGAAAATGGGGTGACTTTTGGGGGGATTCTATTCTGCGGACACTACAGGGGCTCTGCAAATGCACCTGGCGCTCAGAAACTTCTTCAGCAAAATCTGCATTAAAAAAGCTAATTGGCGCTCATTTACTTCTGAGCCCGGCTGTGTGCCCATACAGTGGTTTACGCCCACATATGGGGTACCGTTGTACTCAAGAGAACCTTCGTTACAAATTTTGGCATGCTTTTTTTCTCATGTTCCTTTTGAAAATGAGAAACTTTAATCTAAACGTATATATTATTTGAAAATTTAAATTTTCGATTTTTTTACGGCCTAATTGTGAATACTTTCCTCCAGCCCCTGTAGGGTTAAAATGCTCATTATACCCCTAGATTAATTCTTTAAGGTGTCTAGTTTCCAAAATGGGGTCACTTATGGGGGTTTCCAGTATACAAGCCTTCTAAATCCATTTAAAAAAAGAACTGGTCCCTAAAAAAAATCAGTTTTGGAAATTTTCACAAAATGTGATAATTTGCTCATAAATTTCTAAGCCCCGTAACACCCTAAAAAAGTAAAATATGTTTCCCAAATTATGCAAGAATAAAGAGGACATATTGGTAATGTGATTTAGTAACTAATTTATGTGCTATGACTTCCTTTTTTAGAAGCAGAGAATTTCAGAAGTTCATAAAATGCAAAATTTTCAAATTTTTCTTGATATTTTGATGTTTTTCACAAAAAATACACAAAGTAGTGACCAAATTTTGCTACTAATATAAAGTGTCATATGTGACGAAAAAACAATCTCAGAATCGCTAGCATACGTTAAAGCATCACTGAGCTATAAGAGCATAAAGTGAGACAGGTCAGATTTTGAAAAATGAGCCTGGTCATTAAGGCCAAAACAGGCTTTAGAGGCAAGGGGTTAAAGGAGAAGTCCGGCCAAAATTATTTTTTTATATGTTATTACTTATGGAAAGTTATACAATTTTCTAATGTACATTAATTATGGGAAATGCTCATATACTGCTATTTCCCTTAATTTAGTGTATCAGGAAGTGTTAGAATTCTCTCAGATCCAGTGATGTCACGACGAATGGTGTAATTCCTATGGAGTGTCCAGCAGGGGGCGCTCTCTATAAACAAGTCAATGAGTACCATTGACTTCTATATATAGTGCGCCCCTGCTGGACACTCCATAGGAATTACAGTGTATGTGAATGTAATGTTATGAACTGCACTTTTGTGACTTCATGAATACATTTATGGAATACTTTGAGGAGCAAGTGTCCTTGCTCCAAAAAGTATCCCATAAATGTATTCAATGAAGTGCCATCTACCTCCCCTCTCCCTCCCTGTTCGGTGCTGGGCACATATACAAAGTACTACTCCCCCATTATCTGCAGATAATGGGGGAGTAGTACCTGTGCTATGCCTATCACATCACTCACACAGGGGCTGCTCTTCATGCCCCCCGCCGTTCCCCCTCCTCCCGGCTTCAAACTGACTATCGCGCCGCTGACTCCCACCCGCCCACGCCGCTCCTTACTATCCGGCCGGCCGCTGACTCCCTCCCGCCAGCACGCCCCGTTCCTCACACTATCTGGCAGGCCGCCGCTCTCTGCTCCTGCATGCCGGCCGCGTCAGCCCGCCCCTACCCCGGCCGGGGACACCAGGAAGCGCAGCCGGATAGTGAGCGGCGCGGATAGTCAGCTTGAAGCCGGGAGGAGGAGGAGGGGGAGCGGCGGGGGGCATGAAGAGCAGCCCCTATGTGAGCGGCGGCGATGTGATAGGCATAGCACAGGTACTACTCCACCATTATCTGCAGATAATGGGGGAGTAGTACTTTGTATATGTGCCCAGCACCAAGCAGGGAGGAAGGAGGGAGGTAGATGGTAGCAAGGACACTTGCTCCCCAAAGTATTCCATAAATGTATTCATGAAGTCAAAAAAGTACAGTTCATAACATTACATTCACATACACTGTAATTCCTATGGAGTGTCAATGGTACTCTTTGACTTCTATATAGAGAGCGCCCCCTGCTGGACACTCCATAGGAATTACACCATTCGTCGTGACGTCACTGGATCGGAGAGAATTCTAATACTTCCTGATACACTAAATTAAGGGAAATAGCAGTATATGAGCATTTCCCATAATTAATGTACTTTAGAAAATTGTATAACTTTCCATAAGTAATAACATATAAAAAAATAATTTTGGGGGGGGGGGGCGTGGCTAGCCATGGTGGTGTGAGGGCGCACGATTCCTGAGCTCCGGTCCGGCGCCTGCAATTACAGCCCTAAAACCGGTATCCAGAATGGGGAAAACGGCCAAAAAGTCGAAAGGGAAGCCTCTTACCCACTCTGCATCCCCTCACCCGGATATTGAGACTTATTTCACCCGCTCACAGCTCCCGTGTACCAGCCTCCAGACCCCCGGGACGGTGGCCCCCTCTCCTCAGGGCTGCCCCACCGCCACCTCTGTCACACGAAGCGGACAGCTAGCAGATGACGCAGTGGAGCCTCAGCAGCAGCCGCATCCTCCATCCCAGAAGACCGGAGGACACCGCACCAACTCCTCACCTGCTCCGACGTGTCTGCGCCACAGGAGACGGAGGTCCGTGGAGGATCCAAGATGGCCGCGGTGACGGCACCACATGTGGGACTGCGCAGCTACTGACTCCTCAGGTGGGATCGCCACAACCCCCGCTGCAACACAGCAGCTCCCCCGAGCCCGGCTCTCACTCCTCTGTCTCCCAGGCTGATGCCCCAGCCGGCACTCTTCCTCCTGGCCTCGCTGCACGAGACTGTCCTCCCTCACTATCCCCTGTGAAGGAAGCCTGAAAGTACTGGAGGTCCCGCATTCACCTCTCCTCTACTTGATCTCCTCACTGGGGACTGCTCTCATTCCCCTGGACCTATACTGCTCCCACACGCAGGAATTATACCCCCAGATCAGCTCTCAGCCCATCCGAATTCCACTCCCTCTCCAGGTTCTGCTGAGTGGGCTATACCCCCACACCTATCCCCGACCCAAGTACTGTGCACAGAGGGGGCTGCTGCCTCCCCCCCAGGCCTGTATTTAGAGTTCATGCTGCCCTAGGCACTTTGCACGCAGAGGCGCCCCCCACATTGCTGTACATGCATGGTATATACCCTGGCACTTGGGTGCCGCTCTGCTTGATGCCCGCTGTTCTCATCAAAGAGACGTGATGGAGGAAGGAAGGAGGCCGGGGACGTCTTAGTTTGGGGACTGGTTCTGTCCAGTGTTGGACTGGGGTACCTGGGGCCCACCAATATACAACCAGTGAGACACGACATGCTGACCCGCTTCTTTCCTGAATTCATCTGTATCTGTGACAAATCTCAGAACACCCTCCATTTATACAGCTCTCAGGGTATGCTGGGAGTTGTAGTCTCTTAGAGGACAACCCTTTAATAAATCACTGTGTGCAGAGTCTCCTGGTGGCTGCAATCTGTGGGTGACAACCATCAGCCCTGAAGGTCCAGCAAAACATCTGTCTACAGCCGCAGTTATCATAGGATTGTACTACTTTACTACAACTCCCAGCATATCCTGAGGGCTGCAGACTGTCAGTACATGCTGGGAGTTGTAGTGCCTGCAGCTGTTGTAGTTGGATCCTAGGTGCATCATACACTGGATGCTTTGTGGCACATAAGAATACATAGATCTGTGGGGGCTCAGTGCAGGGAAGTGACCCCAGAACAGCACTAATAAGGGATAGAACAACAACATCTCCCCCTATCCCCTATTAGTGCTGTTCTGGGGTCACTTCCACACACTGAGCCCCCACAGATCTCTGTATTCTGATCTCCCACAAAGCCTCCAGTGTGTAATGCACCTAGGACCCAACTACAACAGCTGCAGGCACTACAACTCCCAGCATTTACTGACAGTCTACAGCCCTCAGGATATGCTGGGAGTTGTAGTGCCTGCAGCTCTTGTAGTTGGGTCCTAGTTTAAAAGTTTGGGTTAGTGTACTGTAGTGACCGCAGGGCTGTGTCAGTACACTACCGCAAACAATACACTGACCCATTGAGACCCCAATGGTGCACAGGCTCTGCACACTATAGAAGTGATTACAGTGCAGTTACTAATGACTCACAGGTGACGTCTTCTCGAAGTGCTGTCGCTAACTTTTTGCTTTCTTCTCCATCTGGCGCAGCATCATGAAGACTTCTCTGACCATAACTCGTCTGCAGGCGGGCAGCTGGGGGTGACTGGGGCAGGAGGGCAGCTGGGGGTGACTGGGGAAGGGAGGCAGCTGGGGGGAGACTGAGGAAGGGAGGCAGCTGGGGGTGACTGGGGAAGGGAGGCAGCTGGGGGTGACGGGAAGGGAGGCAGCTGGGGGGGACTGGGGAAGGGAGGCAGCTGGGGGGGACTGAGGAAGGGAGGCAGCTGGGGGGGGGACTGAGGGAGGGAGGCAGCTGGGGGGGGACTGAGGAAGGGAGGCAGCTGGGGGGGGACTGAGGAAGGGAGGCAGCTGGGGGGGGACTGAGGAAGGGAGGCAGCTGGGGGGGGGGGACTGAGGAAGGGAGGCAGCTGGAGGGGGCTGAGGAAGGGAGGCAGCTGGGGGTGACTGGGGAAGGGAGGCAGCTGGGGGTGACTGGGGGAGCCAGGGAGAGCAGCTGGGGAAAGGGAGAGCAGCTGGGGGGCAGGGAAGCAGCAGGGAGGGGCAGCTAGGGTGGCAGGGGAGAAGCTGGGGTTCAGGGGGAGAGGTTGGGGTTCAGGGGGAGCGGTAGGGAGGCAGTGGAGAAGCTGGGATTCAGGGGGAGAGGCTGGGGGCAGGGGGAGAGGCTGGGGGTCAGAGGGAGAAGCTAGGGGTCAGGGGGAGGGGCTGGGAGGCAGGGGAGCAGCTGAGAATGAGGGGGGGAGAGGCTGGGGGGGCAGGGGGAGAGGCTAGGGGGCAGGGGGAGAGGCTGAGGGTTGAGGGAAGAGGCTGGGGGTCAGGGGAAGAGGCTGGGGGTCAGGGGAAGAGGCTGGGGGTCAGGGGAAGAGGCTGGGGGTCAGGGGAGAGGCTAGGGGGGTCAGGGGAGAGGCTGGGGGGTCAGGGGAGAGGCTGGGGGTCAGGGGAGAGGCTGGGGGTCAGGGGAGAGGCTGAGAATGCAGGGGGAGAGGCTGGGGTCAGGGGAGACGCTGGGGGGCAGGGGAGAGGCTGAGGGTTAGGTGGAGAGGTTGGGGGGGCAGGGGAGTTGCTGGGGGGCCGGGGAGAGGCTGGGGGGGGCAGGGGGAAATGCTGGGGGGCAGGGGAGAGGCTGAGGGTTAGGTGGAGAGGCTGTGGGGCAGGGGAGAGGCTGAGGGTTAGGGGGAGAGTCTGGGGTCAGGGGAGATGCTGGGGGGCAGGGGAGAGGCTGAGGGTTAGGTGGAGAGGCTGTGGGGCAGGGGAGAGGCTGAGGGTTAGGGGGAGAGGCTGGGGGGCAGGGGAGAGGCTGGGGGTTAGGGGGAGAGGCTGGGGGTTAGGGGGAGAGGCTGGGGGGGCAGGGGAGAGGCTTGGGGGGAAAGGAAAGAGGCTGGGGGCAGGGGAGAGGCTGGGGGGCAAGGGAGAGGCGGGGGGGGGGGGTCAGGGGAGAGGCTGGGGGGTCAGGGGAGAGGCTGAGAATGCAGGGGGGAGAGGCTGAGGGGGGCAGGGGAGAGGCTGAGGTCAGGGGAGACGCTGGGGGGCAGGGGAGAGGCTGAGGGTTAGGGGGAGAGGCTGGGGGGGCAGGGGAGAGGCTGAGAATGCAGGGAGGAGAGGCTGGGGGGCAGGGGGAGAGGCTGAGGGTTAGGTGGAGAGGCTGAGGGATCAGGGAAGAGGCTAGGGGGGCAGGGGGAGAGTCTGGGGGACAGGGGGAGAGTCTGGGGTCAGGGGAGATGCTTGGGGCAGGGGAGAGGCTGAGGGTTAGGTGGAGAGGCTGTGGGGCAGGGGAGAGGCTGAGGGTTAGGGGGAGAGGCTTAGGGTTAGGGGAGAGGCTGGGGTGGCAGGGGAGAGGCTGGGGGGGCAGGGGAGCGGCTGGTGGGGGGCAGGGGAGAGGCTGGGGGGGCGGGGGAGAGGCTGGGGGGGCAGGGGAGAGGCTGGGGGGGGCAGGGGAGAGGCTGGGGGGGCAGGGGACAGGCTGAGGGTTAGGGGAGAGGCTGGGGGGGGGCAGGGGACAGGCTGAGGGTTAGGGGAGAGGCTGGGGTGTCAGGGGAGAGGCTGGGGTGTCAGGGGAGAGGCTGAGAATGCAGGGGGGAGAGGCTGGGGACCGGGGGAGAGGCTGAGGGGTCAGGGGAGACGCTAGGGGGGCAGGGGAGACGCTGGGGGGGCAGGGGAGACGCTGGGGGGGCAGGGGAGACGCTGGGGGGGGCAGGGGAGACGCTGGGGGGGGCAGGGGAGACGCTGGGGGGGCAGGGGAGAGGCTGGGGGGGGCAGGGGAGACGCTGGGGGGCAGGAGAGACGCTGGGGGGCAGGAGAGACGCTGGGGGGCCGGGGGAGAGGCTGAGGGTTAGGGGGAGAGGCAGGGGAGAGGCTGGGGGGCAGGGGAGAGGCTGGGGGGGGGGCAGGGGAGAGGCTGGGGGGGCAGGGGAGAGGCTGGGGGGGCAGGGGAGAGGCTGGGGGAGCGGGGGAGAGGCTGGGGGTTAGGGGGAGAGGCTGGGGGTTAGGGGGAGAGGCTGAGAATGCAGGGGGGAGAGGCTGGGGACCGGGGGAGAGGCTGGGGGAGAGGCTGAGGGGTCAGGGGAGACGCTGGGGGGGCAGGGGACAGGCTGAGGGTTAGGGGGAGAGGCAGGGGAGAGGCTGGGGGGCAGGGGAGAGGCTGTGGGGCAGGGGGAGAGTCTGAGGGTTAGGTGGAGAGGCTGAGGGATCAGGGGAGACGCTGGGGGGCAGGGGAGAGGCTGGGGGGGGCAGGGGAGAGGCTGGGGGGGGCAGAGGAGACGCTGGGGGGCAGAGGGAGAGGCTGAGGGTTAGGTGGAGAGGCTGAGGGATCAGGGGAGAGGCTGGGGGGCAGGGGAGACGCTGGGGGGCAGAGGGAGAGGCTGCCCCCAGCAGGGGAGCAGCTGAGGATGCCGGGGGCGGGCAGAGGGGAGAGGCTGGGGGTGACGGGGCGGGCGGCCGGGAGAAGGATGGGCAGGCAGGCTGGTTCCCTCCCCCCATGCAGCGCCGAGGTCCAGGGTGCGGGGCAGGTGTTGAGCTTCCGGCACACACAGTGTGACAGAGGCCGGAAGCTCCCAGCTGCAGCCCCGCGTTCCCAGATCTTCTCTCCTGCTCGGCGATGACGTCACATCACGTGAGCGCCGCCGAGCAGGAGACAAGATCCGGGACCGCGGGGCTGCAGCTGGGAGCTTCCGGCCTCTGTCACACTGTGTGTGCCGGAAGCTCAACACCTGCCCCGGACCCCGGCGCTGCATGGGGGGAGGGAACCAGCCTGCCTGCCCATCCTTCTCCCGGCCGCTCCGTCACCCCCCCTCCCCCCCCTCCCGGCGTGGACTAGGCACCCGTGGGCCGGTGCCTACGGAGTTTTTTTTTTTTAAAGTAATAAAAAAAGGTGTTCCCTGCGGGTGCCGCCCCCCGCAGGGCGCCGCCCTAGGCACCGGACCACGGGTGCCTAGTGGCAAATACGGCCCTGCTCTCCCCACTGGTCCATCGGATCTTCGTGGACTGCATCACCTCAGCATATGAGAGCCTCACCCTCTGGGATAAGGCTGACCTCAGCTCCTTACATGCCTCAACACACCATGCAGGGGGCCATCATTAACTCCCCGGTACGTGAGCTTCCTAACAGTCTGGACAACATACCTTCCATTCTTCGCTCTGGTATCTCACCTATAGCGCCATCTGGCACTCACTCACTACCTATGTCGCAATCGCCAGGGCCTGCGGGAGCTTGGAAGCCAGCTACTGGAGACGCTGCCTATGTTTCTATGGAAGTTCTACGCTCCTTGCTCTCATCCCTACCTACAAAGGATGATTTCTCTGCTCTGACGAGGCAAATAGTGGAGGAGTGTAAACAAGAATTTGCCCAGTTCCGGAATGATCTCTCCTCGTTATCAGACAAGGTGGCCTCTATTGAAGCATCACAGGACTCTGCCTCCGCCACCGTACAGGCCCTGCAATCCCAGGTCCGGCAGCACTCAGACCAGCTTTTTGCCCTACAGCAACATCTAGATGATATAGAGAACAGAAACAGGAGGAACAACCTCCGCATCAGAGGACTTCCAGAATCAGTCGCTTCTGGAGACTTGTTTGGGGTGCTATCCTCCATCTTCAACGACCTCCTTGACCGCCCCCCGGACAATCATATAGAACTGGACAGAGCCCACAGGGCACTACGACCTGTTAATCCTGATGACCAGCGACCCCGGGATGTTATTTGCTGGGTGCACTTCTATTCCACCAAAGAAGACATTCTTCAGAGTGCCAGGAGAAGACGCAAGTTGTTTTACAAAGACACTCAAATCTACCTGTTCTCAGATCTCTCCCGGCACACATTAGCCCAACGAGCTGCGCAGAAGCCGCTCCTATCAGAACTTCAGGACAGAAACATCCCATAACGTTGGGGCTTTCCTTTCGCCCTTTCGGTGCGTAGAGGCAACAGAACCGTCACCCTGCGCTCCCCGGATGACCTGCCTAGTTTCCTACAAGACTTGGACCTGCCTAATGTCACCCTCCCGGAATGGCCTACGCTCACCTCCGTACCCATGAAACGCCCACCACTCCGTCAACTCTCAGGGCCCCGGAAGGATCCTCCTGGAGGTCTTCCTCCAAGAACTCAGAGACGTCGACCACATAGGTCACTGGACCGTTCCGCCCGCATTGCGGCTGGCGGAGCCCGCTCTTCCTCCCCGGACTGAGCTCTGCACCCAGCCCCTATGGCCTCGTCTGTCTAGTTAGCGGTCTCCTTATAGGCGAATATGTATATCTAGGCTCCCCTGTTGCCACTTGTTTATTCTTACTTAGGCCGTTTCCCCTATATAGCTAGAGATTAGATTCTCAATACCTCAGTTGTCTTACTTAAATGGTTTAGGGTCTGTATCATCAGTCCCCTCTCTTCAGCAGCATGCCAATGACCAGCCCTCAGTACTTACTTGCCTGTCTACTTCTCCCCCCCAATAGGTAGGATACAGTCTTGGGTTTGACCCGGACATATACCTGTGATAGTTCACTTTCTTTAGTCATCGCAGCAGTAGCTGTCCTTCTGCTCAATTGTTGTTGTCTTAATCTCTCTCTCCTTTTTCCCTCCCCCCCAGTTTCCTTCTATTTTGTTTCCCTCTCCGCAGCGATCCAGACACAGCCTCTACCTTGTTCGTCCTCTCTTTCAGCCTGACCCGGACGTCCTGGGGTCTCCCACCAGTGTGTAAGTAAGTAATGGCAGAACTCCACATTGCCTCTTTTAACGTGAAAGGGTTCAATACCCCAGAGAAACGCGCACAGATACTACATCATCTCCACCGTAAACACATACATATAGCCTGTTTCCAGGAAACCCATTTTAAAAAAACGGGCCATACCCCAAAAATCAACCACAGACATTATACTCAATGGTTTTTCGCAGATAACCCCGAGTCCAGGTCCAAAGCAGTAGCGATTGCGATTCATCGTTCCCTTGCTTGCACAGTCCTACATGCTACGGTTGACCCCCACGCCCGCTACATTGTTCTTTCCCTATCAGTTGCGGGACATGATCTCACAGTTATTAATTGCTACGCCCCTAATCAGGGCCAGACAGACTTCATAGTCAACCTGGTGGACCTGGCGCTCCCACTCATCCGCGGGTCTGTGGTGTTGTGTGAGGATCTGAATTTAACATTAGACCCTACTATGGATAATTCTTCCGGCAGATCCGGAATATCATATTCATCCATCAAACGAGTTAAGCGGGCATTTGCCCAGCTCCAGCTCTGCGATGCCTGGCGTATACTGCATCCCGCAGACCGGGATTATAGCTTCTATTCTACCCCGCACAGCACCTACAGCCGCCTAGACTATATAATGGTAGCACATAGCTCTCTCTCTCTTGGGTGTCCTCGGCCTCTGTGGGCAATATTCTCTGGTCGGATCACGCCCCGGTTTTCTGCTCACTGCAACTACCTAATCTCACACACTCGGCATGGTCGTGGAGATTGAATGAATCTCTGCTGACAGACCTTTCTCCAGGACCATGCCGAGGACACTACCGCCCCCTATGTTAAATGGGAGGCCCTCAAGTGCGTCCTGCGCGGAGTACTGATCAGACGGGGGGCACAACTTAAAAGAGAAAAGGCACTGGCCTTAATTAGGGCGATTCATAAAGTGTCCCAGCTCGAACTGGCTCACAAGCGAGCGCTGTCTGTTGCAGTACTTAGAGATCTGCTTGCCGCCAGACTTGAAGTAAAACGCCTATTAGAGGACACGTTTAGCCCAGACGCACGTACCCCGCATTAAATCTAAGTCGGGTTCTATGGTACACACTACTCAGGACATAATCTCCCAATTTCATTCCTTCTACACCGACCTTTACCAACTCCCACCTCCCCCGTCCCCCTACCCTCGCCGTTCCCACCTCTCCCGCCTGAGACCATCTCCTCTCTAGAGGAACCTTTTTCCTCATTGGAGTTGGCCTCGGTAATAAGCGATCTCCCGGGAGGCAAAAGTCCTGGGCCGGATGGCTACACCACCAAGTTTTATAAAGAACTCCATGCACATATTGCCCCTCTTCTACTATCCGCTTATAATTCTATCTCCCCGGACTCTCCCTTCCCAGCCCACTCCACTCTAGCACATGTTGTGGTTCTAGCCAAACCCGGGAAGGACCCCCACCTTTGTAGTAGTTATCGCCCCATCTCCCTCCTAAATGTTGACCTAAAAATCTATTCTAAAATGATAGCCAACCGCCTCAATGTCCTACTGCCCTCTCTCATTCACCCGGATCAGGTGGGGTTTGTGCCAGGGAGAGAAGCCAGGGATAACACTAACAAAACAATAGACCTTATACATCATGCTCGCTCTCAGCGGCTCCCGATGATGATCTTATCGCTGGACGCCGAAAAGGCGTTTGATAGGATCTCCTGGCCCTCCCTGGCACGGACCCTACACCATTTAGGCCTAGGTCCCGTTCTCACGTCCATAATCATGGCGCTTTATAACACCCCACTGGCCCAACTGAAAATTAATGGCACCCTATCTGAACCCTTCCCCATACGTAATGGCACCCGCCAGGGGTGCCCTGCCTCTCCGCTACTATACGTGTTGGTAATGGAGCACTTGTTGGCCTCCATTAGGGCAGACCTAAATCGGAGGCCCTCAATGTTTCCTTGCCTGACACTGTAGTGTCTTCCCTTAAGTCATCTTTTCCTTTCGCCTGGCCCCCCTCTGGAATTACATACTTAGGTATTAGACTCCCATTGGATCTTTGCCTCCTTTTTTCGTACAATTTCACTCCCCTCCTAACGCGTTTCCGTAAGGACTTGGAACAATGGGACCGTCCAGAATTTTCTTGGTTCGGTAGAATTAGTATTATAAAGATGACCTTGCTACCACGTCTTCTTTATCTTTTACAAACCATCCCAATTCTCATCTCTCCCTCATTTTTTGCCCAGCTTCAACGGTGCTTTGGCACCTTTGTCTGGGACGCTAAAAACCCTTGACTCAGCAGGCTGACTCTAACTAGACCCAAATCCATGGGCGGCGCCGGGCTACCGGATTGCCGATTGTACTACCTTGCATGTGCCCATGCCCGAGTGTTGGACATGATACACAACGAGAAAATCAAGCTATGGGTACACCTGGCTCAGTCCCTCTCCTCCAAGTCCTTGGCCACGCTCCCCTTCCTTGTTAAACGCCCACGTCATGTCCTTTTCTACACGTCACACCCTGGCCACCCTTCCCACGGGACGATCGAGTCTCTCTCTGGTGGACCCTCTGGGGCCCCTATTGCCGATAACCGATCACGCCGAATTTCCCCCAGAGGCATCGTCTGCCCCTTTCTTGGGATACTCCAAATCTACGTCCCTGCACTACGTTCAGGTGCTTGACAAAGGCTCTCGTAAACCTCTTGCCTCTATCCTCAAAGACAACACCCCGGTCGCACGTGCGCCGTTTGCTTACCTGCAACTCAAGCATTTCCACTCCTCCATATCACAGGGTAAACATTTATCCCGTTCCCTGACAGCCTTTGAACGGCTTTGTGTCGCTGACTCGCCCCCTACACATACCATCTCTGCCAATATAGCCAACTAATTTCCGAACGCTCTCAGGATCTCCCCCCCTTTTGTGGGAAATGGGAAGCGGAGCTGGGTAAACAGTTTTCAGACGAGCAGTGGAACAGGGGCTTCTTTCTTACCCATAAAGCGACTATTGCCACAAAAGCACAGGAGACTTGCTACAAAATTGTATCTTGGTGGTACTGGGTCGCCACAGTCTTACATAAGTGGTTCCCCTCGGTCTCGGATATGTGTTGGAGATGTGGCACTGCACCTGGAACTATGTCTCATATTTGGTGGGGCTGTCCCCGGCTTCAGCCATACTGGACGCTGGTATTGCAGCTAATCTCTGAGATCACTGGCGTGCACATCCCCAACACTCCTGAATCTGTGCTTTTGTTCATGTTCCCCATGTCCGAGGTGAAATATAAGAAATCCCTCACGAGACATTTGCTACAGGCGGCCAAAACTGTAATCCCCAGACACTGGCGCTCCACGGACACCCCGACCCTGGAGGAGTGGTTCAAGGAGGTCACACACATACAACATATGGAAGATCTCCTCGCCACATACCCTAAAGATATCTCCGCTTACACATCCACGTGGTATGCGTGGTTAGATTTCCTTGCATCACCTAGATACGGGTCGGTCACAATGGGTAACCCTTGACATGCCTCCCCCCCCTCTTCTCTTACGGCCCTGGAGATGTGTGGTGCTGGTACTGGTGTCGCCCCAGGACGCCCGGGTTGCCTAATTGTTGTCTGTCATTGGCTGTTCAGGTATGGATCCTGTGTTTCAGTCCTTTTCGTTTTCCTCTTCTCCCCCTCCTTTGCTCACTCCTCCTTACTCACTCTTTCTCCCCCCTGCTCCCCCCCACCCCCTGTCTTTCTAATCCCCTCCCACGCAGAACTTCAGTTGTTGCTATTTCCCCGTCTCCTCACATTTTTGAAGACGCGGCTGTTGAACTGTTCTGTTTTCTGTGTGTTTGTGGACCGGAATCTTTATTGCCAGCAAGTATTGCACGTTTCAGCGGATCCACTCTGATGGTTGTCCCAAATATGCTGATGACTGTTCCCTCCTCATTGAATTCATAAGCCAGAATTATAGTTCAAGTGTTCTGCTTTTTGTGTTTGTTGTGATTCCTGTTATCAAAAAGGTTCACGCCTTTTCTAGAATTTTGTACTTTGTTCTTACGTGTGTGTAAAAGTAAAACATTTAATAAACATGTTGAATAAGAAAAAAATAAATAATTTTGGCCGCACTTCTCCTTTAACCCCTTAAGGACCGGGCCTGAAATGGCCTTAAGGAGCGGAGCAAATTTTATGAATATGACCTGTGTCACTTTATTCATTAATAACTTCGGGATGCTTTTACCTATCCGGACGATTCTAAGATTGTTTTCTCGTGACATATTGTACTTCACATTTCTAGTAAATTGGAGTAGATACTAATAACGAATCTTTATGAAAAAACCCAAAATAGCGTGAAACATTGTGAAAAAATGCATTTTTCCAACTTTAAAACTTTTCTGCTTATACAGAAAATGGTTATACCACATAAATTATATATTAAATAGCATGAGCAACATGTCTACTTTATGTTGGCATTTATTAAACTATCTTTCATTTTTTTTAGACAATAGAAAGCGTAAAACATTAGCAGCAAATTTCCAAATTTTCAGTAAAATTTCAAAATCAAATATTTTTAGGGACCTGTTCAGGTTAAGGCTGGGTTCACACGATGTAACTGTGCGGCTGTATTTTTTATGCGGCTGTAAATGTGCGGGTGAAACTCCGGCCGTGGGAAAAAATAGACATGCGGCTCAAAACATACGGTCATTTACTTGGAAATCTGGTTCAACTAAAAATAACAAATGAAATGTTAAGAAAGTGATGCAAACATCTCTGGATGCATCTGGGAAAGCAGGGAACATAGTTTACATGAATCGCTATTACCGGAGTTTGCGATCCTCTGCACTATAGCCGATGTCTCTCATGGTTAATATATTGAATTAATAAAACACATTTTCTTTCTAATAAAGTCCCTTTTATTGTTCAATAATTAAATGTAAACGATTCCATCATTTTGCAATTAAATATACTGTTAAAATAAATATATATATAAATAAATGTATATTTATACATATATTTATTTTTTGACAGTATATTTAATTGCACAATGATGGATTCGTTAGAATTAAATTATTGAACAAAGAAACTGTATTTATTTCAACGAAAATGTGTTTTATTAATTAAATATTAATTAGTACAGGAAGCTCCTTAAGCCGTTAATCAGGGGCGTTGCTAGGGTCTTAAAACATCCGGGGCACGGGCCCCCTGAGTTGACTTCTGCAGTGACGTGACGTTACACATACACTATATATATATATATATATATATTTATGTATATATGTGTGTGTGTGTGTGTGTGTGTAACTTTCTTTTAAACAGATGATCACATAGGCTAGTATTTGAAATTGTGACTCACAGTTGACGTCTTCTCTGATCAGATTCGCTCACTTTTCTCTTTCCATTCAGCCGGAGCCATAACCCCTTCTCTCCATAATCTGCCAGGAAAAACATTTTAGGCTCCTTGCTCCAGCACACACAGTAATTAGGTCTCCTCTGTGCCCTATATGCCCTATCTGTATAGGCCTTCTCTCTACCCCCACATAGTTGTAGCCCCCCCTTCCCTCTGTGTCTGCATACATTATAGGCCTCAACTGTGCCTCCAAATAGTATAGCCCCCTGCTCAGCATCCTCCCTATATAGAATAGCCCCCCTGCTGTGCAGCATTTCCATACAGAATACCCCCCCCCTGCTGTGCAGCATTTCCATATAGAATACCCCCTGCTGTGCATTATTCCCGTATAGAATATCCTCTGCTGTGCACCCAAATATAGTAAAAATGCTCCCTGCTGTGCCATCCTACATTGTTAAATGCCCCTACTGTGCCTACATATAGTAATAATGTCCCTGCTATGCTCCCATATATTAATAATGTTGCCTGCTGTGCCCTCCATATAGTAATATCTCCTGCTGTGCCCTTCATATAGTAATAATGTCGCCTGCTGTGCCTCAATATAGTAATAATGCCTCCTGATGTGCCCCAATAAAGTAGTAATGCCTCCTGCTGTGCCCCTCATATAGTAATAATGCCTCCTGCTGTGCCCCTCATATAGTAGCAATGTCTCCAGCTGTGCCTCCATATAGTAATAATGTCCATGCTGTGCACCCAAATATAGTAATAATGCCCCCTGCTGTGTCCCCCATAGTAAAAATGGGCCCACTGCTGTGCCCCCTATATAGTAATATAGCACCTACTGTACCCGCCATAGTAAAAGTCCCCCCTCTGCCTACAATAAACCTGCCCCCTACACACACTATCCCACCTGACCCCCCCTACACACACTACCCCCACCTGACTCCCCCTACACACACACACTACCCCCACCTGACCCCCCCATACACACACTACTACCCCCATCCGAGCCCCCTATACACACACTACTACCCCATCTGATCCCCCCATACACACACTACTACCCCCATCTGACCCCCCATACACACACTACTACCCCCATCTGACCCCCCATACATACACTACTACCCCCATCTGACCCCCCCATACACACACTACTACCCCCATCTGACCCCCCATACACACACTACTACCCTCATCCGAGCCCCCCATACACACACTACTACCCCCATTTGACCCCCCATACACACCCTACTACGCCCATCTGAGCCCCCCATACACACACACTACTACCCCCATCTGAGCCCCCCATACACACACTACTACCCTCATCCGAGCCCCCCATACACACCCTACTACGCCCATCTGAGCCCCCCATACACACACACTACTACCCCCATCTGAGCCCCCCATACACACTACTACCCCCATCCGAGCCCCCCATCCACACACTACTACCCCTATCCGAGCCCCCCATACACACAGTACTACCCCTATCCGAGCCCCCCATACACACACTACTACCCCTATCCGAGCCCCCCATACACACACTACTACCCCCATCCGAGCCCCCCATACACACACTACTACCCCCATCCGAGCCCCCCATACACATACTACTACCCCCATCTGAGCCCCCCATACACACACACTACTACCCCCATCCGAGCCCCCCATACACACACTACTACCCCATCTGACCCCCCATACACACACACTACTACCCCCATCTGACCCCCCATACACACACTACTACCCCCATCTGAGCCCCCCATACACACACACTACTACCCCTATCCGAGCCCCCCATACACACACTACTACCCCCATCTGAGCCCCCCATACACATACTACTACCCCCATCTGAGCCCCCCATACACATACTACTACCCCCATCTGAGCCCCCCATACACACACACTACCCCCACCTGACCCCCCCCCCCCCCCCCCCCCCCCCCCCCCCCCCACACACACACACAGAGCACTACCTGATAAGGCCCCGGGGTTGCAATACTCACCCCCGTGCTGCAGCTGAGGTGGAGGAGCGCGGCGGGGGAGAAGCTTGGCGCCGCTACAGCCGGCGTCCCTGGAGCGCGGGACAGAGGCGGGCCGCAGCTTGCAGTGTCCACTGCGGCCCTCCATCCATTGAAGAGCTGGGTGACGTCACGAGGCATCCGGAAGTGGTGCCGGCCGATCCCGCTCCCGCGGCCCGCCAGCGCTGAAGTAACAGCAGCCTGAGGCCTCTGATAGTGATCTATTACAGGCCCCGGCTGCTGTTATTTTAGCGCTGACGGGATCAAAAAAAAAGTTTCGGGGCTCGGCTGAAATCATTCGGGGCTTGGGCCCCGAATGATTAAGCCTAGCGACGCCACTGCCGTTAATTCATATTCCCGGCAATAGAGCATTCTGTACTAATCATCACTTTACTTTAATTAAAACATCAAATGTTTCTTCTAATTATGTTATGACAATAGCATTATTAGAAGAAACATTTAGAATTATATGTGCGCTCAGCTGATTGGCTGATCAGCTGAGCGCACATATAATGAGCCGGTCCGCAGTACAGTGACTTCATTGTGCTGCGGACCAGCAAAGAGACAACATCGGGGTGAGTATAGAGCTCTCCCCACCCCCTCCCCTGCACTGCACCCCTCCCAGCAAGGAAGGGGGGTCACTTAACCCCTTCCTTGCTGGGATGGGTGCAGTCTGACATCAGTCTGGCCCCCAGGGGGTTAAGGGGGATGCAATACATCCTCCCTTAACCCCTTGGGGGTCAGACTGTAAGCAGCGATCTGTAAAGATGCTGCATACTGTAAGGTGCACAACACTGCTCACAATGATGGGTGTTGTGCTCCTGTTTGTGTGTTTTTTGTGTGTTTCTCCCTTTTTGTTTTTCAGATATCGGTATCCTGGGGATTACGTCGGATTCCATGGACTACGTCGATGACCAGCGGTTGTTGTTTTAATTTTTTTAAATAAAATGGTCAATGAGGGGTGTGGGGGTGTTTTTATTTGAATAAAAAAAATTTTAAACTTGTGTCTTGTCTTTATTTCTTTACTTTATAGACTTAGTAGTGGAAGCCGTCTAATAGACGGAATCCATTACTAAGTTGGGGCCTAGTGTTAGCCGGTATAAAATGGCTAACACTAACCCCCTATTATTACCCCAGTACCCAATGCCACCAGGGGTACTGGGAAGAGCCGGGTGCCAGTGGTCCCGGAGCGTCAAAATTGGCGCTCCTGGACCGGGCAGCAGCAGGCTGGTAAGATTTAGGCTGGGGAGGGCCTAAACCAATGGCTCTTCCCACCCTGGTGTTACCAGGCTGCTGTCGTTTGGTTTTTAACCCGGCTGGTTATAAAAATAGGGGGGACCCTATGCGTTTTTTTTTAATTATTTATTTATTTAAAAAAAAAACGCATAGGGTCCCCCCTATTTTTATAACCAGCCGGGTTAAAAACCAAACGACAGCAGCCTGGTAACACCAGGGTGGGAAGAGCCATTGGTTTAGGCCCTCCCCAGCCAAAATCTTACCAGCCTGCTGCCGCCCGGTCCAGGAGCGCCAATTTTGACGCTCCGGGACCACTGGCACCCGGCTCTTCCCAGTACCCCTGGTGGCATTGGGTACTGGGGTAATAATAGGGGGTTAGTGTTAGTAATTTTATACCGGCTAACACTAGGCCCCAACTTAGTAATGGATTCCGTCTATTAGACGGCTTCCACTACTAAGTCTATAAAGTAAAGAAATAAAGACAACACACAAGTAAAAAAAAATTTTTATTCAAATAAAAACACCCCCACACCCCTCATTGACCATTTTATTAAAAAAAATTAAAACAACAACCGCTGGTCATCGACGTAGTCCATGGAATCCGACGTAATCCCCAGGATACCGATATCTGAAAAACAAAAAGGGAGAAACACACAAAAAAAACACAAACAGGAGCACAACACCCATCATTGTTAGCGGTGTTGTGCTCCTTACAGTATGCAGCATCTTTACAGAACGCTGCTTACAGTCTGACCCCCAAGGGGTTAAGGGAGGATGTATTGCATCCCCCTTAACCCCCTGGGGGCCAGACTGATGTCAGACTGCACCCATCCCAGCAAGGAAGGGGTTAAGTGACCCCCCTTCCTTGCTGGGAGGGGTGCAGTGCAGGGGAGGGGGTGGGGAGAGCTCTATACTCACCCCGATGTGTCCTCTTCGCTGGTCCGCAGCACAATGAAGTGACTGTACTGCGGACCGGCTCATTATATGTGCGCTCAGCCGAACAGCCAATCAGCTGAGCGCACATATAATTCTAAATGTTTCTTCTAATAATGCTATTGTCATAACATAATTAGAAGAAACATTTGATGTTTTAATTAAAGTAAAGTGATGATTAGTACAGAATGCTCTATTGCCGGGAATATGAATTAATGGCTTATGGAGCTTCCTGTACTAATTAATATTTAATTAATAAAACACATTTTCGTGGAAATAAATTCAGTTTCGGTGTTCAATAATTTAATTCTAACGAATCCATCATTGTGCAATTAAATATACTGTCAAAAAATAAATATATAGATAAATATACATTTATTTATATATCTATTTATTTTAACAGTATATTTAATTGCAAAATGATGGATTCGTTAGAAATAAATTATTGAACAACGAAAGTGTCTTGATTACAAAGAAAATGTGTTTTAGTAATTTAATATATTAACTATTAGAGGCATCGGCATTCGGCATCATTGCCGGCTATTTTTGAAGTACTCCGTACGGACCGCCTGTCAATCCTCGGCCGCATGTCCCGCCGCAAACAATGGTCTTGTTCATTTTTTACGGGTCCGTTTACGATAGGGCCGTAGATTCAGACATAGTGTGCACTGTGCAGCCGCATATCCTATACTTCCAAGCATACACACGAACCACCAAAAATACCGCCGCACAATTACAGCCGCAAATACAGCCGCGCAGTTACAACGTCTGAACCGAGCCTTAAAGTGTATTTGAGGGGAATGTGTGTTAGAAAGCCCCAGAAAGCACCCCATTTTAGAAACTGCACCCCCCAAACTCTGCAAAAGCACATCCAGAAAAATTTTTAACCCTTTAGGGGAGTCACAGAAATAAAAGCTAAGTGTGTAAGAAATTTGAAAATATTAATTTTCTGTGCAGAGATTTTATTGTAATCCAATATTTTTCATAATTATGAACCTACTACCAGAGAAATGCACCCCAATATGTATTGCCCCGTTGCTGAAGTTTATAGAAATACCCCATATGTGGCCCTATTGCGCTATTTGACGCAACCACAAGCCTCAGATATAAGGGAGCGCCTAGTGAATTTCAATGGCTCCATTATATTTGATCATTTCTGACTGTACCACTTCAGGTTGGCAGAGGCTCTGGGGTGCCAAAACCTAAAAAACACCACTAGAGGGACACCATTTAGAAAACTACACCCCTCAAGGAATGTAACAAGGGGTGCGGTGAGCATTTGGACCCCACAGGTGCTTCACAGATTTTCCGAACAATGTGGCGTGAAAAAAGACAAAAGTATTTTTTACACTAAAACGTTGTTCTAGCCTTCAACTTTTCATTTTCACAAAGGGATAAAAGGAAAAAAAAAACACAAAACATGTAGCGCAGTTTCTCCCGAGTACGGAAATACCCCACATGTGGATATAAAGTGCCAAGCGGGAGCAGGACGAGCCTCCAAAGGGAAGGAGCGCCAATTGGCTTTTGGAAGCTGGATTTCACTGGAATGGATTTCAAGGGCCATGTCGCATTTACAGAGCCCTCGTGCTGCCAAAACACTGGAACCCCCCCACAAGGGACCCCATTCTGGAAACTACAACCCTCAAGGAATCTAACAAGGGTGCAATGAGGATATGGACCCCACTGGTGACGGGCACAAATGTGGAACAATGTGACGTGAAAGTGAAAAAAAAATTTTTTTCACTTTCACGGCACAAATGTGCCTGTCATTAAGGGGTCCATATCCTCATTGCACCCCTTGTTAGATTCCTTGTGGGGTGTAGTTTCCAGAATGGGGTCACTTGTGGGGGGTTTCCAGTGTTTTGGCAGCACCAGGGCTCTGTAAATGCGACATGGCGTTCATCATCCATTCTAGCCAAATTCAACCTCCAAAATCCAAATGGCGCTCCTTCCCTTTGGAGCCTTGCCCTGCGCCCACATGGGGCTTTATGTCCACATGTGGGGTATTTACGGACTCGGGGGAAATTGCTCTACACATTTTGTGTTTTTTTTTCTCTTTAACCACTTGTGAAAATTATAAATTCAAGGCTAAACCAACATTATAATGTAAAAAATGTAATATTTCATTTTCACGCCAGATTGTTCCACATTTGTGCCTGTCACCAGTGGGGTCCATATGCTCACTACACCCCTTGTTATATTCCTTGAGGAGTGTAGTTTCCATAATGGGGTCACTTGTGGGGGGTTTCAACTGTCTTGGCAACACAGGGGCCTTTTAAATGCAACATGGCCCCTCAAAATCCATTCCAGCCAAATCCAGCCTCAAAAAACCAAATGGCACTCCTTCTCTTTGGAGGCTTACCCTGCACCCACATAGCGCTTTATGTCCACATGTGGGGTATTTCCGTACTCAGGGGAAATTGCTCTACATATTTTGTGTTTTTTTTTATCTTTTAGCCCCTTGTGAAAATGAAAAAATCATGACAAGATCAATGATTTAGAGTAAAAATTAAAAAAAAATTACACTAAATGTTGGTCTAGCCTTGATTTTTTTCCATTTCCACAAGGGGTTAAAAAAGAAAATAAATGCAAAACGTGTAGGGTGATTTCCCCTGAGTACGAAAATTCCCCACATGTGGACATAATGTGCCATATGGGCACAGGGCAAGCCACCAAAGGGACAGAGCGCCATTTAGAGGCTGGAATGGAGGATGGAGGCCATGTCTCAATTACAAAGCTCCTGTGTTGCCAGGACAGTAGAAACCCCCCACAAGTGACCCCATTATGGAAATTACACCCCATAAGGAATCTAACGAGGGGTACAGTGAGCATATGGACCCCACTGGTGACGGGCACATGTGTAGAACATGTGCAGTGAAAATAAAAAAATACAATTTTTTTCATTTCCACGTCCCAAATGTGGCCGTCACCAGGGAGCCATATACCCGCTGCCCCCCTTGTTAGATTCCTTATGGGGTGAAGTTTCCAGAATGAGGTCACTTGTGGGGGGTTTCTACTGTCCTGGAAGCACAGAGGCTTTGTAATTGCATCATGGCATCCTCTAATGGGAATAGCGGCCATACCTATTTAGCTGGGGAAAAGGGACAATTCTAATTTATTTGGGGGTATTAGGCCAATTATTAGTTTATAAGGTTGGAAATGACAGGTGTACATCAAATTCAACCTGTGTTGATCCAGAGGAAGGCAAAACATCACAGGGAAAAAATTCGTTCCTGACTCCATAATGGCAATCAGAATAATCCCTGGATCAACGTGACCCCTGAAATAGGAATAAGGTAGAGAATTTAGATAATGTAGAACCCCAATGACGTGTGGTACGCCTTGAAGCGATCCTGTATGCAGAGGCCGGGGTGATCAGGACAGGCGTCACACTGGAAAATGGTGTCCCTCCTGATCCCCCTGTTACCCCACACTCTGCACTTCTTCTGGGGTCTCCCGTTCTCCTGTGTGCGGGACGTCACCTGGAAAATGTTGCCCTGGTGCATTACGGGGTCCTTCATATCCAGAAGCGCTGGGTCCGCTCCATGGCTGCTAAATATTAGGGCGCTTTTACTGCTTCTGATATTTTCGGATCGTGCCGCAAGCTACAGTAGCTCAGGCAGCGAGGAACCGGAAGAGGGGGTGCTGGTATAAAAGTTATCCCCGTACGGGTGGTAACCTTTATCCAGCAGTGGGAAGATCAGTTCCCGGATGATCTCCCATGTTAGGGGCATCTGGGGGCTGGATTCCGGTGTCCCTTCCTTCATACACTCTATGGCTGGATTCACACACAGTATATTTCAGGCAGTATTTGGTCCTCATGTCAGCTCCTAATAGCAACCAAAACCAGGAGTGGATTGAAAGCACAGAAAGGATCTGTTCACATACTGTTGTAATTGAGTGGATGGCCGCCATATAATGGCAAATATTTGCTGTTATCTTAAAACAACGGCTGTTATATTGAAATAATGGCAGTTATTTACTGTTATATGGCAGCCATCCACTCAATTACCACATTGTGAGAACAGAGCCTTTCTGTGTTTTTAATCCGCTCCTGGTTTTGGTTGCTATGAGGACCTGACATGAGGACCAAATACTGCCTGAAATATACTGTGTGTGAATCCAGCCTAAGGGTACGTGCACACTGCGGAATGGCGAAGGATAACCCTTTGTGCATTCCGCAGCTGGCACCCACCGGCGGACTGATGCGGGCGCGCGTCTCCGTCCGTGTCATAGACTCCATTCTATGCACGGGCGGATTCCGCTCTCCGTCCAACGTATTCATTCTTTGGACGGACGATGGAATCCGCCCGTGCATAACATGGAGTCTATGACACGGGTGGAGACACGCGCCAGCATCAGTCCGCCGGCGGGTGCCAGCTGCGGAATGCACAAAGGGTTATCCTTCCCCATTCCGCAGTGTGCACGTACCCTAAATCTGTAAGTGTACCCTGAGGTACTCTCACAGAGTTAGTAGAATTTCACGCCATACCGTCATCTCTTATTGGGACGGTACTGGCGGAAAAGACATGTCTGGGAGGCAGCGTACGCTACGCTACCCCCAGATACGTCATTGGAGGATGAGGATGAGAATGAATGGAGGGAAAAAGGATCCCCCCATTCATCCTCACTGGCTGTTTCGGTGTCGGAGGCAATAATAACGTATGCGTCCGATACCGAAAACATGCCGGGGGCCACTTTTATATAGAGATTGGTATATGGGGTATGTAGTGGTGTAGTGTCAAACTTTATTCAATGAAGTGTAGTGTGGTGTAATGTAGTGTAATAGTGTTTTTTACGTGTTTTTTTACAGTAAGTATAAAAAAAAAAAACCTACGCCAAAAATAGTGTTGCTGATAAGTGCCGCACTTATGTGCGGCACCTATCAGCAGACCGTGGCAGTAGGATATAGAAAAAAAACACCCTACGCCAAAAAGGAGGAGTTGCTGATTAGCAGCTGTAGGGATCTTCCCGGGGGATGGTGTGTTTGGACACAGTTCACAGCAGACTTGGACTTGTAAAATAACAGCTTTTATTTGCAGCATAAACAGTCCATAACAGAAATATAGCAACACAGTGCTTTAAGAACAAAACAAAAAGGTCTTGCCCGTCTGGGCGCTAACTAACAACGCAGGTTACCTCTCTGGCACTTCAGTCGGCAGTATTGCGGGGTGTGAACAGGCCCCAGCAGCGGCTGTCTTCCCAGCTCTCACCAAACAGACCACGCAGGCTGTTTACTCCTGTCTGAGAGCAAGGACCTGTACACTGAGCCCACCTTTTGCCTTCTCAGGCTGATTGGGATCAGAGCTCACCTGATCCCAAAACCCACACTGGATCGAGGGGGAGGAAATGGCAAGTCCCACTACCAAAACCTACCTGCCATTCCATGTAAGTCCAGGCCCGGCAATAATAAATAATAGCTCAGCAGCATAACACTGCTGAGCACAGATGCCTCCTGGACTCACCATCTCACACTATGTATCAACCTGGGTGAGATGTACATCCCCTCGAGCACTTTACCAGTGACATGTCCACATATCCCCCCCCCTCTTCTTCAGACCGGAGGGCTGAGCATTTTGCCCCCACAGACAGTGTACCCTAGATAGGGCGTCAGCATTCGCCTGTAATTTCCCTGGCCGGTGTTCCACCATGAAATTAAAGTTTTGGAGGGAAAGAAACCACCTAGTCACCCTTGCATTTTTCTCCTTGTTTAATTTCATCCATGTTAGGGGGGCATGGTCTGTCACTAACTTAAATCTCCTGCCTAGTAAGTAGTACTTCAGGGATTCTAGGGCCCACTTCACTGCCAGACATTCTCGCTCAACTATGGCGTAGTTTTTCTCGGCCGGGGATAGCTTCCTGCTTAAGTACATTACCGGGTGCTCCTCGCCATTCACGACCTGTGAGAGGACGGCACCTAACCCTGTGTTAGAGGCATCTGTCTGTACTAGAAACTCTCGCCTAAAGTCAGGGGTAACTAGCACAGGCTGTTGGCACAAGGCAGACTTAAGGCTTTGAAAAGCCTTCTCAGCCTCTGGAGTCCATGTCACCATTGCGGACTTCGCACCCTTTGTCAGGTCAGTTAGTGGGGCTGCAACTGAAGCAAAATTCAGCACAAACCTTCGGTAATAGCCCGTAATACCCAGGAAAGCTCTGACCTGTTTCTTTGTGAGGGGTTGAGGCCAATTCTGTATTGCCTCAATTTTATTTAGTTGTGGTTTCACTAACCCCCTCCCAATAATGTAGCCCAAGTATTTGGCCTCCTCTAAGGCTAGTGCACACTTCTCTGCATTGATGGTTAACCCCGCATCACTTATGGCATCTAACACCGCCTGGACCTTACAGAGGTGACTTTCCCAATCCGGGCTAAAAATGACCACATCATCGAGGTAGGCAGTGGAGTAATCACGATGTGGTCGCAGAATCAAGTCCATCAACCTCTGAAAAGTGGCAGGGGCTCCATGTAACCCGAATGGCATCACTACATATTGGAAGAGCCCATCAGGGGTGGAGAATGCAGTCTTCTCTCTAGCCTCAGGAGTGAGGGGAATCTGCCAGTAGCCCTTAGTGAGATCAAGGGTAGTTATGTACCTGGCATTACCCATCCTTTCTATCAACTCATCTACCCTGGGCATGGGGTAGGCATCGAACTTGGAGATCTCATTTACCTTTCTAAAGTCATTACAGAACCTCCAAGTTCCATTGGGCTTTGGGATTAACACAATCGGGCTGGACCACTCGCTCTGGGACACCTCAATGACTCCTAGGTCAAGCATACGTTTTACCTCAGAGGATACCGCCTCCCTCCGTGCTTCTGGTATCCTATAGGGCTTAAGGTTTACTCTGCTTCTAGGCTCAGTTTCAATATGATGACTAATGAGATGCGTACGCCCTGGTAGGTCAGAAAACTTGTCTTTATTTCTCTGCAGGAACTTAGCTTCCTGCTTCTGGGATACTGATAGGGTGTCACCAATCCTGACCGGAGGGATTGGTGGTGACAGATGACCAACAGGCTTTGTCGCCACCAAGGATTCCCTGTCTTTCCAGGGCTTGATCAAGTTTATGTGATAAACTTGGAAAGGCTTCCTTCTACCTGGTTGGTGTACCTTGTAGTTGACCTCACTGATCTTCTCTACAATTTCATAGGGACCCTGCCACTTTGCTAAGAATTTGCTTTCTACCGTGGGAACAAGTATGAGTACCCGGTCACCTGGGCTAAATGTCCTGATTCTTGCAGAACGATTGTAAATTCTGCTTTGGCCCTCTTGCGCCCTCTGGAGGTGTTCCCTTACTAGGGGCATTACAGTGGCTATACGGTCCTGCATTTGTGCTACATGCTCTATAACACTCTTGTATGGGGTGGACTCACTTTCCCATGTCTCTTTCGCTATATCCAACAAACCCCTAGGGTGACGACCATAGACTAATTCGAAGGGAGAGAACCCTGTGGACGCTTGGGGTACTTCCCTAATAGAAAACATCAGGTAAGGTAGTAAGTGATCCCAATCACGACCATCCTTTTCCACCACTTTTTTTAACATATGTTTCAGGGTTTTATTAAACCTCTCCACTAACCCGTCTGTCTGTGGGTGATATACAGAGGTACGTAGGTGTGAGATTTTAAACAGTTTGCATAGCTCTTTCATCACCTTTGACACAAATGGGGTACCTTGGTCGGTCAAGATTTCCTTGGGGATCCCCACCCTGGAAAACATATAAAACAATTCCCGTGCAATTGTTTTAGAGGCAGTGTTTCTTAGGGGTACAGCCTCAGGATAGCGGGTCGCGTAGTCTAACACAACTAGAATGTACTGGTGTCCCCTAGCCGACTTTACAATGGGACCCACCAAGTCCATTGCGATCCGGTCAAAAGGTACCTCTATGATGGGGAGTGGGACCAAAGGACTGCGAAAATGCGACACTGGAGCGCTAAGCTGACATGTAGGGCACGACTCACAGTAATTTTTTATGTCAGCATAAATCGCAGGCCAATAAAACCTCTGGAGGACTCTCTCCTGAGTTTTATCTGTCCCCAAGTGGCCCCCAAGGACATGATTATGGGCCATGTCGAGTACCTGACGCCGGTACGACTTAGGCACCAGAAGCTGTTCCACCACCTCATCATTAATCTTAGTGACTCTATAGAAGAGATCATTAGTCATAGAAAAATGTGGAAATTTTTTCTCAGCTTCTGGTTCCTGAGGTACCCCATTCATAACAGTGACCTGCTCTCTCGCATTTTTGAGAGTGGGGTCCTGTAATTGTGCAGTACCAAAATTATCCCTAGACACCTCTAAGTCTGGAACATTCTGCGCAGTGGGAGGAGCCTCTTCCTCACCAGCCAGGACCTGCAAAGGAAAAGCATCATTTTCATCCTGTACATTTTTATCATTTACCGTGGGTAATGCAATAGACTTAGGGGTCTCCTCACTCCTTTCAGGGGATTGTTGTTTTCCCCATAGAGCCCAGAACAAAGGAAAATCACGCCCCAATATCACATTATGCATAAGATTTTTAACCACACCCACTTCATATTGTACCGTGCCTAGTTCAGTCCCGACATTAGCCAGTACTATAGGGTAAACCTTTGTATCGCCATGTATGCACACCACACTCATATGTCTTTTTGGCACAAAGTCCCCAGTCACCAGGCTGGCATGCACCAGGGTGACAAGGCTTCCTGAGTCCAGCAACGCCTTAACAGGGAAGTCATTTACAGTAATGTTGCAGACTTGTGGTTCAGTCTCTAGTCCAGTGACTGCAACAAAAGACGGCTCCGCAAATAGCGACTGACGCCGGCTAGCGTCACACTCCATGGGCTCAGTGGTAAGAGGGCAATGGGCAGACATATGTCCCGTCTCATGGCATCTCCAGCACTGGATAGGGCCTGGTCTCCTTGGCAGGGAGTCCTTTTTTAGGGCCACTTAGCCACCGGGGACCACCACCAGTCTTTTGCCCCTGAGACGCCTCCTGAGCGCTCTTCCCTCTATCAGCACCCCTCCACACTCCCCCAATAGATGGAAGTCTCTTACCAGCTGACGGCACAGGTCTGGCACTCCGGGGGAGGTGACGGTGCTGCAGGAACATCACGGAGGTAGTCCTCGGTCGCCTGGAACCTCTCCACAAGGCTAACAAGTTCGTCGGCACTCTTAGGGTCGCCTTGTCCCACCAAGCGTTGCAGATCAGCAGGAAGTGCGCGGAGGTAGCGATCCATCACGACCCTCTCTAGGATCTGGGCAGGAGTAGAGGTGTCTGGCTCCAACCACTTTCTTGCCAGATGAATCAGATCATACATCTGGGATCTCGCTGACTTGTCCAGACTGTAGCTCCAGTTGCGGACTCTCCGGGCACGGACAGCAGCAGTAACTCCTAGTCGGGCGAGTATCTCTGCTCTTAGCCGAGCATAGTCCTTGACCTCTTGCTCACTGAGGTCATAGTAGGCCTTTTGAGGTTCGCCTGTTAAATAGGGAGCAATGACCTCTGCCCACTCAGTGGAGGGTAACTTTTCTCGCTCAGCCACACGCTCAAAAACAGTTAAATAGGCCTCAACATCGTCATCAGCAGTCATCTTTTGCAGCGCACGCTTCACAGCTCTTCTCACAGACAAAGTCTCTGGCGCGGCTGCTGCCACCAGCTGGGGATTAGTACCTGCAGACGCCTCTTGCTTTGCTATCAGGTGCTCAATAAGTCTCTGTTGTTGGGCCATCGCTTGTTCGTGGCGCAGATTAGCATCTGCCAGAGCCTGTTCATGGCGCAGGTTAGCGTCTGTCAGAGCCTGTTGTTGCTGCCGATTAGCCTGCTCATGGCGCAGATTGGCGTCTGTCAGAGCCTGTTGCTGTTGCAGACTCACTTGCATTAACTGCTTCATCATCTCCTCCATGTTGCTTGTCTGTTTTTGGAGTGAAGCCGCAGCCTTCACCCAGGACATAAGCAGCTGTAGCCAAGTTGATGCACACCGTTGCCCCTAGCAACCGTTTTGCCCGCTCCGCAGCACCAATTGTAGGGATCTTCCCAGGGGATGGTGTGTTTGGACACAGTTCACAGCAGACTTGGACTTGTAAAATAACAGCTTGGCGTTTATTTGCAGCATAAACAGTCCATAACAGAAATAAAGCAACACAGTGCTTTAAGAACAAAACAAAAAGGTCTTGCCCGTCTGGGCGCTAACTAACAACGCAGGTTACCTCTCTGGCACTTCAGTCGGCAGTATTGCGGGGTGTGAACAGGCCCCAGCAGCGGCTGTCTTCCCAGCTCTCACCAAACAGACCACGCAGGCTGTTTACTCCTGTCTGAGAGCAAGGACCTGTACACTGAGCCCACCTTTTGCCTTCTCAGGCTGATTGGGATCAGAGCTCACCTGATCCCAAAACCCACACTGGATCGAGGGGGAGGAAATGGCAAGTCCCACTACCAAAACCTACCTGCCATTCCATGTAAGTCCAGGCCCGGCAATAATAAATAATAGCTCAGCAGCATAACACTGCTGAGCACAGATGCCTCCTGGACTCACCATCTCACACTATGTATCAACCTGGGTGAGATGTACATCCCCTCGAGCACTTTACCAGTGACATGTCCACACAGCGCACTTTCGTGCGATGCTGATCAACACTCAGCGGCGATAGGGTGCGGAAAATAGAAAAAAAAATTTTTTGAAAAAAAAAACCTTTATTACATACTGAACATCCCTATAGTGGCTGATACATGTATTACACTTATCAGCCGCTAGGGGGCAGCAGAGCGTAAGATCCGAAAAAAGACAAAGGTGGAGCCGAAAAAAGCCGAACGGGGCGTCACGGAAGGAGCCGAAGACCCGACCAGAAGACGAGGACGCCGCGAAACCGGAAGACGCCGATCAGGACCCCAGGACAGGTGAGTAATGTACAAATACCTGCTCTGGACCCTTCAGCTACCTAGCTGAGGGGTCCGGAGCAGGTATTTATAACTTTCGGGGATTTTGATCGGGCGATCGGGTCGGTGGCACCGTGACCACCATTACTTTTTACAGTCTATATGACTGGATGAGGTGATGGTGATCTGTGTACAGTGAATCTTATTCAGTAGCAGTGGTGGTGTTAGTCAGTATGTGGTGATATTAGTCAGTAGCAGTGGTGGCGTTAGTCAGTATGTGGTGGTATTAGTCAGTATGTGGTGGTATTTGTCAGTATGTGGTGGTATTTGTTGCTTGTAATCCGGCACTGTTTTTTATTGTTCTTAGTATACTAGATTTGGTTAGTAACAATATAGTGATGGTATTGGTTGTAGTGTGGCGGTAATATTTTCCCCTTGTATACAGGTATTATTGGTATACAGGATTTGTTCAGTAACAGTATGGCGGTAATATGTATGGTGATAATATTTCCCTCTGATATACTGGTATTATTAGTAATATCACTCTCAGTATACAGGATCTGGTCAGTAACAGTATGGCGGTAATTGTGGCGGTAATATGTATGGTGATAATATTTCCCGCCTATATAATGGTATTATTGGTAAAATCAGTCTCAGTATACAGGATCTGGTCAGTAATAGTATGGCGGTAATATGTGTGGGGATATTTGCTCTTTATATACTGGTGTCATTGGTAGCTGTATGACTTTTGTATCTAAGTATACAGTGTTATCATACAAAGGAAATTGTCTTATAGCCCAATTACACTGGCCAATTATCGGTAACAAGCGCTCCTAGGAAGCCCCATGTAAAAGTGTCAGAGATCAGCTGACAAGCAAATGCCCCATAGTCGGCTGATTTGATCTTTTGTGCGGCTGTAAAAATCATTGCTGTCGGCTGCACATCTCTGTGTATTCCTGCCCTGCTGATTAGCAATCGTTTGCAGCCCCATACTGCCCCAAATCACGCCGTGTAACTAAACCCTTATTAATGTTACCATAGATAAGTATGGTGGCTGAAGGGTGGGCCCTAAGAATGATTTCCCCTGGTGGGCCCAAGGCACTCCAGTCCGACACTGGGCATGTAGATATATACATACATATGACATGACATGATAGATAGATAGATAGATAGATAGAAGATAGGCTAGAGTATGCTAGCAGAAGTAGAGGTCTTGGTTAGGGGCCCAATCATCCATATAACATACAAAATGTAATACAGTGTGGTTCCTCACAGACAAACCCAAGGGCACAGCGCTATACTAGAGTAAATTGCCCGCTGCTAAATGTGGATAGAGACCACATACTTCTATACAGTCTCACTAATAATAAATGTCAAAACAAATATATTCAGTGCAGCAAACAATTCTTAACCTCTTAAGGACCCATGACGTACCGGCACGTCATGGATCACTGTCACTTAAGGACCCATGACGTACCGGTACGTCAGCCCTTTAAACGGGAGCCGCGGCCGGCCGGGTCCCGATCGGGGGAGATAGCCTGCTATAATACATAGCAGGCCATCTCTCCCTGTCGGCATGGAGGGTTGTTAACCCCCCCCATGCCGACGATCGCCGTTATTGGCTGATAAGCCCATAGCGGCGATCGGAACCTTTCCGGGCCATCGGTGGCCCGATGACCCGGAAAAAAATGGCGGTCGGTGCTGTCCGAGGACGGCACCGACCGCCATTACTGTAAAAAGTAATGGTGGTCAGGGTACCACCGTCCCGATCGCCGTGAACGGCCGGCCAGCCGGCCGGCCGTTCACGGCGATCAAAGTCCCCACAAGTAATAAATACCTGCTCTGGACCCCTCAGCTAGGTAGCTGAGGGGTCCAGAGCAGGTATTTGTACATTACTCACCTGTCCCGGGGTCCTGATCGGCGTCTTCCGGGTTCCCGGCGTCCTCTTCATCTTGTCGGGACTTCGGCTTCTTCCGTGAGTCCCGATCGGCTTTTTCCGGCTCCAGCGTCGTCTTTTTTCGTATTTTTCCGGCTCCAGCGTCGTCTATTTTCGGATCTTGCGCTCTGCTGCCCCCTAGCGGCTGATAAGTGTAATACACGTATCAGCCACTACAGGGATGTTCAGAATGTGGTAAAAAAAAAAAAAATTTTCCCAATTTTTTTTTTTTCTATTTTCCGCACCCTATCGCCGCTGAGTGTTGATCAGCATCGCACGAAAGTGCGCTGCTAATCAGCAACTCCTCCTTTTTGGAGTAGGGTGTTTTTTTTTTATATCCTACTGCCACGGTCTGCTGATAAGTGCCGAACATAAGTGCGGCATTTATCAGCAACACCATTTTTGGCGTAGGTTTTTTTTTTATACTTACTGTAAAAAACACGTAAAAAAACACTACATTACACCACACTACATTGAATAAAGTTTTACACTACACCACTACATACCCCATATACCAATCCCCATATAAAGATGGCCCCCAAGGTGTTTTCGGTATCGGACGCATACGTTATTATTGCCTCCGACACCGAAACAGCCAGTGAGGATGAATGGGGGGATCCTTCTTTCCTCCATTCATCCTCATCCTCCTCATCATCCAGTGACGTGTCTGGGAGTAGCGTAGCGTACGCTGCCCCCCAGACACGTCTTTTCCCCAATAAGAGATGACGGTATGGCGTGAAATTCTACAAACTGTGTGAGCGTACCTCAGGGTACACTTACAGATTTAGGGTACGTGCACACTGCGGAATGGCAAAGGATAACCCTTCGTGCATTCCGCAGCTTGCACCCGCCGGCGGACTGATGCAGGGGCGCGTCTCCGCCCGTGTCATAGACTCTATCCTATGCATGGGCGGATTCCATCATCCGTCATTCCATCAACACGTTGGACGGAGAGCGGAATCCGCCCGTGCATAGAATGGAGTCTACGACACGGACGGAGACGTGCGCCTGCATCAGTCCGCCGGCGGGTGCCAGCTGTGGAATGCACGAAGGGTTATCTGTCGCGATTCCGCAGTGTGCACGTACCCTTAGAGTGTATGAAGGAAGGGACAACCGAATCCAGCCCCCAGGTGCCCCCTCCCCCCCCCATCCTCGGAGTTAGTGGGAAGATCGTCCGGGAACTGATCTTCCCACTGCTGGATAAAGGTTACCACCTGTACGGGGATAACTTTTATACCAGCACCCCCTCTTCCGGTCTCTCGCTGCCCGAGCTACTGTAGCTTGCGGCACGATCCGAACATATCAGAAGCAGTAATAGAGCCCTAATATTTAGCAGCCATGGAGCGGACCCAGCGCTTCTGGATATGAAGGACCCCGGATCGCACCAGGACAACATTATCCCGGTGACGTCCCCCACACTGGAGATTGGGAGACCCCAGAAGAAGTGCAGAGTGTGGTGTAACAGGGGGATCAGGAAGGACGCCATTTTCCAGTGTGACACCTGTCCTGATCCCCCCGGCCTCTGCGTACTGGATCGCTTCAAGGCGCACCACTCGTCACTGGGGTTCTACATTATCTAAATTCTGTCCCTTATTCCTATTTCAGGGGTCACGTTGATCCGGGGATTATTCTGATCGCCATTATGGAGTCGGGAAGGAATTTTTCCCCTGTGATGAGGCTACTGTCGTCTGCCTTACGAGGGTTTTTGCCTTCCTCTGGATCAACACAGGTTGAATTTGATGGACACCTGTCATTTCCAACCTTATAAACTAATAATTGGCCTAATACCCCCAAATAAATTAGAATTGTCCCTTTTCCCCAGCTAAATAGGTATGGCCGTCATTCCCATTAGAGGATGCCATGATGCAATTACAAAGCCTCTGTGCGGCCAGGACAGTAGAAACCCCCCACAAGTGACCTCATTCTGGAAACTACACCCCATAAGGAATCTAACAAGTGGGGCAGCGGGTATATGGCCCCCTGGTGACGGCCACATTTGGGACGTGAAAATGAAAAAAATGGTATTTTTTATTTTCACGGCACATGTTCTACACATGTGCCCATCACTAGTGGGGTCCATATGCTCACTGCACCCCTTGTTAGATTCCTTATGGGGTGTAGTTTCCAGAATTGGGTCACTTGTGGGGGGTTTCTACTGTTCTGGCAGCACAGGAGCTTTGTAATTGCGACATGGCCTCCATCCCCCATTCCAGCCTCTAAATGGCGCTCTGTCCTTTTGGTGACTTGCCCTGTGCCCATATGGCAAATTATGTCCACATGTGGGGTATTTTCGTACTCAGGGGAAACTACCCTACACGTTTTGTGTTCATTTTCTTTTTTAACCCCTTGTGGAAATGGAAAAAAATCAAGGCTAGACCAACATTTAGTGTAATTTTTTTTTAATTTTTACTCTAAATCATTGATCTTGTCTTGATTTTTTCATTTTCACAAGGGGTTAAAAGATAAAAAAAAACACAATGTGTAGAGCAATTTCCCCTGAGTACGGAAATACCCCACATGTGGACATAAAGCGCCATGCGGGTGCAGGGTAAGCCTCCAAAGGGAAGGTGCGCCATTTGGTTTTTGAAGGCTGGATTTGGATGGAATGGATTTCGAGGGGCCATGTTGCATTCAAAAGGCCCCTGTGTTGCCAAGACAGTTAAACCCCCCACAAGTGACCCTATTATGGAAACTGCACCCCTCAAGGAATGTAACAAGGGGTGTAGTGAGCATATGGACCCCACTGGTGACGGGCACAAATGTGGAACAATGTGGCGTGAAAATGAAATATTAAATTTTTTACACTATAATGTTGGTCTAGCCTTGAATTTCTCATTTTCACAAGGAGTTAAAAGAGAAAAAAAAACACAAAATGTGTAGAGCAATTTCCCCCGAGTCCGTAAATACCCCACATGTGGACATAAAGCGCCATGTGGGCGCAGGGCAAGCCTCTGAAGGGAAGGAGCGCCATTTGGATTTTAGAGGGGTGCAGTGAGGATATGGACCCCTGGATGACGGGCACATTTGTGCCATGAAAGTGAAAAAATGAAAATTTTCACTTTCACGTCACATTTTTCCACATTTGTGCCCGTCACCAGTGGGGTCCATATGCTCACTGCACCCCTTGTTAGATTCCTTGAGGGGTGTAGTTTCCAGAATGGGGTCACTTGTGGGGGGTTTCCAATGTCTTGGCAGCACGAGGGCTCTGTAAATGCGACGTGGCCCTTGAAATCCATTCCAGTGAAATCCAGCTTCCAAAAGCCAATTGGCGCTCCTTCCCTTTGGAGGCTCGTCCTGCGCCCGCTTGGCACTTTATGTCCACATGTGGGGTATTTCCGTACTCGGGAGAAACTGCGCTACATGTTTTGTGTTTTTTTCTTCCTTTTATCCCTTTGTGAAAATGAAAAATTGAAGGCTAGAACAACATTTTAGTGTAAAAAATACTTTAGTCTTTTTTCAAGCCATATTGTTTGGAAAATCTGTGAAGCACCTGTGGGGTCCAGATGCTCACCGCACCCCTTGTTACATTCCTTGAGGGGTGTAGTTTTCTAAATGGTGTCCCTTTAGGGGTGTTTTTTAGGTTTTGGCACCCCAGAGCCTCTGCCAACCTGAAGTGGTACAGTCAAAAATGACCAAAAATAACGGAGCCATTGAAATTCACTAGGCGCTCCCTTATATCTGAGGCTTGTGGTTGCGTCAAATAGCGCAATTATGCCACATATGGGGTATTTCTATAAACTGCAGAAACGGGGCAATCAATATTGGTGTGCATTTCTCTGGTAATAGGTTTATAATTATGAAAAATATTGGATTACAATAAAATCTCTGCACAGAAAATTAAAATTTTCAAATTTCTTACACACTTAGCTTTTATTTCTGTGACTCCCCTAAAGGGTTAAAAAACTTTCTGGATGTGCTTTTGCAGAGTTTAGGGGGTGCAGTTTCTGAAATGGGGTGCTTCGTGGGGCTTTCTAACACACAGTCCCCTCAAATACACTTTAAACCTGAACAGTTCCCTAAAAATATCTGATTTAGAAATTTTACTGAAAATTTGGAAATTTGCTGCTAATGTTTTAAGCTTCCTATTGTCTAAAAAAAATGAAATATAGTTTAATAAATGCCGCCAACATAAAGTAGACATGTTGCTAATGCTATTTAATATATAATTTATGTGGTATAACCATTTTCTGTATAAGGAGAAAAGTTTTAAAGTTGGAAAAATGCATTTTTTCACAATTTTTCACGCTATTTTGGGTTTTTTCATAAAGAATCGTTATAAGTATCGACTCCAATTTACAAGAAATGTGAAGTACAATATGTCACGAGAAAACAATCTCAGAATCAGCCGGATAGGTAAAAGCATCCCGACGTTATTAATGAATAAAGTGACACTGGTCAAATTCATAAAATTTGCTCCAGTCCTTAAGGCCATTTCAGGCCCGGTCCTTAAGGGGTTAAAGGTAACCAGTCACCCCCCGTGCCAGGTGAGAGCCCAGCCAACCCCCCGCTAGAGCCCCTTATACTTACCTCGTTCCTTAGGTGCCGCTTCTTCAGCCGGTCCGGGGACGGAGATATCACCGTGGGAAGCCCGGCGAGTGCGCTGCTGCGATGAGTCTGACGCCCGTAGAGAATGAATGGAGCAGTCATTCTCATATCAGCAGCACGCTCGCCGGGCTTCCCACGGTGATATCTCCGTCCCCGGACCGGCTGAAGAAGCGGCACCTAAGGAACGAGGTAAGTATAAGGGGCTCTAGCGGGGGGGTTGGCCGGGCTCTGACCCGGCACGGGGGTGACTGGTTCCCTTTAAGGGTGCCTTCACACGTACCATATCGCTGCAAGTTTCTCGCACATGAATCTGCAGCGATACTGATTGCTATCAAGTCAATGTTTGTGTATTCCCGCTGCGTGTTCGTGCAATTTTTACATGCGAGTTTTGATTTTCACAGGCATGTTCAACACCACAAAAAACGCAGCTACTTTCGGTGCGATAAATACGCAGCAATACGGTACATGTGAAGGCACCCTAAAAGGTTCTTTTATGCTGCTCGCCCACTGGCCTAACTTCTCACATGTACTATTGTGAGAATACTACTGATTGCTGATTGAGCAATGTGATTACCTGGTTGATGATCTCTCCTCCACAATCTTCACAATGATCTGCTTTGATGTGTACACTTATTATGTGAATAAGGGAGAATACAATGAAAAAGTTCAGCTAGCACTGTTACAACTAACTTTCTGCTTTCTACATGCATTTTAGCAAGGTGGCTCCCTTTCTTCAGGGTACAAACACACACACCATATACGCTGCATATTTACTGCTGCAATACGCAGCAAATTAGATCTAAATAACTGAACACAGCATCAAATCTGCTGCGTATCCGCTATGTGTGTTTGTACCCTCAGACAGATTCCTGACAAAGGTAAGTGACCTAGCTGAAACGTGTAGGGTCTCTTGGTGTAGGGCCTCCCTTATCAGCACCCATTGCTAATAAGAAATGTCATCACTTGAAACTTGTGTAGCTAGGTGTAGCATTGCTACGGACCAGAGCATGCTCCTAGACTAACTTTTTCATTGTATTCTTCCTCATTCAAGGAATAAGTGTATACATCAGCAGCTCATTGTAAAGAATGTGGTGGAGAGATCGGCAACCAGGTAATCACATTGCTGTATCTCATAGTAGGCAATCAATCAGGAGTATTCTCAGGATAGATGTACTGGTGAGAAGCTTTAAGGGTATAAACCCACACACCGTATATGCAGCGTATTTACTGCTGCAATACGCAGCAAACACGCAGCAAAAACGCAGCAGATTAGATCTAAATAAACACAGCATCAAATCTGTACCAACAAATCTGCTGCGTATTTGTTGCGTATCTGCTGTGTATACGGTGTGTGGGTTTGTACCCTAAGGCCAGGTTCAGACTATGTAACTGTGCGGCTGTATTTGCGGCTGTAATTGTGCGGCGGTATTTTTGGTGGTTCATGCGTACGCTGGAAAGTATAGGATATACGGCTGCATAGTGCACACTATGTATGAATCTACGGCCGATCGTAAACGGACCCGTAAAAAATGAACAAGACCATTGTTTGCGGCTGAATATGCGGCCCTGGATTGACAGGCGGTCCGTACGGAGTACTTCAAAAATAGCCGGCAATGATGCCGAATGCCGATGCCTCTAATAGTTAATATATTAAATTAATAAAACACATTCTCTTTGTAATAAAGTCCCTTTCGTTGGTCAATAATTTAATTCTAACGAATCCATCATTTTGCAATTAAATATACTGTTAAAATAAATAGATATATAAATAAATGTATATTTATATATATATTTATTTTTTGACAGTATATTTAATTGCACAATGATGGATTCGTTAGAATTAAATTATTGACCAACGAAACTGAATTTATTTCAACGAAAATGTGTTTTATTAATTAAATATTAATTAGTACAGGAAGCTCTATAAGCCGTTAATTCATATGCCGGCAATAGAGCTTTCTGTACTAATCATCACTTTACTTTAATGAAAACATCAAATGTTTCTTCTAATTATGTTATGACAATAGCATTATTAGAAGAAACATTTAGAATTATATATGCGCTCAGCTGATTGGCTGATCAGCTCAGCGCACGTATAATTAGCGGGTCCGCAGCACAGTGACTTCATTGTGCTGCGGACCAGCGAAGAGACAACATCGGGGTGAGTATAGAGCTCTCCCCACCCCCTCCCCAGCACTGCACCCCTCCCAGCAAGGAAGAGGGGGGGGGGGGCAGTTAACCCCTTCCTTGCTGGGATGGGTGCAGTCTGACATCAGTCTGGCCCCCAAGGGGTTAAGGGAGATGCAATACATCCTCCCTTAACTCCTTGGGGGCCAGACTGTAAGCAGCGATCTGTAAAGATGCTGCATACTGTAAGGAGCACAACACCGCTCACAATGATGGGTGTTGTGCTCCTGTTTGTGTGTTTCTCCCTTTTTGTTTTTCAGATATCGGTATCCTGGGGATTACGTCGGATTCCATGGACTACGTCGATGACCAGCGGTTGTTGTTTTAATTTTTTTTTATAAAATGGTCAATGAGGGGTGTGGGGGTGTTTTTATTTGAATAAAATTTTTTTTTTACTTGTGTAAAATAGGGGGGGCCCTATGCGGTTTTTTTAATTATTTATTTATTTAAAAAAAAAAAAAACGCATAGGGTCCCCCCTATTTTTATAACCAGCCGGGTTAAAAACCAAACGACAGCAGCCTGGTAACACCAGGGTGGGAAGAGCCATTGGTTTAGGCCCTCCCCAGCCTAAATCTTACCAGCCTGCTGCCGCCCGGTCCAGGAGCGCCAATTTTGACGCTCCGGGACCACTGGCACCCGGCTCTTCCCAGTACCCCTGGTGGCATTGGGTACTGGGGTAATAATAGGGGGTTAGTGTTAGCCCTTTTATACCGGCTAACACTAGGCCCCAACTTAGTAATGGATTCCGTCTATTAGACGGCTTCCACTACTAAGTCTATAAAGTAAAGAAATAAAGACAAGACACAAAGTTAAAATTTTTTTTTATTCAAATAAAAACACCCCCACACCCCTCATTGACCATTTTATTTAAAAAATTCAAAGAACAACCGCTGGTCATCGACGTAGTCCATGGAATCCGACGTAATCCCCAGGATACCGATATCTGAAAAACAAAAAGGGAGAAACATACAAAAAAAACACAAACAGGAGCACAACACCCATCATTGTGAGCGGTGTTGTGCTCCTTACAGTATGCAGCATCTTTACAGATCGCTGCTTACAGTCTGACCCCCAAGGGGTTAAGGGAGGATGTATTGCATCCCCCTTAACCCCCGGGGGGCCAGACTGATGTCAGACTGCACCCATCCCAGCAAGGAAGGGGTTAACTGACCCCCCTTCCTTGCTGGGAGGGGTGCAGTGCTGGGGAGGGATTGGGGAGAGCTCTATACTCACCCCGATGTGTCCTCTTCACTGGTCCGCAGCACAATGAAGTCACTGTACTGCGGACCGGCTTATTATATGTGCGCTCAGCCGAACAGCCAATCAGCTGAGCGCACATATAATTCTAAATGTTTCTTCTAATAATGTTATTGTCACAACATAATTAGAAGAAACATTTGATGTTTTGAGTAAAGTAAAGTGATGATTAGTACAGAATGCTCTATTGCCGGGAATATGAATTACCGGCTTATAGAGCTTCCTGTACTAATTAATATTTAATTAAGAAAACACATTTTCGTTTAAATACAGTTTCTTTGTTCAATAATTTAATTCTAACGAATCCATCATTGTGCAATTCAATATACTGTCAAAAAATAAATATATATATAAATATACATTTATTTATATATATATTTATTTTAACAGTATATTTAATTGCAAAATGATGGAATCGTTTACATTTAATTATTGAACAATAAAAGGGACTTTATTAGACAGAAAATGTGTTTTATTAATTCAATATATTAACCATGAGAGACATCGGCTATAGTGCAGAGGATCGCAAACCCCGGTAATAGCAATTCATGTAAACTGTGTTCCCTGCTTTCCCAGATGCATCCAGAGGTGTTTGCATCACTTTCTTAACATTTTATTTGTTATTTTTAGTTGAACCAGATTTCCAAGTAAATGACCGTATGTTTTGAGCCGCATGTCTATTTTTTCCCACGGCAGTAGTTTCACCCGCACATTTACAGCCGCATAAAAAATACAGCCGCACAGTTACAGCGTGTGAACCCAGCCTAAAGCTGTAGTCCTGCAATGACATAAACCAGCGGGTTACTCGCCTGTTTTTCTCCCGGTTTACACACATCCATTTCAGAGGGGCGTGATCAGTAACAAGTTTGAATGTTCTCCCAATCAGATAATACCTGAGTGCTTCTAATGCCCACTTTATTGCCAGACACTCTGGTCGTTCAACTTTTTACTCAGGTAAACCACAGGATGCTCTTCTCCACCCCTCATTTGAGACAGCACTGCTCCTACACCAACATCAGAGGCGTCCGTTTGCACAACGAACTCTGCTCTGAAATCAGGGGTTATTAACACTGGCTGAGCACATAGGGCCTGTTTTAGTCTCTAGAAGGCCTGCTCAGCCTCTGGGGTCCATTTAACCATAACTGAATCCTTACCCTTCGTGAGGTCAGTTAAAGGGGCTGCAATGCTGGCAAAATTTCCAATAAAACGCCTTTAGTACCCAGTTAAACCAAGGAATGCCCTGACTTGTTTTTTGTTTAAAGGCTTGGGCCAGTTCTGAATAGCCTCAATCTTATTTATTTGAGGCTTGATAATACCTCGCCCAATTGTGTACCCAAGGTATTTGGCCTCTTCCTGTCCTATGGCACACTTTTTTGGGTTTGCTGTCAAACCTGCTTCCCTAATGGAGTTCAGAACCACTTAAACCTTGGCTAAATGACTCTCCCAGTCAGGACTATGTATGATCACATCATCCAGATAGGCTGCTGCATATTTGTAATGTGATCTTAAAATTCTGTCCATCAACCTTTGGAATGTGGCTGGGGCTCCATGTAAACCAAATGGAAGGACCACATACTGATAATGGCCATCAGGAACACTAAAGGCTGTCTTTTCTTTTGCCTCCTCTGTCAGTGGCACCTGCCAGTAACCCTTTGTAAGGTCTAATGTAGTGAAGTACCTAGAATTACCAAGTCTATCAATTAGCTCATCCACTCAAGGCATTGGATAAGCGTCAAACTTTGACACGGCATTGAACTTTCTAAAGTCGTTACAAAATCTAAACGTGCCATCAGGTTTTGGGATTAGGACTATAGGACTAGACCAGTCACTATGAGACTCCTCTATGACCCCCAACTTTAGAATCATCTGCACCTCCTTTGCAATTGCCTCACGCTTGGCCTCAGGTACTCTGTATGGCTTTTGGTTTACTCTGACCCCTGGTTCTGTAATGACATCATGTTTGATCACATTGGTCCGCCCTGGTAGATCAGAGAACACATCCCTATTTTCCTGTACAAATTCCTTTACTTCCTGAATTTGGGATTCTGACAACGTTTCTGCAATCTTTACCTCTGGTATCCCTGCCACACAATCTATTTTACATGTACTGTCTGCTAACAATACCTCCCGATCTTTCCATGGTTTAATTACATTTACGTGGTAAATCTGGAACGGTTTACGTTTACCTGGCTGATGAACTCGGTAGTTGACCGCTCCAACCTTTTCCACCACTTCATATGGGCCCTGCCATTTAGCCAAGAACTTACTTTCCACGGTAGGGACAAGGACCAGTACTCTGTCACCTGGGTTGAAGTTTCTTGGCTTTGCAGACCTATTGTAAACCCTGGACTGACTCTCTTGGGCCTGCTGTAAGTGATCTTTAACAATGGGCATAACTTTCTCAATTCTATCCTTCATTTGTGTGATGTGCTCAATAACACTTGTGTATGGTGTAGCCTCTTGTTCCCAGGTTTCTCTCGCTATATCCAGGAGACCTCGGGGGTGTCGACCATACACTAACTCAAAAGGGGAGAAACCTGTGGATGCTTGGGGTACCTCCCATACCGCAAACATGAGATAAGGCAAGAGGCAATCCCAGTCTTTCCCATCCTGTGCCACCACTTTTCTAAGCATCCCCTTGAGAGTTTTATTGAACCTCTCCACTAAGCCATCTGTCTGTGGATGGTAAACTGAAGTACGCAAGTGAGTTATTTTCAACAGTTTGCACAACTCCTTTGTGACTTTGGACATGAATGGCGTCCCCTGATCAATAAGTATCTCCTTTGGTATCCCGAGCCTGGTAAACATATGGAATAACTCCCTTGCGATGGCTTTAGCTGTGGGTTTCCTTAGAGGGATTGCTTCTGGATAGCGGGTGGCGTAATCGAGGATAACCAAGATATGCTGGTGACCTCTAGCGGACTTAACAAGAGGTCCCACCAGATCCATTGCAATTCTCTCAAAGAGGGTCTCAATAATGGGGAGAGGCACCAAGGGACTTCTAAAGGATGGTACAGGGTTATGTAACTGGCACTTTGGGCACGACTCACAGTATTCTTTTACCTCTTTATGTACCCCTGGCCAATAAAACCTTTGCAACACCCTGTCTTTTGTTTTATCATAGGCCAAGTGTCCCCCTAGTACATGTGTGTGAGCTAAATCCATCACTTTCTGGCGATGCGATTTAGGGACTACTAGTTGTTCCAGAGCTTGTCCAGACACCTCATTTACTCTGTAGAGGAGATCATTTTCTACAGCAAAATGTGGAAACCTTTTCTCAGCCCCAGGTTCTTGGGGCATCCCATTAATAACTTTTGCACTTTCCCATGCATGGGATAACGTAGGGTCCCTGAGTTGAGCGGTCCAGAAATTATCACTGGAGACCGGCAAGTCAGGGAGATCAATTTCAGGAGCATCTACTTCGACATCTCCTGCAAAAACCTCTAAAGGGAAATTATTGGTCTCACTCAGGGTCACCCCTACTGTTTGCACATTGTTAGCATCAGCTAGTGGGACAGGGTCTACAGCAGACACAGATAAACATTTATCAAGCATTTCCCACAACTGCCAAAAAAATGGAAAATCACATCCCACAATGACCTTGTGCATTAAAGTCTTTACAACCCCAACCTCATGGGTGATGTTTCCACATGGAGTTTCAAAGGAAACAACAGCAGTGGGGTAGTCTTTTGTGTCCCCATGTATGCAGATGACCCCCATATGTCTGCTTTGCCACTTTCTGGTGTCAACCAAACTGGCGTGGACAAGGGTCACCAGGCTGCCGGAGTCCAATAGAGCTTCCACGGAATGTCCTTCCACGACCAGGCTACAAGATTGTTGCTCTGTATTTTGTGAGAGCAAGGCAGAGTAGGCGGGTCTTGCAAACAGTGACTTTCTCCGCCCACTATCACACTCCATAGGCTCATCCACAAGAGGACAATTGGCAGCTACATGTCCCAGCCCTTGACAACGCCAGCAAACAATGTTCTTAACAGTCTGAGGATGTTTAAGGCTAACTGGCCTAAGATGTCTGGCCACAAAGTCTGTCCCCACCCCTCCTTTATGGGCCTCCTTCACCCCCTTATAATTAGGAACAGTCTTACCAGGTTCAGAGGTCTTCTGGTTCCTTGGGGTCGGCCGTGTAGGTGAGGGGCTCTGGAGATGTTCCTCTGTGTTCAGGTACCGCTCCACAAGTGCGACCAGGTGATCCGCATCACTGGACTCCGCTTGTCCCACACAGCGCTGTATACGGACCGGCAGGGCTCGGACAAATCGATCCAGGACCACTCTTTCAACCACCTGGGCTGCCGTGGAGACCTCGGGTTGTAGCCACTTTTTAGCCAGGTGGATTAGGTCATACATTTGTGACCTCAAGGGTTTATCCAGCTGGAAAGTCCAGGTATGTACCCGCTGGGCTCTGACAGCAGGTGTAACGCCTAAGTGAGCAAGAATTTCTGCTTTCAGTTTATGATAAAGTCTTGCATCTGGCTAACCCAAATCAAAGTAAGCTTTCTGAGGCTCTCCACTCAGAAAAGGAGCAACTGTGTCCACCCATTGGTCCACTGGAAGTTTCTCTCTTTCAGCAGCTCTTTCAAAGATGACCAGGAACGCCTCCACATCGTCCTCTGTAGTCAGTTTCTGCAGAGAGGCTTGCACTCTCCTTGCAGCAGATACAGAGTCGGCCTGAACATGAGGCCTTTCCGCCAGCAGTTTTATTTGCTCCACCAGATTAGCATTAATCGCTTTTTGCTCTCTGAAGGCACTTTGCGTAGACTCTATGAGCAAGCGATTGGTTTCTTGCTGGTTAGCATTGGCTTTCTGCAGCTGAATGTTAGCCTGGATCAGCTGCTTCACCACTTCATCCATATCTGCAGTCTTTGGTTTTGCTACAGCAGCAGACTTAACCCACGACATGCAACTTGCTGAATTTTTGTGCCAGCGCAGCCTCCACCATTTGTGAGGGGATTAGCTCATGGGATCACCATCTCCTGGGTTAGATGGGCGCTTTTTGGCACAAAACACAGTCCACACCAGCAAGTAAGGTGCAACTGGCCGCAACCAGTTTTATTTTTCTTTGCAGCAGATAAAAGTAACAATAATACAAAAGGAAACCTACGCCGTCTGGTGACTAACTAAACAGTTATCAACTCACTAACCAGAGCTGAGCCTACTGCACAGCTCTCAAACAAAACATGCAGCACAGTGTACTCACAATGAAGTTTTACCCAGGAGCAGAGAGAGCCATCATCTTGTGAGCTGTCTGCCCTGTTATAGCACACACAGGCTTGCACCTGAGTAACCAGAGTCACTCCCAATACCTGGAGTGGCCAAGTGGAGTAGGAGCCCACTCATCTCTCCCCTACTCCAAAGCAGCCAGGCCCTAATTTCTAGTCTTTGCCAAAACCTATAGCAAGGAAACATATTCTCCTTGCTATCCTAACTCCCTGGCTGCTTATTTAACACACATATGACAGGAACCTAGGTGAAACATACATTCCATCCACTACTTTGCCCCTGGTCCTGTCACAGTATATACTAAAGACATATGTGGGATAGTGGGAAGCACGCATCTCACTCCTCTTTGGAATAATTCTTTTTTGCACCAGTTTTCTAATATTCCTAATAGTTCATTTTGGATTGGGAAAGGTATCACTCGGCTTGGTCAGATATGTGAAAATGGCTCACTTATTAAGTTTGAGGTACTTAAGGAGGTATATGGTTTGGATACTAGTCACTGTTTTTTTTATAAACAATTAGAATTTGCAAAAATTCACTCTGGTGAGGTTCACAGCTTTAAAATTTGTAGTTCAGTTTTGTTTAATAGATTCGTCGTCGATCCGGCATGCAAGAAGTCCCTCTCATTCATATATAAGTCCCTGGTTATGGTGGTTCCCTGTAAAACTACGGATAGATGTTGGTCCAAAAGGAGCAGCTTCCTGGGAGATATAGGAGAGGAGGGGCGTGAGCGGATCCTGGGAAACCTAAGCAGGGTCTCTCTTAGTGAAGCCTATAAATTCATTCAGTTTAAACTGTTGCATGGTGTTTATTATTCCCCTAAACAATGGGGAAGAATTGGTATTTCGGGAAAATCTTGGTGTCCCAAGTGTAAACTGGAAGACGCTGATATTCTGCATTTGCTTTGGTCATGTGAAAGTGTTGGGAAGTATTGGAGGGAAGTTTGTAACACTCTTGATAGAAAGCTCAAGTATAATGTTCCCAGGGATCCGCTCACTTTAATCCTGGGGGACTCCAGTAGAATCATGAAACATGAGAGGCTTATTATAAGGGTGCTGTTTTACGCAAGGTTGGTCATCCTCAGAAATTGGATAGCGGTAACTCCTCCCTCTGTACAAGAATGGATAAATACGGTTAACAAAATAATGTCGTACGAACGAATCTGGTATTTAAAGAAAAAAAATGGTGCTCATAAGCACCAGTGTTTTTGGGGAAAATGGGATCAGGAGTGATAGGTTTTTTTTTTTTGTTTTTTTTCCTTTCCGTTTTTTCTCTTCTGTCCAGGGGGGGTGGCGTTGGGATAAAAGTAGGTTATGCTTAGGGGTTATACGATATACCGTATGTTCAGGTATTGTGGCTTGCAGAATTGTTTTTTGTATATATGGCATACCATGAAAATTTTTTATAAAGAAATAAAAATTTAAAAAAAAAAGATATTGGCGTTGTTACTGGCTCATCCTGTATTTCTAACTATGTACAATGGCTGGACCATGGACAAATAAAGCACTTATGCCTGGTGTCAACCCAAGTTGTAGTCTGTAAGCTCCAACGAGCAGGTCTTGCTTATACTTTGTATTAGTGATGAGCGAATAGTGAAATATTCGAATATTCGTGCGAATATCGTACAGATATTCGACTATTCGATCCCATTAAAGTCTATGGGAACAGGTATTCAATTATTGAAAAACATCTACTCAACCACTTGGAGGAAAAAAACAGAAGCTGGGGGATTTGAACGCTTATAGAATATTCGGCTAGCTATTCGATAATATTCGATAGATCAAATACCTTACTATTCGATTGAACAGTATTCGCTCATCACTACTTTGTGTTTTTAGGTTGTTTTTATTTATTCTAATTATTTAACTGTGTATTATGTACCTCTGTACTGAATGCATAAAAAAAGCGCTGCAGAATCTGTTGGCGCTATACAAATAAATATATTATTATTTTATTATTATTATTATTATTATTATTATTATTATTATTATTATTATTAAGATTGGGAGATTCTGGTAGAAGACTGTTTTTCAGAAGTTAGGCAAGACTGCTAAGCTTTTTTTGCAGTCAATCTTGCTGGTGTCGTTCCCTGCATACACAAGAGACAGAGAAGCCAGGAAATTCTGGCACTCCTCCTCACTCTCCAAGGCCAGCTCTGACTGAATGTAGGACACTGGTAGCACCGGTCGAAAACTAAAAAGAATCAAAACAAAAAAAAGTAGTGGAGGGAAAAAGAGCAAAGAGAAAAAAAAACACGTTAGAACATGTAATGACAATATTTGACTTTGTGTTCCACAATACAAAGCTTTACACCACAAGAACACATACCCACCTTCAGTCACTATCTAAGTATGCAGAACTAACTCAATCTAAGGGTGCCTTCACATGTAACAGATCTGCAGCAGATTTCATGCTGCGAATTCTCCGCAAAATCCGCAGTGGATCCAGTACCATTCATCCATATGAGAACACATACTCGCAGCGGGATTGACATCCCGCTGTATGTTAGTTAACCGCCTGCAGCCGAGAGCATACATTACCTGCTCAGCACTGATTGGCTGAGCAGGACCGGAGCCGGGAGCCTCACATGCAGCCGCGGCGCCGAGCAGGTGTTGTAAGCTCTCGGCGGCAGTCTGTGAGGGGTTAACTCACATACTCACAGCGGGATGTCAATCGCGCTGTGAGTATGTGTTCTCATAGGGGTGAATGGTACTGGATCAAATTTGCAGCTTGAAATCTGCTGCGGATCCGGTACGTGTAAAGGCACCCTAAAAATGACATCTACCTAGTCTACTATAATTAAAAAATAAATAAATAAAATAAATAAATAAAAACCCAACTTACACTGCCCAGCAACACCTGTATTGTCTGTATTGTCATCAGCATCAGGCTGATGAGGGTAAAAGACTTCTACAGAGTCTGGGCCAAGTGTTAATCTACTTAAGGCCATGTTCACACAACATAAGTATTAATCACGGCCATTGTTGCCGATTTGCAACACGGTAGTGATTAATACTTACTGCACTGTCCCACTAAAGGGGAATTCTAGGCAAAATAGACTAATGAGCTACCCAAAGGATAACTCTTCAGGAAAATCTGTATATTACAAAGGGATGAAATGCAGGGTCCTCCCACAACAGGTATGAAAATCTGCAGCATGCCCAATTCTCCTGCAGATGTGAATGTAGTAATAAAAGCTCAATGCAAACCTGCTATGTCTGTACCCAACCTTACAGTATTAGGCTATGTTCACACTACGTGAAAGACCGGCCATTCTGTGACCCGGCTGGGTCTCTGCACAGATCATCCCGGCAGGTACTGCAGTATCTTTTATCTTTCTGGCCGCAGCAGCGCGCGCCCGCATCAGAACCTCCCACAGCACACAATGAAGCAAGCGGCCGGAGCTGCTCGCTTCATTGTGTGAACTGACAGGTCCGTTATTTGCGGGTCCCTTGGGATCCTGGCCGGAGCGTATACTATGTGTATACGCTCCGGCCGGGATCCCATAGAAATGTAGGCAGTGTTCACAGGCGTACAAAGTACGGCCGTTGTTGCCGACGGCAACAACGGCCGTACTTTTAGGTAGTGTGAACATAGCCTTATGTGTTAATGAAACTATATTATCTTATATTATCTATTATATATATATTATCTATATTTCCTTTATCCTTAGGAGAACCCACAGAAATAAATTAAATGAACAAACAGGTGCAAAATGTCCTGATAATGGAAAATAACCTCAAAACACATCACGTAAATCAAGCTAAACTATTAAGACAATAGTAGGTCTAACAACCAAAGCAGTGACTGCAAGCACTGCCAACAGCCAAAATGGGGACCTGAACATGCTCATTGGAGGGTTATTTCCCAGTCTGTAACTTAACATGTGATTAACATGTAATATAAGTCAAAAATTGACAAAACTCCTTTATATTTACATAATTACACTCGGCTGTCAAAAAGGTAAAAACCACTCCAACTCTGGAAACTGTTACAGTATTGAATACTGACACAATTCACTCCATGGTCTACCATGTCAGACACTCTTGGTTATGATCCTCATCAGGAGGCTCTTTTCAATTAGCTCAACATATCTTAATACAGGGCTCCAGATGGCGACCAAAATGGTCGCCAATGCGACTGACATCTTGCAAATGGCGCCCAGATTTATTAATCTGGGCGCGATTTGCGACTGGCCCCGGCGGCGCGCTGTCTCTTTAAGGACTTCCGCCTTCCGCACGCTGCGCCGAATCACGTGGCGCCTCTGCGGCCATCCGTCCAATGAATGACGGACGTGCTGGATGACGTGTGCGGGGACACGCTTCTCCAGTGACGTCATCCAGCACGTCCGTCATTCATTGGACGGACGGCCGCAGAGGCGCCACACTCCTCCAGCGCCTCTCTCCCGCCCCTCCTCACCCGGCGGTTCTTCAAGTTCACCCCAGCGGCACCAAGCTTAGATAGTGGGTGAGTACAACCGGAGGGACGGCAGGGGTGGCCAGTAATGTGTGTGGGGGGACCGCGGCCTGGGCGGGGGATTGGTAGTGTGTCTGTTGTGATGGCGGCCAGGTGCGGTAGTCAGTGCGTGTGGGGTGCGAGGGGGGGGTATGTATAGACTGCACAGTACCACTTCCCTCAGTGTCTGTATATATAGACTGCACAGTACCACTTCCCTCAGTATGTATGTATAGACTGCACAGCACCACTTCCCTCAGTGTCTATATGTATAGACTGCACAGTACCACTTCCCTCAGTGTCTGTATGTATAGACTGCACAGTACCACTTCCCTCAGTGTCTATATGTATAGACTGCACAGTACCACTTCCCTCAGTGTCTGTATGTATAGACTGCACAGTACCACTTCCCTCAGTGTCTTTATGTATAGACTGCACAGTACCACTTCCCTCAGTGTCTGTATGTATATACACTGCACAGTACCACTTCCCTCAGTGTCTGTATGTATAGACTGCACAGTACCACTTCCCTCAGTGTCTGTATGTATCAACTGCACAGTACCACTTCCCTGTGTCTGTATGTATATACACTGCACAGTACCACTTCCCTCAGTGTCTGTATGTATAGACTGCACAGTACCACTTCCCTCAGTGTCTGTATGTATAGACTGCACAGTACCACTTCCCTCAGTGTCTTTATGTATAGACTGCACAGTACCACTTCCCTCAGTGTCTGTATGTATATACACTGCACAGTACCACTTCCCTCAGTGTCTGTATGTATATACACTGCACAGTACCACTTCCCTCAGTGTGTGTGTACCACTTCCCATATACATTGCCACAGGGGCTATATGTCATCGGCTGCCGGGGGCTATATATATATATATATATATATATATATATATATATATATATATATATATAGTAGATCATTGCCGGTAAGATGGCAGCTGGCTGAGGGAATACACCGGCAGCAGGGGGTATATGGTTGTCAAGTTGCAAGTTTCCATGTTGAACGTTTTCAAACTAAGAAAAGAAAGAATCTAAAGGAGGATGCTGCTGTGGCCTCTGCACACAGTAAGTCCCATTTAACATAACATTAATTTTACATGTTTTAAAATGTTGGCGACCAAATATTCTATTTGGCGCCTAAATTTTTCAGGTTAGGAGCCAATGGCTCCTAAGTAAATTTTTTAGTCTGGAGCCCTGTAATAAGGTATTTTTTAAAGTTACCCGTATATATGAAAGCAATGCTGGTCGAACACAAGACTTAAAGGGGTATTCCCCCCAAAATAATTTTTGCATCAATACGTTGCCCACCCATAGAGTTCCATCTTTCCGATATCAATTTATTACGAATTCAGCACAGTTTTGCTGTTATCTAGGTGCATTCACCCCCACCAAACAGATAGAATCATCAAACCTCAGTCCAACCAGACACACTCCCTGCTCCTGGCCCGCACCCTCCGAGACGGCATCACATGTCCTCCATCTCTTCAATGCGCTGGGTTAGCGCTTCTAACCCAGCCAAACTAAAGTAAAGGAGCACACTGACGGGGGTGGCTGATGTTAGAGAGGGAGACAGTGATCAGTGCAGCTGTCAATGTCTCCCTCTCTAACAGCAGCCACCCCCGTCCCCCGCACTGTGTGCCCCCTCAGCGCTCACCTGCACTGTTCCCCCTGACTTCGCTCACCCGCAACAGCAATCGCCGCCCCGACCCCCCCCGGTCTGACCTGCGGCCAATCCCCGCCACCCGCTCTCGCCCGTGGCACTCATCATGCAACGGCCCCTCATCTCAGTCTCACTCGCGGCAGCAAAAGGACCCCCCCCCCCCCCCCCCCCGCCCGGCCTCACACGTGCGGTCATCAGCCCCCTACCCCCGGCAGCACCATTCCAGTCTCACACCATCTCAGCTCTGCTATATCCCCGTCACCATCTCAGCTCTGCTACATCCTCAACACCATCTCAGCTCTGCTACATCCTCAACACCATCTCAGCTCTGCTACATCCTCAACACCATCTCACTCTGCTACATCCTCAACACCATCTCACTCTGCTACATCCTCAACACCATCTCAGCTCTGCTATATCCTTGTCACCATCTTAGCTCTGCTATATCCTCGTCACCATCTTAGCTCTGCTATATCCCCGTCACCATCTTAGCTCTGCTATATCCCCGTCACATCTTAGCTCTGCTATATCCCCGTCACCAACTTAGCTCTGCTATATCCCCGTCACCATCTTAGCTCTGCTATATCCCCGTCACTATCTCAGCTCTGCTATATCCCCGTCACTCTCTCAGCTCTGCTATATCCCTGTCACCATCTCAGCTCTGCTATATCCCCGTCACTATCTCAGCTCTGCTATATCCCCGTCACCATCTCAGCTCTGCTACACCATCATCATCGCCATCATCAACTTAGCTCTGCTACTTCTCCATCATCAGATGTAAGCATTGCATGATGGGAAATGTAGTTTCCTATCTTGATTATAGAACATCTTTTAAAAAAACATGTAACTCAGGAACGTCAGCAGCTAGAAGACGGGAGACGGTTCAAAATACTCAGGGGGACTGGTGAGTAAGATCAGCTAGGTTTGGGGGCATTTAATTTTTTTTTCCGCTCTTGGGGGGAATACCCCTTTAAATATAAATCTAGTAGCCAAAATATTACACAATTGTAAAATTCAAATACTGTATCAAATTTAGATGCAGTGCTACACACACACACACACACACAACACTACTTACCTGCAACGAGGAAAATAAATAATAAAACAAACAAACAAACACACACACACACGCACACACACACACACACACACACACAGTTATTCCATCAGCATGTATTATATATCATTGTACTTGCATCTATCATGCCTGGAACACCAGCAAAACATTTACATTTTAATTTTATCTCCAGCCTTTGGTATCATATAACAAATTAATTCAGGCAGAGAGGATTGTGTAGGAAAAAAATTCAGCTAATCCACCAGAGGTTGGTGCTCCAAGAAACATTCCTGGAGATCACAAGGTCAGTATTTAATCTTATATTTCTAGTCTCCATCAGGAGCATAAGGTAAGAGAAGAAAACAACAAATGGGGGGCATGCACAGCCAAAACAATTTATGAGGTTGGGTGCTAACAATAGGCATATAGAAAACCTGTATACCAGAGAAAGCAAAGAAAAGTATATGCCATATAGTGAGTAAGCACACCACAAATCATAGAATAAGCTCAAAAATCACAGTACTTTATTCCACATGTACAAAAAGAGATATAAATAATACTCATAGATCCAAAAAGATTAAAAACACTTAAAAAGCACACCAAACGTGGAGACACCACGTGAGGTGTCATCCACCTTGACACCCCGTAAGAAGATTATAATGTGTCCTGTTCAAAATAAAGAAGGTAAATAACCCTTCAAAAGTGAAAAAAATATATTGCCATAAAGAATAAGATATCAGAACTAATACAAGCAACAATAAGATGAATAGGCAGATAATACAGTGATACCCAAACAATAGATAGTTACCACCTAACCAAGAAATGAACAGTGACACAACGGGGTGTCAATAGGAGGAGGCCCACGCGTTCCGTCCGCACTACCGGACTTCCTGAGGAAGTCCGGTAGTGCGGACGGAACGCGTGGGGCTCCTCCTATTGACACCCCGTTGTGTCACTGTTCATTTCTTGGTTAGGTGGTAACTATCTATTGTTTGGGTATCACTGTATTATCTGCCTATTCATCTTATTGTTGCTTGTATTAGTTCTGATATCTTATTCTTTATGGCAATATATTTTTTTCACTTTTGAAGGGTTATTTACCTTCTTTATTTTGAACAGGACACATTATAATCTTCTTACGGGGTGTCAAGGTGGATGACACCTCACGTGGTGTCTCCACGTTTGGTGTGCTTTTTAAGTGTTTTTAATCTTTTTGGATCTATGAGTATTATTTATATCTCTTTTTGTACCTGTGGAATAAAGTACTGTTATTTTTGAGCTTATTCTATGATTTGTGGTGTGCTTACTTACTATATGGCATATACTTTTCTTTGCTTTCTCTGGTATAAGGTAAGAGAACTTACTAAAACAGTGACTGACATGTGATCCACCCGTTAGAACTACTCTCATTTCTAGCACTAAAAGGCACATTGTATTGAGTACAGCCCGGCCTGAATACTATAGACTGAAATTATTATTATATTACTTAGAAGAACGGACAAACATGAACAGAGAGGGGTGCTCATATAGTGTAGTAGCTCAATGGAGTGGAATTTCCAATATAAAAAGCAAGTTGTAGACTAACCTTCTCGTGTTGTGCGTACGATAGGTACAACACTAGCAAAGCCCAATATAACACAGAAGTCCGCAGCCAGGCAAACAGTGGTAGTGGTCGGCCCCCGGCTAGATGCCGATACTTGCCAAATGTGTATACAAGATAGACTGTAGATAGCTGATATAGCCTGAGCGCAGGACTTGCAAGACGTACTCTCCAGTATAATTCAAAAAATTGGTTTAATGAGCAACGCGTTTCAGCGACGTACTGCCGCCTTTATCAAGCTCCCCAACGCGTTGCTCATTAAACCAATTTTATGAATTATACTGGAGAGTACGTCTTGCAAGTCCTGCGCCGAGGCTATATCAGCTAGCTACAGTCTATCTTGTATTATTATATTATTATAAGAGATCCACAAGGCGACCTTTTTATAGTCATTGTAATAAGAAAGGAACCCACTTTAGTCCTGTCAAAATGCACAACAGACATGTAGGTTAAGGCTACTTTCTAGCAGCTGTAAAATGAAAACGGCACTCTACAAATGCCATTTTCTATCCCTTATAAGAGAGGTAGCAGTCAATGCTCAGACTTGCGAAGAGCATAAGCACCTCGAATCAAATCTAGGCCAGTGCTTCTCAAACTGTGAGGCGGGCCTCACCAGTGAGGCGCCCCCTAGTTGTTGGTGAGGCCCAGCTGAGGAGCCCGTTTTCACAAAAGTAACTATGATCTGCACAGTCCTTTTGCTATTTGCAAAAATCTCCATTTTAGCAAAATTATTAATTTATTTTGTACTTGCTTTATTAGCATATAAAGCTTGGGAGACAGGTGAAAGCTAGCCCTAGCATTATTTTCAGCTTTTGAATAGACTTTCACCACAGACGGTGAGGCCCAGACACCCTCTTGACAAGTCTGGTGAGGCTCCAGTAGAAAAAGTTTGAGAAGCACAGATCTAGGCCATAGATAAAGAATGCACCAAGGCATTTCTAGGTATCTATCTGTCCATACCAACTTGTAAAAGTACAGGTAAATTAAAGTGTCACTGTCGCATTTATTTATTTTTTATTTATTTTTTTGCAGGCGATTATTTTTTAGTCCAGGCGATTTTAAGAAACTTTGTAATTGGGTTTATTAGCCAAATATGACATTATCTGCATTTAAAAAGCCTTTTCCCAGGTCCACCCCCCCCCTCCTCTTTTTCATCCACTGCAAAAAATCAGGAAATTGTTACTTGTTGCATCAGACGTACTCAGTCTGTTCTAGGGAGGGGGGAGGTAGACGGCAGCAGAAAGCTGAGAACAAAGGAATACAGGCACAGAGCTGGGTGAACTCTGTAATCAGAGCTCAGAGAGGTCAGTGGTGACTGTCAGAAGAGACAGAGGGTGATGGATTTGTAGATTAACTCTTTGTTGTCCTGTTTTGGTCTTTTATTTAGCTCTCTCCATAGGAGAACAATGAAGACAGGGGGGAGAGCTTCAAACTGCTTTTTCATGATAAAAATGCATTTTTCGGCTAATAAACCCAGTGACAAAGTTTCTTAAAATCGCCTGGACTATTGATTTCTGCAAAAAAATGTTTCACGACAGTGACACTTTAGGCATGCAAGAAAAGCTGAAAGAAGAAGGCTGAATTAAGTACACTAAGTGGGCGGCCCGCACATACCTTTTAATCATGGCCTTAAGGGCTGCCTTCCTCTCCCTCTCTACAAACTTGTTGATGAGATACGGGGACATGCGAGGTGCTTCTTTATATAGCTTAAAAAATCTGTGAAAATTGGAAAGCGACCAAGCACTGTAAAGGGCAAGAGCATGCGCAACACAGGGGTCCTTTTTCAGCTCTTCGGTCAAATGCGCTAGCTCTGTAGTCATATCTGTAAAAGAAAGAAAAAAAAATCATGAAAGACAAAAAAAAAATCATAGACTGCAAAAACTTGGGTGCCGCTATGACATTTGCAAAGCTTGTACGGTCTATGTGCCATACGCTCCCAACACCATACTGTATTATATTGCAAAGCATAGTGAAATTTCTACATTTGGGTATAGAAATAAAAAAATAATTCATATAAAAAACAACAGGCATGAGAACTGGACCAGGAGAGGCAAACCAAATGTGCATTGCAAATGGAAAATAGAAAAAAGATATTTTATTACCCCCAGAGTTTCTTGTAAAGATGTAATACAAAATCCGATAGGCTGTAAACTCTCCTATGTTTCCAGGAAGGTGGTTTTCGGAAAAGAGAGATTTTAGCTGGACCTGACATTGGTTGAATTCCTCATGGTCTCCCTATATTATAGAATAAAAAACCCCTTTGATTAAAAGGTCTGCAGCAACCTAATTTACATGGTGCATTTACTTTTAACCCCTTAAGGACCGGGCCCTACATGGCCTTAAGGACCGAGGCAAATTTTATGAATGTGACCTGTGTCACTTTATTCATTAATACCTTCGGGATGCTTTTACCTATCCGGCTGATTCTGAGACTGTTTTCTCGTGACATATTGTACTTTACATTTCTGGTAAATTGGAGTCGATACTTATAACGAATCTTTATGAAAAAAACCAAAATAACATGAAAAATTTTGAAAAATTGCATTTTTCCAACTTTGAAACTTTTCTGCTTATACAGAAAATGGTTATGCCACATAAATTATATATTAAATAGCATTAGCAACATGTCTACTTTATGTTGGCAGCATTTATTAAACTATCTTTCATTTTTTTAGACAATAGAAAGCTTAAAGCGTAACTGTCATGGTTTTTTTTTTATTGCAGAAATCAGTAGTATAAGCGATTTTAAGAAACTCTGTAATAGGTTTTATTAGCCAAAAAAGCCTCCTTCTGTACTCAAGAAGCAATCTCCCAGCCTCCCCCCCTGACTTCTTATCTGTGCATTATCAGGCAAATCCGTCTTCATTACAGAGAAGCCAGTGAAGACGGGTTCTGCTCTCTCCATTGTAAGCCTATGAAGAGTGGAGGGGCTGAGGGAGATAAGGGAGCAGGAAGAGGTAACATGAAGGTCAGCTGTTTGTAGACTCTCTGGGCAACTAAACCGCTAAATTCAGGGGTCAGAAAGGTCAGTGCTTATCTATGAACTTACTGAGAGAAGATTGCAGGGTGTTGTGCTGTGCAGAAATCCTCCGTGCTCAGTTACTCCTAACAGCCCCTCCCCTCTCCATAGCCACATAATAGACACAGAAATCCTGCTTCATCTGATGTGAGGGGGGAGGCTGGGAGATTGCTTTTTCAGTACAGAAGGAAACTCTTTTAGTACATAAAACCTATTACAGAGTTTTTTTTAATCGCTTGTACTATAGATATTTATTGTTTTCAGAAAAATGACCCTGAAATGACAGTTACGCTTTAAAACATTAGCAGCAAATTTCCAAATTTTCAGTAAAATTTCAAAATCAGATATTTTTAGGGACCTGTTCAGGTTTAAAGTGTATTTGAGACACATGATATGGGCATGCCCTAGACTTCAATCCTTTTGAAGGGAGGTGGGGAACACTCTTACATCTATGTGCCCTATGCAGGTCCCACTGGACCCCACGGTGTGTCTTTTTGTTTCATTGAGTGAGGAAGTGTGGACACAACACAATGTGATATTCCTTTGAGAAACCCTATTTCTTTCCCGTAAGGCTATAGCTATGAAATGGATAGATAAACGGCCTCCTGCGGTGGCTATGTGGATTACTATGGTTAACTCAGTAGTGTCCTTCGAACGGATAATATATAAACATAGGGGTTGCCCAGCTAAATTTAGAAAAGTATGGGACGCCTGGTGAAGATCCCCTTTGACTCTCATTTCTGAGTCCAAAATTCATGGATCTGAGTAAGGTCCGGCGTTGTGTGTGGAAACACTCTTCTCTCCATGTACTTAATTGTGTGTCTCTTTGAGAGATTGGATTATTTCACATTGTGTTACCTTTTCTGACTAAGCTTTTTATCTCTTTGATTACTGATACTTGTTTACATGGAGCAATGCTCTCCTTGCAGTTACCTAACTCCTAACCTGTGTACGTTTTTGTTGGATATGATTATACATGTATATCCATGATATGTGTATTTTTCTTTGCATCTCCTAATAAAAACGAGTTTAAAAAAAAAAGTGTATTTGAGGGGACTGTATGTTAGAAAGCCCCACAAAGCACCCCATTTCAGAAACTGCACCCCCCCAAACTCTGCAAAAGCACATCCAGAAAGTTTTTTAACCCTTTAGGGGAGTCACAGAAATAAAAGCTAAGTGTGTAAGAAATTTGAAAATTTTAATTTTCTGTGCAGAGATTTTAATGTAATCCAATATCTTTCATAATTATAAACCTATTACCAGAGAAATTCACCCCAATATTGATTGCCCCGTTTCTGCAGTTTATAGAAATACCCCATATGTGGCCCTATTGCGCTATTTGACGCAACCACAAGCCTCAGATATAAAGGAGCGCCTAGTGAAATTCAATGGCTCCGTTATTTTTGGTCATTTTTGACTGTACCACTTCAGGTTGGCAGAGGCTCTGGGGTGCCAAAACCTAAAAAACACCCCTAAAGGGACACCATTTAGAAAACTACACCCCTCAAGGAATGTAACAAGGGGTGCGGTGAGCATTTGGACCCCACAGGTGCTTCACAGATTTTCAGAACAATGTGGCGTGAAAAAAGAAAAATTTATTTTTAACACTAAAACGTTGTTCTAGCCTTCATTTTTTCATTTTCACAAAGGGATAAAAGGAAAAAAAAGACACAAAAAGTGTAGCGCAGTTTCTCCCGAGTACGGAAAACCCCCACATGTGGACATAAAGTGCCAAGCGGGCGCAGGACGAGCCTCCAAAGGGAAGGAGCGCCAATTGGCTTTTGGAAGCTGAATTTAACTGGAAAGGATTTCAAGGGTCATGTCGCATTTACAAAGCGATCGTGCTGCCAAGACATTGGAAACCCCCCACAAGTGACCCCATTCTGGAAACTAAACCCCTCAAGGAATCTAACAAAGGGGAGCAGTAAGCATATGGACCCCACTGGTGACGGGCACAAATATGGAACAATGTGACGTGAAAGGGAAAATTTTCATTTTTTCACTCTCACGGCACAAATGTGCCCGTCATCAAGGGGTCCATATCCTCACTGCACCCCTTGTTAGGTTCCTTGAGGGGTGTAGTTTCCAGAATGGGGTCACTTGTGGGGGGTTTACAGTGTTTTGGCAGCACAAGGGCTCTGTAAATGCGACATGGCGTTCATCATCCATTCTGGCCAAATCCAGCCTCCAAAATCCAAATGGCGCTCCTTCACTTCGGAGGCTTGCCCTGCACCCACATGGCGCTTTATGTCCACATGTGGGGTATTTACGGACTCGGGGGAACTTGCTCTACACATTTTTGTGTTTTTTTATCTTTTAACCCCTTGTCAAAGTGAAAAAATCAAGGCTAGACTAACATTATAGTGTAAAAAATGTAATATTTCATTTTCACGCCACATTGTTCCACATTTGTGCCCGTCACCAGTGGGGTCCATATACTCACTACACCCCTTGTTACATCCCTTGAGGGGTGTAGTTTCCATAATGGTCACTTGTGGGGGGTTTCAACTGTCTTGGCAACACAGGGGCCTTTTAAATGAAACATGGCCCTCGAAATCCATTCCAGCTAAATCCAGCCTCCAAAATGGCGCTCCTTCCCTTTGGAGGCTTACCCTGCACCCGCATGGCGCTTTATGTCCACATGTGGGCAGGGCCGTATTTGTCACTAGGCACCCGTGGTCCGGTGCCTAGGGCGGCGCCCTGGGGGGGGCGGCACCCGCAGGGAACACTTTTTTTATTATTAAAGAAAAAAAAAAAAAAAAAAAAACGTCCGTAGGCACCGGCCCACGGGTGCCTAGTCCGCGCCGGGGGGGGGGGGAGGTGTGACGGAGCGGCCGGGAGCAGGCTGGTGGGCAGGCTGGTTCCCTCCCCCCATGCAGCGCCGAGGTCCGGGGTCCAGGGTGCGGGGCAGGTGTTGAGCTTCCGGCACACACAGTCTGACAGAGGCCGGAAGCTCCCAGCTGCAGCCCCGCGTTCCTGGATCTTCTCTCCTGCTCGGCGGCGCTCACGTGATGTGACGTCATCGCCTAGCAGGAATGAAGATCCAGGAACGCGGGGCTGCAGCTGGGAGCTTCCGGCCTCTGTCAGACTGTGTGTGCCGGAAGCTCAACACCTGCCTCGCACCCCGGACCCCGGCGCTGCATGGGGGGAGGGAAACAGCCTGCCCACCAGCCTGCTCCCGGCCGCTCCGTCTCCCCCCAGCCCCACAGCGTCTGCCCGCCCCCCCAGCCTCTCACCTGCCCCCCCAGCCTCTCACCTGCCCCTCAGCCTCTCCCCTGCCCCCCCAGCCTCTCCCCTGCCCCCCCCCAGCCTCTCCCCTGCCCCCCCAGCCTCTCCCCTGCCCCCCCAGCCTCTCACCTGCCCCCCCCAGCCTCTCACCTGCCCCCCCAGCCTCTCACCTGCCCCCCCCAGCCTCTCACCTGCCCCCCCCAGCCTCTCACCTGCCCCCCCCAGCCTCTCACCTGCCCCCCCCAGCCTCTCACCTGCCCCCCCCAGCCTCTCACCTGCCTCCCCAGCCTCTCACCTGCCCCCCCCAGCCTCTCACCTGCCCCTCAGCCTCTCACCTGCCCCTCAGCCTCTCACCTGCCCCCCAGCCTCTCACCTGCCCCCCAGCCTCTCACCTGCCCCCCCAGCCTCTCACCTGCCCCCCAGCCTCTCACCTGCCCCCCAGCCTCTCACCTGCCCCCCCGCCTCTCACCTGCCCCCCCAGCCTCTCACCTGCCCCCCCCCCAGCCTCTCACCTGCCCCCCCCCCAGCCTCTCACCTGCCTCTCACCTGCCCCCCAGCCTCTCACCTGCCCCTCAGCCTCTCCCCTGCCCCCCAGCCTCTCCCCTGCTCCCCCCAGCCTCTCCCCTGCTCCCCCCAGCCTCTCCACCTAACCATCAGCCTCTCCCCCTAACCCTCAGCCTCTCCCCTGCCCCCCCCCAGCCTCTCCACCTAACCCCTTAGCCTCTCCACCTAACCCTCAGCCTCTCCCCTGCCCCCCCCAGCCTCTCCCCTGCCCCCCCCCAGCCTCTCCCCTGCCCCCCCCCAGCCTCTCCCCTGCCCCCCCCCCCCAGCCTCTCCCCTGCCCCCAGCCTTTCCCCTGCCCCCCCCCGGCCCTCTCCCTATAACCCTCAGCCTCTCCCCTGGTCCCCAGCCTCTCCCCCCTGCATTCTCAGCCTCTTCCCTGACCCCAGCCTCTCTCCCCTGGTCCCCAACCTCTCCCCCCTGCATTCTCAGCCTCTCCCCTGCCCCCCCAGCCTCTCACCTGCCCCTCAGCCTCTCACCTGCCCCCCAGCCTCTCACCTTCCCCTCAGCCTCTCACCTGCCCCCCAGCCTCTCACCTGCCCCTCAGCCTCTCACCTGCCCCTCAGCCTCTCACCTGCCCCCCAGCCTCTCACCTGCCCCCCAGCCTCTCCCCTGCCCCCCAGCCTCTCCCCTGCTCCCCCCAGCCTCTCCACCTAACCATCAGCCTCTCCCCCCAAACCCCAGCCTCTCCCACTGCCCCCCAGCCTCTCCCCCTAACCCTCAGCCTCTCCCCTGCCCCCCAGCCTCTCCCCTGCCCCCCCCCAGCCTCTCCACCTAACCCCTTAGCCTCTCCACCTAACCCTCAGCCTCTCCCCTGCCCCCCAGCCTCTCCCCTGCCCCCCCAGCCTCTCCCCTGCCCCCAGCCTTTCCCCTGCCCCCCCCCAGACTCTCCCCCTAACCCTCAGCCTCTCCCCTGGTCCCCAGCCTCTCCCCCCTGCATTCTCAGCCTCTTCCCTGACCCCAGCCTCTCTCCCCTGGTCCCCAACCTCTCCCCCCTGCATTCTCAGCCTCTCCCCTGCCCCCCCAGCCTCTCACCTGCCCCTCAGCCTCTCACCTGCCCCCCAGCCTCTCACCTTCCCCTCAGCCTCTCACCTGCCCCCCAGCCTCTCACCTGCCCCTCAGCCTCTCACCTGCCCCTCAGCCTCTCACCTGCCCCCCAGCCTCTCACCTGCCCCCCAGCCTCTCCCCTGCCCCCCAGCCTCTCCCCTGCTCCCCCCAGCCTCTCCACCTAACCATCAGCCTCTCCCCCCAAACCCCAGCCTCTCCCACTGCCCCCCAGCCTCTCCCCCTAACCCTCAGCCTCTCCCCTGCCCCCCAGCCTCTCCCCTGCCCCCCCCAGCCTCTCCACCTAACCCCTCAGCCTCTCCACCTAACCCTCAGCCTCTCCCCTGCCCCCCAGCCTCTCCCCTGCCCCCCCAGCCTCTCCCCTGCCCCCCCAGCCTCTCCCCTGCCCCCAGCCTTTCCCCTGCCCCCCCCCCAGACTCTCCCCCTAACCCTCAGCCTCTCCCCTGGTCCCCAGCCTCTCCCCCCTGCATTCTCAGCCTCTTCCCTGACCCCAGCCTCTCTCCCCTGGTCCCCAACCTCTCCCCCCTGCATTCTCAGCCTCTCCCCTTCCCCCCCAGCCTCTCACCTGCCCCTCAGCCTCTCACCTGCCCCCCAGCCTCTCACCTTCCCCTCAGCCTCTCACCTGCCCCTCAGCCTCTCACCTGCCCCTCAGCCTCTCACCTGCCCCCCAGCCTCTCCCCTGCTCCCCCCAGCCTCTCCACCTAACCATCAGCCTCTCCCCCCAAATCTCAGCCTCTCCCACTGCCCCCCAGCCTCTCCCCCTAACCCTCAGCCTCTCCCCTGCCCCCCCCAGCCTCTCCACCTAACCCCTTAGCCTCTCCACCTAACCCCCAGCCTCTCCCCTGCCCCCCAGCCTCTCCCCTGCCCCCCCCCCAGCCTCTCCCCTGCCCCCCCCCAGCCTTTCCCCTGCCCCCCCCAGACTCTCCCCCTAACCCTCAGCCTCTCCCCTGGTCCCCAGCCTCTCCCCCCTGCATTCTCAGCCTCTTCCCTGACCCCAGCCTCTCTCCCCTGGTCCCCAACCTCTCCCCCCTGCATTCTCAGCCTCTTCCCTGACCCCCCCAGCCTCTCCCCTGCCCCTCCAGCCTCTCACCTGCCCCCCAGCCTCTCACCTGCCCCCCAGCCTCTCACCTGCCCCTCAGCCTCTTACCTTCCCCTCAGCCTCTCACCTGCCCCCCAGCCTCTCCCCTGCCCCCCAGCCTCTCCCCTGCCCCCCAGCCTCTCCCCTGCCCCTCAGCCTCTCCCCTGCCCCTCAGCCTCTCCCCTGCCCCTTAGCCTCTCCCACTGCCCCCCAGCCTCTCCCCCTAACCCTCAGCCTCTCCCCTGCCCCCCCCAGCCTCTCCACCTAACCCTTTAGCCTCTCCACCTAACCCTCAGCCTCTCCCCTGCCCCCCAGCCTCTCCCCTGCCCCCCCAGCCTCTCCCCTGCTCCCCATTCTTTCCCCTGCCCCCCCCCCCCAGACTCTCCCCCTAACCCTCAGCCTCTCCCCTGGTCCCCAGCCTCTCCCCTGGTCCCCAGCCTCTCCCCCCTGCATTCTCAGCCTCTTCCCTGACCCCAGCCTCTCTCCCCTGGTCCCCAACCTCTCCCCCCTGCATTCTCAGCCTCTCCCCTGCCCCCAGCCTCTCTCCCCTGCATTCTCAGCTGCTCCCCAGCCTCCCAGCCCCTCCCCCTGACCCACAGCTTCTCCCTCTGACCCCCAGCCTCTCCCCCTGAATCCCAGCTTCTTCCCTGCCCCCCTACCGCTCCCCCTGACCCCCAGCCTCTCCCCCTGAGCCCCAGCCCCCCCTGAACCCCAGCTTCTCCCCTGCCACCCTAGCTGCCCCTCTCTGCTGGTCCCCTGCCCCCCAGCTGCTCTCCATTTCCCCCAGCTGCTCTCCCTTTCCCCCAGCTGCCTCCCTTCCCCAGTTGCCTCCCTTCCTCAGTCCCCCCCCAGCTGCCTCCCTTCCACTGTCACCCCCAGCTGCCCCCCTTCCCCAGTCCCCCTGTCGCCCCAGCTGCCTCCCTTTCCCAGTCACCCCCAGCTGCCCCTGCAGACAAGTTGTGGTCGGAGAAGTCTTCATGATGCTGCGCCAGATGGAGAAGAAAGCAAAAAGTTAGCGACGGCAATCGGAGAAGACGTCACCTGTGAGTCATTAGTAACTGCACTGTAATTACTTCTATAGTGTGCAGAGCCTGTGTACCATTGGGGTCTATAAGGGTCAGTTTATTGTTTGCGGTAGTGTACTGACACAGCCCTGCGGTCACTACAGTACACTAGTGCAAACTTTTTAACTAGGACCCAACTACAAGAGCTGCAGGCACTACAACTCCCAGCATATCCTGAGGGCTGCAGACTGTCAGTACTTGCTGGGAGTTGTAGTGCCTGCAGCTGTTGTAGTTGGGTCCTAGGTGCATTATACACTGTATTCTTTGTGGCATATAAGAATACATAGATCTGTGGGGGCTCAGTGCAGGGAAGTGACCGCAGAACATCACTAATAGGGGATAGAACAAAAATATCTCCCCCTATCCCTATTAGTGATGTTCTGGGGTCACTTCCCTACACTGAGCCCCCACAGATCTATGTATTCTGATCTCCCGCAACGCCTCCAGGACCCAACTACAACAGCTGTAGGCACTACAACTCCCAGAACAGTCTGCAGCCCTCAGGATATGCTGGGAGTTGTAGTGCCTGCAGCTGCTGTAGTTGGGTCCTAGGTGCATCATACACTGGATGCTTTGTGGCATATAAGAATACATAGATCTGTGGAAGCTCAGTGTAGGGAAGTGACCCCAGAACATCACTAATAGGGGATAGGGGGAGATGTTTTTGTTCTTTCCCCTATTAGTGATGTTCTGGGGTCACTTCCCTACACTGAGCCCCCACAGATCTATGTATTCTTATATGCCACAAAGCATTCAGTGTATAGGACCCAACTACAACAGCTGCAGGCACTACAACTCCCAGCATGTACTGACAGTCTGCAGCCCTCAGGATATGCTGGGAGTTGTAGTACAGTAGTACAATCCTATGATAACTGCCGCTGTAGACAGATGTATTACTGGACCTTCAGGGCTGATGGTTGTCACCCACAGATTGCAGCCACCAGGAGCCTCTGCACACAGTGATTTATTACAGGGTTGTCCTCTCAGAGACTACAACTCCCAGCATACCCTGAGAGCTGTATAAATGGAGGGTGTTCTGAGATTTGTCACAGATACAGATGAATTCAGGAAAGGAGCGGGTCAGCATGTCGTGTCTCACTGGTTGTATATTGGTGGCTCCAGGTACCCCAGTCCAACACTGGACAGAACCAGTCCCCCGGCCTCCTTCCTTCCTCCATCACATCTGTTTGATGAGAACAGCGGGCATCAAGCAGAGCGGCACCCAAGTGCCAGGGTATATACCATGCATGTACAGTAACGGCGCGGCGGGGGGGGGGGGGGGGGGTGGTGAGGGGGGGGCGCCTCTGCGTGCAAAGTGCCTAGGGCAGCATGAACTCTAAATACAGGCCTGCATGTGGGGTATTTCCGTACTCAGGGAAAATTGCTCTACACATTTTGTGGTTTTCTTTATCTTTTAACCCCTTGTTAAAATGAAAAAATCAAGACAAGATCAATGATTTAGTGTAAAAATGAACATTTTTTTACTCTAAATGTTGGTCTAGCCTTGATTTTTTCCATTTCCACAAGGGGTTAAAAAAGGAAACGAAAGCAATGCGTGTAGGGTAATTTCCCCTGAGTACGAAAATACCCCACATGTGGACATAATGTGCCATATGGGCACAGGGCAAGCGACCAAAGGGACAGAGCGCGATTTAGAGGCTGGAATGGAGGATGGAGGCCATGTCGCAATTACAAAGCTCCTGTGCTGCCAGGACAGTAGAAACCCCCCACAAGTGACCCCATTCTGGAAACTACACCCCATAAGGAATCTAACAAGGGGTGCAGTGAGCATATGGACCCCACTGGTGATGGGCACATATGTAGAACATGTGGTGTGAAAATAAAAAATCCCATTTTTTTTTCATTTTTATGGCACAAATGTGCCCTTCACCAGGGGGCCATATCCCCGCTGCCCCCCTTGTTAGATTCCTTATGGCAGGCATGTCCAAAGTCCGGCCGGAGGGCCATTTGCGGCCCGCGTTCCGAACTTTTACGGCCCCCAGGTATCCAGCTTGCTATTATCTGCCTGTGTTATAAAGCATATAGCATGTAAAATGGTCGGCCCTCGCACATGTTCACTTCATCAAATTTGGCACTCTTCGAAAAAAGTTTGGACATGCCTGCCTTATGGGGTGTAGTTTCCAGAATGGGGTAACTTGTCTACTGTCCTGGCAGCACAGAGGCTTTGTAATTGCATCATGGCATCCTCTAATGGGAATGGCGGCCATACCTACTTAGCTGGTGAAAAGGGACAGTTATTAATTTATCTGGGGGTATTAGGCTAATAACTAGTTCATAAGGTTGAAAATGACAGGTGTCCATCAAATTCAACCTGTGTTGATCCAGAGGAAGGCAAAATACCCTCATAAGGCAGACGACAGTAGCCTCATCAATGGGAAAACATTCCTTCCCGACTCCATAATAGCGATCAGAATAATCCCTGGATCAACGTGACCCCTGAAATAGGAATAAGGGACAGAATTTAGATAATGTAGAACACCGATGACGTGTTGTAAGCCTTGAAGCGATCCAGTATGCAGAGGCCGGGGTGATCAGGACAGGTGTCACACTGGAAAATGGTGTCCTTCCTGATCCCCCTGTTACCCCACACTCTGTACTTCTTCTGGGGTCTCCTGTTTTCCAGTGTGGGGGACGTCACCTGGAAAATGTTGCCCTGGTGCGATACGGGGTCCTTCATATCCAGAAGCGCTGGGTCCGCTCCATGGCTGCTAAATATTAGGGCTGGTATTATTGCTTCTGATATTTTCAGATCGTGCCGCAAGCTACAGTAGCTCGGGCAGCGAGGAACCGGAAGAGGGGGCGCTGGTATAAAAGTTATCCCCGTACAGGTGGTAACCTTTATCCAGCAGTGGGAAGATCAGTTCCCGAATGATCCCCTCACTAGCTCGGAGGATGGGGGGGCATCTGGGGGCTGGATTTGGGTGTCCCTTCCTTCATACACTCTAAGAGTACGTGCACACTGCGGAATGGCGAAGGATAACCCTTTGTGCATTCCACAGCTGGCACCCACCGGCGGAATGATGGGGGCGCGCGTCTCCGCTCGTGTCATAGACTCCATTCTATGTACAGGCGGATTCCACCCTGTATTCATTCTCTGGATGGACGACGGAATCCGCCTGTGCATAGAATGGAGTCTATGACACGGGTGGAGACGCTCGCCCGCTTCAGTCCGCCGTTGGGTGCCAGCTGTGGAATGCACAAAGGGTTATCCTTCGCCATTCCGCAGTGTGCACGTACCCTAAATCTGTAAGTGTACCCTGAGGTACTCTCACAGAGTTTGTAGAATTTCACGCCATACCGTCACCTCTTATTGGGACGGTACTGGCGGAAAAGACGTGTCTGGGGGGCAGCGTACGCTACGCTATCCCCAGACACGTCACTGGATGATGAGGATGAATGGAGGAAAGAAGGATCCCCCCATTCATCCTCACTGGCTGTTTCAGTGTCGGAGGCAATAATAACGTATGCGCCTGATACCGAAAACACCCTGGGGGCCATTTTTATACGGGGATTGGTATATGGGGTATGTAAATGTGTAGTGGTGTAGTGTAAAACTTTATTCCGTGTAGTGTAATGGTGTTTTTTACATTAAGTATAAAAAAAAAAACCTACGCCAAGAAAGGAGTTGCCAATAAATGTACGGCACTTATAAGCAGACCGTGGCTGTAGGATATGGGAAAAAAACACCCTACGCCAAAAAAGAGGAGTTGCTGATCAGCGGCGCACTTATGCGCGATGCTGATCAGCACTCAGCGGCGATAGGGTGCGGGAAAAAAAAAAAACTTTCTTCAACCCTATAGCTACTGATATGTGTATTATATACACTTATCAGCTGCTAGGGGGCAGTAGAACGCAAATTCCGGAAAAAGCCGAAGTTTGACAACGCTGGAGCCGATGATTGCCGATGGGGACCGCCGGAAAAGGACGGAGACGAGGACGCGATCGGGACCCGGAAGACGCAATCAGGACGCTGGATCAGGTGAGTACCTAGCTGAGGTGTCCACAGCAGGTATTTAACCCTTTCATGGGATACTTATATCACTGTGATCGGCCGGCCGATCACGGCGATCGGGACGTGGCACCGTGGCCACCATTACTTTTAACAGTAATGGCGGTCGGTGCCGTTCTCGGACAGCACCGACCGCCATTGCTTTCCGGGCCATCGGGTCACCGATGACCCGGAAAGTTGCAGATCGCCGCCATTGGCTGTTCTGAATTGATCAGCTAATAGCAGCGATCGTCAGCATGGGAGGGGTTAATCACCCCCCGTGCCGACAAGCAGGGATGGCCTGCTATACATTATATCAGGCCATCTTCCCCGATCGCTGCGTGTGTACACGCAGCGATCGGGGAAACCGCGGGCGTAAATGTACGCCCGTTTGCGTTAAGGCACGGGTTTTGGGGGCGTAGGAATATATGGATTTTTAATTTCTGAATTATTTTTTTTGCTGCGGAAACTGTTGGTGCTATACAAAAAAAAAATTGTTTTTTTATTATGCAAGTCTATTGAAGACTAGAAAAAAAGTTATTACAATAGGTATTAAAATTCTGCTCTATTCACTTGAATGGAATGAAGCTGTGCAAAACCACAGTCAAAATAATGAAAAGAAAGGTCTACTTCTAAAAGTGAGCAACCATGTTTTTGTAAGCCTGAATAACCCCTTTAAACACTGCCAGGACTCGCATAGAAAGCCTGAGAGTCATGCTCCATGCACAACTCACATAGCCAAACTTATCTGCAAAAAAGTCCCCCCCCCCCCCAACTCTAGTTCCTACAGTTTCTGCAAGATCTAAGGGCTAAGAGTAGGTTGAATGGTGCGGCGGCAGAGCATGCACTGTGCTGCTGAATTCAAAGTCTCTGGCACTGATGGCAATGGCTCATCACAGGGCTAAGGATAGGTGAAAAATGCTTTAGACCAGAATTATATTCCTCTAACAAATGCTTTAATGTAGCAGAAAGCGTACCTTTTCCAGTGCTATCCGTGCATGGGTCTCGTAGACTTCAACAGTAAACTCTGTACGAATGCCCTGGACCTGTAAAGCAGACATGAGCTTTAAAACAAGCACTGAAAATATGAGAGGACCCTTAGGTCCCTCACCAGACCCCCTTAGTGGCACATACCATCAAGTCTTGACGTATTGATTTCAACTGCTCACATGCAAATGCATAGTCTTGTTTTTCCTTAAAATGCCCTTTTACCATTGTCAAAGACGTTCGCAAGACCTATAAATTAAAGAATAACTTTATAAGTGCTAATAAAACTAACATTTAAAACCTTTCACATGTTCAGTGACAACTATGCATATTTTGTCTAACTCTTATTTCTATTACTGCTCAGAATACCACAAAGATTCCAAAAACAGAGGAGGAGCTCAACTACCTGATATCAGGTTATACAATCTAGCATACAGACATATTAGAGACTGGCTCAATCACACCTCTTACTTTTCTAACTTCTCACTAGAATCATCCCTTACCCATCCATGGCCTTTATCCGCACTCCTTCACAGTACCATCTCTGAATTACCTACTCATTTCAGGCAAAATGTCATTCTTAGAGACACAATAGCGACTTGGAAAACTGTCAGGAAACTATACAATTTACCCTTCAAACTTTCTAAATATCTTCCCTTGTGGAATTCGCCATTATTCCGACCTGGAATTAGAAACCCTGACCATACAGTATGGAAGGAAAGGCATATCACTAATTTAGGTCACTTACTTGATTCTGAAAAAGGAATATTTCTTTCCTGGGATCGACTGAGAGAACAATATGTCTTGCCCCAAGAACAAGTAGTACAGTACTATAAACTTCTCAAATTAGCAAGCAACCGAGTTCAATCAATAGCCATTGCAGAAAAATCGGGACCGTTTGACCTTCTTTGCTCCAGAACGACCTTACGACTTTCCCTGTCACAAATATACCAAATGCATTCCTCCATTTCTTTTGACAGTGCCCCCCCCCCCCCCCCCCCGGCATTTTTGAAAAAATGGTATGACGACTTACAATGTAATGATTTAGAACAACGATTACTGAACGGAATTAAATTCGTCCACACCACTACTCCTAACACAAAATTGAGAGAGCTCCACTTCTGACTGTTAAACAAAGCAATATATGCTTTTAATCTCTCTTATACTCAACACATAGAAGGTTATTTACAACACTGTCCTAAATGTGCTAAATCTAAAGCTGATCTCTTTCACTGTGTATGGCTGTGTCCCCATGTCCACCTTTATTGGAAATTGATAGAATCTTTTCTAACAAACACTTGGGGCACGACTCTGCCTTTTGATCCAATCTGTTACTTGTTCCATGATGTGACGGAAGGAGGTGAGGCTCTCTCAGCCAGAAGGACTCTTCCTCCTGGAGTTCACCTTACTCTATTGTTAGCCCTTAAATGCCTTTTAAATCATTGGCTCAAGTCTACATCCCCTACAATACCAGAGTTGGTTGATAATCTCAAAGAAACACTTCATTGGGAAATGATTGATACCCTACGTAGTAATGAAAAGTTTACGGTTTCTTTCATGAAAAAATGGAAACTTTTTATAGTGAATGCTCTGTCTACAGAAGAAAGAAATTCTGTTATGCAACAATTTTCCAATACAGCTTGGTATCACAAAGCAATAGTTGCAGGTACCCAGGGAGTACTTACCTGTACTTGATATAGAGCATACTATGATACAATTTTACTTCATTTGTATGTTAGAGCAATAATTGGTTACTTTCTTGTTTTTTTTTCAATGATTTGTTATATTTATTTATGTAATTTTATATAAGTCTACTGACTTGTCATAGTTTATCTATTATTATATGATTGTTCTTATCACTTTGTATTTATGTATAACTTCAATAAAATATTGTTTAAAAGAAAAAAAAAAAAGAATACCACAAAGATTTAGCACTGGTAAAAAGTAGGGATGAGCGAATCTACAGTAAGGACGAAGCGAATCGCTTCGTCCCTATCTGTATTCCGCTCATCGGGCTGTGGCGCTTTGAAGTGTGCGCTGCTCCTTCCCAGGTGCTGGAAAACTGAAGGATCCAATCCTGGAAAACTGGGAAAAGATTCCCAGGACGGGATCCATCTTTTCCCAGCACCTAACAAGGAGCGGCGCACATTTCAAAGCGCCGCAGCCCGATGAGCGGAATACAGATAGGGACAAAGCGATTCGCTTCATCCTTACTGTAGATTCGCTTATCCCTAGTAATAAGTATAATGGAGACACCTACTGAGTTTATAACATACGTAAGATAGGGAGAAAAAAAAGGATCTGAAGTCTTACAGAAACAGGTCGCACGGTTGATGGATCTGGAGCACAGGTCAAACGTAGGTAAGTTTTCGTGATGTCCTCTGAAGTTCCCACAATTTTCAGCTCATTCCAGTCCAAATTACCCGAATCCTCTAGATTAGGAAGCTGCAGAACTAAAGGCTGGAAGCGTGCTGCTCGATTTTCTTTTTTTAAATCTTTTTCAGGATCCTCGAAATCCATAGTCATGTTTTTTTTGTGGTCTCGTTTGTTTAAGTTTTGCTCATTACTAACAAGGATAAAGGAAACTGGTGTCAACTAAACTGTCTAAAGCATAGAGATGGTAAAATGACAATACATGGATATGAATAGTGCCATCAGAAACCATCAAACGTACTCACTCAACCATCTAAGAACAATGGCGCATGCCAGGACCTTATCTGACAACTACAGGGATTTGGGACCCCTCACGCTCAATGATAGTAGCCATACTTGGAACTACTCCTGAGTTATTACTATATCATATATGACTGATGGGTTATAGACTAAATAAGTTGACGAGACATAACCACTTTATCATTAACCCCTTAAGGACAGAGCCTGAAATGGCCTTAAGGACAGAGACAAATTTTATGAATATGACCAGTGTCACTTTATTCATTAATAACTTCGGGATGCTTTTACCTATCCGGCTGATTCTGAGATTGTTTTCTCGTGACATATTGTACTTTACATTTCTGGTAAAATGGAGTCGATACTCATAACAAATCTTTATGAAAAAAACCAAAATAACGTGAAAAATTGTGAAAAAATGCATTTTTCAAACTTTGAAACTTTTCTGCTTATACAGAAAGTGGTTATACCACATAAATTATATATTAAATAGCATTAGCAACATGTCTACTTTATGTTGGCAGCATTTATTAACCCCTTAAGGACAGAGCCTGAAATGGCCTTAATGACAGAGACAAATTTTATGAATATGACCAGTGTCACTTTAGTCATTAATACCTTCGGGATGCTTTTACCTATCCGGCTGATTCTGAGATTGTTTTCTCGTGACATATTGTACTTTACATTTCTGGTAAATTGGAGTCGATACTCATAACAAATCTTTATGAAAAAAACCCAAATAATGTGAAAAAATGTGAAAAAATGCATTTTTCCAACTTTGAAACTTTTTTGCGTATACAGAAAGTGGTTATACCACATAAATTATATATTAAATAGCATTAGCAACATGTCTACTTTATGTTGGCGGCATTTATTAAACTATTTTTCATTTTTTTTACACAATAGGGAGCTTAAAACATTAGCAGCAAATTTCCAAATTTTCAGTAAAATTTCAAAATCAGATATTTTTAGGGACCTGTTCAGGTTTAAAGTGTATTTGAGGGGCCTGTATGTTAGAAAGCCCCACAAAGCACCCCATTTCAGAAACTGCACCCCCCAAACTCTGCAAAAGCACATCCAGAAAGTGTTTTAACCCTTTAGGGGAGTCACAGAAATAAAAGCTAAATGTGTAAGGAATTTGAAAATTTTAATTTTCTGTGCAAAGATTTTATTGTAATCCAATATTTTTCATAATTATAAACCTATTACCAGAGAAATGCACCCCAATAATTATTGCCCCGTTTCTGCAGTTTATAGAAATACCCCATATGTGACCCTATTGCGCTATTTGACGCAACCACAAGCCTCAGATATAAGGGAGCGCCTAGTGAATTTCAACGCCTCCGTTATATTTGGTCATTTTTGACTGTACCACTTCAGGTTGGCAGAGGCTCTGGGGTGTCAAAACCTAAAAAACACCCCTAAAGGGACACCATTTAGAAAACTACACCCCTCAAGGAATGTAACAAGGGGTGCGGTGAGCATCTGGACCCCACAGGTGCTTCACAGATTTTCCGAACAATATGGCGTGAAAAAAGAAAAATTTATTTTTTACACTAAAACGTTGTTCTAGCCTTCAATTTTTCATTTTCTTAAAGGGATAAGAGGCAAAAAAAGTGTAGCGCAGTTTCTCCCGAGTACAGAAATACCCCACATGTGGCGATAAAGTGCCAAGGGGGCGCAGGACGAGCCTCCAAAGGGAAGGAGCGCCAATTGGCTTTTGGAAGCTGAATTTCACTGAAAAGGATTTCAAGGGCCATGTCGCATTTACAGAGCCCTCGTGCTGCCAAGACACTGGAAACCCCCCACAAGTGATTCCATTCTGGAAACTACACCCCTCAAGGAATCTAACAAGGGGGGCAGTGAGCATATGGACCCCACTGGTGACGGGCACAAATGTGGAACAATGTGACGTGAAAGGGAAAAATTTCATTTTTTCACTTTCATGGCACAAATGTGCCCGTCATCAAGGGGTCCATATCCTCTTTTCCCCCCCTGTTAGATTCCTTGAGGGGTGCAGTTTCCAGAATGGGGTCACTTGTGGGGGGTTTCCAGTGTTTTGGCAGCACGACGGCTCTGTAAATGCGACATGGCGTTCATCATCCATTCTAGCCAAATCCAACCTCCAAAATCCAAATGGCGCTCCTTCCCTTCGGAGGCTTGCCCTGCGCCCACATGGCGCTTTATGTCCACATGTGGGGTATTTACGGACTCGGGGGAAATTGCTCTACACATATTGCGTGTTTTTTTCTCTTTTAACCCCTTGTGAAAATGATAAATTCAAGGCTAAACCAACATTATAGTGTAAAAAATGTAATATTTCATTTTCACGCCACATTGTTCCACATTTGTGCCCGTCACCAGTGGAGTCCATATGCTCACTACACCCCTTGTTACATTCCTTGAGGGGTGTAGTTTCCATAATGGGGTCACTTGTGGGGGGTTTCAACTGTCTTGGCAACACAGAGGCCTTTTGAATGCAACATGGCCCCACAAAATCCATTCCATCCAAATCCAGCCTTCAAAAACGAAATGGTGCTCCTTCCCTTCGGAGGCTTACCCTGCACCCGCATGGCGCTTTATGTCCACATGTGGGGTATTTACGGACTCGGGGGAAATTGCGCTACACATTTTGTTTTTTTTCTCCTCTTTTAACCCCTTGTGAAAATGATATATTCAAGGCTAAACCAACATTATAGTGTAAAAAATGTAATATTTCATTTTCACGCCACATTGTTCCACATTTGTGTCCGTCACCAGTGGGGTCCATATGCTCACTACACCCCTTGTTACATTCCTTGAGGGGTGCAGTTTCCATAATGGGGTCACTTGTGGGGGGTTTCAACTGTCTTGGCAACACAGGGGCCTTTTGAATGCAACATGGCCCCTCGAAATCCATTCCATCCAAATCCAGCCTTCAAAAACCAAATGGCGCTTCTTCCCTTCGGAGGCTTACCCTGCACCCGCATGGCGCTTAATGTCCACATGTGGGGTATTTCCGTACTCAGGGGAAATTGCTCTACACATTAAATGTTTTTTTTTATCTTTTAACCCCTTGTGAAAATGAAAAAACATGACAAGATAAATAATTTAGAGTAAAAATTTTACAAAAATTACACTAAATGTTGGTCTAGCCTTGATTTTTTCCATTTCCACAAGGGGTTAAAAAAGAAAATGAACACAAAACGTGTAGGGTAGTTTCCCCTGAGTACGAAAATACCCCACATGTGGGCATAATGTGCCATATGGGCACAGGGCAAGTCACCAAAGGGACAGAGCGCCATTTAGAGGCTGGAATGGAGGATGGAGGCCATGTCGCAATTACAAAGCTCCTGTGCTGCCAGGACAGTAGAAACCCCCGACAAGTGACCCCATTCTGGAAACTACACCCCATAAGGAATCTAACAAGGGGTGCAGTGAGCATATGGACCCCACTGGTGACGGGCACTTACGTAGAACATGTGCCGAGAAAATAAAAAATACAATTTTTTTCATTTTCACGTCCCAAATGTGGCCGTCACCAGGGGGCCATATCCCAGCTGCCCCCCTTCTTAGATTCCTTATGGGGTGTAGTTTCCAGAATGGGGTCACTTGTGGGGGGTTTCTACTGTCCTGGCCGCACAGAGGCTTTGTAATTGCATCATGGCATCCTCTAATGGGAATGGCGGCCATACCTACTTAGCTGGGGAAAAGGGACAATTCTAATTTATTTGGGGGTATTAGGCCAATTATTAGTTTATAAGGTTGTAAATGACAGGTGTCCATCAAATTCAACCTGTGTTGATCCAGAGGAAGGCAAAAAACCCTCGTGAGGCAGACGACAGTAGCCTCATCACAGGGAAAAATTCCTTCCCGACTCCATAATGGCGATCAGAATAATCCCTGGATCAACGTGACCCCTGAAATAGGAATAAGGGACAGAATTTAGATAATGTAGAACCCCAGTGACGTGTGGTGCGCCTTGGAGCGATCCAGTATGCAGAGGCCAGGGTGATCAGGACAGGTGTCACACTGGTAAATGGTGTCCTTCCTGATCCCCCTGTTACGCCACACTCTGCACTTCTTCTGGGGTCTCCCGTTCTCCTGTGTGGGAGACGTCACCTGGAAAATGTTGTCCTGGTGCGATACCGGGTCCTTCATATCCAGAATCGCTGGGTCCGCTCCATGGCTGCTAAATATTAGGGCGCTATTACTACTTCTGATATTTACGGATCGTGCCACAAGCTACAGTAGCTCGGGCAGCGAGGGACCGGAAGAGGGGGTGCTGGTATAAAAGTTATCCCCGTACAGGTGGTGACCTTTATCCAGCAGTGGGAAGATCAGTTCCCGGACGACCTTCCCACTAACTCCAAGGATGGGGGAGGGGGCATCTGGGGGCTGCATTCGGGTGTCCCTTCCTACATACACTCTAAGGGTACGTGCACACAGCGGAATGGAGAAGGATAACCCTTTGTGCATTCCGCAGCTGGCACCTGCCGGCAGACTGATGGAGGCACGCGTCTCCGCTCGTGTCACACTCCATTCTATGCACGGGCGGATTCTGCCCTCTGTCCAATGTGTTCATTCTTTAGACGGATGACGGAATCCACCCGTGCATAGAATGGAGTCTATGACACGGGTAGAGACGCGCGCCTCCATCAGTCCGCCGGCGGGTGCCAGCTGCGGAATGCACAAAGGGTTATCCTTCGCCATTCCGCAGTGTGCACGTACCCTAAATCTGTAAGTGCACCCTGAGGTACTCTCACAGAGTGTGTAGAATTTCACGCCATACCGTCATCTCTTATTGGGACGGTACTGGCTACGCTACCCCCAGACACGTCACTGGATGATGAGGATGATGAGGATGAATGGAGGAAAGAAGGATCCCCCCATTCATCCTCACTGGCTGTTTCGGTGTCGGAGGCAATAATAGCGTATGCGTCCGACACCGAAAACACCCTGGGGGCCATCTTTATACGGGGATTGGTATATGGGGTATGTAAATGTGTAGTGGTGTAGTGTAGTGTAAAACTTTATTCCATGTAGTGTGGTGTAGTATAGTTTTTTTTATGTGTTTTTTTGACAGTAAGAAAAAAAATATCCCTACGCCAAGAAAGGAGCTGCTAATAAATGCCGCACTTATGTGCGGCACTTATCAGCAGCCAGTGGCGGTAGGATATAGGGGGGAAAAACGCCCCTACGCCAAAAAGGAGGAGTTGCTGATCAGCGGCGCACTTACGAGCGATGCTGATCAGCACTCAGCGGCGTTAGAGCGCAAAAAAAGAAAAAAAAATTGGGAAAAAAAAAATAAAATAAATCTTTTTAACCCAAAGCAACTGATCAGTGAATGGTATTCACTGATCAGCCGCTAGGGGGCGGTAGAGCGACGCTGCCGGAGATTGCCGAGACTCGCCGAACCCGAGGACCCGAACGTTTCCGAAGGTTTCCGACGCTGGACGACCGAACCCGGAAGTGAAGCGAAGAAGAAGCGAGGACGGCGCAGACCACAGATCTTCGCCCAGATCAGGTGAGTATGGTACACCTGCACCACACACACCTGTTCTGCACCCCTCAGCTACCTAGCTGAGGGGTGCAGAACGAGACAAAACTTTTTTTTTACATTTTGATAGCCATGATGGGCCGGCCGGTACTGGCCGGCCTATCACGGCGATCGTGGGGGTGGCATCGGCGCCATCTTTGGTGGGGACACTAATAGCGATTGGTGCTGTCTCGGACAGCACCAGTCGCCATTGCTTTCCGGGTCACCGATGACCCGGAAAGCTGTTTTCAGCTGCTATATGCTGATCTGTATTGATCAGCATATAGCAGCGATCGTCGGCACGGGAGGGGTTAATCACCCCCCGTGCCGACGAGCAGAGATGGCCTGCTATACATTATAGCAGGCCATCTTCCCCGACCGCTGTGTGTGAACACACAGCGATCAGGGAAAGATTGGGCGTAACTATACGCCCGTTTGCGTTAAAGCCCACCCTGCGGGGGCGTATACTTACGCCCAATGTCGTTAAGGGGTTAATAATTGGTATTGTCACCCACTAAGTAAACATTTCTATGTTACTAGTGCAATGGGAGGGTATTTTGCACCTGAGGTGCCAAATATCACTATCACCAAGAGAATGGCGATAGCTGTGATTTGCTAGCATTTTAAGACATCGACAAATGACAATTTATAGCACAGAATTTTACTATTGCATACCTTTTGCCACGTCCCTTCTGAAAGTTCCTGCGGCCACCTGACCGACTTTCGTCTCCTGAACTGCTTTCAGAGTCTGAATCACTGAAAAGACAAGACAGGTAACTAAACAGAACATTGTAACAAAATAAAGACTGTGCTTCTAAAACTAGGAACTCATCATGGTTTCTTACCCGCACCGGTATCTCTTGAAGGGGGAGCCAACAGTAGAGGAGGCTCCTAACAGTTTTACAGTGCTGAAAATACATTAGTCTCTATTAGAGATACCAGGTCAACACAGACAATGAGATAAGAGTTTTTACTACAAAAATATTCACCTGTGTTCGTGGCTCTTCTCTGCTTGCTGCTGTAACATGTGGTGGTGCATGCGTGCTTGCTGGGATAGACCGCCAATATTACTGTGCTGCTCATTAGATTCAAAGTTCTGATTGGACGTCACAAAAGGACGCCTCTGAATATTAAAGTTTTTGCTCAGTGTGAATGGGTCCTGTGAGTTAAAAACATCGTAGTTTACCCTGGGTTGAATAAACACTTGTTATTGTTCTAAACTTTGCTATGATAGATAGAGATACATTTATCAAGATGCACTCCTGGTGAATGTCATGGAAAAGGTACAGAGTTTTTGCTTTCCATGTGTGTGTGTGTGTGTGGGGGGGGGGCGTTGCAACAAGGCAGAGCCAGTAGCGGACTATAATAGGTCGATTTCAGGCCCTGAGCTCCTGGAATTATACTTATAAGAATAATACTTATATAAGACTTATACTTTCAGTGGTATATTGTCTCCTGGCTACAGTTCTGCCATGATTTGCAAAAAAAATCGCTGCTTTTTTACAGCAATTTTGCACAAATCAGGGCATCATGACATTATATATCGTGTAGTATGCGCACCACACTACTGCTGCCATAGTTACAGTGGAGTTGGGGGGCCCAGGCTTGGTGAACAGTCCAGGGCCTATGGTGAAGTTAATCCGCCCCTGGGCGGAGAGAAGATACTTGTGACATAGATACATACAAGGGAGAGATAGATAGAGGAGATAAATAGATCTATCTATCTCCTCTATCTATCTATCTATAAAATGTACCCAAGGGAGATTATAAACCATTGCACTAGTAGTGAGATCACTGCAGCTGTGTGTAAGGGACTATTTTTTTATGCAGGTTAGGTCAGTGGAAGGAAACCAAACAACTGTTATCTAGTATCTATGGTAACAAGGCCCAAACCGCAAGGCACTACTGGGAAATAAAGTAGCCTCCTGGTCTCATGCTTCACACTGGGCCCCTCCCACATACAGTGAGGATACCAGGACAGCAGAGACAAGAAATAGGCTAAAAAGGACAGAAAATAAGATCTAGGAGTAGCTGTTTATACATGGATAGTGTTAAAATTGTGGTAGGTATTATTCCAAGCATTATTTTTTTTTTTATCACTTTGTGGCAGAACCCTTTAAGTGTGACAAACATGTAAAAAAAAAACAGGAATTGAGGAAGGGCTGGCTCTGATCCTCTGCCGTTTAGCATCATTATATTGTGTTACTGCATCATTTTTGTGCAGGCGCTGCAGTACTGCAATGACACTCCAACATGTGTGAACACAGCCCTAATTTCACTGCAGAGTTTTGCACAATCAGCAACGTTGAAACACCTGCTGCCCCCTGTCTGCATCATCAGCCTGTGCTCAGCAAACACACACAATGTGAGACAGAGGCCAGAGGCCTGGAATATTTGTCTCTTAAGGTAGAAAAAAAAGGGGAGAGAGAGGGCAGGGGCGCCTCCTGGTGTTGTATGTCTAGGGAGATGCCTTCAAATAGATGTAAAATAAAACGCACTCACCTAGTGGAGTTCTGCAATGTTATAGGCAAAACTCTACACTCACCGGCCACTTTATTAGGTACACCTGTCCAACTTCCTGTTACCACTTAATTTCTATTCAGCCAATCACATGGCGGCAACTCAGTGCATTTAGGCATGTAGACATGGTCAAGACAATCTCCTGCAGTTCAAACCGAGCATCAGTATGGGGAAGAAAGGTGATTTGAGTGCCTTTGAACATGGCATGGTTGTTGGTGCCAGAAGGGCTGGTCTGAGTATTTCAGAAACTGCTGATCTACTGGGATTTTCACGCACAACCATCTCTAGGGTTTACAGAGAATGGTCCGAAAAAGAAAAAACATCCAGTGAGCGGCAGTTCTGTGGGCGGAAATGCCTTGTTGATGCCAGAGGTCCGAGGAGAATGGGCAGACTGGTTCGAGTTGATAGAAAGGCAACAGTGACTCAAATAGACAACCGTTACAACCAAGGTAGGCAGAAGAGCATCTCTGAACGCACAGTACCTCGAACTTTGAGGCAGATGGGCTACAGCAGCAGAAGACCACACCGGGTGCCACTCCTTTCAGCTAAGAACAGGAAACTGAGGCTACAATTTGCACAAGCTCATCGAAATTGGACAGTAGAAGATTGGAAAAACGTTGCCTGGTCTGATGAGTCTCGATTTCTGCTGCGACATTCGGATGGTAGGGTCAGAATTTGGCGTCAACAACATGAAAGCATGGAGACACCGCAGCTCCGGACGGCTTACACCAATCCTGGACGTACGGAGAACAATCTTGGGTGTGAACCTCTAGGGATATGGGCTAAGATATGGGCGCAGGTGCTCGCTTCTAGGGTTAACCACACAAATTCCAGTGGTTACTTCAAAGTGACGGTTTTATTGTAAAAAACGACGCGTTTCGGCCAGCCGCATACAGGGAGGCCTCTCTCAAGAGTTCCTGGATTTCTATGAGCTACCAGTGTGGCAGAACCGTACAGATATGGTAATACATTGTATAGACACAGCTATATAACTTTTAATAGAAAACAAATTTTCCTTATCCGGAGTTCCCCTTTAACCCCTTGAGGACCCAGCCCAAAATGACCCAGTGGACCAGGCCAAATTTTGTGATTTTGACCTGTTTCACTTTATCCATTAATAATGTCTAGATGCTTTTACATATCCTAATGATTCTGAGACTGTTTTCTCGTGACATATTCTACTTTAAATTACTGGTAAATTTGAGTGGATATTTATAGCGAATACTTATGAAAAATCACAAAATAATGTGAAAAATTGGGAAAATTTTCATTTTTCTAACTTTGAAATATTCTGCCTGTAAGGAAAATAGTTATACCACATAAATTAGACACTAAATAACATTAGCAATATGTCTACTTTATGTTGGCAGCATTTTTTAAACTTGCTTTCAATTTTTTAAAACACTGGAAAGCTTAAAAGTTTAGCAACAATTTTCCAGATTTTCGAGAAAATTTCAAAATCAGCTTTTGTTAGGGACCAGTTGAGGTTTGAAGTGAATTTAAGGGGATTGTATGTAATAACCCCCCCACAAATCACCCCATTTCAGAAACTGCACCCCCTAAACTGTTCAAAATCACTCCCAAAAAGTTTTTTAACTCTTTAGTTGAGTCACAGAAATAAAAGCTAAATGTGTAAGAAAATCGAAAATTTCAATTTTCTGTGCACAAATTATATTGTAATCCAATTTCTCTCATAGTAGAAAACCTATTACCAGAGAAATGCACCACAAAATGTATTGCCCTGTTTCTGCAGTTTAGAGAAATACCCCATATGTGGACATAAACTGCCAAGTGGGCGCTAGGAGAGCCTCCAAAGGGAAGGAGCGCCGTTTGGATTTTGGAAGCTGGATTTGGCCAGATTGGAGGACGGAGGCCATGTTGCCTTTACAAAGGCCCAGTGCTGCCAAAACAGTAGAAACCCCCCACAAGTGACACCATTATGGAAACTACACCCCTCAAGGAACGTAACAAGGGGTGTAGTGAGCATATAGACCCTATTGGTGGCAGGCACAATCTGCTAAGAAAATGAAAAATTACTTTTTTTTGACCAAAAAGTTAGTCTAGCCTCAAATTTTTCATTTTCACAAGTGGTTGAAAAAGAAAAAAACCTGCTAGACATGTAGAGCAATTCCCCCTGAGTACGGAAATACCCCACATGTGGACGTGAAATGCCAAGTGGGCGCTAGGAAAGCCTCCAAAGGGAAGGAGCGCTGTTTGGATTTTGGAAGCTGGATTTGGCCAGATTGGAGGACGGAGGCCATGTTGCCTTTACAAAGGCCCAGTGCTGCCAAAACAGTAGAAACCCCCCACAAATGACACCATTATGGAAACTACACCCCTCAAGGAACGTAACAAGGGGTATAGTGAGCTTATGGACCCCACTGGTGACCGGTACAAATGTGGAACAATGTGCCGTGAAAATGAAAAATTTTATATTTTTAACTAAATTGTTAGTCTAGCCTCACATTTTTCATTTTCACAAGGGGTTAAAAAAGAAAAAAACCTGCTAGACATGTAGAGCAATTCCCCCCGAGTACGGAAATACCCCACATGTGGACGTGAAATGCCAAGTGGGCGCTAGGAAAGCCTCCAAAGGGAAGGAGCGCTGTTTGGATTTTGGATGCTGGATTTGGCCAGATTGGAGGACGGAGGCCATGTTGCCTTTACAAAGGCCCAGTGCTGCCAAAACAGTAGAAACCCCCCACAAGTGACACCATTATGGAAACTACACCCCTCAAGGAACGTAACAAGAAGTGTAGTGAGCATATAGACCCTATTGGTGGCAGGCACAATCTGCTAAGAAAATGAAAAATTACTTTTTTTTGACCAAAAAGTTAGTCTAGCCTCACATTTTTCATTTTCACAAGGGGTTAAAAAAGAAAAAAACCTGCTAGACATGTAGAGCAATTCCCCCCGAGTACGGAAATACCCCACATGTGGACGTGAAATGCCAAGTGGGCGCTAGGAAAGCCTCCAAAGGGAAGGAGCGCCGTTTGGATTTTGGAAGCTGGATTTGGCCAGATTGGAGGACGGAGGCCATGTTGCCTTTACAAAGGCCCAGTGCTGCCAAAACAGTAGAAACCCCCCACAAGTGACACCATTATGGAAACTACACCCCTCAAGGAACGCAACAAGGGGTATAGTGAGCTTATGGACCCCACTGGTGACCGGTACAAATGTGGAACAATGTGCCGTGAAAATGAAAAATTTTATATTTTTAACTAAAATGTTAGTCTAGCCTCACATTTTTCATTTTCACAAGGGGTTAAAACAGAAAAAAAACCAGCTAGACATGTAGAGCAATTCCCCCCGAGTACGGAAATACCCCACATGTGGACGTGAAATGCCAAGTGGGCGCTAGGAAAGCCTCCAAAGGGAAGGAGCGCCGTTTGGATTTTGGAAGCTGGATTTGGCCAGATTGGAGGACGGAGGCCATGTTGCCTTTACAAAGGCCCAGTGCTGCCAAAACAGTAGAAACCCCCCACAAGTGACACCATTATGGAAACTACACCCCTCAAGGAACGCAACAAGGGGTATAGTGAGCTTATGGACCCCACTGGTGACCGGTACAAATGTGGAACAATGTGCCGTGAAAATGAAAAATTTTATATTTTTAACTAAAATGTTAGTCTAGCCTCACATTTTTCATTTTCACAAGGGGTTAAAACAGAAAAAAACCTGCTAGACATGTAGAGCAATTCCCCCCGAGTACGGAAATACCCCACATGTGGACGTGAAATGCCAAGTGGGCGCTAGGAAAGCCTCCAAAGGGAAGGAGCGCCGTTTGGATTTTGGAAGCTGGATTTGGCCAGATTGGAGGACGGAGGCCATGTTGCCTTTACAAAGGCCCAGTGCTGCCAAAACAGTAGAAACCCCCCACAAGTGACACCATTATGGAAACTACACCCCTCAAGGAACGTAACAAGGGGTGTAGTGAGCATATGGACCCTATTGGTGGCAGGCACAATCTGCTAAGAAAATGAAAAATTACTTTTTTTTGACCAAAAAGTTAGTCTAGCCTCAAATTTTTCATTTTCACAAGGGGTTAAAACAGAAAAAAACCTGCTAGACATGTAGAGCAATTCCCCCCGAGTACGGAAATACCCCACATGTGGACGTGAAATGCCAAGTGGGCGCTAGGAAAGCCTCCAAAGGGAAGGAGCGCTGTTTGGATTTTGGAAGCTGGATTTGGCCAGATTGGAGGACGGAGGCCATGTTGCCTTTACAAAGGCCCAGTGCTGCCAAAACAGTAGAAACCCCCCACAAGTGACACCATTATGGAAACTACACCCCTCAAGGAACGCAACAAGGGGTATAGTGAGCTTATGGACCCCACTGGTGACCGGTACAAATGTGGAACAATGTGCCGTGAAAATGAAAAATTTTATATTTTTAACTAAAATGTTAGTCTAGCCTCACATTTTTCATTTTCACAAGGGGTTAAAACAGAAAAAAACCTGCTAGACATGTAGAGCAATTCCCCCCGAGTACGGAAATACCCCACATGTGGACGTGAAATGCCAAGTGGGCGCTAGGAAAGCCTCCAAAGGGAAGGAGCGCCGTTTGGATTTTGGAAGCTGGATTTGGCCAGATTGGAGGACGGAGGCCATGTTGCCTTTACAAAGGCCCAGTGCTGCCAAAACAGTAGAAACCCCCCACAAGTGACACCATTATGGAAACTACACCCCTCAAGGAACGTAACAAGGGGTATAGTTAGTATATGGACCCCACTGGTGGCAGGCACAATATGGGACAATGGGTTGTAAAAATTAAAAAATGAATTTTTTCATTTTCACAGCACATTGTTCCACCTATGTGCCTTCCACCAGTGGGGTCCATATGCTCACTACACCCCTTTTTAGATTCCTTGAGGGGTGTACTTTCCATAATGGGGTCACTTGTGGGTATTTTCACTGTTTTGGCAGCACAGGCGCTTTGTAAAGTCAACATGGTGTCCGTCCTTTATTTTCGCCAAATCAAGCTTCCAAAACGGTGCTCCTTCCCTTTGGAGGCTTTCCTTGCGCCCGCTTGGCACTTTAAGTCCACATGTGAGGTATTTCCATACTCGGGGGCAAATTCTCTACATGTTTAGGGGGTATTTTTTTCTTCTAACCCCTTGTGAAAATGAAAGATTCTAAGCTTGACCAACATTTTAGTATAAAAAATTAAATTTTTTAGACTAAAAGGTTGGTCTAGCCTGGAATCTTCCATTTTCTCAAGGGGTTAAAAGTGGGGTGGATGGGGAATGAGCAGAGCAATTTCCGCCGAAGGGGGAAATACCCCACAAGTGGACATACATTACTAAGTGGACACAGGACAAGCCTCCAAAAGGACAGAGTGCCCTCTTGAGGCCGGAAAGGATCATTGAAGCCATGTTAAATTAACAAAGCCCCCAGGTTACCAAGACAGTAGATATGCCCCACAAGTGACCCCATTATGGAAACTACACCCCTCAAGGAATTTAACAAGGGGTGTAGTGAGCATATGGACCCCACTTGTGGGGGGTATCCACTTTGCATATAGGTGTGGAAATGAATTGCTATGTGGGCACAGGACAAGCCTCCAAAAGGACAGAGTGCCCTTTTGAGGCCGGAATGCCCTTTTGAGCCCTCATGCTACACGGACCTCACTGGTGACCGGCACATAGGTAGGGTTAAAAGAGAAAAATAAATTAGACATGCACGGAGTTGGCTGACAGTTGCAGACATTCTCAGGAAAATAAATAGAAAAATGCCCAAGCAAAAGGACGCCATTACAGAAACTACACCACCCAAGAAATGTATTTAGGAGGTGTAGGGTGCAAAAGCATTTCAAAAATTTATTTTCCTGGACTGAATGTGCTGCAGTAGTTGAAAATTAGAAATGCCAATTTTCACACTGCTCAACTGTAAGGCCAGTATGACTCTCCACGTCGGCATTTGATGCCGTCATGGAAAGTCTGCCCTCCACTAAAGGGCCAGTTCACACTGAGTAAACACGGCGTTATTCCGTGGCGGACCTCTCCGCCGTGCTCAGTGTGCTGCTGTAAGTGATTGAGAGGGTGCTCGCTGGTCCGCTCCCTGTCCTCTCCGCTCAAACTAGCGTGCGTCCTCTCATTCACTTACAGCAGCACACTGAGCACAGTGGGATTTACACCGTGTTTACTCATTGTGAACTGGCCCTAAGGGTGCGTTCACACCGAGCAAAAACGTTGGAATTCCACCTGCCCCAGTGTAAACCAGTGTGTCTATGGGAGGGCTTGCACGCCTCCGCTCAAAGAACTGACATGTAAATTCTTTGAGCGGAGACGCGCGAGCCCTCCCATACTAACACTGTTTGAGACTGAGACAAGTGGAGCTCTGCTTTGGAATTCCCCCGATTTTGCTCAGTGTGATCATGCCCTAATTATGCCGTGTATGTTCCTTCTAGAAAAAAAAAATCTAAATCTGGCTCTAATTATAAGCCTGCAAATACAATGGGCCTTGGGAGCCCATGTGTATTTGAGGTCTAAATTAGGAGATAGGCACGGCATTGGCTGACAGTTGAAACATAGAAGCTCAACTGTCAGGCCAGTATGACTTTCCACATCGGCATGTGATGCCGACATGGAAAGTCTGCCCTCCACTAATTATGCCGTGTATGGGTCTATTTACACAGAAAGATTATCTGACAGATTATGTGCCAAAGATTTGAAGCCAAAGCCAGGAATGGATTTGAAAGTGGAGAAATCTCAGACTTTCCTTTACGACCTGATCTCTGTTTATAGTCTGTTTCCAAAGCTGGATCAGAGATCAGGTCATAAAGGAAAGCCTGAGATTTCTCCTCTTTCAAATCCATTCCTGGCGTTGGCTTCAAATCTTTGGCAGATAATCTTTCCGTGTAAATGGACCCTATGTACCCTATATAAAAATAAAATAAAATAAAAATAAACCCTACATGTGGCCAGTAGAGATGAGCGAACTGTTCGGACTTTTGGTCCGATGGCATCGGCGCTCTCTCGTAATGCCTGTGTTCCTGGCTGCATATTTGCGCTCCCGGGAATATGTGGCCAGTATATTCCAGGGAATCCATGTTGAATTCCCTGGAATATCCTGCCCGCATATTCGCGGGAGCGCAACTATGCAGCCGGGATCACAGGCATTACGAGAGAGCGACCAAAAGTCCAACGGTCCGCTCATCTCTAGTGACCAGTGACCAGAAGTAGAAAGGACAAATTTGGGAATTTTGAAGATTGGCAATTAATACTCCATGGACGTATGGTACGTCTTGAAGCATTCTTTTATACAGAGGCCAGGTTTATCAGGACATGTATCACACTGAAAACACGTGTCCTTTCTAAACCCCCTTTTGTAGCACACGCGACACCTTTTCTGGCTTTTGCCCTTCTTGCCAGTGTGAGGGACTTCGCCAGGAAAGTGCTGCCCTGGCACGATACGGGGACCTCCAGTTGCAGCTGCAGAAGTACTAGGCCCTCCTCCTTCTCCTCCACAAAAAATCAGGGCCTTGACAACTGCCTCCTGAAACTGGAGGTATTTCCCAGGGTGGCCGGCACAACGGTAAAGTACAAACGCGTTGTACATTGCCGTTTGGACCATGTGCACGGCTAACTTTTTGTACCAGATGTTTGTTTTCCGCAGAGCACTATATGGCTTTAGGACTTGATCTGAAAGATCAACTCCTCCCATATACCGATTGTAGTCCAAAATACAATCGGGTTTGAGTGCTACTGCGGTGGTACCGCGGACAGGGACAGGGGTCGTGCCAGGACCATGGATAGTAGTCAAAATAAGGACATCGCGTTTGTCCTTATATTTGACTAATACCAGGTTGTCGCTACAATGGGCCTTGAAGACACCCCGTCGCAGTACTTCTGCCACAGGAGATCTTGGGAGGCCTCTCTGATTTTTCCTCACAGTGCCGCAAGCTACAGTAGCTCGGGTACTGAGGGATTTGAAAAGAGGGAGACTGGTATAAAAGTTATCCACGTAGAGGTGGTAACCTTTATCCAGTAGTGGGAACATCAGTTCCCACACAAGCTTCCCACTAACTCCCAGAGTGGGGGGACATTCTGGAGGTTGGATGTGGGTGTCCCTCCCTTCATAAACTCTAAATCTGTGAGTGTACCCTGAGGTACTCTCACAGAGTTTGTAGAGTTTGATGCCGTACCTTGCCCTCTTACTTGGAAGGTACTGGCGAAATTGGACTCTCCCCTTGAAGCTGACAAGGGATTCGTCAATGGAGATATATTTCCCTGGGATATATACCTCCGAAAATTTGGCCGCAAGATGATCAATGACCGGCCTAATTTTGTATAGGCGGTCGTAAGAGGGATCATCTCGGGGGGGGCACCTTGCATTATCGTTGTAATGCAGGAATTTGAGGATGGCCTCAAAGCGATGCCTTGTCATGGCCATCCGGTGTATTGGAGTGTTATATAAAATATCCACACTCCAATACTGCCTAATTCGGGGTTTTTTAACTAGCCCCATGTGCAGCAGAAGACCCCAAAACGTGGTCATTTCTGCTGCATCAACTGGGGTCCAGCTGTGGGATCCCGAAAAAAAAGAGGAGACGGGGTGCTGAGCCAGAAACTGCTGGGCGTACAAATTAGTTTGCACGACCATCAGACTTATCAGTTCATCACTGAAAAAGAGCTTAAAAAATTTCAGTGAAGCCTGAGGGGTCAAATTGGATTCCCGATTGTCCCACAAAATCGGGAATCTGTGGCTCAAAATTGGGGGGGACTGGGGTCCAGATGGGCTCACTTGTATGGGGGGCTGGGGTGGAGATGGGGTCACTGGGGTGGAGATCGGGGGAGGCTGCCCGAGGCGTTCGCCTTGGACGCCTTCGGCGCCTTGGGGGTTCATCATCGCTACATGATGAAGAGGAGGAGGAGGAGGTCGAAACGAGGAAAGTAGGATCTTCCTCTTCTCCCTCACTGGCTGTATCGGTGTCAGAGGCAATAAGAGCATATGCCTCTTCAGCCGAATACAGACGATGGGACATTTTTGTAAGATTTAGATATGGGGGGTTATGTAAATCAGTAAAATTTATTTATGTGTAGTGTGTGTGTTTTTTACACTTACACTTTTCAAGGGAAAAAAAAACTGTGCCCACTTGTTGCTGATCAGTGAATAGTCACTGATCAGAACAAGAGAGACAGGGGGGATGGCAGAGGGGTGGGCAGGTGAGGGGGTGGGTGGCGGAGGAACTGTCTGAGTGGGCAAAGAGAGTCAGGGGGGAGAAGCTGGCACAGGGGTGGGCAGGTGAGGTGGCCAGGTGAGGGGGAGGGTGGCAGAGGAACGGTCTGAGTGGGCAAAGTGACTCAGGGGGGAGAGGCTGGTACAGGGGTGGGTCGGTGAGGTGGGCAGGTGAGGTCTGAGGGGGCAAAGAGAGGCAGAGGGACTGGGCAGCACGGACGCAAAAAAAGGGGGAAAAAAGTATTTGTTAGAGAAAAAAAGGGGCACACTTGTTGCTGATCAGTGATTAGTCACTGATCAGAACAAGAGAAACGGGGCGGTGGGTGGGGGTTGGAGGAACAAAGAGGCAAGGGTGGAGGATGGCACAGGGGTGGGCAGGTGAGGTGGGGGGGAACTGTCTGAGGAGGCAAAGAGGGGCAGAGAGGATGGCACAGGGGTGGGCAGGTGGAGGATGGCACAGGGGTGGGCAGGTGGAGGATGGCACAGGGGTGGGCAGGTGAGGCTGGTGGAGGAACGGTCTGAGGGGTCAAAAAGAGGCAGGGGGAGGCTGGCACAGGGGTGGGAAAGTGAGGTGGGCAGATGAGGGGGCGGTGCGGAGGAACGGTCTGAGGGGGGCAAAGAGAGGCAGGGGGACCGCTAGCAGCACAGAGGATGCTGCTAGCAGGATCTCCCTGCACACACTATGCCACCGACGGATGCGACAGCACGGGCAGCACGGAGTGGCGCAGGGGAAAACAAAAAAAAAAAACTTGTGCCCACTTGTTGCTGATCAGTGATGAGTCACTGATCAGAACAAGAGAGACAGGAGCAGCAGCAGCAGTAGAACTACTGCTGCTGCACAGTCACAAATTTCAGGAGATCAGCCAGGCAGCACACAGTGGGCACTGCTGGCTGATCACCCTGCACTATGCCACCAACGAGGCTGGCACAGATGGGGGGGGAGCACAAGAACAGTGGGAGGGCACAGGGGAGAAGGAGAGGATGACAGGGGGGGAGAAGAGGATGACAGGGGGGGGAGAAGAGGAGGAAGACAAGGGGGAGAAGAGGAGGAAGACAAGGGGGAGAAGAGGGGGAAGACAGAGGAGGAAGGGGGGCAGTAGCTGATGGGAAGAGGGGGGGAAGATGGCACAGGGGGGCAGATGGCACAGCGGCGGATCTCACAGGGGGGCGGATGGCACAGGGGAGCGATGGTACAGGGGGGCGATGGCACAGGGGGTAATGGGACAGGGGGGCGGATCTCACAGGGGGGCGGATGGCACAGGGGCGGATCTCACAGGGGGGCGGATGGCACAGGGGCGGATCTCACAGGGGGGCGGATGGCACAGGGGAGTGATGGCACAGGGGGGCGATGGCACAGGGGGGGGGCGATGGCACAGGGGGGGGCGATGACGGGGCACAACGGGGCAGCAGCGGGCAACTCACAAACACCCTCTCTGCTCGGCGATCCTGACGAAAAGGAGGGCGAGCAGGGAGGGATCAATATTTTGAAACGCCCGCCTCGCCCGTGATTGGCCAGTTACTGGCAAACGGCCAATCCGGGTGATCGGGGGGCGGGGGTCACGTGGTACACGCGGGGGTCACGTGGTCCGGCATAACCGTGATTGGTGCTGTCTCTGACAGCACCAATCACGGTGTTCTAACGTCATACCGGCCCACAATGCACCGGTATTGCTGTGATTGGCTGCCCTTAATTGGCCAGCCAATCACAGCGATCGTGATGGCGTGGGGGACGCGATTCCGCGGCTGCAGGTGAGTAAAAGGTCGCTGCTGAAAGGATCAGCAGCGATCTTTACTTTATATGTTTTTATTAACCCCCTGCAGCGCGGAATGCCCATGACGTAACGTTACGTCATGGGTCGTCTGGGGACAGACTTCCATGACGTAACGTTACGTCCAGGGTCGTCTAGGGGTTAAAGACACTGGTCTAAAGTATAAGCTAGGGAATTCCTTTTATCAGAACAGTCACAAAAACATTCCATGGGGGAAACCAAGTACCATATCCTTTACCTGTGCATTAGCTTGGCCATCATTTGATCCTTTTGTAGCACTCCCTGCACTGGCTTTACTTATGTTGGCCAGAGCTTGCCGTGCCTTCTCACACTCTGGATTCACATGCATTGGTGTCTCTAAACCACCATCTCTACTTTCACTGTACTGCTGAACCCTGAATAAAAAATAGGATTAACGTATTTTTCGTTTTAGAAGACGCATTTTTTAACAAGAAAATATCTTGTTAAAAAAAGTGCCAGCGTCTTATATTCAGGAGACTCTGCCCCTTGCTAGCATTTTAAGACATCGACAAATGACAATTTATAGCACAGAATTTTACTATTGCATACCTTTTGCCACGTCCCTTCTGAAAGTTCCTGCGGCCACCTGACCGACTTTCGTCTCCTGAACTGCTTTCAGAGTCTGAATCACTGAAAAGACAACACAGGTAACTAAACAGAACATTGTAACAAAATAAAGACTGTGCTTCTAAAACTAGGAACTCATCATGGTTTCTTACCCGCACCGGTATCTCTTGAAGGGGGAGCCAACAGTAGAGGAGGCTCCTAACAGTTTTACAGTGCTGAAAATACATTAGTCTCTATTAGAGATACCAGGTCAACACAGACAATGAGATAAGAGTTTTTACTACAAAAATATTCACCTGTGTTCGTGGCTCTTCTCTGCTTGCTGCTGTAACATGTGGTGGTGCATGCGTGCTTGCTGGGATAGACCGCCAATATTACTGTGCTGCTTATTAGATTCAAAGTTCTGATTGGACGTCACAAAAGGACGCCTCTGAATATTAAAGTTTTTGCTCAGTGTGAATGGGTCCTGTGAGTTAAAAACATCGTAGTTTACCCTGGGTTGAATAAACACTTGTTATTGTTCTAAACTTTGCTATGATAGATAGAGATACATTTATCAAGATGCACTCCTGGTGAATGTCATGGAAAAGGTACAGAGTTTTTGCTTTCCATGTGTGTGTGTGGGGGGGGGGGGGGGAGCGTTGCAACAAGGCAGAGCCAGTAGCGGACTATAATAGGTCGATTTGCACTAGTAGTGAGATCACTGCAGCTGTGTGTAAGGGACTATTTTTTTATGCAGGTTAGGTCAGTGGAAGGAAACCAAACAACTGTTATCTAGTATCTATGGTAACAAGGCCCAAACCGCAAGGCACTACTGGGAAATAAAGTAGCCTCCTGGTCTCATGCTTCACACTGGGCCCCTCCCACATACAGTGTGGATACCAGGACAGCAGAGACAAGAAATAGGCTAAAAAGGACAGAAAATAAGATCTAGGAGTAGCTGTTTATACATGGATAGTGTTAAAATTGTGGTAGGTATTATTCCAAGCATTATTTTTTTTTTTTATCACTTTGTGGCAGAACCCTTTAAGTGTGACAAACATGTAAAAAAAAAACAGGAATTGAGGAAGGGCTGGCTCTGATCCTCTGCCGTTTAGCATCATTATATTGTGTTACTGCATCATTTTTGTGCAGGCGCTGCAGTACTGCAATGACACTCCAACATGTGTGAACACAGCCCTAATTTCACTGCAGAGTTTTGCACAATCAGCAACGTTGAAACACCTGCTGCCCCCTGTCTGCATCATCAGCCTGTGCTCAGCAAACACACACAATGTGAGACAGAGGCCAGAGGCCTGGAATATTTGTCTCTTAAGGTAGAAAAAAAAGGGGAGAGAGAGGGCAGGGGCGCCTCCTGGTGTTGTATGTCTAGGGAGATGCCTTCAAATAGATGTAAAATAAAACGCACTCACCTAGTGGAGTTCTGCAATGTTATAGGCAAAACTCTACACTCACCGGCCACTTTATTAGGTACACCTGTCCAACTTCCTGTTACCACTTAATTTCTATTCAGCCAATCACATGGCGGCAACTCAGTGCATTTAGGCATGTAGACATGGTCAAGACAATCTCCTGCAGTTCAAACCGAGCATCAGTATGGGGAAGAAAGGTGATTTGAGTGCCTTTGAACATGGCATGGTTGTTGGTGCCAGAAGGGCTGGTCTGAGTATTTCAGAAACTGCTGATCTACTGGGATTTTTACGCACAACCATCTCTAGGGTTTACAGAGAATGGTCCGAAAAAGAAAAAACATCCAGTGAGCGGCAGTTCTGTGGGCGGAAATGCCTTGTTGATGCCAGAGGTCCGAGGAGAATGGGCAGACTGGTTCGAGTTGATAGAAAGGCAACAGTGACTCAAATAGACAACCGTTACAACCAAGGTAGGCAGAAGAGCATCTCTGAACGCACAGTACCTCGAACTTTGAGGCAGATGGGCTACAGCAGCAGAAGACCACACCGGGTGCCACTCCTTTCAGCTAAGAACAGGAAACTGAGGCTACAATTTGCACAAGCTCATCGAAATTGGACAGTAGAAGATTGGAAAAACGTTGCCTGGTCTGATGAGTCTCGATTTCTGCTGCGACATTCGGATGGTAGGGTCAGAATTTGGCGTCAACAACATGAAAGCATGGAGACACCGCAGCTCCGGACGGGTTACACCAATCCTGGACGTACGGAGAACAATCTTGGGTGTGAACCTCTAGGGATATGGGCTAAGATATGGGCGCAGGTGCTCGCTTCTAGGGTTAACCACACAAATTCCCGTGGTTACTTCAAAGTGACGGTTTTATTGTAAAAAACGACGTGTTTCGGCCAGCCGCATACAGGGAGGCCTCTCTCAAGAGTTCCTGGATTTCTATGAGCTACCAGTGTGGCAGAACCGTACAGATATGGTAATACATTGTATAGACACAGCTATATAACTTTTAATAGAAAACAAATTTTCCTTATCCGGAGTTCCCCTTTAAAGACACTGGTCTAAAGTATAAGCTAGGGAATTCCTTTTATCAGAACAGTCACAAAAACATTCCATGGGGGAAACCAAGTACCATATCCTTTACCTGTGCATTAGCTTGGCCATCATTTGATCCTTTTGTAGCACTCCCTGCACTGGCTTTACTTATGTTGGCCAGAGCTTGCCGTGCCTTCTCACACTCTGGATTCACATGCATTGGTGTCTCTAAACCACCATCTCTACTTTCACTGTACTGCTGAACCCTGAATAAAAAATAGGATTAACGTATTTTTCGTTTTAGAAGACGCATTTTTTAACAAGAAAATATCTTGTTAAAAAAAGTGCCAGCGTCTTATATTCAGGAGACTCTGCCCCTTGCTAGCATTTTAAGACATCGACAAATGACAATTTATAGCACAGAATTTTACTATTGCATACCTTTTGCCACGTCCCTTCTGAAAGTTCCTGCGGCCACCTGACCGACTTTCGTCTCCTGAACTGCTTTCAGAGTCTGAATCACTGAAAAGACAACACAGGTAACTAAACAGAACATTGTAACAAAATAAAGACTGTGCTTCTAAAACTAGGAACTCATCATGGTTTCTTACCCGCACCGGTATCTCTTGAAGGGGGAGCCAACAGTAGAGGAGGCTCCTAACAGTTTTACAGTGCTGAAAATACATTAGTCTCTATTAGAGATACCAGGTCAACACAGACAATGAGATAAGAGTTTTTACTACAAAAATATTCACCTGTGTTCGTGGCTCTTCTCTGCTTGCTGCTGTAACATGTGGTGGTGCATGCGTGCTTGCTGGGATAGACCGCCAATATTACTGTGCTGCTCATTAGATTCAAAGTTCTGATTGGACGTCACAAAAGGACGCCTCTGAATATTAAAGTTTTTGCTCAGTGTGAATGGGTCCTGTGAGTTAAAAACATCGTAGTTTACCCTGGGTTGAATAAACACTTGTTATTGTTCTAAACTTTGCTATGATAGATAGAGATACATTTATCAAGATGCACTCCTGGTGAATGTCATGGAAAAGGTACAGAGTTTTTGCTTTCCATGTGTGTGTGTGTGTGTGTGGGGGGGGGGGGGGGAGCGTTGCAACAAGGCAGAGCCAGTAGCGGACTATAATAGGTCGATTTGCACTAGTAGTGAGATCACTGCAGCTGTGTGTAAGGGACTATTTTTTTATGCAGGTTAGGTCAGTGGAAGGAAACCAAACAACTGTTATCTAGTATCTATGGTAACAAGGCCCAAACCGCAAGGCACTACTGGGAAATAAAGTAGCCTCCTGGTCTCATGCTTCACACTGGGCCCCTCCCACATACAGTGTGGATACCAGGACAGCAGAGACAAGAAATAGGCTAAAAAGGACAGAAAATAAGATCTAGGAGTAGCTGTTTATACATGGATAGTGTTAAAATTGTGGTAGGTATTATTCCAAGCATTATTTTTTTTTTTTATCACTTTGTGGCAGAACCCTTTAAGTGTGACAAACATGTAAAAAAAAAACAGGAATTGAGGAAGGGCTGGCTCTGATCCTCTGCCGTTTAGCATCATTATATTGTGTTACTGCATCATTTTTGTGCAGGCGCTGCAGTACTGCAATGACACTCCAACATGTGTGAACACAGCCCTAATTTCACTGCAGAGTTTTGCACAATCAGCAACGTTGAAACACCTGCTGCCCCCTGTCTGCATCATCAGCCTGTGCTCAGCAAACACACACAATGTGAGACAGAGGCCTGGAATATTTGTCTCTTAAGGTAGAAAAAAAAGGGGAGAGAGAGGGCAGGGGCGCCTCCTGGTGTTGTATGTCTAGGGAGATGCCTTCAAATAGATGTAAAATAAAACGCACTCACCTAGTGGAGTTCTGCAATGTTATAGGCAAAACTCTACACTCACCGGCCACTTTATTAGGTACACCTGTCCAACTTCCTGTTACCACTTAATTTCTATTCAGCCAATCACATGGCGGCAACTCAGTGCATTTAGGCATGTAGACATGGTCAAGACAATCTCCTGCAGTTCAAACCGAGCATCAGTATGGGGAAGAAAGGTGATTTGAGTGCCTTTGAACATGGCATGGTTGTTGGTGCCAGAAGGGCTGGTCTGAGTATTTCAGAAACTGCTGATCTACTGGGATTTTCACGCACAACCATCTCTAGGGTTTACAGAGAATGGTCCGAAAAAGAAAAAACATCCAGTGAGCGGCAGTTCTGTGGGCGGAAATGCCTTGTTGATGCCAGAGGTCCGAGGAGAATGGGCAGACTGGTTCGAGTTGATAGAAAGGCAACAGTGACTCAAATAGACAACCGTTACAACCAAGGTAGGCAGAAGAGCATCTCTGAACGCACAGTACCTCGAACTTTGAGGCAGATGGGCTACAGCAGCAGAAGACCACACCGGGTGCCACTCCTTTCAGCTAAGAACAGGAAACTGAGGCTACAATTTGCACAAGCTCATCGAAATTGGACAATAGAAGATTGGAAAAACGTTGCCTGGTCTGATGAGTCTCGATTTCTGCTGCGACATTCGGATGGTAGGGTCAGAATTTGGCGTCAACAACATGAAAGCATGGAGACACCGCAGCTCCGGACGGGTTACACCAATCCTGGACGTACGGAGAACAATCTTGGGTGTGAACCTCTAGGGATATGGGCTAAGATATGGGCGCAGGTGCTCGCTTCTAGGGTTAACCACACAAATTCCCGTGGTTACTTCAAAGTGACGGTTTTATTGTAAAAAACGACGCGTTTCGGCCAGCCGCATACAGGGAGGCCTCTCTCAAGAGTTCCTGGATTTCTATGAGCTACCAGTGTGGCAGAACCGTACAGATATGGTAATACATTGTATAGACACAGCTATATAACTTTTAATAGAAAACAAATTTTCCTTATCCGGAGTTCCCCTTTAAAGACACTGGTCTAAAGTATAAGCTAGGGAATTCCTTTTATCAGAACAGTCACAAAAACATTCCATGGGGGAAACCAAGTACCATATCCTTTACCTGTGCATTAGCTTGGCCATCATTTGATCCTTTTGTAGCACTCCCTGCACTGGCTTTACTTATGTTGGCCAGAGCTTGCCGTGCCTTCTCACACTCTGGATTCACATGCATTGGTGTCTCTAAACCACCATCTCTACTTTCACTGTACTGCTGAACCCTGAATAAAAAATAGGATTAACGTATTTTTCGTTTTAGAAGACGCATTTTTTAACAAGAAAATATCTTGTTAAAAAAAGTGCCAGCGTCTTATATTCAGGAGACTCTGCCCCTGTCTGCTTCCCTGAGCTCTGTAAGGCTGGATAAGCTGTGGAGAAGGACCTTTGATGTCACAGTCATGTGATTAGTCACATGACTGTAACATCATCAAAGGTCCTTCTACACAGCTTATGGCACAGCTTGGCATCCTAAAAGGTCCCTTAGACTTCCTTCTGGACACTCTACCCTGGGTAGAGCCTAGAATGTATCCTCTCCTTTGAGTTTCTCCCAGTAGGGGATACATTCTAGCATCTTCAGTAGTGAAAACGCTAGAATGTATCCTCTCCTTTGAGTTTCTCACTGTAGGGGATACATTCTAGCATCTTCAGTAGTGAAATTGCTAAAATGTATCCTCTCCTCTGAGTTTATCCTCTCCTCTGAGTCTCTCACTATAGGGTATACATTATAGCATGCTCAGTATTGAAATATTTAGAATGTGTACTCTCCTCTGAAAGGGTATACATTCTAGCATGTTTAGTATTGAAATGTCTAGAATATATACCCTCTTAGGGGGACATGTATCAAGTTGCGTACATATGTTTTCGGCGTAAAGAGCCGATTAAAATATATAAAATATTTGCAAATCGGCTCTTTACGCAGGTACCCGGGGGTTGGGGGCTTGGGCGTGGAGGGGGAGGAACGGGGGCGCGGACTCATAGTCCGCGCAAATCACTATTTCTCTGAGATACGCCGAAAACCTACTCCAGTCCTTAGCTGGCTGGGGGTCTGTATACAGGGGGAGAGGACTGGTGTGTGTGGGGTGTCTGTATACAGGGGGAGAAGACTGGTGTGTGTGGGGTCTGTATACAGGGGGAGAAGACTGTTGTGTGTGGGGTCTGTATAGAGGGGAGAGGACTGGTGTGTGTGGGGTCTGTATAAAGGGGGAGAGGACTGGTGTGTGTGGGGTCTGTATACAGGGGAGAGGACTGGTGTGTGTGGGGTCTGTATAGAGGGGGAGAGGACTGGTGTGGGGGGTCTGTATACAGGGGAGAGGACTGGTGTGTGTGGGGTCTGTATACAGGGGAGAAGACTGGTGTGTGTGCGGTCTGTGTACAGGGGGAGAGGACTGGTGTGTGGGGTCTGTATACAGGGGGAGAGGACTGGTGTGTGGGGTCTGTATACAGCGGGAGAGGACTGGTGTGTGGGGTCTGTATACAGGGGGAGAGGACTGGTGTGTTGGGGGGTCTGTATACAGCGGAGAGGACTGGTGTATGTGTGTGGGGGTGTCTGTATACAGGGGGAGTAGACTGGTGTGTGGGGTCTGTATACAGGGGGAGAGGACTGGTGTGTGGGGTCTGTATGCAGGGGGAGAGGACTGGTGTGTTGGGGGGTCTGTATACAGGGGGAGAGGACTGGTGTGTTGGGGGGTCTGTATACAGGGGGAGAGGACTGGTGTGTAGGGTCTGTATACAGGGGGGAGAGGACTGGTGTGTAGAGTCTGTATACAGGGGGCGAGGACTGGTGTGTGGGGGGTCTGTATAAAGGGGTGAGGACTGGTGTGTGGGGGCTCTGTATACAGGGGGCGAGGACTGGTGTGTGGGGGGTCTGTATACAGCGGAGAGGACTGGTGTGTGGGGTCTGTATTCAGGGGGCGAGGACTGGTGTGTGGAGGGTCTGTATACAGGGGGAGAGGACTGGTGTGTGTGTGTGTGTGTGGGGTCTGTATACAAGGGGATAGGACTGGTGTGAGGGGTCTGTATAAAGGGGGAGAGGACTGGTGTGTGTGGGGTCTGTAGACAGGGGGAGAGGATTGGTGTGTAGGGTCTGTATAAAGGGGGAAAGGACTGGTGTGTGTGAGGTCTGCATACAGGGGGAGAGGACTGGTGTGTGTGGATGGGGTTTGTATACAGGGGGAGAAGACGGATGTGTATGGGGGGGCTGTATACAGGGAAGAGGACTGGTGTGTGTGGGGTCTATATACAGGAGGAGGGGTGTGTGGGGTCTGTATGCAGGGGGAGAGGACTGGTGTGTGGGGTCTGTATACAGCGGGAGAGGACTGGTGTGTGGGGTCTGTATACAGGGGGAGAGGACTGGTGTGTTGGGGGGTCTGTATACAGCGGAGAGGACTGGTGTATGTGTGTGGGGGTGTCTGTATACAGGGGGAGTAGACTGGTGTGTGGGGTCTGTATACAGGGGGAGAGGACTGGTGTGTGGGGTCTGTATACAGGGGGAGAGGACTGGTGTGTTGGGGAGTCTGTATACAGGGGGAGAGGACTGGTGTGTTGGGGGGTCTGTATACAGGGGGAGAGGACTGGTGTGTAGGGTCTGTATACAGGGGGGAGAGGACTGGTGTGTAGAGTCTGTATACAGGGGGCGAGGACTGGTGTGTGGGGGGTCTGTATAAAGGGGTGAGGACTGGTGTGTGGGGGCTCTGTATACAGGGGGCGAGGACTGGTGTGTGGGGGGTCTGTATACAGCGGAGAGGACTGGTGTGTGGGGTCTGTATTCAGGGGGCGAGGACTGGTGTGTGGAGGGTCTCTATACAGGGGGAGAGGACTGGTGTGTGTGTGTGGGGGGGTCTGTATAAAGGGGGAGAGGACTGGTGTGTGTGGGGTCTGTAGACAGGGGGAGAGGATTGGTGTGTGGGGTCTGTATAAAGGGGGAAAGGACTGGTGTGTGTGTGAGGTCTGCATACAGGGGGAGAGGACTGGTGTGTGTGGGTGGGGTTTGTATACAGGGGGAGAAGACGGATGTGTATAGGGGGGGCTGTATACAGGGAAGAGGACTGGTGTGTGTGGGGTCTATATACAGGGGGAGAGGACTGGTGTGTGTGGGTGGGGTTTGTATACAGGGGGAGAAGACGGATGTGTATAGGGGGGTCTGTTTACAGGTGAGAGGACTGGTGTGTGTGGGGGGTCTGTATACAGCGGGAGAGGACTGGTGTGTGGGGTCTGTATAAAGGGGAGAGGACTGGTGTGTCTGCGGTCTGTATACAGGGGAGAGGACTGGTGTGTCTGCGGTCTGTGTACAAGGGGAGAGGACTGGTGTGTGGGGTCTGTGTACAGGGGAGGGGACTGGTGTGTGGGGTCTGTAAACAGGGGGAGAGGACTGGTGTGTGGGGTCTGTATAAAGGGGGAGAGGACTGGTGTGTGGGGTCTGTATAAAGGGGAGAGGACTGGTGTTGAGGGTCTGTATACAGGGGGAGAGGACTGGTGTTGAGGGTCTGTATACAGGGGGAGAGGACTGGTGTGTAGGGTCTGTATACAGGGGGATAGGACTGGTGTGTGTGTGGGGTCTGTATACAGGGGGCGAGGACTGGTGTGTGGGAGGTCTGTATACAGAGGGGAGGACTGGTGCGTGGGGTCTGTATTCAGGGGGCGAGGACTGGTGTGTGGGGTCTGTATACAGGGGAGAGGACTGGTGTGTGGGGTCTGTATACAGGGGGAGAGGACTGGTGTGTGGGGTCTGTATACAGGGTGAGAGGACTGGTGTGTGTGGGGTCTTTATTCAGGGGGCGAGGACTGGAGTAGGGGGGTCTGTATACAGGGGGCGAGGACTGGTGTGTGTGGTGTCTGTATACAGGGGCGAGGACTGGTGTGGGGGGGGGGCTGTATACAGGGGGAGAGGACTGGTGTGTGGGGGGTCTGTATACAAGGGGAGAGGACTGGTGTGTATGTGGGGGGGTCTGTATACAGGGGGAGAGGACTGGTGTGTGGGGTCTGTATACAGGGGGAGAGGACTGGTGGGTGTGGGGTCTGTATACAGGGGGAGAGGACTGGTGGGTGTGGGGTCTGTATACAGGGGAGAGGACTGGTGGGTGTGGGGTCTGTATACAGGGGGAAAGGACTGGTGTGTGGGCTCTGTATAAAGGGGGAGAGGACTGGTGTGTAGGGTCTGTATACAGGGGGGAGGACTGGTGTGTGGGGTCTGTATACAGGGGGAGAGGACTGGTGTGTGGGGTCTGTATACAGGGTGAGAGGACTGGTGTGTGTGGGGTCTTTATTCAGGGGGCGAGGACTGGAGTAGGGGGGTCTGTATACAGGGGGCGAGGACTGGTGTGTGTGGTGTCTGTATACAGGGGCGAGGACTGGTGTGGGGGGGGGGGCTGTATACAGGGGGAGAGGACTGGTGTGTGGGGGGTCTGTATACAAGGGGAGAGGACTGGTGTGTATGTGGGGGGGTCTGTATACAGGGGGAGAGGACTGGTGTGTGGGGTCTGTATACAGGGGGAGAGGACTGGTGGGTGTGGGGTCTGTATACAGGGGGAGAGGACTGGTGGGTGTGGGGTCTGTATACAGGGGAGAGGACTGGTGGGTGTGGGGTCTGTATACAGGGGGAAAGGACTGGTGTGTGGGCTCTGTATAAAGGGGGAGAGGACTGGTGTGTAGGGTCTGTATACAGGGGGGAGAGAACTGGTGTGTAGGGTTTGTATACAGGGGAATAGGACTGGTGTGTGTGGGGTCTGTATACAGGGGGCGAGGACTGGTGTGTGGGGGTCTGTATACAGCGGAGAGGACTGGTGTGTGGGGTCTGTATTCAGGGGGCGAGGACTGGTATGTGCGGTCTGTATACAGGGGGAGAGGACTGGTGTGTGTGTGGAGGGTCTATATACAGGGGGATAGGACTGGTGTGAGGAGTCTGTATACAGGGGAGAGGACTAATGTGTGTGGGGTCTGTATACGGGGGAGAGGACTGGTGTATGGGGGGTCTGTATACAGGGGGAGAGGACTGGTGTGTGGGGGGTCTGTATACAAGGGGAGAGGACTGGTGTATGTGGGGGGGTCTGTATACAGGGGGAGAGGACTGGTGATTGTGGGGTCTGTATTCAGGGGAGAGGACTGGTGTGTGGGGTCTGTATACAGGGAGAGACGACTGGAGTGTGTGGGGTCTGTATACAGCGGAGAGGACTGGTGTGTGGGGTCTGTATACAGGGGGAGAGGACTGGTGTGTGTGGGGTCTGTATACGGGGGAGAGGACTGGTGTGTGGGGTCTGTAAATAGGGGGAGAGGACTGGTGTGTAGGGTCTGTAGACAGGGGACAGGACTGGTGTCTGGGGTCTGTATACAGGGGGAGAGGACTGGTGTGTGGGGTCTGTATTCAGGGGGCGAGGACTGGTGTAGGGGGGGTCTGTATACAGGGGACGAGGACTGGTGTGTGTGGGGTCTGTATACAGGGGGAGAGGACTGGTGTGTGGGGTCTGTATACAGGGGGGAGAGGACTGGTGTGTGGGGTCTGTATAAAGGGGAGAGGACCGGTGGGTGTGGGGTCTGTATACAGGGGGAGAGGACTGGTGTGTGGGGGTCTGTAAAAAGGGGGAGACGACTGGTGTGTGTGGGGTCTGTATACAGCGGAGAGGACTGGTGTGTGGGCTCTGTATAAAGGGGGAGAGGACTGTTGTGTGGGGGGTCTGTATACAGGGGGAGAGGACTGGTGTGTGTGGGGTCTGTATACAGGGGGAGAGAACAGGTGTGTGGGGTTTGCATACAGGATAGGACTGGTGTGTGGGGGTCTGTATACAGGAGGAGAGGACTGGTGTGTGTGGGGTCTGCATACAGGGGGAGAGGACTGTTGTGTGGGGTCTGTATACAGGGGGAGAGGACTGGTGTGTGGGGTCTGTATACAGGGGGAGAGGACTGGTGTGTGGGGTCTGTATACAGGGGAAAGGTCTGGTGTGTGGGGTCTGTATACAGGGGGAGAGGACTGGTGTGTGTGGGGTCTGCATACAGGGGGGGGGGGAGAACAGGTGTGTGTGGGGTCTGTATACAGGGGAGGAGGACTGGTGTGTGGGGTCTGTACACAGGGGGAGAGGACTGGTGTGTGGGGTCTGTACACAGGGGGAGAGGACTGGTGTGTGGGGTCTGTATACTGGGGAGAGGACTGGTGTGTGGGGTCTGTATACAGGGTGAGTGGACTGGTGTATGTGGGGGGTCTGTATACAGGGGGAGAGGACTGGTGTGTGGGGTCTGTATACAGGGAGAGACGACTGGAGTGTGTGGGGTCTGTATACAGCGGAGAGGACTGGTGTGTGGGGTCTGTATACAGGGGGAGAGGACTGGTGTGTGTGGGGTCTGTATACGGGGGAGAGGACTGGTGTGTGGGGTCTGTAAATAGGGGGAGAGGACTGGTGTGTAGGGTCTGTAGACAGGGGACAGGACTGGTGTCTGGGGTCTGTATACAGGGGGAGAGGACTGGTGTGTGGGGTCTGTATTCAGGGGGCGAGGACTGGTGTAGGGGGGGTCTGTATACAGGGGACGAGGACTGGTGTGTGTGGGGTCTGTATACAGGGGGAGAGGACTGGTGTGTGGGGTCTGTATACAGGGGGGAGAGGACTGGTGTGTGGGGTCTGTATAAAGGGGAGAGGACCGGTGGGTGTGGGGTCTGTATACAGGGGGAGAGGACTGGTGTGTGGGGGTCTGTAAAAAGGGGGAGACGACTGGTGTGTGTGGGGTCTGTATACAGCGGAGAGGACTGGTGTGTGGGCTCTGTATAAAGGGGGAGAGGACTGTTGTGTGGGGGGTCTGTATACAGGGGGAGAGGACTGGTGTGTGTGGGGTCTGTATACAGGGGGAGAGAACAGGTGTGTGGGGTTTGCATACAGGATAGGACTGGTGTGTGGGGGTCTGTATACAGGAGGAGAGGACTGGTGTGTGTGGGGTCTGCATACAGGGGGAGAGGACTGTTGTGTGGGGTCTGTATACAGGGGGAGAGGACTGTTGTGTGGGGTCTGTATACAGGGGGAGAGGACTGGTGTGTGGGGTCTGTATACAGGGGGAGAGGACTGGTGTGTGGGGTCTGTATACAGGGGAAAGGTCTGGTGTGTGGGGTCTGTATACAGGGGGAGAGGACTGGTGTGTGTGGGGTCTGTATACAGGGGGAGAGGACTGGTGTGTGTGGGGTCTGCATACAGGGGGGGGGGGAGAACAGGTGTGTGTGGGGTCTGTATACAGGGGAGGAGGACTGGTGTGTGGGGTCTGTACACAGGGGGAGAGGACTGGTGTGTGGGGTCTGTACACAGGGGGAGAGGACTGGTGTGTGGGGTCTGTATACTGGGGAGAGGACTGGTGTGTGGGGTCTGTATACAGGGTGAGTGGACTGGTGTATGTGGGGGGTCTGTATACAGGGGGAGAGGACTGGTGTGTGGGGTCTGTATACAGGGGGAGAGGACTGGTGGGTGTGGGGTCTGTATACAGGGGAGAGGACTGGTGGGTGTGGGGTCTGTATACAGGGGGAGAGGACTGGTGTGTGGGGTCTGTATAAAGGGGGAGAGGACTGGTGTGTGTGTGGGGTATACAGACCCCACACACACCAGTCCTCTCCCCTGTATACAGACCCCACACACACCAGTCCTCTCCCCTGTATACAGACCCCACACACACCAGTCCTCTCCCCTGTATACAGACCCCACACACACCAGTCCTCTCCCCTGTATACAGACCCCACACACACCAGTCCTCTCTCCTTGTATACAGAACCCACACACACCAGTCCTCTCCCTCTGTATACAGACCCCACACACACCAGTCCTCTCCCCCTTATACAGACCTCACACACCAGTCCTCTCCCCCTTATACAGACCCCACACACACCAGTCCTCTCCCCCTGTATACAGACCCTACACACCAGTCCTCTCCCCCTGTATACAGACCCCCTTGTTTACAGACCCCACACACACCAGTCCTCTCCCCCTGTATACAGACCCCACACACACCAGTCCTCTCCCCCTGTATACAGACCCCACTAACACCAGTCCTGTCCCTCTGTATACAGACCCCACACACACACCAGTGCTCTCCCCCTGTATACAGATCCTACACACCAGTCCTCTCCCCCGTATACAGGCCCCCCACACACACACACCAGTCCTGTCCCTCTGTATACAGACCCCACACACCAGTCCACTCCCCCTGTATACAGACCCCCCACACACAAGTCCTCTCCCCCTGTATAGACCCCCCCACACACACTTGTCCTCTCCCTCTGTATACAGACCCCACACACCAGTCCTCTCCCCTGTATATAGACCCCACACACCAGTCCTCTCCCCCTGTATACAGACCCCCCACACACAAGTCCTCTCCCCCTGTATAGACCCCCCCACACACACTTGTCCTCTCCCTCTGTATACAGACCCCACACACCAGTCCTCTCCCCTGTATATAGACCCCACACACCAGTCCTCTCCCCTGTATCCCCTCCATGTTACTGTGGCAGTTTCCTTCCCTCTGTTTCGGCACAGTGAATGGTGCAGCAGCTCACTGCTTCCTACTTCCGGTTCGAGGCCCCGCCCTTCCTGGTGACATCACACCTCAAAGAAGAGGATACATTCTCGCATCTACCCTCTACCCTGGAGATAATGCTGTATAATGCCTGCATTCTATTGCTGTAATTTATTATGTTGGTGAAATATGCAAGAGAAGGAGAACAGGAGAAGTTTTATTATCTGTATATTCATATAAATCTATATAACTGGTGTCTGTTTGCAATAGCATTACTTTTACACTGTACCTGCGGTAATATTGTAATACTGCAGGGAAATACAATCTGCATTAACATTTGTATGTGTCTGTCTGTGTGCATTTTGCAGAACAGTTTTTCGATGGTGGTGTAGCAGAGGTGTGTGTGTGTGTATATGTGTATTGATACAACATTGTGTGTGCCTGTGGATGTTTGTACAGCCAAGCTGAGTGTGTGTGATGTAGCTGGGTGTATATGACATAGCAGAGCTGAGTGTGTGAGTGATGTAGCTGGGTGTATATGACATAGTAGAGCTGAGTGTGTGTGATGTTGTTGGGTATATATGACATTGTAGAGCTGAGTGTTTATGATGTTGTTGGGTATATATGACATAGCAGAGCTGAGTGTGTATGATACAGCTGGGTGTATATGACATAGCAGAGCTGAGTGTGTATGGTACAGCTGGGTGTATATGACATAGTAGAGCTGAGTGTTTATGATGTTGTTGGGTATATATGACATAGCAGAGCTGAGTGTGTATGATACAGCTGGGTGTATATGACATAGTAGAGCTGAGTGTGTATGATACAGCAGAGCTGAGTGTATTGTGCATGCAGCAGCTGTGTATGTGTAGGTACAAGGCACTGTCATTTGAATAAACTTTGACCCCTTCACTGCATTATCCCCTTCATGACCTTAGACCACCAGGGAAGTTTAATTAGCATGAAATATTTTTTTCCTGTTTGCAGTGGTCTTATAAAGCGAAAAATACGGTACATTTATGTTAATGCAACAAAAATATAAATGGCAGCACTCTAAATTTAGCTGAAAAGCTGAAAGTGTTATTCACTGGCAGATGTTACACGAATGGTGACGTTTCTACTCAGCAAAAACACTGCCATTTTGGTAACGTATGAGTAACAAAATCCACTTAATTTTAACCTACATATGCAGTGCTGCAATTTTTTATATTATATATAGGCTATATGTGTTGGGGGAGGGTAGAGTTATCATTTGGGACTACAGTAACTCTTTTTCCAAACTTGCACATTTCAACTGCGCAAAATGTATCAAATGGTCTTGTGACATACAATAAATATGTAGTTTTATTTCCTGTGCATTTCTTTGACATGTGGTTTGTACACCATCTACTGCACATACTGTATATTAAATTGGGCAAAAAAAACCTCACTACATTTAAGCCACTCCACCTTTATAGTGAGGCTTCTTGTCAGATAAGTGACTAACACAGGGAAGGCACAAACACTTAATGAAAATTAGAAAACTGGCATACAAGCCTTGATGACGCCCCATATCTACAGTATGTGCACAGAATATAACTTTGAGAACTCCTACCATTCAGGATTCAGCTGCTCTCCATGGTTGTCAGACATTGCACTGTAACCTGCAAAGAAATGAGAAGAGAAAAGTTACTATGTTACAGACTACCTCTATATACTGTAGGAACACAGACAGGTGGCCAGCCCAGAAATATACCAACCACACACAGCGCTGGGGTAAGGAGCCATCAGACAAAACCACCCGTCTCTTCTATTAGTTCTATGAAACAGACATTGTGATGCAATATATCATACAGCTGAAAACCAACAAACTGTACGTCCATTTAGTTCAGTATTGATTCAGAAGCCTAAAACTCCCATACTTTAACCCCTTAAGGACAGAGCCTGAAATGGCCTTAATGACAGAGACAAATTTTATGAATATGACCAGTGTCACTTTATTCATTAATAACTTCGGGATGCTTTTACCTATCCGGCTGATTCTGAGATTGTTTTCTCGTGACATATTGTACTTTACATTACTGGTAAATTGGAGTCGATACTCATAACAAATCTTTATGAAAAAAACCCAAATAATGTGAAAAAATGTGAAAAAATGCATTTTTCCAACTTTGAAACTTTTTTGCGTATACAGAAAGTGTATATACCACATAAATTATATATTAAATAGCATTAGCAACATGTCTACTTTATGTTGGCGGCATTTATTAAACTATATTTCATTTTTTTTAAACAGTAGAAAGCTTAAAACATAAGCAGCAAATTTCCAAATTTTCAGTAAAATTTCAAAATCAGATATTTTTAGGGACCTGTTCAGGTTTAAAGTGTATTTGAGGGGCCTGTATGTTAGAAAGCCCCACAAAGCACCCCATTTCAGAAACTGCACCCCCCAAACTCTGCAAAAGCACATCCAGAAAGTGTTTTAACCCTTTAGGGGAGTCACAGAAATAAAAGCTAAGTGTGTAAGGAATTTGAAAATTTTAATTTTCTGTGCAGAGATTTTATTGTAATCCAATATTTTTCATAATTATAAACCTATTACCAGAGAAATGCACCCCAATAATTATTGTCCCGTTTCTGCAGTTTATAGAAATACCCCATATGTGGCCCTATTGCGCTATTTGACGCAACCACAAGCCTCAGATATAAAGGAGCGCCTAGTGAATTTCAACGCCTCCGTTATATTTGGTCATTTTTGACTGTACCGCTTCAGGTTAGCAGAGGCTCTGGGGTGCCAAAACCTAAAAAACACCCCTAAAGGGACACCATTTAGAAAACTACACCCCTCAAGGAATGTAACAAGGGGTGCGGTGAGCATCTGGACCCCACAGGTGCTTCACAGATTTTCCGAACAATATGGCGTGAAAAAAGAAAAAAATATTTTTTACACTAAAACGTTGTTCTAGCCTTCAATTTTTCATTTTCTTAAAGGGATAAGAGGCAAAAAAAGACAAAAATGTGTAGCGCAGTTTCTCCCGAGTACGGAAATACCCCACATGTGGCGATAGAGTGCCAAGGGGGCGCAGGACGAGCCTCCAAAGGGAAGGAGCGCCAATTGGCTTTTGGAAGCTGAATTTCACTGAAAAGGATTTCAAGGGCCATGTCGCATTTACAGAGCCCTCGTGCTGCCAAGACACTGGAAACCCCCCACAAGTGATCCCATTCTGGAAACTACACCCCTCAAGGAATCTAACAAGGGGTGCAGTGAGCATATGGACCCCACTAGTGACGGGCACAAATGTGGAACAATGTGACGTGAAAGGGAAAATTTTCATTTTTTCACTTTCATGGCACAAATGTGCCCGTCATCAAGGGGTCCATATCCTCACTGCACCCCTTGTTAGATTCCTTGAGGGGTGCAGTTTCCAGAATGGGGTCACTTGTGGGGGGTTTCCAGTGTTTTGGCAGCACGAGGGCTCTGTAAATGCGACATGGCGTTCATTATCCATTCTAGCCAAATCCAACCTCCAAAATCCAAATGGCGCTCCTTCCCTTCGGAGGCTTGCCCTGCACCCACACGGCGCTTTATGTCCACATGTGGGGTATTTACGGACTCGGGGGAAATTGCTCTACACATTTAGTTTTTTTTTCCTCTTTTAACCCCTTGTGAAAATGATAAATTCAAGGCTAAACCAACATTATAGTGTAAAAAATGTAATATTTCATTTTCACGCCACATTGTTCCACATTTGTGTCCATCACCAGTGGGGTCCATATGCTCACTACACCCCTTGTTACATTCCTTGAGGGGTGCAGTTTCCATAATGGGGTCACTTGTGGGGGGTTTCAACTGTCTTGGCAATACAGGGGCCTTTTGAATGTAACATGGCCCCTCGAAATCCATTCCATCCAAATCCAGCCTTCAAAAACCAAATGGCGCTCCGTCCCTTCGGAGGCTTACCCTGCACCCGCATGGCGCTTTATGTTCACAAGTGGGGTATTTCCGTACTCAGGGGAAATTGCTCTACACATTAAATGTTTTTTTTTAATCTTTTAACCCCTTGTGAAAATGAAAAAATCATGACAAGATTAATGATTTAGAGTAAAAATTTTACAAAAATTACACTAAATGTTGGTCTAGCCTTGATTTTTTTCCATTTCCACAAGGGGTTAAAAAAGAAAATGAACACAAAACGTGTAGGGTAGTGTCCCCTGAGTACGAAAATACCCCACATGTGGGCATAATGTGCCATATGGGCACAGGGCGAGTCACCAAAGGGACAGAGCGCCATTTAGAGGCTGGAATGGAGGATGGAGGCCATGTCGCAATTACAAAGCTCCTGTGCTGCCAGGACACTAGAAACCCCCCACAAGTGACCCCATTATGGAAACTACACCCCATAAGGAATCTAACAAGGGGTGCAGTGAGCATATGGACCCCACTGGTGACGGGCACTTACGTAGAACATGTGCCGAGAAAATAAAAAATACAATTTTTTTCATTTTCACGTCCCAAATGTGGCCGTCACCAGGGGGCCATATTCCCGCTGCCCCACTTGTTAGATTCCTTATCGGGTGTAGTTTCCAGAATGGGGTCACTTGTGGGGGGTTTCTACTGTCCTGGCCGCACAGAGGCTTTATAATTGCATCATGGCATCCTCTAATGGGAATGGCGGCCATACCTACTTAGCTGGGGAAAAGGGACAATTCTAATTTATTTGGGGGTATTAGGCCAATTATTAGTTTATAAGGTTGGAAAATGACAGGTGTCCATCAAACTCAACCTGTGTTGATCCAGAGGAAGGCAAAAAACCCTCGTGAGGCAGACGACAGTAGCCTCATTACAGGGGAAAAATTCCTTCCCGACTCCATAATGGCGATCAGAATAATCCCTGGATCAACGTGACCCCTGAAATAGGAATAAGGGACAGAATTTAGAAAAAGTAGAACCCCAATGATGTGTGGTACGCCTTGAAGCGATCCAGTATAAAGAGGCCGGGGGGATCAGGACAGGCGTCACACTGGAAAATGGTGTCCTTCGTGATCCCCCTGTTACCCCACACTCTGTACTTCTTCTGGGGTCTCCTGTTTTCCAGTGTGCGGGACGTCACCTGGAAAATGTTGTCCTGGTGCGATACGGGGTCCTTCATATCCAGAAGCGCTGGGTCCGCTCCATGGCTGCTAAATATTAGGGCTCTATTACTGCTTCTGATATGTTCGGATCGTGCAGCAAGCTACAGGGCAGCGAGGGACCGGAAGAGGGGGTGCTGGTATAAAAGTTATCCCCGTACGGGTGGTGACCTTAATCCAGCAGTGGGAAGATCAGTTCCCGGACGATCTTCCCACTAACTCCGAGGATGGGGGGGGGGGGGGGGAGGGGGCTGCATTCGGGTGTCCCTTCCTACATACACTCTAAGGGTACATGCACACTGCGGAATCGCGACAGATAACCCTTCGTGCATTCCACAGCTGGCACCCACCGGCGGACTGATGCAGGCGCACGTCTCCACACGTGTCATAGACTCCATTCTAAGCACGGGCAGATTCCGCTCTCCGTCCAACGTGTTCATTCTTTGGATGGACGACGGATTTCGCCCGTGCATAGAATGGAGTCTATGACACGGGTAGAGACATGCATCCTCCATCAGTCCGCCGGCGGGTGCCAGCTGCGGAATGCACAAAGGGTTATCCTTCGCCATTCCGCAGTTTGCACGTACCCTAAATCTGTAAGTGTACCCTGAGGTACGCTCACACAGTTTGTAGAATTTCACTTCATACCGTCATCTCTTATTGGGACGGTACTGGCGGAAAAGACGTGTCTGGGGGGCAGCGTACGCTACGCTACCCCCAGACACGTCACCGGATGATGAGGAGGATGAGGATGAATGGAGGAACGAAGGATCCCCCCATTCATCCTCACTGGCTGTTTCGGTGTCAGAGGCAATAATAACGTATCCCTCTGACACCGAAAACACCCTGGGGGCCATTTGTATACGGGGATTGGTATATGGGGTATGTAGTGGTGTAGTGTCAAACTATATTCACTGTAGTGTGGTGTAATGTAGTGTTTTTTACGTGTTTTTTTTACAGTAAGTATAAAAAAAAAAACCTACGCCAACAAAGGAGTTGCTGATAAATGCCGCACTTATGTGCGGCACTTATTAGCAGACTGTGGCAATAGAATATAGAAAAAAAACACCCTACGCCAAAAAGGAGGAGTTGCTGATTAGCAGCGCACTTTCGTGCGATGCTGATCAACACTCAGCGGCGATAGGGTGCGGAAAATAGAAAAAAAAAAAAAAATTCTACATTCTGAACATCCCTGTAGCTGCTGATAAGTGTATTACACATATCAGCCGCTAGAGGGCAGCAGAGCGCAAAATACTGAAAAAGCCGACGCTGGAGCCGAAAATAGCCGAGAGAAGCCGAACGTGACATCACGGAAGAAGCCGAAGACCCGAACGAAGACGAGGACGCCGCGAACCCGATCAGGAGCCCGGGACAGGTGAGTAATGTACAAATACCTGCTCTGGACCCCTCGGCTACCTAGCTGAGGGGTCCAGGGCAGGTATTTACTATTTTGGCACGGCGATCTCCATTACTTTTTACAGTAATGGCGGTCGGTGCCGTCCTTGGACAGCACCGACCGCTAGGGCTGGGCGATATGGGCCAAAATCAATATCGCGATTAATCGCACATGTAGCCGCGGTAACGATAATTATGACACGCCCCTTTTTGCAAACCACACCCACTTGCTATGAAAAACTGTCAATATCAAAAAAGTAAAAAACTCACTGAGCATGACTATACAGGGGTGGCGGACAGGGGTGTATAACTATACAGGGGTGGCGGACAGGGGTGTATAACTATACAGGGGACGGATAGGGGTGTATAACTATACAGGGGACGGATAGGGGTGTATGACTATACGGGGGGGGTGGACAGGGGTGTATGACTATACAGGCGGGGGGTGGACAGGGGTGTATGACTATACAGGAGGGATAGGGGTATATGACTATACAGGGGGGATAGGGGTGTATGACTATACAGTGGGGGGGGGATGGGGGTGTATGACTATACAGGGGAGGTAGGGGTGTATGACTATACAGGGGGGACGGACAGGGGTGTATGACTATACAGGGGGGATAGGGGTGTATGACTATACAGGCGGGGTGGGCGGACAGGGGTGTATGACTATACAGGCGGGGTGGGCGGACAGGGGTGTATGACTATACAGGCGGGGTGGGCGGGCAGGGGTGTATGACTATACAGGGGGGACGGACAGGGGTGTATGACTATACAGGGGGGGGACAGGGGTGTATGACAATACAGGGGGGACGGACAGGGGTGTATGACTATACAGGGGGGGGACAGGGGTGTATGACTATACAGGGGGGGGACAGGGGTGTATGACTATATGGGGGGCGGACAGGGGCGTATGACTATACAGGGGGGGGCAGACAGGGGTGTATGACTATACAGGGGGGGACAGGGGTGTATGACTATACAGGGGGGGGGACAGGGGTGTATGACTATACAGCGGGGGGGGGGGACAGGGGTGTATGACTATACAGAGGGGGGACAGGGGTGTATGACTATACGGGGGGGGCGGACAGGGGTGTATGACTATACAGCGGGGGGGGGGGGGACAGGGGTGTATGACTATACAGAGGGGGGACAGGGGTGTATGACTATACAGAGGGGGGACAGGGGTGTATGACTATACAGGGGGGGGCAGACAGGGGTATATGACTATATGGGGGGCGGACAGGGGCGTATGACTATACAGGGGGGGGCAGACAGGGGTGTATGACTATACAGGGGGGGCGGAGAGGGGTGTATGACTATACAGGGGGGGGGGACAGGGGTGTATGACTATACAGGGGGGGCGGAGAGGGGTGTATGACTATACAGGGGGGGGACAGGGGTGTATGACTATACAGGGGGGGACAGGGGTGTATGACTATACAGCGGGGGGGGGGGACAGGGGTGTATGACTATACAGGGGGGGACAGGGGTGTATGACTATACAGAGGGGGGACAGGGGTGTATGACTATACAGGGGGGGGGCAGACAGGGGTATATGACTATACAAGGCGGCGGATAGGGGTGTTTTACTATACAGGGAAATGTAGTTCCCTTAGTAACAGTACAGGGCTGTAGCATAGGAGGAATGAATGGGCTGCAGCAGGATGTCTCCTATAACTTATCCTGCCTGCTGCAGCCCATTCATTCCTCCTATGCTACACTCCTGTACTGTTACTTAGGGAAGTACAGGACAGCCGCCCCCAAATGCTGCTCCTCCAGCTCTGACACGCCGGCGTCCCTGCACACACAGGAAACATGGGCAGTGTTCGCCGGCCGGGTGTGTGGGGGAGGAGCCTCGGAGGGGAGAGGTGGGGGGCCTCGGACAGGACGGGACCAGTGGGGGGCATCGGACGGGACTGGACCGCTGGGGGTGGGGTGTTATCGGACAGGTGAGGAGCCTCAGACGAGACCGGACGGGTAAGGAGGGCGGGCGCTTGGACGGGACTTGCGGGGGGCGGGGCCTTCTTACACTGCTGCTCCTCCACCACCTCCCGCTCTGATATTAGCGCCCCTGCACATAATGTACAGCGCTAATGCCAGGCGGCGTGCGTGTGTGCGGGGGGCGCTCTCACAGGATGGGCGCAGTGAGGGGGCACTCTAACAGGGAGATAGAAAGCAAAAATACCGCAGATACCGTCCTGGCTAAGTTGAGGTCGGTTAACCGACGCCAGTGACGGTATCGGTATTTTTGCGGTATACCGCCCAGCCCTACCGACCGCCATTTTTTTCCGGGTCATCGGGTCGCCGATGACCCGGAAAGGTTCCGATCGCCGCTATTGGTTGATCTGAATTGATCAGCCTATAGCGGCGATCGTAAGCACGGGGGGTGTTAACCACCCCCCGTGCCGTGAAGCTAAGATGGCCTGCTATGATTTATAGCAGGCCATCTTCCCCGATCGCTGTGTGCGAACAGGCAGCGATCGGGGAAACATCGGGCGTAAATTTACGCCCTGATGCGCCAAGTACCAGGGCGCGAGGGCGTAAGTTTACGCCCGATGTCGTTAAGGGGTTAATAGAGAAGTATGGTTTGTTTGTTTATTTTTAATAGAGAATTCCTTCCTGACTAAATCCCCGAATCACAGATGCCTCTCCAGAGTCTAGTGACTATAACCTGTAATATCACACTCTAGAAATGTGTGCATGTATATTATTGAGTGTGCATGTACTTAACTGCGTTCACCATGACCACATCCTTTGGTAGAGAGTTCCGTAATCTCACTGCACTTACAGTAAAGAATGAATTTGTTGGTAAAGAAAACATCTTTCCTCTACAAGCAGAGAGGATGGCTCCTAGACTAAAGGCCCTATAACAGGGAACGATTATTGGCCGTATTTGGCCGATAATCGTCCTGTGTAATAGAACACAACGGTCAGCCGACATGAACGATCGCTTCTATTCTGTTGCTCCGCGGAATAGGATCGGTGGCAGCGGACCGCTGCTATATGCTATGGGCTGTCCAGACGATCAGGGATCACCTAAGCAGCCCCCCCCCCCCCCCCCCCCGGCTCTCACCCGTTTGCTGCCACCGTGTGCAATAGCAGCAGCAGCGAGCAGGGAACGAGGAGCAAACTAGTGCTGACAGCTCATCCTGTGTAATAGGGGCTTAAGGGTCCATTTACACAGAAAGATTATCTGACAGATTATCTGCCAAAGATTTGAAGCCACAGCCAGAAATGGACTATAAACAGGGATCAGGTCATAAAGGAAGGCATGAGATTTCTTTTCTTTTCGAATCCATTCCTGGCTTTGGCTTCAAATCTTTGGCAGATAATCTTTCTATGTAAATGGACCCTAAAGCCCCTATTACATGGGGCGACTGGACCCAATGTAAACAAGCGCTGTCAGCGGTGGTTTACTCCTCTCTCCCTGCCGCCACTATTACATGCGGCGGCAGCGAGCGGGTGAGTCCGTGCAGAGCTGCCTGGGTGATCGCTAGATCATCCGGGCAGCCCATAGCAGATAGCAGCAGTCTGCTGCCGCCGCTCCTGTTCCGCAGGGCGACGGCAGCAGATGGCTGCTATATTAGTTGTTTGTCTTTCAACATGTTTAACCCCTTAAGGACCGGGCCTGAAATGGCCTTAAGGACCGGAGCAAATTTTATGAATATGACCTGTGTCACTTTATTCATTAATAACTTCGGGATGCTTTTACCTATCCGGCTGATTCTGAGATTGTTTTCTCGTGACATATTATACTTCACATTTCTTGTAAATTGGAGTCGATACTTATAACGAATCTTTATGAAAAAAACAAAAATAGCGTGAAAAATTGTGAAAAAATGCATTTTTCCAACTTTAAAACTTTTCTGCTTATACAGAAAATGGTTAGACCACATAAATTATATATTAAATAGCAGTAGCAACATGTCTACTTTATGATGGCGGCATTTTATAAACTATATTTAATTTTTTTAGACAATAGAAAGCTTAAAGCGTAACTGTCATTTCAGGGTCATTTTTTTGAAAACATTAAATATCAACAGTTCAAGCGATTTTAAGAAACTCTGTAATAGGTTTTATGTACTAAAAGAGTTAACTTCTGGACTAAAAAAGCAATCTCCCAGCCCCCCCCTCACTGCAAAAGAAGCAGGATTTCTGTGTCCATTATGTGGCTATGGAGAGGGGAGGGGCTGTTAGGAGTAACTGAGCACGGAGGATTTCTGCAAAGCACAACACCCTGCAATCTTCTCTCAGTAAGTTGATAGATAAGCACTGACCTTTCTGACACCTGAATCCTGCGTTTTAGGTGCCCAGAGAGTCTACAAAAAACAGATGACCTTCATGTCACCTCTTCCTGCTCCCTCATCTCCCTCAGCCCCTCCCCCCTTCATAGGCTAAGGGTGGTATTACACGGGCCGAGCAGGGCCCGATAATACCTGTAAACGAGCAGCGATCTGCTAGATCGTTGCTCGTGTACTGGGCCTATTACACGGCCCGATAATCATTTGACAAGAGCTGCAAGGACATCGTTACCGATGTCCTTGCAGCCCTTGCTAAACTGGCATACATTACCCATCCACGTTCCAGGGCTGCTCCTGCCGTCCGCTTCTCCCGGGGTCCTGTGCGCGCTCTAGCTTCACAGCGGCCTGTCAGCTGATAGGCCGCTCAGCCAATCACAGACCGGGACCGCCGCGGCCTGTGATTGGCTGAGCGGCCTATCAGCTGACAGGCCTCTGTGAAGCTAGAGCGCGCACAGGACCCCGGGAGAAGCGGACGGCAGGAGCAGCCCTGGAACGTAGATGGGTAATGTATATCGTTAGTCGCCGTCCAAGCACCGCTATTACACGCAGCGGTGCGCGGTCGGCGCCCGACGAAAATAGGGTCTAACCTATATCAACGATCAGCCGATGATCGTTGTCATCGGCTGATCGTTGCATTTATTACACGGAGCGATAATCGGCCGAATCGGGCCAATTCGACCGATTATCGTTCCGTGTAATAGTACCCTTACAATGGAGAGAGCAGAGCCCGTCTTCACTGGCTTCTCTGTAATGAAGACTAATTTGCCTGATAATGCACAGATAAGAAGTCAGGGGGGGGGAGGCAGGGAGATTGCTTCTTGAGGACAGAAAGAGGCTTTTTTGGCTGATGAAACCTATTAGAGTTTCTTAAAATCGCTTATACTACTGATTTCTGCAATAAAAAAAAACATGACAGTTACACTTTAAAACATTAGCAGCAAATTTCCAAATTTTCAGTAAAATTTCAAAATCAGATAAAGCACCCCATTTCAGAAACTGCACCCCCCCAAACTCTTCAAAAGCACATCCAGAAAGTTTTTTAACCCTTTAGGGGAGTCACAGAAATAAAAGCTAAGTGTGTAAGAAATTTGAAAATTTTAATTTTCTGTGCAGAGATTTTATGGTAATCCAATATTTTTCATAATTATAAACCTATTACCAGAGAAATGCACCCCAATATTTATTGCCCCGTTTCTGCAGTTTATAGAAATACCCCATATGTGGCCCTATTGCGCTATTTGACGCAACCACAAGCCTGAGATATAAAGGAGCGCTCAGGGAATTTCAATGGCTCCGTTATATTTGGTCATTTCTGACTGTACCACTTCAGGTTGGCAGAGGCTCTGGGGTGCCAAAACCTAAAAAACACCCCTAAAGGGACACCATTTAGAAAACTACACCCCTCAAGGAATGTAACAAGGGGTGCGGTGAGCATCTGGACCCCACAGGTGCTTCACAGATTATCCGAACAATGTGGCGTGAAAAAAGACATAAGTATTTTTTACACTAAAATGTTGTTCTAGCCTTCAATTTTTCATTTTCACAAAGGGATAAAAGGAAAAAAAACTCACAAAACAAGTAGCGCAGTTTCTCCCGAGTACGGAAATACCCCACATGTGGACATAAAGTGCCAAGCGGGCGCAGGACGAGCCTCCAAAGGGAAGGAGCGCCAATTGGCTTTTGGAAGCTGGATTTCACTGGAATGGATTTCAAGGGCCACGTCGCATTTACAGAGCCCTCGTGCTGCCAAAACACTGGAAACCCCCCACAAGTGACCCCATTCTGGAAACTACACCCCTCAAGGAATCTAACAAGGGGGGCAGTGAGCATATGGACCCCACTGGTGACGGGCACAAATGTGGAACAATGTGACGTGAAAGGGCAAATTTTCATTTTTTCACTTTCATGGCATAAATGTGCCTGTCATCAAGGGGTCCATATCCTCACTACACCCCTTGTCAGATTCCCTGAGGGGTGTAGTTTCCAGAATGGGGTCACTTGTGGGGGGTTTCCACTGTCTTGGCAGCACCAGAGCTCTGTAAATGCGACATGGCGTTCATCATCCATTCTAGCCAAATCCAACCTCCAAAATCCAAATGGCGCTCCTTCCCTTCGGAGGCTTGCCCTGCGCCCACATGGCGCTTTATGTCCACATGTGGGGTATTTACGGACTCGGGGGAAATTGCTCTACACATTTTGTGTTTTTTTTCTCTTTTAACCCCTTGTGAAAATGATAATTTCAAGGCTAGACCAACATTATAGTGTAAAAAATGTAATATTTCATTTTCACGCCACATTGTTCCACATTTGTGCCCGTCACCAGTGGGGTCCATATGCTCACTACACCCCTTGTTACATTCCTTGAGGGGTGTAGTTTTCATAATGGGGTAACTTGTGGGGGGTTTCAACTGTCTTTGCAACACAGGGGCCTTTTAAATGCAACATGGCCCCTCGAAATCCATTCCAGCCAAATCCAGCCTCAAAAAACCAAATGGCGCTCCTTCCCTTCGGAGGCTTACCCTGCACCCGCATGGCGTTTTATGTCCACATGTGGGGTATTTCCGTACTCAGGGGAAATTGCTCTACACATTTTGTGTTTTTTTTTTATCTTTTAGCCCCTTGTCAAAATGAAAAAATCATGACAAGATCAATGATTTAGAGTAAAAATTTTTAAAAAATGACACTAAATGTTGGTCTAGCCTTGATTTTTTTCCATTTCCACAAGGGGTTAAAAAAGAAAATAAATGCAAAACGTGTAGGGTAATTTCCCCTGAGTACGAAAATACCCCACATGTGGACATAATGTGCCATGTCGGCACAGGGCAAGCCACCAAAGGGACAGAGCGCCATTTAGAGACTCGAATGGAGGATGGAGGCCATGTCGCAATTACAAAGCTCCTGTGCTGCCAGGACAGTAGAAACTAGGGCTGGGCGATATGGGCAAAAAATAAAATCTCGATTTTTAAAAAAATGTGGACGATTCTCGATTTAAATCTCGATTTTTTTTCTTTTTTTGCTAAATAAACAGAACATTTTCTCCCTGCAGCATCAGATACTATTTTAATGATATTTCAGACAACAACTGTATTGCTTTCCAGTGTAACAGAGCCCCCATATAGTATAGGAAATCATGTTAGTGCCTTCATCTACGTAGGGTGTAGTAGTGGAGGTATAGTGGATAAGGGGTGTAGTAGGGAGGTATAGTGGATAAGGGGTATAGTAGTGGAGGTCTAGTGGATAAGGGGTGTAGTAGTGGAGGTATAGATGAGGGGTGACTGGGGAGACTGAGGGGGAATGGGGTGACACTGGGGGACACTGAAGGGGACTGGGGGGGACACTGAGGGGACTGGGGGGACACTGAGGGGGATGGGGGGACACTGAGGGAATGGGGGGGGGACACTGAGGGGATTGGGGAACTGGGGGGACACTGAGGGGATTGAGGGGGACACTGAGGGGATTGGTGGACACTGAGGTGACTGGGGGGGACACTGAGGGGATTGGTGGACACTGAGGGGACTGGGGGGGACACTGAGGGGATTTGGGGACTGGGGGGGACACTGAGGGGACTGGGGGGGACACTGAGGGGACTGGGAGGGGACACTGAGGGGACTGGGGGGGACACTGAGGGGATTTGGGGACTGGGGGGGACACTGAAGGGGACTGGGGGGACACTGAAGGGGACTGGGGGGGACACTGAGGGGACTGGGGGGACACTGAGGGGATGGGGGGACACTGAGGGAATGGGGGGACACTGAGGGGATTGGGGAACTGGGGGGACACTGAGGGGATTGGGGGGGACACTGAGGGGATTGGTGGACACTGAGGGGACTGGGGGGGACACTGAGGGGATTTGGGGACTGGGGGGGACACTGAGGGGACTGGGAGGGGACACTGAGGGCATTTGGGGACTGGGGGACACTGAGGTGATTGGGGGGATGGGGGGGGCTCAGATGGGGGGGGCTCAGTGCAGATCCCCGTTACCGCTGTATAGCTCCGTGACCCGCAGCGCCGCGATCACCACCTACTGTAGTCCCTGCGGCCTCCTCCTCCACAGACCCGGGACCTCCATGTCTGGCCGGGAGGAGAGCGGGACGCTCAGTGGAGGGGGTGGGGGCAGGTCAGCGGCGGCGCTGTCAGTGGCTGGAGGCCGCCGGCACCGCCCCTCTCCAGCCTGGCCACCCAGCATCTTCTCCCCACTCACCCACACCGCCCCTCTACAGCTCTCCCGCTGGCCCGCACCGCAACCCACCTTCCTCTCAGCTCCTCTCCGGCACAGCAGCCCGAAATGATTTTTTGTGAAAATCGAATTTACGATTTTCACAAAAAAATCAAATCGATTTCAACGTTCTGGACGATTAATCGAATTAATTCGATTAATCGCCCAGCCCTAGTAGAAACCCCCCACAAGTGACCCCATTCTGGAAATTACACCCCATAAGGAGTCTAACGAGGGGTGCAGTGAGCATATGGACCCCACTGGTGACGGGCACATGTGTAGAACATGTGCCGTGAAAATAAAAAATAAATTTTTTTCATTTTCACGTGACAAATGTGGCCGTCACCAGGGGGCCATATACCCGCTGCCCCTCTTGTTAGATTCCTTATGGGGTGTAGTTTCCAGAATGGGGTCACTTGTGGGGGGTTTCTACTGTCCTGGCCGCACAGAGGCTTTGTAATTGCATCATGGCATCCTCTAATGGGAATGGCGGCCATACCTATTTAGCTGGGGAAAAGGGACAATTCTAATTTATTTGGGGGTATTGGGCCAATTATTAGTTTATAAGGGTGAAAATGACAGGTGTCCATCAAATTCAACCTGTGTTGATCCAGAGGAAGGCAAAAAAAAAAACCTCGTAAGGCAGACGACAGTAGCCTCATCACAGGGAAAAAATTCCTTCCCGACTCCATAATGGCAATCAGAATAATCCCTGGATCAACGTGACCCCTGAAATAGGAATAAGGGACAGAATTTAGAAAATGTAGAACCCCAATGACGTGTGGTACGCCTTGAAGCGATCCAGAATGCAGAGGCCGGGGCGATCAGGACAGGTGTCACACTGGAAAATGGTGTCCTTCATGATCCCTCTGTTACACCACACTCTGCACTTCTTCTGGGGTCTCCCTTTCTCCAGTGTGGGAGACGTCACCTGGAAAATGTTGCCCTGGTGCGATACGGGGTCCTTCATATCCAGAAGTGCTGGGTCCGCTCCATGGCTGCTAAATATTAGGGCTCTGTTACTGCTTCTGATATTCATGGATCGTGCCGCAAGCTACAGTAGCTTAGGCAGCGAGGGACCAGAAGAGGGGGGTGCTGGTATAAAAGTTATTCCTGTACAGGTGGTAACCTTTATCCAGCAGTGGGAAGATCAGTTCCGGACGATCTTCCCACTAACTCGGAATTTGGGGGGGCATCTGGGGGCTGGATTCGGGTGTCCCTTCCTTCATACACTCTAAGGGTAAGTGCACACTGCGGAATGGCGAAGGATAACCCTTCGTGCATTCCGCAGCTGGCACCCACCGTCAGACTGATGCGGGCGCACGTCTCCGTCCGTGTCATAGACTCCATTCTATGCACGGGCGGATTCCGCTCTCCGTCCAACGTATTCATTCTTTGGACGGACGATGGAATCCACCCATGCATTGGATGGAGTAGGGCTGGGCGATATGGCCAAAAAATAAAATCTCGATTTTTAAAATTTTTTTGGACGATTCTCGATTTAAATCTAATTTTTTTTTTCTTTTTATTAAATAAACAGAACATTTTGCTCCTTGCAGCATCAGATACTACTTTAATGACGTTTGACACAACTGTATTGTTTCCCACTGTAACAGTGCTCCCCCTGTAGTAGACAAGCCCATTGTGTGCCCCATATAAGTAGTTTTCCCAAATATGTGCCCTATGTACTCTGAGCCCATATAGTGTAGGAGATCTTCTTTGTGCCTCCATCTAGGTAGGGTGTAGTAGTACAGGTAAAGATGAGGGATGTAGTAGTACAGATGAGGGGATTTGTAAAAGTAGTAGTACAGGTATAGGATGATGGGTGTGGTGGTAGTAGAACATGTATAGGATGAGGGGTGTAGTAGTAGTAGTAGTAGTACAGGTATAGGATGAGGGGTGTAGTAGTACAGGTATAGGATGAGGCGTGTAGTAGTAGTAGTAGTAGTAGTACAGGTATAGGATGAGTGGTGTAGTAGAAGGGGTAGTACAGGTATAGGATGATGGGTGTGGTGGTAGTAATACAGGTATAGGATGAGGGGTGTAGTAGTAGTACAGGTATAGGATGAGGGGTGTAGTAGTAGTAGTAGTACAGGTATAGGATGAGGGGTGTAGTAGTAGTAGTAGTACAGGTATAGGATGAGGGGTGTAGTAGTACAGGTATAGGATGAGGCGTGTAGTAGTAGTAGTAGTAGTACAGGTATAGGATGAGTGGTGTAGTAGAAGGGGTAGTACAGGTATAGGATGATGGGTGTGGTGGTAGTAATACAGGTATAGGATGAGGGGTGTAGTAGTAGTAGTAGTACAGGTATAGGATGAGGGGTGTAGTAGTAATACAGGTATAGGATGAGGGGTGTAGTAGTAGTAGTACAGGTATAGGATGAGGGGTGTAGTAGTAGTAGTAGTAGTACTACAGGTATAGGATGAGGGGTGTAGTAGTACAGGTATAGTATGAGGGGTGTAGTAGTAGTACAGGTATAGGATGAGGGGTGTAGTAGTAGTAGTAGTACAGGTATAGGATGAGGGGTGTAATGGTAGTAGTACAGGTATAGGATGAGGGGTGTAGTAGTAGTAGTAGTAGTACAGGTATAGGATGAGGGGTTTAGTAGTACAGGTATAGGATGAGGGGTGTAGTAGTAGTAGTAGTACAGGTATAGGATGATGGGTGTGGTGGTAGTAATACAGGTATAGGATGAGGGGTGTAGTAGTAGTAGTACAGGTATAGGATGAGGGGTGTAGTAGTAGTAGTACAGGTATAGGATGAGGGGTGTAGTAGTAGTACAGGTATAGGATGAGGGGTGTAGTAGTAGTACTGGTATAGGATGATGGGTGTGGTGGTAGTAATACAGGTATAGAATGAGGGGTGTAGTAGTAGTAGAAGTAGTACAGGTATAGGATGAGGGGTGTAGTAGTAGAGATGAGGGGATTTGTAAAAGTAGTAGTACAGGTATAGGATGATGGGTGTGGTGGTAGTAGTACAGGTATAGGATGAGGGATGTAGTAGTAGTAGTAGTAGTAGTACAGGTATAGGATGATGGGTGTGGTGGTAGTAATACAGGTATAGGATGAGGGGTGTAGTAGTAGTACAGGTATAGGATGAGGGGTGTAGTAGTAGTAGTAGTACAGGTATAGGATGAGGGGTGTAGTAGTAGTAGTACAGGTATAGGATGAGGGGTGTAGTAGTAGTAGTACAGGTATAGGATGAGGGGTGTAGTAGTACAGGTATAGGATGAGGGGTGTAGTAGTAGTAGTAGTACAGGTATAGGATGAGGGGTGTAGTAGTAGTACAGGTATAGGATGAGGGGTGTAGTAGTAGTACAGGTATAGGATGATGGGTGTGGTGGTAGTAATACAGGTATAGGATGAGGGGTGTAGTAGTTGTAGTAGTACATGTATAGGATGAGGGGTGTAGTAGTAGTACAGGTATAGGATCATGGGTGTGGTGGTAGTAGTACAGGTATAGGATGAGGGGTGTAGTAGTAGTAGTACAGGTATAGGATGAGGGGTGTAGTAGTAGTAGTACAGGTATAGGATGAGGGGTGTAGTAGTAGTAGTACAGGTATAGGATGAGGGGTGTAGTAGTAGTAGTAGTACAGGTATAGGATGAGGGGTGTAGTAGTACAGGTATAGGATGAGGGTGTAGTAGTACAGGTATAGGATGAGGGGTGTAGTAGTAGTAGTACAGGTATAGGATGAGGGGTGTAGTAGTAGTAGTACAGGTATAGGATAAGGGGTGTAGTAGTAGTAGTAGTACAGGTATAGGATGAGGGGTGTAGTAGTAGTAGTACAGGTATAGGATAAGGGGTGTAGTAGTAGTAGTAGTACAGGTATAGGATGAGGGGTGTAGTAGTAGTACAGGTATAGGATGAGGGGTGTAGTAGTAGTACAGGTATAGGATGAGGGGTGTAGTAGTACAGGTATAGGATGAGGGGTGTAGTAGTAGTAGTAGTAGTACAGGTATAGGATGAGGGGTGTAGTAGTAGTAGTACAGGTATAGGATAAGGGGTGTAGTAGTAGTAGTACAGGTATAGGATGAGGGGTGTAGTAGTAGTAGTACAGGTATAGGATGAGGGGTGTAGTAGTAGTAGTACAGGTATAGGATAAGGGGTGTAGTAGTAGTAGTACAGGTATAGGATGAGGGGTGTAGTAGTAGTAGTAGTAGTAGTACAGGTATAGGATGAGGGGTGTAGTAGTAGTAGTACAGGTATAGGATAAGGGGTGTAGTAGTAGTAGTACAGGTATAGGATGATGGGTGTGGTGGTAGTAATACAGGTATAGGATGAGGGGTGAAGTAGTAGTAGTAGTAGTACAGGTATAGGATGAGGGGTGTAGTAGTAGTAGTACAGGTATAGGATGATGGGTGTAGTAGTAGTACAGGTATAGGATGAGGGGTGTAGTAGTAGTACAGGTATAGGATGATGGGTGTAGTGGTAGTAATACAGGTATAGGATGAGGGGTGTGGTAGTAGTACAGGTAAAGATGAGGGGGGGGGATAGTAGCAGTACAGTGGGGGTGACTGGGGGAAACTGAGGCAGGAGTGCATATAACCCTCCTCCTCTCCTCACCCTGGCACACATGCAGGTCCCCGGTCTCTGGAGGAGGCTGCAGGGACTGTACAATAGGGTGATAGCGCCCAAGCACCCAATTGTACAGTCCCTGTAGTCTACTCCAGAGACCGGGGACCTGCATGTGTGGCCAAGAGGGGAGCGGGACGCTGTGTGTAAGGGGCGGGGGCAGGTCAGTCACTCACTGCTCTTTTAAGCGGATTGCCCGCTTGCCCTGCACCTCACCGCCCTGCACCGCCCGCCCGCCAGACACTCAGCGCCGCAGTTCAAATCCGCCCTGATACTCCCGGCACCTTGCCGCAGGTCCTGCCCGCCTGACACTCAGCGCCACACCGCCCGCCAGACACTCGGCACCGCACCGCCTGCTTGCTCCTCAGCGCTGCAGTTCCTGGTCGCCCCGATACTCCCAGCACCTCACCGCAGCTCCCGCTCCTGCACCGCCCGACACTCAGTGCCTCGTCGCCGCACACTCCCGGCCACACCACCCGTCCTGCTGAAATTATTTTTTGTGAAAATAATATTTACGATTTTCACAAAAAATCTAATCGATTCTAACTTTCTGGGCGAATTAATCGAATTAATTCGATTAATCGCCCAGCCCTAGGATGGAGTCTATGACATGGGTGGAGACACACGCCTGCATTGGGTATTTCTTTTGTCTGCTACATGGGGACGTGATACGTTCGTAGGGTATGACCTGTTTCTGACTCATGTGATAAGATTTTTTGGATTATTGCTTATGATTGTATTGTCATTTTTCCCTTCTTTGAGTCCCATTGGGAGGCCCTTGTGGCCCGGAACACTGTAGCAGTGCAGTTGCACCTTTATTTACAGGTCCTGCAGTGTGTTTTCCCCCTTTTGGGGATTTTAAATGTTTTTAACATGTTTGTTGTAGCTGGTACCAATAAAGTTAATTTTTTCTTTACTTTATTCTTGGTGTGCGCCTGACTTGGTTACCCTAGTTTCTTTCTGTCCTTCTCTTCATACACACGCCTGCATCAGTCCGCCGGCGGGTGCCAGCTGCGGAATGCACAAAGGGTTATCCTTCGCCATTCCACAGTGTGCGCGTACCCTAAGGCTCGGTTCACACGTTGTAAGGCTCGGTTCACACGTTGTAAGAGTGCGGCTGTATTTGCGGCTGTAATTGTGCGGCGGTATTTTTGCTGGTTCGTGTGTATGCTTGGAAGTATAGGATATGCGGCTGCACAGTGCACACTATGTCTGAATCTACGGCCCTATCGTAAACGGACCCGTAAAAAATGAACAAGACCATTGTTTGCGGCTGGACATGCGGCCGTGGATTGACAGGCGGTCCGTACGGAGTACTTCAAAAATAGCCGGCAATGATGCCGAATGCCGATGCCTCTAATAGTTAATATATTAAATTAATCAAACACATTTTCTTTGTAATCAAGACACTTTCGTTGATCAATAATTTATTTCTAACGAATCCATCATTTTGCAATTAAATATACTGTTAAAAAAAATAGATATATAAATAAATGTATATTTATCTATATATTTATTTTTTGACAGTATATTGAATTGCACAATGATGGATTCGTTAGAATTAAATTATTGACCAACGAAACTGAATTTATTTCCACGAAAATGTGTTTTATTCATTAAATATTAATTAGTACAGGAAGCTCTATAAGCCGGTAATTCATATTCCCGGCAATAGAGCATTCTGTACTAATCATCACTTTACTTTAATGAAAACATCAAATGTCTCTTCTAATTATGTTATGACAATAACATTATTAGAAGAAACATTTAGAATTATATGTGCGCTCAGCTGATTGGCTGTTCGGCTGAGCGCACATATAATGAGCCGGTCCGCAGTACAGTCACTTCATTGTGCTGCGGACCAGCGAAGAGGACACATCGGGGTGAGTATAGAGCTCTCCCCACCCCCTCCCCGACACTGCACCCCTCCCAGCAAGGAAGGGGGGGTCACTTAACCCCTTCCTTGCTGGGATGGGTGCAGTCTGACATCAGTCTGGCCCCCAAGGGGTTAAGGGGGATGCAATACATCCTCCCTTAACCCATTGGGGGGTCAGACTGTAAGCAGCGATCTGTAAAGATGCTGCATACTGTAAGGAGCACAACACCGCTCACAATGATGGGTGTTGTGCTCCTGTTTGTGTGTTTTTTGTGTGTTTCTCCCTTTTTGTTTTTCAGATATCGGTATCCTGGGGATTACGTCGGATTCCATGGACTACGTCGATGACCAGCGGTTGTTCTTTGAATTTTTTTTAATAAAATGGTCAATGAGGGGTGTGGGGGTGTTTTTATTTGAATTAAAAAAATTTAAAACTTGTGTCTTGTCTTTATTTCTTTACTTTTTAGACTTAGTAGTGGAAGCCGTCTAATAGACGGAATCCATTACTAAGTTGGGGCCTAGTGTTAGCCGGTATAAAATGGCTAACACTAACCCCCTATTATTACCCCAGTACCCAATGCCACCAGGGGTACTGGGAAGAGCCGGGTGCCAGTGGTCCCGGAGCGTCAATATTGGCGCTCCTGGACCAGGCGGCAGCAGGCTGGTAAGATTTAGGCTGGGGAGGGCCTAAAACAATGGCTCTTCCCACCCTGGTGTTACCAGGCTGCTGTCGTTTGGTTTTTAACCCGGCTGGTTATAAAAATAGGGAGGACCCTATGCGGGTTTTTTTTTAAATAAATAATTTAAAAAAAACGCATAGGGTCCCCCCTATTTTTATAACCAGCCGGGTTAAAAACCAAACGACAGCAGCCTGGTAACACCAGGGTGGGAAGAGCCATTGTTTTAGGCCCTCCCCAGCCTAAATCTTACCAGCCTGCTGCCGCCCGGTCCAGGAGCGCCAATATTGACGCTCCGGGACCACTGGCACCCGGCTCTTCCCAGTACCCCTGGTGGCATTGGGTACTGGGGTAATCATAGGGGGTTAGTGTTAGCCATTTTATACCGGCTAACACTAGGCCCCAACTTAGTAATGGATTCCGTCTATTAGACGGCTTCCACTACTAAGTCTATAAAGTAAAGAAATAAAGACAAGACACAAGTTTAAAATTTTTTTTATTCAAATAAAAACACCCCCACACCCCTCATTGACCATTTTATTAAAAAAATTCAAAGAACAACCGCTGGTCATCGACGTAGTCCATGGAATCCGACGTAATCCCCAGGATACCGATATCTGAAAAACAAAAAGGGAGAAACACACAAAAAACACACAAACAGGAGCACAACACCCATCATTGTGAGCGGTGTTGTGCTCCTTACAGTATGCAGCATCTTTACAGATCGCTGCTTACAGTCTGACCCCCAAGGGGTTAAGGGAGGATGTATTGCATCCCCCTTAACCCCTTGGGGGCCAGACTGATGTCAGACTGCACCCATCCCAGCAAGGAAGGGGTTAAGTGACCCCCCCTTCCTTGCTGGGAGGGGTGCAGTGCTGGGGAGGGGGTGGGGAGAGCTCTATACTCACCCCGATGTGTCCTCTTCGCTGGTCCGCAGCACAATGAAGTGACTGTACTGCGGACCGGCTCATTATATGTGCGCTCAGCCGAACAGCCAATCAGCTGAGCGCACATATAATTCTAAATGTTTCTTCTAATAATGCTATTGTGATAACATAATTAGAAGAAACATTTGATGTTTTCATTAAAGTAAAGTGATGATTAGTACAGAATGCTCTATTGCCGGCATATGAATTACCGGCTTATAGAGCTTCCTGTACTAATTAATATTTAATTAAGAAAACACATTTTCGTTTAAATAAATACAGTTTCTTTGTTCAATAATTTAATTCTAACGAATCCATCATTGTGCAATTCAATATACTGTAAAAAAATAAATATATATATAAATATACATTTATTTATATATATATTTATTTTAACAGTATATTTAATTGCAAAATGATGGAATCGTTTACATTTAATTATTGAACAATAAAAGGGACTTTATTAGACAGAAAATGTGTTTTATTAATTCAATATATTAACCATGAGAGACATCGGCTATAGTGCAGAGGATCGCAAACCCCGGTAATAGCGATTCATGTAAACTGTTTCCCTGCTTTCCCAGATGCATCCAGAGGTGTTTGCATCACTTTCTTAACATTTTATTTGTTATTTTTAGTTGAAACAGATTTCCAAGTAAATGACCGTATGTTTTGAGCCGCATGTCTATTTTTTCCCACGGCCGGAGTTTCACCCGCACATTTACAGCCGCATAAAAAATACAGCCGCACAGTTACAGCGTGTGAACCCAGCCTTAAGTTAATCTGTAAGTGTACCCTGAGGTACTCTCACAGAGTGTGTAGAATTTCACGCCATACCGTCATCTCTTATTGGGACGGTACTGGCGGAAAAGACGTGTCTGGGGGGCAGAGTACGCTACGCTACCCCCAGACACGTCACTGGATGATAAGGATGAGAATGAATGGAGGGAAAAAGGATCCCCCCATTCATGCTCACTGGCTGTTTCGGTGTCGGAGGCAATAATAACGTATGCGTCTGATACCAAAAACACGCTAGGGGCCACTTTTATATGGGGATTGGTATATGGGGTATGTAGTGGTGTAGTGTCAAACTTTATTCAATGTAGTGTAGTGTGGTGTAATGTAGTGTAATGTGTAATGTGTTTCTTACGTGTTTTTTTTTACAGTAAGTATGAAAAAAAAAACCTACGCCAAAAATGGTGTTGCTGATAAATGCCGCACTTATGTGCGGCACTTATCAGCAGACCGTGGCAGTAGGATATAGAAAAAAAACACCCTACGCCAAAAAGGAGGAGTTGCTGATTAGCAGCCCACTTTCGTGCGATGCTGATCAACACTCAGCGGCGATAGGGTGCGGAAAATAGAAGAAGAAAAAAAATTGGAAAAAAAAAAAAACTTTTACTACATACTAAACATTCCTATAGTTGCTGATAAGTGTATTACACTTATCAGCCGCTAGAGGGCAGCAGAGCGCAAAATGCGGAAAAAGACGACGCTGGAGCCGAAAAAAGCCGAAGGGGACCGCACGGAAGAAGCCGAAGACCCGAAGAGAAGACGAGGACATCGCGAACCCGGAAGAAGCCGATCAGGACCCCGGGACAGGTGAGTAATGTACAAATACGTGCTCTGGACCGCTCAGCTACCTAGCTGGGGGGTCCAGAGCAGGTATTTATTACTTTTGGGGACGTTCACGGCGATCGGGCCGGTGGCACCGTGACCACCATATTTTCCGGGTCATCGGGTCACCGATGGCCCGGAAAGGTTCCGATCACCGCTATTGGCTGATCTGAACTGATCAGCCAATAGCAGCGATCTTCGGCATGGGAAGGGGGGGGGGGTTAACAACCCCCCCATGCCGACAGGGAGAGATGGCCACCCAGACACGTCTTTTCCGCCAGTACCATCACAATAAGAGACGGTATGGCGCGAAATTCTCCAAACTCTGTGAGTGTACCTCAGGGTACACTTACAGATTTAGGGTACGTAACCCTTTGTGCATTCCGCAGCTGGCACCTGCCGGCCGACTGATGTGGGCGCGCGTCTCCACCCGTGTCATAGACTCCATTCTATGCACGGGCGGATTCCATCGCCCATTCAAAGAATGAACACATTGGTCGGAGAGCAGAATCCGCCCGTGCATAGAATTGAGTCTATGACACGGACGGAGACGCGCGCCCGCATCAGTCGGCCGGTGGGTGCCAGCTGCGGAATGCGTGAAGGGTTATTTGTCGCGATTCGCGAGTGTATGAAGGAAGGGACACCCGAATCCTGCATACCCCCCTCCCATCCTCGGAGTTAGTGGGAAGATCGTTCGGGAACTGATCTTCCCACTGCTGGATAAAGGTCCCACCTGTACGGGGATAACTTTTATACCAGCGCCCCCTCTACTGGTCCCTCGCTGACCGAGCTACTGTAGCTTGCGTCACGATCCGAAAATATCAGAAGCAGTAATAGAGCCCTAATATTTAGCAGCCATGGAGCGGACCCAGCGCTTCTGGATATGAACAACCACGTATCGCACCAGGCCAACATTTTTCAGGTGACGTCCCGCACACTGGAAAACAGGAGACCCCAGAAGAAGTGCAGAGTGTGGCGTAACAGGGGGATCAGGAAGGACACAATTTTCCAGTGTGACACCTTTCCTGATCACCCCGGCCTCTGCATACTGGATCGCTTCAAGGCGTACCACACGTCATTGGAGTTCCACATTATCTAAATTCTGTCCCTTATTCCTATTTCAGGGGTCACGTTGATCCAGGGATTATTCTGATTGCCATTATGGAGTCGGGAAGGAATTTTTTCCCAGTGATGAGGCTACTGTCGTCTGGCTCACGAGGGTTTTTTCCTTCCTCTGGATAAACACAGGTTGAATTTGATGGACACCTGTCATTTTCAACCTTATAAACTAATAATTGGCCCAATACCCCCAAATAAATTAGAATGGTTCCTTTTCCCCAGCTAAATAGGTATGGCCGCCATTCCCATTAGAGGATGCCATGATGCAATTACAAAGCCTCTGTGCGGCCAGCACAGTAGAAACCCCCCACAAGTGACCCCATTCTGGAAACTACACCCCATATGGAATCTAAAAAGGGGGGCAGTGGGGATATGGCCCCCTGGTGACGGCCACATTTGGGACGTGAAAATGAAAAAAAAAAGGTATTTTTTATTTTCACACCACATGTTCTACATAAGTGCCCCTCACCAGTGGGGTCCATATCCTCACTGCACCCCTTGTTAGATTCCTTATGGGGTGTAGTTTCCATAATGGGGTCACTTGTGGGGGGGTTCTACTGACCTGGCAGCACAGGAGCTTTGTAATTGCGACATGGCCTCCATCCTCCATTCCAGCCTCTAAATGGCGCTCTGTCCCTTTGGTGGCTTGCCCTGTGCCCATAAGGCACATTACCCTACACATTTTGCATTTATTTTCTTTTTTAACCCCTTGTGGAAATGAAAAAAAATCAAGGCTAGACCAACATTTAGTGTAATTTTTTAAATTTTTTTTACTCTAAATCATTGATCTTGTCATGATTTTTTAAAATTTTCACAAGGGGTTAAAAGATAAAAAAAACACAAAATGCGTAGAGCAATTTCCTCTGAGTACGGAAATACCCCACATGTGGACATAAAGCGCCATGCGGGTGCAGGGTAAGCCTCCAAAGGGAAGGAGCGCCATTTGGTTTTTTGAGGCTGGATTGGATTTCGAGGGGCCATGTTGCATTTAAAAGCCCATGTGTTGCCAAAACAGTTGAAACCCCCCACAAGTGACCCCATTATGGAAACTACACCCCTCAAGGAATGTAACAAGGGGTGTAGTGAGCATATGGACCCCACTGGTGACGGGCACAAATGTGGAACAATGTGGCGTGAAAATGAAATATTACATTTTTTACACTATAATGTTGGTCTAGCCTTGAATTTATAATTTTCACAAGGGGTTAAAAGAGAAAAAAAACCACAAAATGTGTAGAGCAATTTCCCCCGAGTCCGTAAATACCCCACATGTGGACATAAAGCGCCATGGGGGCGCAGGGCAAGCCTCCGAAGGGAAGGAGCGCCATTTGGCTTTTGGAGGCTGGATTTGGATGGAATGGATTTCGAGGGGCCACGTTGCATTCAAAAGGCCCCTGTGTTGCCAAGAAAGTTGAAACCCCCCACAAGTGACCCCAGTATGGAAACTACACCCCTCAGGGAATGTAACAAGGGGTGTAGTGAGCATATGGACCCCACTGGTGACGGGCACAAATGTAGAACAATGTGGCGTGAAAATGAAATATTACATTTTTTACACTATAATGTTAGTCTAGCCTTGAATTTATCATTTTCACAAGGGGTTAAAAGAGAAAAAAAAATGTGTAGAGCAATTTCCCCCGAGTCCGTAAATACCCCACATGTGGACATAAAGCGCCATGTGGGTGCAGGGCAAGCCTCCGAAGGGAAGGAGCGCCATTTGGATTTTGGAGGTTGGATTTGGCGAGAATAGATGATGAACGCCACGTCGCATTTATGGTGCGTTCACACCTACAGGATCTGCAGCTGATTTTCTGCAGCAGGTTTCATTTAAATACCTGAACACAGCATCAAATCTGCTGCAGATCTGCTGTAGATCCTGTAGGTGTGAACGCACCCTTAGAGAGCCCTCATGCTGCCAAAACACTGTAAACCCCCCACAAGTGACCCCATTCTGGAAACAACACTCCTCAAGGAATCTAACAAGGGGTGCAATGAGGATATGGACCCCTTGATGACGGGCACATTTGTGCCATGAAAGTGAAAAAATGAAAATTTTCACTTTCACGTCACATTATTCCACATTTGTGCCCATCAACAGTGGGTTCCATATGCTCACTGCACCCCTTGTTAGATTCCTTGAGGGGTGTAGTTTCCAGAATGGGGTCACTTGTGGGGGGTTTCCAGTGTTTTGGCAGCACAAGGGCTCTGTAAATGCGACGTGGCCCTTGAAATCCATTCCAGTGAAATCCAACTTTCAAAAGCCAATTGGCACTCCTTCCCTTTGGAGGCTCGTCCTGCGCCCGCTTGGCACTTTATGTCCACATGTGGGGTATTTCCGTACTCGGGAGAAACTGCACTACATGTTTTGTGGTTTTTTATTCCTTTTATCCCTTTGTGAAAATAAAAAATTGAAGGCTAGAACAACGTTTTAGTGTAAAAAATTAATTTTTCTTTTTTCACGCCATATTGTTCAGAAAATCTGTGAAGCACCTGTGGGGTCCAGATCCTCACCGCACCCCTTGTTACATTCCTTGAGGGGTGTAGTTTTCTAAATGGTGTCCCTTTAGG